>NW_026555333.1:1082594-2298392 GCF_029017545.1 Prosopis cineraria
AAAGATGATGTCATTCTGTCTTCCAAAGGGTGTAGTCATAATCACTTCTGGCTTCCACCTCTGGCACTTTCACGACTTGTGCTGGGAGCCCCACTTGAGATGTCCTTTGCTAACTTTCTTTGTTAGGGCAACAACATCAGCTTTTCATTCTTATGGCAGATTTCCAGGTGTTTAGTCAGAGAATTTAGCACAAATCCGAAGGTCACAATATGGGATGGAGAAGGTACATGGCTACCATATTCTTGAAAGTAAAATTCAAACTGGTGTCTTGGTAGAGGAAATAACGTGTTTTTTTTTTTTTTTGGGGTATTTCATTCAGGACCAAATCCACATATGGGACATCTGGCCTGGGCTGATGCTTTTGTCATCACAGCTGATTCAGTTAGTATGTTGAGTGAGGCTTGCAGTACTGGGTAAGTGCCAGATATGATCATGGATCCATCTCGTAAAAGTTTTAGTTTCATCATACCTTTTGATCTCCTTGACTCAGTATCTTATATTACAGGAAGCCCGTCTATGTAATTGGAGCAGAACTGTGTACATGGAAGTTTGCTGACTTTCAAAAGCGTTTGCTGGAGCGAGGTGTTGTTCGACCTTTCACCGGAATGGAGAAGGTGAGTTTTGTTGATTAGTTTAGCTCCTCCATTACTGGTCGAGAGGTGGAGGGAGTTTTCATGGGTTATCTTTGCTTTCTGTTTAATGAAACTATATTAATGCAAAGATGTGATCCTAAGCGTGAAAGATGAGCATGTAGATTCATCAGGTCCGACTCCTGAGCCCTGACAAAATATAATGGCTAATGTAAGAATTTTGACGTGGTTTATCAGGATTATTTCTGTGATCTGTTTGGCAGAACTAGGGTGCCTTCCAAACCTATAATTGTTGATGTTTTTCCTTTCTTTTTGTATTATCTTTATATGTATACAAAGTGAGAACGATTCGTTGTTCGAAGTTACAGATGACTGATAGCTGGAGTTATCCCCCGCTCAATGACACTGCTGAGGCTGCCAGCCAAGTGATAAGGGCACTTGCTCAGCGAGGATGGACAATTCGCACGCGATGGTTTCCTTGAAAGCCAATTGGTGCTCTTTGAATTGATCGAGGAAAATGGTTTGATAAAATGAGGAAACATTGTGCAGAACCAGTTGCTTTCCTTTGCTAGCATGGAGGTGGTTTTCTGGGACAGAACGCTTGCTGGCTATGGCTGAATCCTTTGACTTGAAAAATCACTATAAATAGTTTCAACTAGATTTTCTCCAAAGGCGGGGCTAGGCAAGGCGTGTTCTCACTTCTCACCAATTTTTCGCTTGTTTTCCCCATTGATTTCTTTTTTAAAAAAATCTTTTGATATGCCCCACCTGGACACATTTTCAGTGGAACCTCGTACTTGTCCTAACCTGTTCAAATAATACGATAATACAATGTGTAGTAAAATCCTCCCTTTTCCCCCTTCCCATTGCAACTAAGGAACTGTAGTATTGATTGAAAAAACAGAGAAAGAATACTTCAAGAGATGTCTCATTATTTAATATGATTGATTTATTTAACTGTTTTTATGTTTGTCTGTCGTCTCCTGAAATGTCGTTGGATCATATTATCTTGCGGCTGCGGTGTCATTCTGGATATCTCCGTTTTGGAGTACGTTAACGGCCATGTCCAATTTTATGACGTTATCTCTTTTAACTCCCGATTGGAAAATAGTTTTTATATAGAAATAAATTTAAATCAACAGTACAAAGTTAATGTTTGTTGGATTATAAATATCTATTATATATAACTCGTTACTTAATGTTTTTTTTTTTTACGTCAAATAAGGAGGGAGAAAACGTAACTTCCTTTTGCTTTTATCCCACCAAACCAGGTAATAGCTCATCTTCCATCGTCTTCTCTCTCTAACTCTTTCCCTTGACAAACACACACACACACAAAATGACGCATCGAATGAGTAACACGATGGATGGAACACACACACACACACACACACACACAATGACGCATCGAATGAGTAACACGATGGATCGACTGGAAAAATGTGTACTTTTCTTGTTTGCATCCATAAAAAGGAAAAGAGTGCTTTTCTTAGTAATTTAATACACAATTTTGCGGTACAATACTAGAAGCTTTGTTTAAAAAAGAGGAGTGAATATTAAGTCTCAAATTTTATCTGTTTATATGACTCTGTTGCATCACGAAAAATTTAATCTTTTGAACAACAAAGTAGCAGTGAGTTAACGTCATGGTGTTAACAAAATGTTGCAAACTTTTTCCATAAAATTCAAGTGGATGATATCAACGATGCGACTCACCTTAGAAACTTGATTTGTATGACAAAGTCTTCTGCTTCGTTCACCATTGGACTAGGGAAGCTTTGTGGTTTGGTTGACTGATTATTAATAGTTAATAAGCTGTTGATAAAATCAGCAGGTTGGAATTCGAGCTCAAGTCCCACTATAAAGTGTGGTGTTTCATCTTGCTCGTTACAAAAAGCCACAGTCAGCGCTTAAATCCATGCAAATTTGACCCAATCTGTCCAAAACTCAATATCGTGCATGGCAACTATATCCTTTTCAATTCTAAAAAAAGAAAAAGAAACCCAAGAAAAGAAGGTTGATTAAGTGCACTTTTGCTACTTGCTTTGCCATACACACGAAAGTTTGAGTTGGTTTCGTACAACAACTCCTCTTTAGCCCTTTGACTAATAGACTTGTCATTTAGTATATCCACCCATTTTCCCTATATAAGCTTCACCATGAATCAAGCCATTTGCATCGCAAGCTTTGGCTCTCACATCCATTAATTAATTTACAGTCTTCTCAATAGATTATTGTCGCTTTCTTCAAAGCCGAAAATGTCAACCACCATTGATGTACCAGAGACAAGCAATGTTGACACCAGAGAAAAAGCACCTCTTCTTCCAGCACCGAGGCAGGCAGGATGGAGAAGAGGGATAGCCATAATAGACTTCATCCTCAGACTTGGCGCCATCGCAGCTGCTCTCGGTGCCGCAGCCTCCATGGGAACCAGTGATCAAACTCTACCTTTTTTCACTCAGTTCTTTCGCTTTGAAGCCAGCTACGACGATTTCACCTCTTTCCAGTACGTGATCACTAACCTATTCATATCCTCCAATCATCTCGAGATGTTTCCAGATATAGAAAGAAACAGTGGCCGTTATGTTAACTGGTTGCGAAAATGCAGGTTTTTTGTTATCGCAATGGCTTTTGTGGGTGGATACCTGGTCCTCTCTCTTCCTTTCTCCGTCGTGACCATATTACGACCTCAAGCAATCGGAGCAAGGCTTCTCCTCATTATCCTGGACACAGTAATTAATTAAGCTCTATGAAATCATTACCATTAATTTAGTATGACTTCACTACTTTTAATTATATGAAGTTCATGTTAAATGATTATGAATTGCAGGTGTTTCTGACTCTGGCGGTTTCAAGTGGTGCTGCAGCAGCATCGATAGTTTACTTGGCTCACAATGGAAATCAAGACACCAATTGGCTTGCTGTCTGCAGTCAGTTTACTGATTTCTGTCAGGCAACAAGTGGAGCAGTGGTTTCATCCTTCGTTACTGTGCTTATTTTGGACTGCTTGATAGTCATGTCTGCGTTTGCCCTCTCAAGGAACAACTAGATATATAGCTCCATTATTAAGCTCATCATGATGGGGCTTAACTTGACTTGTCTTTGCTTTAATGATTGTTACTGCGAATGTTTCTTTTTTTTTTTTTACTTTTTCTGTCTTTGAAGTCTGATCCGCTCAAGCTGTGTCAGGTTTTCTTCCAAGTGTTTTGCTGTCAACAAGATAATTACCTGTATCGATTTGGCAATGGAATTCATTATATTTTCATAGAATTATACTACTTTTTCTCTAGTACGTTTCTTTAATTTAATTTGGTTCCTTCTCGTATGGGGAAGCTAGATTGGGGGACTTGTGCTAAAAGTGTTATCCAAATTCCAAACAGCCTAATTAGTCTATAGCGTATTGTTTGACTGTGAGTCTACCTATATTTGAGAGGAGAGAAAGGCAAAGAGATTCAAAACAAAATTAAGAATAATATTGCTCTAATTTAATTTATACCAAGAGTAGTTGAATTAGCAACCGCTCAACCTTGGGTTAAGGAATTTCACGGAACAAAATGTAGAACATTACTCTAATTTGGTATATTTATCGAGAGAGAGAGAATATAGACGTTTAGTGACACAGGTTTTGAATCAAATTCTGTGGGTCGGAGGATCTGCTGTATTGAAGAAAATTCTACCACTGGATGTCTTTCTTCTCTCATCGTTATCCTTTCAGTATGTTTCATTAAAATTAAGAAAAAGATTAAATATTATTAATTTTATCTTAAATTTTAGTAAGTTTTTTTCTCTATCCTCTAATTAAAACAAAAGGAACTATTTTTAACAATTTTTATAGCATTTAATAAAGATCAAAAAGTAAAGATAAATATATAAAATAATGAATTGTCATGTAAATATGATCAAAATTAATCTTCTTTTTATATCCTATAAATAAAACCAGATGAGTACATTATTAAGCTCCAATAATTGTTGGATTTAAGAATGAGAGAAGATTATGATCTCCGTTTTAACCTTAAGATTGTTTGTTCAAGGGAAAATAACTAGTTGCAAAGATTTTGTTGCCCCCCTTGTAAACAAACTTGATCCCATTTCAGGCTTGAACAATAACCAACCCCCACAAGCTAGTTAGTTGACAGCCACCTTGCAGCAGTCGTCATCATCTTTCACTGCAAGAAAATATTCTTTTTTTTCAAAGAAATTTCTCACGAACATTAAAACATGATAATTTTTTGTAGATTTTCTCACAAAAAATCAGTTTATGTATGATTTTTCATACTTTTTTCTCATGACTATGATATAAAAAATTATCTATCAGAATTGCGTGAGAAAATTTGCAAGAACTATAACTCATTATGGCGCCAATTTGGAGGCAGCTTTCTCAGGGTTGGCAATCATGAGAAAACAAAAGGAATGTTATCAAAATATAATAAAAACAATTTCTCCTAAACAATATGTGTAAAAGAAATTCTCACAAAATTTGTACTCATGAGAAACATTTTTAAATGATAGAGTTCCTATGCTTTTTATCCATGCCATAATTATTTATCATGGATTGTATACTATGAGAAATTCTCTTCAAATAGTTTCCATGAGAAAGTCTTTTGAACAAGCATTTCTCATGGCCAGCGTAATGATGAGAACTTCTTTCGATACATTATCCATGAGAAATTTTTTTTAAAATTTTTACCAATGAGAAATTGTTATCTTGAATGTTTCTCACAATTTATTAGCGGTGAAAAATTTTCATTGATAATCACTGTGAAAAAGTTACTCAAGTATATATTTCTTTTTTCAATCATTTTTGTTAAATAATATTAATTAACTAAAAAATTAGTTTTATGAAAAAAGTATTTAACTGTTTTTTTTATTTTATATGAATTTTGTTACTAATTGATTAAAATTATTCAAATGATATTGATTTTGTCCAAAATCAAACTATAAATCTTTTTATCTACATTTTAAAGCATATAAATATTTTATTTTTATTACAAATAAAATCAATTAATAATTGATATAATAAAATAAAGTAAATATAAATTTTTCTCACAATTTATATGCCAAGAAATTCTCTCTCAAATTCTTACCCATGAGAAATTATTATTGAATAATTTCTCACTGTATTCCTAAGTGTGAGAAATTCTCGTTGATAATAGATGTGAGAAAGTTATTTAAGTATTTTTTTTTACAATAAAGTATAAAAATATTGAGAAACTTTTTTCCTAAAGACTTCTATATCCTTAAGTAAATAATAATGCATAGGTACTCATTACCTTTATAAAAAAAGTCATATAGCCAAACTTAACCCTAATAACTTGTGCTTTTGAGTTGAACCAAATAACTAAATTATTAAATACTTCTTTCGTTTAAAAATGTAAGGTATTTTTGAAGAGTTGAATGTTAAAAAATATAAGATATTTTTAGTCTTTTGAGGTGTAATCATTGCCTTTTTAAAAAAAGTATTCCTATTGATAATAACTTTATATTTATTATAAGGTGTTTAATAGGGATAAATATAAAAATATAGGGTTAGTTGGAAAGTAAGTAACTATTTTATTGGAGGTGAGATTCGGTTGAAAATGCCTTATATTTTTAAACGGGGGGAGTATTATTTTATTTTATTGTTTATTTTTTAGTCAATTTTAATTTATATTTTAAAAAAATTAATATTTGACTATTAATAATAAAAAAGAATTTGACTATTTAGGCTTGGTTCAAATTTCTTTGGCTTGTTGTTTTCAGGTAGGTAATGATTAGAGGTTATCTATAGTGATCACATATGATATCTTTATAATTATTTTAGATCGTGAGCTATTGGTATTCATTACAAATTAAAAATTATTCAAAATGACTATTACCAAAATTTATATGATTAAAATTAATTTTTTTATTAAAATACTTTTTAAGATAATTGAAAAATTGTGGATAAAATTTATTTTAAGAAAGGAAGGAAAACATTTAACTATTTTGGAAGAAGACAAAAATTTAGTCATTTATTTATTAGATTTTAAAAAAAATTTAGGAAAATAAAAGTAAAAGATATCTAACATAAACTAATATAATACATATTATTTATTTAATTATTTTAATTTAAAAAATTATAAATTGGTCAAAATATTTAAAATAAATTATTTAATTTTTAAAATTTATTTCTTTTAAGTTCATTTCATAAAAAAATATTTTTTGATAAAATAATATTTTATTAAAAATATAATATAAATAGTCATATAAATTATTTTATTATATTATTAATTAAAAATAAAATAAAATATATGTATATTTTTTGTAACAGCCCTCCGCTCACCCCGCCTAACTGAGGTCTTTTGCGGCGCAGGACACTCTCCCCCCAGGCCCCACAACAGGGCGACCCACCCCTTACGGTGAGCATCAGGAGACAAAGGCTTCCCCACAGTAGTATGCGGATTATTCCCCTTGCGGAGAGCCTCCCCAGACTCGAACCCACAACCTCTCCTACATAGCGAATGTTGAGGCAGAGTCTAGTACCATTGAACCACCGTAAGGGGTGGGGTGACCCTGTTGTGGGGCCTGCTGGGGGAGGGGGGAGAGAGTGTCCAGCGCCGCAAAAGACCTCAAGTAGACGGGGTGAGCAGAGGGCTGTTACATTTTTAATAGTATATTACTTCCTCTGTTCAAAAATGTAAAGCATTTTTAGTTTTTTGAGGTATAATCATTTTCTTTTTTTAAAAAGTACCCCTATTGATGAATGACTTTATATTATTGTAGGGTATTTAATAAGAATGCGTATGAAAAGATAGGTTTAATTTGAAAGTAAGTAACTACTTTATTAAGATGAAATTCAATTAAAAATGCCTTATATTTTTTAACGGAGGGAATATTCTATAATGCGTATGAAGTATTAATATATATTTAATTTTATATATGATGATTGCAGGCGTGTTTTAATTCAACTAGTAAAGAAAAAGGCATAAGCCTTAAAAGATGAAAGATCAAAGGTTCAAATCTTCAACATTAGCATATTTTGCAACAAATAAATGGCATGGCATGAGGAGGTGATGTGGCGTGAGGTGGCAAATGACATGCAGCATATGAGATGGTGACGTGGCAAATGGCATGGTATGAGCTGACCTACACATGGTGAGTGACATGACATTAGGTGGCATGAGCAAATGCACACGTGGTAATGCATACGTGGCAATTGAAATGGCGTAAGGTGGTAAGTGATGTGGCATTAGTTGTAGTGTTTCTCACAATACATTATTATGAGACTAACGAATTTTTCTTTGCAAAAAATTCAAAAGAAATTATTTCAAATTTGTTATACATGAGAATTTATTATAGAAAATGGTTATAAAAAATTCTCTAGCATAGCGATATGAGAAAAATTCTCACATCATTTATGTGTGAGAAATTGTCTTAGATTTATATTGCAAGAACTTCTCTTAAAACCTTTCAGCAAGAATGTCTTGCAGTTTTAAAGGCTGTGAGAAACTTCTTACAAATAATAATGTGAGAAATCGTTCTCACTGTTTTATTTGTGTGAAATATTTTTTCTTTGATTGTTTTAGTTATGGACCTTTTGTTGTGAAAATTCTATGAAAAATGATGTTCTCATAAAATTTTGATTATTTTCTCACATAAATACGCTATGAGAAAATCACTATTTTGGTGTAGTGTTTGTATTACTATTTTGAATCAAATGAACATAGTTAATTATGAGCCACCTTATATCCATTATAGTTGCAGTGCATCTTTTTATTACTATTTTTTCTCCTAAGCAATTATGAGACAAATCCACTTGTTTGTGTGTAATTTTTTCAAGGTTCAGGGAGCCTCAAATGAAGTCACAAATAGCTAACTTATTTTCATTCTGAATCTCAAATATATATAGCTACATGAAACGCAATTTTTAAATTGTATTCATCAAAAAAATAATTTTCTTGTGATATTAGTTTCTGTGAATTTCATCTTTCCTTGCTAGATTTAAGACTCAAATAAAATTTTAAATGCAGTTTATTGGATGTTAATCTCTGCACTCCTTGCATGGGCCTGAATTTTTATTGTTTGTTTTAACCGCTTTTTCTTTCTAATCTTTAACCTCACGGCCAATATTCTAGTAGAGAGCTTACCATATTTTAAGGATGCACTTAAAAGGCCATATTATGTCAGAATGCATCCCTGGAAGTTAATGGTATATGGTTTTACATTCAGATGAATATGAACTGGTAATTTATATTTTGAGGTGAAAATTTATATATGTTATGTTATTTCTTGGTAATCTATGTCTCAAATTATCAGTTGCTAGATTCTAGTTCATATTCGATCTGGACTGTAGATTTGTCGTGCATTTTATTATTTAATATAGGATTAAATAATAAATTTATCCTGAAACTTTTTCACCAAAAGTGCTGATATTCTAAACTTTTTGTTAGAGTAATTTCGCCTCTAAAAAACTTTTAAAAAGGGTGAAATTTGATCTTGATGTTGTTAAGGTTGACCATTTATTGACCGTTTGTTTGACATATGGCAAACACCTAGCATTTTTAAAACTATAAAAAGTGAAAAAAAAAAGCTAGCCTTTCCCTTTTCTCTCTCCCTTCCTCCTCTCTCTCTTCCTGCCTCTTATCCTCCTTCAGTTATCGTCCTCCTATCGTTTGTCCAATGCCCACCTTGATGATGAGTGATGGATAATCTAGCTGATGAATCTTCTCGTTCCCCCCTTCAATCGACCCTTATCCCCTTCTTTGAACACTTATTTTGTTCGAGTTTTTAGATGTAAATTAAAAATAAATAAAAAGCCCAATAAATTTGAGTAAAAAAAAAGAAAGAAATAAAATAATAAGGAAAAATAGGATTTTATAAAAAAATTAATAAAATGAAATAATATCTTCATAATTCAAAATAAATTTTTTCCTTTTTTGTGGCCTCCAAATCCTCACAATTATGGTTCTTTCAAATTAAACGCACTAATTTGAATATGAAATAATGAAGAAAAGTCAAAATAGGAATTGCCTTGATATGCTTGGTTTTGTCTTTAAGAGGAAAAACTCTAGTGGTGCCTATAAAAGGGATAGCAAAGAAGAAGAGGGGAGACCAGACAATGGAGGAAAAATTGAGGATTTTGAGAGAAAAATGGGAAGGGAGATGAAAAAAAGAGTAAGAGAAAATTGAGGTCAAACAATGAAGGTTGCAAAGGTATGGAGATAATTTTTAAGCCTTTTATTTTCATTCATAGGATCATGGTAGAAAGTAAAGCATGATAGTCTATCACTATTATATTACCTCTCAAGCTATGCAAACGTGTAGAGCTATGAATTCCTTCTAAGTCTAACTAATAGGGTAGTGCTTTTTGTTTGATGGTGTTTGTGTTGAAAATCATGATGCCACCCTTTGTGCTAATTTTCTTTTTTGTTCTTTTTTTTGTTTTTCTTTTTTCTTTTTTTTTGTCCTATTTGTCTATAGCATTTGCGTTGAATGGGCACGCTTCATGTTAATGTTTTTGGGATCCAGGACACTACTTGTGTAGTAATTTAGGATCTGTAGTATTAATACACAAATGACACATTAGTAAGGGACTGCCACATCAGTAAGGACTACCACATCAGTAAGGGACTACCCCACATCATTATTGATTTGAAAGCCGTTGTGAACAATAACGCCATTAACAAAAAGTTAATAGTAAATTTAATTTGTTGTGAATTAAAAGTTTATGATAAATTTTACACATTTTAAAGTTCAGAATTTAGGACGTTTTTTTCGTGCAATACTTCAAAGTTTATTTTATTTATTAACCTTGAGACATTTTAACTAACTCTTATCCCTAATAATTATTTAACTATTTTCAAACTAGCATCATCTTTCCACACTTACCCTTATTTGAAAGAGTATTTTATTTAAGAATAAGTATAAATTAATTTATTTATTAGGAACATTTTGGAAAAGCACAATAATTACATATTGAACCACTAAAAATATCTTATATTTTAAAGTATTTAACTTATCAAAAAATGCTTTCATGTTTAAAGGGAGGGGTATATTAATATTAAATAATTTTTTGCCCATCCAATCCCTTAAATGGCATTTAAATTCTTCAAGAGATTATTCTTGTAATTGTCAACCATAGATAGCTTGGAAAACCAAAAAATTTTTTTTCCATCATCAATATTAAATGATTAAACGCTCTCTCCTCCCATTCATGATAGTAGAATATTAATAAAAATTAATTATATTTTTATTATTGTATACAATAATTATATAAATCACATAGAGTAGCAATCATTGTCAATGAAGTTATGTAGATGCATTTCACAAAAAGAAAAAAAAGATTATACTAAAATGTCAAATTTCTACACAGCTTCTCTAATAAAAAATTTAATTAAATGCGTTTTTATATTTTTATTATTTATTTAATTTAATAGAAAGAATTTAAATTTGTACAATAACGTGATCCATATGAATGTTTGATTAAAAAATTAGAGGATTATTGGTGAATATCTCACCCTTGTCATGCCATCAAAGACAATTTCTACATCCATCATACTTTAATAAAAATATTAATATTAATTATTAATTATAAAAACTTCCTTAAAATTTTTAATTTCAATATCATAAAAATAAGGGTTAAAGACATTTTTGTTCTTAACAATTATCTTAAGAACGCTTGGTATTCTAAATTATATGTAATATAATTTTTTTTTAATATTTAAAAATGGTGTATTAGTGCACTCCTATGCTGAACACTTTGCCTTTAAAAATGTTAAACCATTAATTGACTAAGGAAATAGAAAAATGATTTAAAAATCATAGAGAAAGACTAATAAAATTACAAACAGGTATCATACAAGAAAATATATGATAATTTATAAGTTTTCCTCCAAATTTGTAAGTCATCCTTAAAAAATTTATAACTAATGTAAACAAAATACTTTTATTTATAAATAATAGATGCACAATTTAAGTTGTAAATTTTCAAGAATGTTTAAATCTCAAAATGTAATTTGTAAATTATGTGTGAAGACTTGTAAATAATAATAATATTTAAATTATTATAGTTTAAAACCATTGATATTTAATATGACATTACTAAAACAAATATAATATAGTTGGTAAAAAAGCAAGTATAATATTTTTTAATTATTTATTGATGTTATTGCCTGCAATTATGGTTTGGTGATTAGTTAGTAGTTTTAAATTAGTCGGTCAAAATCATATCTTGATCTTTTGCATGGATAAAAAAATAACATTTATATCTTGATATTTTTATATAATTTTAGACACTTAATTGATAAACTTTCTTATAAGTATATGTGTGTAATTTTTTGACTTATTCTCTATAATCTTTACAGTTTTTTCTGCAATTTTTAAATCAATATCATGCATCATTTTCAAATGCTAACAGGGAAAATTGTATAACATTTAGGATACCAAATATTCTTATGTGAATAGTTGAAAGATAAAAATTATACTCTCTCCATCACAAACTATAAATATTTTAGGTAAAATCATACATGTCAATAAAATTTTTAAATACACTTTACAATCTTATTTTTTCAAAAAAAAATAATTTTTTTAAAAATAACTTTCATTTACACTCCACTAGTGAAAAAATATTAAAAGAGAAAATATATGTAAATGATAATATTAAAATGTATTAATAAAACTTTATTTTTATCAAGATATTTTATATTTTAGAATAGAGGAAGTATTATATTTCATTTTAGTCTTTTAATTTTATAAAGTATTTTCTCAATCCTTTAATCTTAAAGTCGTTAGTCTAATCACAAAAAAAATTTTTATATTAAATTTTTAAATATTATAAAATATTTTTAAATGTTTGACTTTTAAATTTATTTTTAAAATAATAATGATTGATATGAAACTAATGATATGAGCATTAGATAATTTAAAAAATATTTTATAAAATTAAAAATTAAATTAAATTAAAATTTTATATAAAAGTATTTTTTTGACCAAACTTAATACAAAAGTTGGATGCCTAAAATAATACTCCAGGCAACCAAAAAAAAAAAAAAATTGCCTGCTGCCATGCCATGTTGCCCACCAGCGTCCAAGCCCTAATCTGCCGCATCCCTGTTCATGGAAAATTTGGAGCACTGTCAATTAACTGATGGCTGTTTTGGTTGCACTCTAAAATTTCATCTCTATCTCTCCCTGGCCTTTTTTTTATAATGATTTTGAAGTTATTCTCTGCACTCACTCTATCCCTGTAGCGGCGCAAGTTATAGAGCGGGCATTCCCCTGGCTTGCCGTAATGAGACGCTAACGTGCGCACCCTTATGTGGAAACGATTTCATTAGCGCCACCTTCGGAGGGCACAGGTTGGGTATTCCCGGTTTCCTTCCCCGTGCCTCGTTCGCTCACTATCTCTTTATTGGGCTGAGTTACTTTCGGATATTGATAGTACTATTTTTTTTTTCCTCCCGCTTTCTCCAGGACTTAGTTGTTCAAGGTAAATGGGCCTTTTTGACTATTAACTTGGTCGTAGACTCACTGATTCACAGATTCTTCACCAATAATTGTGTATTTGTTTATGTGCCTGCGAAGGATTGTCTTCGAATTCTCACAATGTTTTTATGTATATGTATGGTTGATTTATGGTTCATATTGAAGCACGAGCTTTAGCTTTTTGATGATGGAAAAGTGGAAAGCAATAATTCTTATTCTAAATTGGTGCATCTTGATTTGGGCGCCGAAGTTGGGCTGAAGGGATCAGTATAATTGACGATTTTATTGGAAGCCTAGGGTTAGACGAAAATGGATGGCGAAGTGAAGAGGTCTGGGACCAAGAAAAGATCGAAACAGGTGGAAATTAGTTTTGATTCGGATGATAACGAACCCATTGGGTCTCTATTTAAGCTGAGGAGGCCACGTAACTCCAAGAACGTTAATTTGACTTTAGAGGGCACTGGTGATAGATTTCAGAATGCTGAGGCTGCCGGGAAGAAATTGGTTGACGTAGAAGAGGATTCTGGGGGCATGGATGACACCTTAGCCAGTTTCCGGAAAAGATTGAAGGGTCCAAAGAGAGATCAGGGATCTGGAACCGCCAGATTAAGAAATTCTTATTTGAATGTGGTTGCTGGTAGTTCTCTGGATGCTGGGGATCTAGAAAATGTAAAGGAAGGGCTGGTTTTGGGTAATAATGGATCTGATACTATGGTTGAAAAAGCAGTGGGCGGCAATCAAGGAAACTTTGAGAGATTTCACATGGATCTTAAGGGAAGTGAGGTTCACACTACATCCAATGATGATTTGATTGCTTGGGAATCTAGGAGTACATTGAAGGATGACAAAGGTTTGGTTTTATTACCGGGCAATGGTTTACGACTCTCCTCTGTAGAACAGAAGGAAGACTCACTGTCTTCAATTTTCCAAAACGCACAGTCTATTTTGAGTAGGAATTCTTGTGCATCATCAAGTTCAAAGCAGAATACTGGGAGCCAGATTGTGGGCGATGGGTTGAACCCTGTTTTGAAAAGTATTCCAGAATCTGTAGAGTCTATGGCTGATTGTGGATCTAAATCTAGTTCTTCCTTAAAATTAGGCAGTGGACTTTTGCAATCTGCCAATGATTTTCCTCAAGGATCACCTTCACATAGGCCTGTTTCAGCATCTGTAATGGATAATAAGAAGTTTGGTTACGGCTGTCTTCAAGAGGAAATTTCCAAGGGCATTTTTCATTCAAATATTCAAAATGGATTGGCAGCTGGAGATAGCCAGCAAAAAGTTAAACTTGGTGATGATTTGGAATCTATGACTGATGTCTGCAATAAAGACAGCCGGCAATCATCTTTTGTTCAATTTGGAGATGTTTGCTCTCCTTCCCACCAAAAGGTTGCATTTCAAGAAAGATTTGTCAGTGATGGTTTGGAGCAGTGTTCTGTCAGGTTATGTGGTCCTGAAGAAATGGTTGAAACTGCCTCACTCTTAGAATTGGGGGAAGGGCCATGTGGTGTTAGTGAGACTGAGTTCAAGAAAAGGTTAACAGATAAAATGGTAGTAATGTGTAATGATAGAAGAGAAAATGACGATCTTACTTCTGTGGAGAAAGAAATTGCCTCACCTCCTCCAGTCTCCAAGCCCCTGAATAGATCATGTGAACATTTTTATGACGATGATCAGCTGGTTTCTGGAAAAGAGTCCGAGGAATCCTCCAGACATAGGGCTCTGAAATTCTCTGGATTCCATGACAAGGTAGATGGTGGTAGTCTGGATACAAAAGGTGAACTGCAAGATCTTGCTTCAGGTTTTCCAGCGGAAAAAAAAACTGTAATTTTTGTTGGTAATTTATCTCTAATGATGTCTACTGAAGCTGAGGAGAATAAATTGGCTGCCCAGTCAAATTGCTCCAAAAATCCCTTAGAACCTTGTGTCATTCCAGCTGATTCTACTGTTTCCATTCAGAAATGTAGCTCAGTATTACATCAAATTCAATCTTCAAATGACACATCTGAAGAGGGATCTCTTCCAAATGATGGTCATCTTTATGACAAGAAAGGAGCTGATGGAACCTCACCACCTGCAATTCTGGAAGAAAATTATAATTACGCAGAATGTGCGGTCTCTGGGTCGGAGTTTTCTGACAAACATGATAAGATATCAGCTGTTCAGCGTGCCATTCGTAAGGCCAAAAAGCGCAGGCATGGAGACATGGCTTATGAGGGGGATGCTGACTGGGAGATTTTAACTAACGATCAATCTTTTCTTGAAAGCCAAGGAGTTGTAGATGATGAACGCACTCTCAGACCAAGAATGAAGAGTGCTTCCTCTTTGAATGCTGATGAAGAGTCAGGTAGCATTTCAGCAGCAGTTTCAGCTGGTCTGAAAGCTCGTGCAGTTGGTCCAGTTGAAAAGATAAGATTTAAGGAGATCTTGAAGCGTAAAGGTGGTCTTCAGGACTATTTGTATTGTAGGTCAGTAGATATCCTCTTAACGTGCTTTTACATGGGCTTGCAATTGCTATTTCCCAGTGTAGTGAGGTTGCATTTTTCCTTTTCTTTCTTCAGTATTGATGATTTTGTGTTCTTTTTGTTTCGGTTGCTTAAGCATAAGACTTGACTAAAGGCTTGTTTAGGAAGTGGGGAAAAATGGTGTCAGAGGGTCGGAAAAAAAAAGATATTAAGCTTACTTGAATCTGACAAAAACTAAGGCTCTCAGCTCATTGGCATTAAGAAGGTTGTTTTATTCTTGGTTTTTCTAGCCTGTTCTGGAGTGGGGGCATGTAGGATAATTCATCTGTTGTAATTGGGTAGATGAACAACTCATCTTTGGTTATTTGCTAAAAAAAAAAAAACATGAATGAAGAAACAACAATTTAGTTAGATTCCGTCTTGGTGGTTCAATTTTTTCTTCCTATTGGGCTTTTGTCCGTTTTAGAAAATAGAAATTTGTATTTTCACTTTGCATTTTTATAGGCTAGTGTCATTCTCCTATCTGTACTTCCTAGTTTCTAACGTGCAAAGCTTAAGAAATGATGTCGTCTTTCTATGATAAATTTGGTTGCATTGGCACATCTTTTTTACTCATACCTTTTTAAACAAAATTTACTATTGTTATTAACTTGTACTCTGTCGTTATACTTATTATATTGTTGGATTAAATTTAGCTAAATAGAATACGTGCACAGTAACCACAGATCCTACATTTGAAAGCTGTCTTGTTGGCAGGATTGTCCTCCATATAGTTCTTCTATTGTATTAAAGGAGCCTGGTGCTTATCACTCAATGAGATCTGGACTAACTTTTTTAAAGAAAAAAATTATTTTTTGAGAAAAAGTGATGGTTGCAATATTATCTTTTTTTCATAGAGATTCTGCATCTATTACAATAAACAAGTATTGAAAATATAAGAATTAAAATAAATTAAATTAAATTGGAATGCCCAAATTTAATATGGACTGTTTAGATTCATGATGAGCTTGCTTGTTCAGGAGTTGGTTGGCTATTCTTTATTAGCTTGTTATTTGCTATACTGCGTTGCTACTGTAGATTTGCAGGTTGGTTTTTATTTTTCCTTATTTAAATTTAGTTTCTTCTGTAAATGATGGGATATCATAGAACATTGTTTCCTGACTTCTACTCTTCAGAGTCTCTTAACAGAATTATGCAAATTGACCTTGAAAGATTTTCATGAGTATGGTATTGCAGATTCTAAGATTTGCAGGTTGATGTTTAATTATGTTTTGATTAAACTGGGAATTTGATGGAAATTTGGCTGTTAAAAGTTTTTGTTCGTTTAAATTCATTGGCATACACATACCATACTCGTAAATTTATAGATTTTAACAAGTTCTATTTCTATGAATGCGATTGCATTTACAGAAACCAGATCTTAAGTATTTGGAGCAGAGATGTCACTCGCATTTTGCCTCTTTCTGACTGTGGAGTTAGTGATACTCCATCTGAGGATGAATCTCCTCGTTCTTCTCTTGTTAGGGAAGTCTATGCATTTCTTGATCAATGCGTAAGTTCATTCCCCATGTTGCTGAGTTATCAACTTCATTTTCTTTACTCTTCTACTGAGAAAATATAGCAGCGTATCAATGGCTTTAGTAATTCAAAATGTTAAAAACTTTTGGCAGGGTTATATAAATGTTGGGATTGCCTCTCACAAGAATGCGGGAGCCAGTGCTGGGAATAGTTATAAACTTGTAAAAGAAAAGGGATTTGAGGACAGTTCCACAGCTTCCATGGCTGACTCTGAAGACGGAGTTACCTTCATTGTAGGCCATGGTAATAGGTCAGATACTTCCATGAAAATTGATGGTCTCAAAGTTGATTATGTAAACTTGGCTCCTGAAGCTATTGAAGGCAACAGGTATGGTGATCCAGTGGCGTTGGATCTATCAAATATAATGCTTCATGAAGAAAGAAAAATTGATGAGTACCAGGAAAATGATGGGATTCAGGCAAGTGGAGTTGGGCTCATACACATTAACAGTTCTGATCCTTCTTCCAACAATTCTGATTGCAGAATGACTTCTATTGTAGCCACTGAGAAAAGCAATGAATCTACCTGTGTTAAATATTCCTTAGATGATCAGATACCAGATCCTTTGCAGTCTGTTTCAGAGGCCATGAAAAGAGTGGTTGTCATTGGAGCTGGTCCTGCTGGATTAACTGCTGCTCGCCACTTGCAACGTCAGGGTTTCTCTGTGACTGTACTTGAGGCTAGGAATAGAATAGGAGGTCGTGTATATACTGACCATTCATCTCTTTCTGTTCCTGTGGATCTTGGTGCTAGCATTATCACTGGAGTTGAGGCTGATGTGGCCACTGAGAGAAGACCAGATCCTTCTTCATTGATTTGTGCTCAATTGGGCCTTGAGTTGACTGTGCTAAAAAGTGACTGTCCTCTTTATGACATAGTAACAGGACAGAAGGTTCCTGCAGACCTGGATGAGGCATTGGAAGCTGAATATAATAGTCTTCTGGATGACATGGTATTGCTTGTTGCTCAGAAGGGTGAACAAGCTATGAAAATGTCTCTAGAAGATGGTTTAGAATATGCTCTTACAAGGCGTCGAAGGACACGTTTTGGTAGAAGTAGTGAAGAAGTTGAACAAAATAATTTTGCAGATGTATCATTCAATGCCAAAAGGGGCGGTGCTGAGGAAAACATTAGCCAGGAGGAAGTTTTGAGTCCTCTAGAACGGAGGGTTATGGATTGGCACTTTGCTCATTTAGAGTATGGTTGTGCGGCTCTTCTTAAGGAGGTTTCCCTTCCCTACTGGAATCAAGATGATGTTTATGGTGGATTTGGGGGGGCTCATTGTATGATTAAAGGGGGTTATAGTGCTGTTGTGGAGTCTCTAGCAGAAGGGCTTCCTATTCACTTGAACCATGTGGTAACAAATGTGTCCTATGGTAAGGAGCCTGGCCGGAGTGATATAGTCAGAATTTCTACATCAAATGGCAAGGAGTTTGTTGGTGATGCTGTCCTTATCACTGTTCCACTGGGCTGTTTGAAGGCTGAAACTATAAAATTCTCCCCATCTTTGCCTCAGTGGAAATGCTCTTCCATCCAGCGTCTTGGGTTTGGAGTGCTCAATAAAGTGATTTTGGAATTTCCTAGTGTGTTTTGGGATGATGCAGTGGACTACTTTGGAGCAACAGCAGAAGAAACAAGCAGAAGAGGTTACTGCTTTATGTTCTGGAATGTAAGGAAAACAGTTGGGGCTCCTGTCCTTATAGCATTGGTTGTTGGTAGGGCTGCAATAGATGGTCAATGTTTGAGTTCTGCTGATCACGTCAACCATGCATTAATGGTTCTCCGTAAACTTTTCAGGGAGGATGCAGTACCTGATCCTGTTGCATGTGTTGTGACTGATTGGGGTCGAGATCCTTTTAGTTATGGTGCTTACTCATATGTTTCTGTCGGAGCATCTGGAGAAGACTATGATATGTTAGGGAGGCCAGTTGATAACTGCTTGTTTTTTGCTGGTGAAGCAACCTGCAAAGAGCATCCTGATACAGTTGGTGGTGCAATGATGAGTGGACTCCGGGAGGCGGTGCGTATAATTGACCTATTGAACACTGGTAATGATTATACTGCTGAAGTGGAGGCAATGGAGGCTGCACTCAGACAGTCGGATAATGAGAGGGATGAAGTTAGGGATATAATAAAGAGACTAGATGCAGTTGAACTTTCTAATGCCTTGTACAAGAATTCTTTAGATGGTGCTCAAATCATTACTCGTGAAAGTTTACTTAGGGACATGTTCTTCAATGCGAAAACCAGTGCTGGTCGCTTGCATGTGGCCAAACAATTGTTGAGTCTTCCTGTTGATAACTTGAAATCCTTTGCTGGGAGTAAAGAGGGGCTTACTATTCTTAACTCATGGATACTGGTACTTTTATAGCAGCAGTGCATTATTCTCAAATTTTGTTATAAATTTTTTGATGGATCGTGCTTGAGTTTTTTGTTATCTTTTTAATGTCAAAACACTTAAATCTTTATCTTTTGGTGATTGAATTTCTTAAATAATGTCTTTGCAACTCTTAATAGGACTCAATGGGGAAGGATGGGACCCAACTCTTACGGCACTGTGTGCGTCTCCTTGTGCGGGTTTCAACTGATCTGCTTGCTGTGCGCTTATCAGGTATATATATTTTACTTGTTATAAGACTTCACATTAATATATGCTTGCTAATATGTGGATTATATGATTTTGTTGCTGTGTCTTTGCTATGTCGAGTATTAATGATTGATGAGTATAAATAGTTCAATTAGGTAAGAATTGGTGCAGGGAGGAATTTTGGTGGGACAAGAATAACTGTGCATGCAGCATTTTAGAAGATGAAGATGTGTTGAGATGGTTCATTTCTGTCTTTTATGATCTTCCTACTAACAGTACATGCAGCATTTTAGGGACATTTTCATCTAATTGTTCGGATATATATGTATTTCTTACCCTTTGAAATATCTAGTAATGTGAGGTGTGGTTATTTGATAGTCAATATAACATATGAAAAGTATAGGAAGCCAAAGTATTGGCAAGTTGTGAATGGCAACTTATCTTGGGCTCCTGCAAATTCATGGACCCACTGTAGTTGATATGATTTCCACTGTTTCTCCTATACTATTTGTTCATCTTTTCTTTTTTCTGGTTTAGGCATAGGGAAAACAGTGAAGGAAAAAGTTTGTGTACATACTAGCCGTGATATACGTGCTATAGCAAGCCAGTTGGTCAGTGTATGGCTTGAAATCTTCCGCAAGGAAAAAGCTTCTAGCAGTGGATTGAAGTTTTCAAGACATGCAACTACTGCAGATTTATCAAAGAGAAAATCTCTGAAAGATTCAACCTCAGGAAAGCCACCTCTGACTATGCATCATGGTGCTTTTGAGAATAAAGGAGGTTTGCTGGCTTCTGCGTCTGCTGGAAGTAGTTCACCTTCCATTGCAAATGTGAAGAAATTGCACAGCAAACAAGTAAGACAACAGGAGGCAAATGACTCCAGACACAGCGTCAATTCTTCCAGGTCCCATGGTTCAGTAGGCAAAGCAGTTACTAAGGGAGAGGGTAACTGTTATGTTTTGTCTGAAGAAGAACAGGCCGCAATTGCAGCAGCAGAAGCTGCTCGTGCTAAAGCACTTGCTGCTGCTGAGGTACGTTTCTCATGGAACTGTATTTCTTTTGTCAAGAACTTTTGATGTGGTGCCTAGGTGCTACTAGAGATCAGTTGATATTAGCTAGCTGGACTTTGTTATACCACTTTGCTTGTAAAATATGGCTGCCATTTTTGATGTTTTGTGCCAGAGTTCATAAATTCTGGTCAGATTTTGGTTTTACTGTGATTACAAAATGTGAATCTGTAGATATTTGTGCCAGAGTTCACAAATTCTGGTCAGATATTTGCACTCCCATACCTCCATAGCCCATTGTTTCTCTTTTGATTTCTCATTGGCCACCTGAAATTTGTTTGAGTTTTGGCTTGTTGCATGATGTAGACATCTTACTTCTCCTTGCTTGACTGTATAATCCTTAGCTCTTGTTGATTGTGTTTTTACTCTAACCAACTTCTTCAACTCTGGTCATTGTGGGTGGTTGGGAATTCCTTGATTTCCCTCTCTTCCCTTTGGATTGAGATTGTTGGTCTTTGTTTCCTTTCATGTTTGTCCAATTTTCATTTTTGTGTTCACTCTAGGTCAGGCTAAGTTACTCCTTGTGGTTCTATTAATAAAGTAGAGAGAGGAGGATTTTTTTTGTTGTTGTAGTTATAAGTCACGTCATTAAATTTTCCTTACAAATTTTCACTTTTACCTCCTAGTAAATGTTGGTGAGAAAATACATTATTAAAACTGTGTATATTTTCTTACAAAAAAAAAAACTATGTATATTTAATAGGGGCAAATTGAAGAATTACTAAATTTTTAGATAGAGGTAATGAGTTTCAAGGTCTTTCTTGGTTTGGTGAAACATAAGTGACTTATAAATAGGATCAAAAGACGTACATCTCAAAATCTATAACATAATATGCATTCAGCTAGTGTTGGATAAATAATAGTTTTGTATTCTGTAATAACATAAGATGGTTCTTTGATTGGATTGAGTATTTTAATGAAGTAATTTTTATGCTATTGTGAATATGAAGCATTAGTCCTGGTATTGATCCCCCTCCTCACTAATGTATTAATTTCTTAGCTGATATAGTGAAGATTGGTTTCTCAGTGCTTTAGCAAATTTTTCTGGTATAATATTATCCTTGAAATTTGTTTTCCTGGCAAGTGATTCATTGAAAATTTCCCCTTGTTGGATCTAATGTTCTCCTTCCCCATCTCAGTTGCTATATTTCTTGGAAGATTCATGTGTTCTTGTTCCTTGCAGGCTTATGCCTCAGCAGAAGCCAGGTGCAATACACTGCTGCAACTTCCAAAGATACCCTCATTCCATAAATTTGCTAGACGGGAGCATTATCCATTGAATGATGAATATGATAGTAGGAAAAAGTGGTCTGGAGGGGTTTTAGGAAGGCAAGATTGTATTTCAGAGATAGATTCTAGGAATTGCCGAGTTAGGGACTGGTCAGTTGATTTTTCTGCTGCTTGTGTTGACCTTGGCAATGCCAGAAGGTCAGTAGATAACCTATCACAGCGGAGTCATTCAAATGAGATTGCTAGCCATTTAAATTTCAGAGAGCACTCAGGAGAAAGTGTTGCTTTGGACAGCAGTTTATATACAAAAGCGTGGATCGACACAACTAGTGGTGTGGGGATTAAAGACTATCATGCCATTGAGAGATGGCAATCTCAAGCAGCTGCAGCTGATTCTTATTTTTCTAACCCAACCATACATTTGAAGGATGAGGAAGAATCAAATGCCTGTTCAAGATTACCCAGCTGGAAGCGTGATTGTATGGCAAATGAGAGCTCTGTCTCACAGGTTACTGTAAATAGGGAGGCCTCAAAATGTCATTCTCGAGGGGCGGATCGCATTAAACAGGCTGTTGTTGATTATGTTGCATCGCTGCTTATGCCCCTTTATAAAGCGAGGAAACTAGATAAGGATGGGTACAAGGCTATAATGAAGAAAAGTGCGACTAAGGTTATTTCATCCTTCACTCCTTGTCTGCTCTTTTCTATTTGCTAAATTAGCATGCTGCTGCTGTGGTTTCACTGGGTAGAAGATTATAAAGAATGACTTATCTATTGATAGTCTTAATGGACTCTAGTTCCCTTTTCATGGTTTTTATTTTTCAGGTGATGGAGCAAGCCACAGATGCCGAAAAAGCCATGGCTGTTCATGAATTTCTAGATTTTAAGCGAAAGAATAAGGTATGTGTCCTGTCTTTGGCCTGTTGCCATTAATAACATTTGTCTAGTATTGCCTTGGGAATTTTCCTGCCCAGCACTTGCTTCCATAAATACTATAATACATGTTCATGTTGATGGTGTTGAAATGATTTCTCGCTGGAAAGACGGCTCCTTTGGTTGTTGGTTTGCTGAAAATATAATTATTTGAATTTGTTTAATTTTCAAGATTTTTCATACTTAATGGGATAAGGCGTCTTCTTGTTGTATTAAGATTTTTCATATTGTAGATAATGTCTTAGGAAGTGAGTCCTTAGACTTGTCTTTGTCAGATATGTTTTTTAAATATCCTGGCCTTGGCCTCTCAGCTTTATTAACTGTATGCCTAAAACATGCAGATTCGATCCTTTGTGGACAAATTGATTGAGAAATACATGGCAGTGAAGCCAGATGTAAAATCTTAATATTCACAAGGTAAAATGGCTTGCGACTTGCTGCGCGTATATGTGAAGGACTTGGTTTCGATTTCCTTCATTTCTCACAGTTTTGATGGCCATGGACATGGCCTTGGATGAGCATTGAAATCTGCCAGTGCAATTGGTCGAGATGGTGCCGCTACAAATAGCCTGTCCAATCCAAGTCAAGTGGGCTCTATTGCAAATATCCTTCCCTGGCAAACTAGAACAGAATATTTATTGTGGAATACTCCATAAACAGGCTCTGCAGCTATATAAACAGATTCAATGTCAGTTGGTTCCCCCTGTATGACAGCATTGGCAGGTTTGAAGAAGATAACAGATGGCATTCATCCATTGTTTCATTTTTCATCGAGGTTGTCCCTGGGGGTTGAAGGTTTATGCCCCGTTTTTTTCAAGGGGTTTCTCGTTACGAGGACATTACTTGATCATATCAATTGTTTATTTGTACAGCGTAGGATCGCTTTAGTGATGACAATCATATACATCTCAAGAATCATTGCTACGGATATGCGTTTTGGATATGAAACTATGCAATATATGAGATGCGAAAAGTTTTAAAATTTTGAATATGGGTACATAAAAGGTAGGCTTACGTTTTCAACTCAGAGATAATAAAGTAGAAAAATGTGTATATATATATCTTTATATATTTTACAAATATTTCAAATGTAGAGGAAGTATGTTCATGATAAGTTATTAATGCACTTCTAAAATAGGTAAAAGCTGTAATATTTAATTAGAATTAAATTAACTTTTTAAGTTGATTTATATCATTAGTTTTATTGCAAATTATTTCCCCTTTTCTACTCAAATGATGTAAGAGTTTCAAAATGTTAGAAAACATTCCAAGGGCATGCAAGACTCGTGAGGTCTTCGATTAAGCTATTATCTATGGCTGTTTTGACGGATTGCACGGTGAGATATTGCTTTGTATGGCCTTTTTGTTATTATCATTTTTTTTTTGGTTAATAATGGAAAGTGCTACTATTTGATCAGTTTGGCCAGCCTCTTGTGCTACATACTATGCTCACAAGTTCTTCTTTTTGTTGGTAGGCTGAGAAAGATTATCATGCCCAGATAGGAGGTATTCTCTCCTTGCCTTTTGATTTGATGTTTATAGCAATTCTTCCCTCTACAAACAATATCCCGCTACCTTCTGGGGCGTTAGCGTTATTGTATGTTGTCCTCTCAGTGGCTTGCCTTGGAGGTTTGCGGGCGTCTCGTGTACCTTTGCTTTTCTAGAACTAGAAATGGTGAGTATACATTATTTTCATGGAAAGCGTTTTTTTTTTTCCTTGGTTCAATTATTCAGACAATCTTATATTGTACTTCGATCTTCATATGGGTTGATGATTTGTATGTCTTTATTTTTACTCTCATCGGATAGAAAGGCAAGGGCTTGAGGATCGGGAGGAAAGAAGATGCGTATCGTATGGTTAGACCACTTTTACTAATCTCCTTCTCTCAGCATAGCCACGTAACTAAACGAGACCATTAGCTGCATGATGTAGTAAATAGGATGCTGCTTCCTTCATGACTTTACCACTTAACATAGAAGTTCAAGATGAGTTCCACTTCTAATCTGCAAATATATTATTTAGGCTGACGAATGGCGCGCCTCGGTGCTAATTTTTTTGTTCTCATAAAAAAAAACTCATTTTGTCATGCCCATCGAACAGCATTTTAAGGCCTCACGATACAACGTTTTGCTTGTCGTGACCCTATGTAAAATAGTATATTGTCTAAGATAGTTAAACTATAGTATATTGTCTAAGATAGTTAAACTACGTCTGTAATCATAAATACCCTGTACTTATCAACTGCAGTTTTACAGTTTTTTATACTATTTGTTATTCAATAATTCGTTGTTATCTCTAGATGATAAATTGGGTGGCCATTGGGATGGTAAATGTCATTAAAAATAGTAAAACTAAATTTATTATTTATATTTAATTAGAATACAATGAATCAAAGGACAAAAATGCCTTGCACACAAAAATCAAAGGGCCCTTTTGTTCACTCCTTCCTCTTTCCTCCAAGTCTCAGCCATCGCCACCAACATCCCCCCCCCCCTCAAATTTTGCTCCTTGTTCCGTTCATCCTTCCTCTTCTGTCTTCCTCATGCTGTCAGCAACATCTACGACTAGAACATTTTGTTCTCACCATCCTCCTACAATCAAGTTCATTCAAAGCAAAAAAGAAAGAAAGAAAAACAAATCTGGAGCAAGCGATAAAGCTTAGTGTTGCAGGGAGTAATGTCGCTAGTGGAGGAGTTTTGTTGGTAGGGGAATGTTCATCCATTTTGGAGCTCAATGGAGATTGCAAGCAAGAACAAACTCGAAGGATGGAGGTGCCTAGTTTGTCAGTGGATGAAGGAAGATGAAGGGTCACTGGCAGAGGAGGTTTTCCAGCGAAAGAGTGTCGTTGGTGTATGAGAAGGTTGGTGGTGGACAAGCGTCGGCAATGGTCAGTTGGAGAAAAATGAATGGTGAATGAAAGGCATATAATACGATAAGGTTGATGGTAAAAGGAACCAAAGAAATCAATACTATGATGACTTGTGCTTAAATCGTCATCGACAAAAGAGCTAGATTTCACTTGCTTATTGGAAAAAAATAGAATGGAATGGATTAAGAAAATAAAGGTAAAAATAAGATGATTAAAGAGAATAGGTGAGTATATTTATAAAGGAAGGAGTAATTTAGTTTATAAAATTGAGAATTATGATTAATGAAATTTCTAAAAGTGCAATGATTTTTACATTTGCAGTATATATTAGTGAGTTTTATCATGCTTGTTATGGGAGAAGGGTAATTTAATTCATTTTTATCTTGAGTTTTTCAATCCATTCCATTTCATTTTATTTCAGTAATCAAACGTGAACCTAATGTTATTACAAGAGTAATTAAAAGAAACGTTCTAATCTCTTAGAAATATTTTCCTCACTTTAGCAAGATCATGCAGTGGGTTGTTGCTTGAGGTGTCCCTACTGAAAAGATTAAAGCTAATAGCACAATGACAATGCACCTTAATCTTTTTATAACCTTCATTCCGGCATTTTTCTAGTCCTAATAGTACCGAATGAAGAACCACAAATTCGCTTGGAGAGTTTTCCACCTTTATAAAAAAAAAATCCCAGCTTAGAGGAATCACATTGCCTTCTTATCACAGCAACACCAATTTGATGTCCTCTAATATTGATTGCCCTGCTACCTCTAACCTCACAAGATCAGGATCATTATTAGCTTGGTTTAAGGTAACCAAGGGCCCTTGTCTTAAGGAATTTATTGAAAACAGTAGTTCCCTATCTTGGATCACTTTGAATAACAACATTTCTGTATTAGCTTGTTGGTTACTCCTTTCATCATTGTTGAAATGGTATTTCATCTTGATTTCCAGATTTCCCAGCATGTATAAGGAAAGAAAACTTTCCAAGAAATTTGCTTTTTCCTTTGATTGCCTATATTACCATTGAGATTCAAGGTTAACTATTACAAAACGTGACCTCTTTAAACCATGCCAATGACTTTGAGAAATCAATTGGCTCCATCTGCTCTCTACCTCCTTGCAATCTTTGAATAAATAAATCTCATCCTTTGCATTAGTACATCCTTGTGGGCACAAGTTTGATTGAAGTAATCCCCTTCTTTGGTGTAGATTAATAGTTTGTATAGCTCTATGCACCATCAACCACGAAAGGAATTTCATCTTTTTCAAAATCTATAGTTGCCATATAGATCTCCAATTAAAGGTTGAAAGTCTTAGTGTACCTGCAAATAAGAAATCATATACAAATCTAATAGTAAACCATCCATCTTTAGAGTGTTTCCATATAAAAAACTCTCTCTTAGACCAACTCGAGGCTTGGCATGAGTGAGAATATTAACCGCATGTCTTGAAAGGAGTGTTTTCAGTTCATACTTGTTCTAATCACCCGATGGAAGAATATTACACTTTTTTTTCTATATCAATAAGTCCCAGCAAGTTAGGAACACGCTTAAGAATGCTGGTGTTTAAATTGGACCACACGTTAATCCAGAATAGAGTGCTTTGGGTCAGACTTTTCTTAGCGGCTAAGCCTTCTTTCAATTTATTCAAAATCGAGTATGCTTCTCTAAGTAAGAGAAGCACTTCTTTTCTTAGCAATATTAAGTAGCACTCCACCCCCATATTTATGTTTCTCTTTGAGAGCTTGGACTTATGATTTATGTTGTTGCTTGATGAAAAGCCAATACAACTTCATGATAAAGGCCTCATTTTGCTTTTGGAGATCTTTTACACCCAAGTCACTAAAATCTTTCTCAGATACCACTTTTTGCTAATAGAGAAGGTGTATTTTCTCCATCTCATCTATGTCTCCTTAAAGGAAACATGGATTATACTTTCCAACTTTATCTAAAATCTTTTTGGAATAAGCACCATTTGCACGTAAAATCTAGGAAAAGTGAAGACTGCTACTTTGATGAGGGTTGATCTTCCAGCAATCAACAACAACTTACCCCTCCACCCTAGTAGCCTTTTTCTGGTGTTCTTGATAACAGGGTCAAAGATGCTAGCAATAGCATGTTTATGTAGTAAGGGAATGCCAAGGAACTTTCCTAAATCCCCAAAAAGAGTCACACCTAGTCTTGAACTCAAGTTATAAGTTCTCGAAAAATGGACGTTTTTATAGGCACACATTTGTATTTTATTGTTGTTCATTTTTTGGCTTGAAGCATGATAGAAGGAGTCAATGCAATTCATCATGATATCCATTCGAGCAATACTAGCTTCACAAAAAAGAACGAGATCATTTGTGAAGAAGAGATGAGAAATTCCCTTACTATTCTTAGAGAATTTGAATAGGCTCTTGTTACTTCTTTGTATTTCATCTTCAATGACATGACTAAGTCTCTCTATGCATAAGTTAAAGAGGTAGGTAGATATAGGGTCTCCTTGCCTAAGCGCCCTTGATGACTTAATTTCAATACAGGCTTTATCATTATATAAAGCCTAGAGCATTGCACTTTCAACACAAGCCATTATCAAATAGACCATGTTATCATTAATTCCTAGCTTCTTAAGGGTGCCTTTAAGGAAAGGCCACTCTATCTTGTAATACCTAAAATAATTAACCTACTAATTAAACCTTATTACCATGGCAATTAAGGCTAATGTTCCTAATTAACTATTATCATGGTAGAATATATTTAACTATGGATATTAAAAATAAGGACAAAAGAAAACTCTTTGAAAACGGGACAAAAAACAATTTTCAAAATCACAGAGCTCAACAAATGTACTATATCAAAGTTATCAACAAATAAAAGCAAGATATAATCCATTAGTAGGGATCACACTACAATATAAGGACAAATTAGTTCTTTCATAAAACCTAAGCATTCATACTATAATTGACACTTCCAACTCAATAAGTTAACCAAGCAATTCCTGAGAGTCAAATGGCAAATTTCAAACCAAATTTCAATCATGAACATCATTATCAAAATTATACATAAATATCAATCACAATTTTCCTACCAATATCAC
Organism: Prosopis cineraria; assembly: GCF_029017545.1. Lineage (NCBI taxonomy): Eukaryota > Viridiplantae > Streptophyta > Magnoliopsida > Fabales > Fabaceae > Prosopis > Prosopis cineraria. Next base: position 1,111,438 of record NW_026555333.1, read on the forward strand.
AAGACTATAAGACTTGGATTAACAAAAATGGCTAGACATCCCACATTTAATAATATCTTAGTACAATAATTAATCTTCAATAATTTACTAACCTAAATACAAACTCTTATGAGTTTGCTTCAAAAAAAGCTTAGGAAAATAACAAACCCTAGTCACAAAATCAATTACAATCATAGATGTATAATATATCTCAAAGTTGGCAAAACACACACACACACACATGTGTATATATCCTACTACACAAAGATAAAGGAGGCTATATAAAGTGCAATCTAGCTCTAACCCTTTGGATCCTTCATTTTGCCACTACCCAAAGCATTATCTATAATTATTAATCATGGGGTGAGATAAATATTTTAGTAATCAAGTAATCTTAATTTCTAACATATACAAGCAAAGGCATTAAGGGCATATAAAGCAGTAAATAACAATATTAGATCAAAATAAAACATTTAAATATGCATGATCAATTAATTTTCCTCTTTATCTCCTCCTTATTCTTTCTGATAGAGCCTAAGGACTAAGATTCATAATAGGATCAATCTGTGTGATTAAACTAGCCCAAACTCTCCAATGTTAGAGAGGTAACCCGACCAAATATCATCTCTCCCTAACTTGAACCATGGAGCTTGCTAATTGAATTCTTGCAAGGTGTCATAATTGTTACCTATAAAACATACCTACTCCTAGAATAAGTATCATCGGCTAAGCTGAAACCATGCCAAACTCTCATTGAAGTCGGTGACATAGCTATCCAATACTGAAAACTATTCAAGTGTTGTCAAATACAATTTCACATGCTAAGAAATCACAATTTCTAATCAACATGCTCATTTTTATCCACACGTGCATACTTTATAATTTATATTCAAACAGTTCTCAACCATTTTCGTAATTTATAATAATGTGTATCTTACTTGTTTCACCCACATTATTCAACAAATTAACTTATACCTACTTTACACATTTTCTAAAAATATCAAAATTACATCTACACATATAATGTACATTTCATAATTTTTATAATACCAAAACTATTAAAACATGCATATGAAGGAATTTAGATTCCTGATTACCTTTGACCTTAAGTCACTTAAAAGATGCATATATAGATTCAATCCAATTCTAAGCTCCTAAAGCTCCAAGAGCCCAAAAGAGTTTAATCTACAATTAGACAACACAAAAACAGCAATACAATACTAAGTGTCACAATTTTCTTAACCACTCATTTTTACTCAAAAATTTCTAAATTTTAATTTATTAGGTAACCTTGCTATCTAATAATTCCACTAGCTTCATTAGACCATAATGAACCTAACTAAACCCATTAATCACTAACACAATCATCATGTTAACCATTTTCAACCTAGGGTTTGCTCAAATAAACAAAAATTCAAATAAAACACCTAAATAAATCATACTCACTGTTCTAGCAATAATAATATACTCCCAATAACCTCATTTCATCCATCTATATCAATAAAAACTTTTTCCATAGTCAAAAATACTAGAAATTGAAAATTATAGGAAATTTGAAATTTTTCACTATAAAAAATTTGAACATAAAATAGAGAAATATATTTAAAAAATATTTAAGAAATTCACCTGTCTTAGAAAAAAATCAAATGTTACTAAAAATATCTTATAATATAACCTAACTTTTTAAAATTTCTCCCCTCCAATTAGGGACAAATCCAAAAACTCTTTTATGGGGGGCATAACTGAAATTTTATTTAAAAGTAGGGGGTTAAAAGTGATTTCAGTATTTTTTATAAACAATAACACACCCATTTGTAAAAGAAGTTTGAAACATGGGGGCCACAACCCCTGCTGGCTCCCCTGAATTTATCACTGCATCTAGCCGATGCTTCACAAATGGTCTACTTTCTTCTCTCTAGGGACACCAAAATGAATGTATTGAGAGGAGGAGATGATATCACTTAATATGTACATGAAGAATATTGGGTGGTAACCACGTGACCCCCTTTTCAAAAAATAAAAAAACAAAATAAAAATTCTAACCCTTCTTTTTTTTATAATATATATATATATATATATAACTCATTTGCTATTTTATTTTTCTTTTTTTTAGATTCTATTCAATATATGTGTGTGTATTCCTAAACCTTCCAGAAGTTAAAAGAATTGATCTTATTTTATATATTTTTTAAACAAAATTTTCAAAACATTAAAGTATTTATAATATGTTAAGTGGGAACAATATTTTAAATAATTTAGTTTAATTTTACCTAACCACATTTATTTTCTTCCTTTTCTTAAAAAAAAAAGCTATGACTTAGAATAAAGTCTCAAAATTTATATTAATCCCAATTAATAACTACTTTATTTTAATATCTTAGTTTTTTTTAATGTTTCGCACCATATCATATGTCTTCTTAAAGTCAATCTTTATTGCAACGAATACCTTTCTAACCTCTTGAGCTTCATAGAATGAATGATTTTTTGAGCTACTAATACGTCATCATTGCTCTACCTTCTCGCAATAAAACGACATTAGTGTTCACTAATAATTTTATTCATAATAGGCTCCACTTTGTTAGAAATAATCTTAGATATTATCTTATAGCTAATATCGCATAAAAATATTGGTCTAAGGTCTTTAGATGTTGGTCTAAGGTCTTTCATTGATTCCACGCTTTCAACTTAGGATGAGGAGGACTAAGTGGGTTATATTAAGCTCTCCCAGCCTAGATGGGTCATGAAAAGCCTCTTTGAAAAGCTTACAAGCATATTCACCCACAATCTATTGGTATTGTTAGTAGAAAAAAGCTTGATTTCTCACCTGGTGTCACCCACTCCCTTGCATGAAATAATCCTAATGCAACTGGTAATTTCCTTCACGACTAATAGTGTGGAAATTACCTAACGGGATCCTGGACACCTTAGCAAACGAAGGAATGAAATATTCAGGTCCCGTTTAGTATGTTGAAAAAATTTTAGTAAGCAGGAACATGAAATGAGACGACATAAAAAATAAAATTAGTAAAATCTGATAGAACCATAAAATGATTTTTGTTTGGTGTATGTATTTTAATGATAAAATGGAATACATAAAAATACTGAAAGACAATAATAACCTTTCTATCATCTTCCTGATCGTAAAGCCATTTTTTATTTTCAATAGCAGTGGGGCAAAACGAATAACTAAAATAAATCCAAATCCAACAAAAATGCCAACTCCAATTAATTAGTAGCATTTATTAAAGAACAAATTAGACACCATGAATCGCCACCAAATTTAAACACCATGTAGAATTGCAGAAGAAGAAAAATTGGAATTGGCATCAGGTTTGAACACCATAAAACATGGGTTAGATTCGGAAACCAATGATTTTCTTTTTTGTTTTTTTGTTTTTTGGTAGTGACGAATATGAACCCTTTGTCCATGGAAAATGCTCTCACCCGGTGACGGGCCCAACAAATTTTGTTAATGGGGGCAATTTCATGTCAAATAAACAGTAATATATTTGAAATGTAATTCTAAATATTTATTAAATTAATAAAAAACAATTTCATTAAAATTAAATGAATAAGAATAAATGCAATTACTATAAAATTATAATAATTTAAAAATAAATTATCTTAATATTAGAAAAATTTATATTGAAAATGATACTCTTAAATACCAAAATAGAAAATTATCTTTATATTGATTTATATTAATATCATACTTTGCCACTTTTTTTTTAATGAAAAGAATCATCCTCTTTTAGAATAAACATTTCAATATAAAAAATTAAAAAAATATTTTCTATTTATTGTAAAGTGTTACCTTTGATGAGTATGAATGAGTAAAAATTAAAACTTAAAGAATCTGACCTTATTATCTTTTAGAAAATAAATATAAAGGAAAACACAAACCTATAATTTTATGTATTTTATTATTGGTCCCTGTAATATCAGTCCCTACTCCCTATACTACTAATAATATTAAATCTTATGTTGAATGTTAAAATAAAGCTAAAAAATATCATTGACTCATTTTGATTTAAGCATGTAAGCATCTCCATTAACATCATTAATTACACATAAAATATTAATATAGTATTCAAATTGATATCTCTATTCTCCATCTCCTACAAAATTAGGAATACAAATAACATTCACTTCCTTGATTGAATGAGAGAGAATATGCGCAAGTAAAGATTGAATTTTTTTTAAAATCCAAGTGACGCAAGAGAAATATTTTAGGGGGGCAAATGATTATTTTTTGAAGGGAGCAAGTGAAATTTCCCTTTATTAAATCTAAGAGATCCAATTGGTTTTAGTGGGGGCAGTTGCCCCTACCCTTAAAACATGGGTCTATTCTTGCTCTCATTATCTTTAAAGCTGAATGAGAACCAAAACCCAACTTTAAATCTAAAACCACCATCCATAAATCCATAGCCCTTTTTATCTAAAACCTACTGTTTGTCAAACGTAAATGCGCATTTAAACTTAAACTTACTACTAAACTAGAATCTTTGAAACTGCTCAAGTCGTTAAAATGCTTTACCCAATCACGTCGCAATCTTGAAGAGGTTGGCTCGTGGTAGTTCATTCATCTCTTCATCTATAAACAGTAAAATGGGCTTGAAAAATTTTGTTCCCTATAATTGAGTTTATTCTAGAAGCCCTAAGTGTTGTGACTACAAACATAGGCAACTGGAAAATCTCCTTGTTTCTTTTCCTTCTTCATTTCCATATGTAAAAACATCCTTATATCAAATAGGCTGTATCTATGTTGGTAAAAAAAACAGGCTTTATCTATAGTCACTTGTAAAGGAATAAACAAAGTCAGGATCATAATTGTTAAACAAAGATCAATCATGAATAACTAAGTAAATTGAGGGTTGACATAGGATTCTTAATGTATTGATACATTACTCATCCCATAACAATGTTTACCAGATTACAACAATGATTGCTCTCTAAGACTTTAAATAGTGACATTGGTGAAAGTTAAGATTTAGATTTAGTGTGTGTAGTAACTACAAGCACCTAGTATGTGAAGACATGTGTTAACATCTTATAAAATTAATTAAATCAATGGCTTTAGGAAGTTATATGCAACCATAAGTTTGAAACATTAAATCTCTTCTTTTAAACATCATTTTGGCTTGTAAGGGTTGTCTTCTGTAACCAAGAGTGATCATGAGGAGACTTGTGAGAGAGATTTCAAAATCAATATAAACACCTTTGACGACAGTGAGGGTCTATGAATGAAAGAGAGGATGCTATTATCACTAACGACGAGATGAGTAAGGGAGCGTTTACCCAATATTATTTGGCAAAAACAAAGAAAAAAGGAATAGAGTGGAACACATAATAAAAAAATAGAGGGAAATGATAATATCAAGCATGAATAATTTTGAATAAAAAGGAGGCAAACATAAATAAGTCTTGGGTAAGAATTTGAAGCTAACGAGAATATTGGAAGAAAGGAGATTGGGGTTCTTTTTCTAGCTCAAAGAATTTAGAAAGAGGGGGAAAGATAAGTGAGTAAAGACAAAGTGGGTGGTGAAAGGAGTGACTAGGTTAGTTGTATCATGGAAAATAGGAGACATAAGAGTAGCTTGTTAGTTTAAGCCACTAATTCAACTGATGCTAGAAGATGTTGAAACGTGTCTCCACATATTGGGTGCCTGTAGTTGCTACACACACTGAATTCAAATCATAAAAGTTGTGCAAGAGAATGGATGCTGCAACAGCGTAAAATATAAAGTATATCTTACTCCTAAATGTAATATCCATAATTTTAATTTCATACTTAATTTCTAATTAAGGAAAAATTAGAGAATAAGTGGATTAATTTAATTAATTATATTTTTAGATTGTTAATGGGTGTTTTGAATCATTGAGCAGGATGGGATGTCATGTGATAAGTGAGAGTTTTCTTATTATGTCACATGTGGCAGCTTGTGCATGTTGTACCGTAATGCATGGCACTTAAATCAAGTTTTATAGGTCACAAATTAGTTAAGTTAAATAGAAGGGACGCTGGGTTGTCGATGAGCATGAGAGGGAAGAAGAAGAGTTATGTTAAGGTATAACTTGTGGGCTTGTGGCAACCTTAGGATTTGATTTTGGCTATTAAGTAACTTGGTAAGCTCCTTATCTCTCTAAGGAGTTGAGAGTAAGCAAGTTTTTATATAGGACTAGAAAAGCTAGGAATCTATGCTTTAAGTATTGCATGTAGTTTTAATAGCTTAATCTAAGTTCCTTAAACTTGGAGCAAGTGGTTTTAGAAAGTGTAGTGTTTTGAGATAGAAGTTGGACAAAGCCTTAGTTTAATTTTGAGGTTTTAGGGCTTGTTAAAGTAGGATATGTAGTGATTATGTTAAGTGGAGGTTAGAGATGATGGTATGAGCTCGTTGTAATTATGACTAGCTCAACTATCAGGTTATAAGTTGAGTGTTGAAATTAGGGTAAATTTTAGCTAAAAGTACTTTGTTAAGTTAAAAAATTAACATTTGGTACTTATTATTACAAATTAAGGTGTGTGGAACATTTCTAAGGTTCAAGAGGCGATGGTGATGATTTTGTATAAGGTAACCTTTTTAATGACAAAATGATTAAAATAACTAGATAATTTATATTATTCATTAGCTTGTAGAAGTTGTTTACATGGTTGATTGTACAAGTTATAGTAAATAATATATGTATGGTGTTCGAAAGTACATTAGAACGCCTTGACCAAGTAGCCCTAACATGGATAATGAGCTCAAATTGAACATATGGTTTGATCTTGTAAGATAGCCTACAGGTTCAGTCATGAGTATTGGAGGTCGAATGAACATTGGTCATGTATTAGTATTGTGGTGATATTATTTGTATACATGCATTTATGTATTAATTTTAATACTTGTTTATAGCTTTATATGTTAGTTAGTAATCTAGATTATCTTGGTTATTGAACTTTTTATCTCACCCCTTAGTTACTATTTTACAAGTTCTAGAGTTGAGAAGGAACAAGGGAAAGAATTGAGCAAGGACTAGCTGATTGGCTAAATATAATTTGTAATGCCCGATTTTATTTTGAGTTATGTACATAAAGTTGTAAATATTTGATATTGTTAGTTTCCAACTAGGAATGCATGTTATTTTGATGGATGCACATGTGTGTTGTGTTTTAACCTAAACTTATATATATAGTGACATATGTGATGAATTATGTGAAGATAGGCTAAAATACTAGTACAAATGTAAATAATATTATATATGTATGTAGTAATTATGTAACTTTTGCAAAGATATAGGAAAACATTACACTTTCACAGTGTAATTTGAGGATATTTTGACCTAATGGAAATATATGTGGTGATATTGTGAAATTAGGCAAGAACTTTAATACAAATTTATGTAATGATATTTACAAGAAATTTGACAACTTTTTAGACATTAACAAGTCATATTCAAATATGTACAAATGATTATTTGGATATGAACAACAACTTATCCGGCATTAACAAAAGCCCATGAAAATGCTTGGAAAGTAAATTTATAACATATTTTTTTATTTAGCATAATATAATTTACTTGTTGATATTGAAGGAACAAGTAGTAAAAACTAAAACAAGTTCCCTTTGAAAATTAAAATTTTTTTTAATATGAATAAGTCATGTTTGAATAAGTATAAGTAATTGTTTAAATATGATTACAATAACTGGTGGAAATGTTTGGAAATGAAAGTTTGTTATAATGTGTGTGTGTGTGTGTGTGTGTGTTGCACTTGTTGCCTTTAAAATCAAATTGGATTGGCCAATCGAATCTGCGAATAGCTAACTAACTATCCATATGATCCAATTTTCTATTTTAAGCTGGCCTCAATTGACTCGAGTTAACCTGGGTAGTCGAGGATTAACCCAAATCCACCTGCCCAACCCATAGGTCAAGCGGGTTGGGGGTTGAAATTTTTTAAAAAACTTTGATCTAAAATGACATCATTTAAAGGTTAAAAATAAAAAAAAGTATAAGTCCTAGTGAGTAATGAACCTCTTTACTATCTTCAACTCTTGGATTTAGACCTCTCATCTCCACTACTCCATCTTCGTTCTCTTCTCTGTTATGTTGTTGACTATTTTCTCTACTCACCGTCCTCAGTTGTTCGTAAACAGTGAGCTTCAAGTAGATGCTTCATCAATCGTGTCATCTCAAAGCTTAATAGGTCTTGACTCTCAATCGTGGAGCTTTAACTCGTCTATTATTCGTCTATGTGCTCATATCCTTTACCATCATCTTTCTTTGCTTATTATTACACCTTTTCTTCTTAGCAGTTTGTCCTTGCCAAACTCATCTCTACTTTGCTTCTTTCCCTTCTCAATTCCTCCTTCCATATAGCTTCTAAGTTCATATTCATCTCACTTCACTGGAGAAGAAAATGTCAAAATAGGAGAGATGAAATTGAAACTGAAAGTAGAAAAGGGAGAAAAGAGCTTAGTGTTGCATTATTTCGAAAATGAAAAATGAAGAATGATTTGACATGAGCAGACATTGAGTTACATGCAAAAAAAGTTGTTTCTACTTTCTACATTTTAATGTATATTATATTTTTATTTTTTTAATAAGATAAATTTCTATTTTCTTGAAAAAAATTTATATTGTATTATTTTATTATAGCTGGTTGGATTTCGATTTAACCCCCAATTTGATCCTATTGAACTCATGACTTTGATCTGATCAATTTTTAGTACCTTAGTTGCACTATATATATTGAATTGCATGTTAGTCCAATGGTTATTTTCATTTTGGGAGACTAAGGGGTCAACGGTTCAAAGCCTCTTTGGCCCCTTTTTTGATTTGACTGACAATTGACTACTCAGCCTTTAATGCAACAATGGCCTTGTCATTAAAGATGGTTCACCGAGAATGGCTTTGGCGAGGGTGGGATTTTTGTTTTTGTTCTTCACATAAATCAAAATCATTTTAGTAATTGGATCAATAGATTTAATTGTAATTGATGTGTTTGGGCCTATAAAAAAGTTTCAAAATTTATTAGTCTTTGCATGCAATAAATGCTCTTAGAAGGACCTTAGTTGATATTCTCCCTGTTTTATTTTAATGTATAACATAGTTGAGATGGATAAATTTTATAATACCATATGGGTCTAAAACAACTAATAAATATTGATGGAGACCTGATTATATGAGTTGGTAAATATAATTTGAGAAAAAATTGAGTTTAATATATTTTTATATAGGTTGGTGTTTTATCAACGCAACCCAAACTGTGTGGATTAATAGGTTAAAGGTGACATCATAATACAATTATCTATATTAATAACACAAAATTTAAAATCTATCACAATAAAAAAAATTATTTATCGTGATTTATGATACATCAACCACAATCTCAAAATAAATGAGTCATGTCATGTCTATCAAAGCTCAAGTCACCATAAAGACAAAAAAAACAAATAATTGAATACAAGAGAAAGGGAGGTGTTGGTTTTTAAAAATAATAAGTAGATAAGTATTATTTTGAATAGATAAAAATATCCTTTTATTCCATAGAATTTTTTTAAAAAATATTAATTAATAGTTAAAAATTATTAGTGAATATGTACATATGTTGATTAAAAAAAGTATCTCATTAAAAAAAATTAAATTTAATCTAAATATAAACCAAACTGACCTAAATCGTTTAAAAATAAAACTAAATTGATTAAAAAAATCAAATAAATCCTAAACTTTAGTGAATTAATTAACTCAAAATTGACAAATAAATAAATAAATGGAAAAATATATATAGTACTTAAAAGTTAACTCAGCAAAAAGAATTCCGTCGCCGGGAATCGAACCCGGGTCTTTCGGGTGAGAGCCGAATATCCTAACCGACTAGACTACAACGGATGTTTCAAAAGGGGTGTATTCTATTTCATACTTGTTGATATTGCATCAAGAAGCACCGGCACTTGTAGATGGTCATGAGGGCCGCGAGAGAAGGCATTTGCAGGGCTTAGGATAACAGGGCACGTATTGCGATGGAAGCTCTGAGTCGTGTTGGCACTCCTCGACTGCGGTCACCACTGCATCCTCGAAAGTGTAGTAAAACCAATTCTCATGATGGTGGCGGCAGCGGTTCTCTCTTGACCTCGTGTTCCGCCAGCAAATGGGCCGAACGCCTCATTTCCGACTTTCAATTCCTTGGGGACTCCTCGGACCACCACTATTCGATTTCCTCCTCCGTCGCAACTCTCAACCCCACTCTTCCTCTCCCTCCGAGGCTCGACCCTCCCGAGCGCTATGTTTCCATTCCCCTAGGCTTCTATCGGGTTCTTGGAGCAGAGACGCATTTCCTTGGTGATGGCATTCGAAGAGCTTACGAAGCTAGGGTCTCAAAGCCTCCTTCGTATGGGTTCAGCGACGACGCGTTAATCAGCCGCAGACAAATACTTCAAGCTGCATGTGAAACCCTTGCCGATCCGGGATCAAGGAGAGAGTACAACCAAAGCCTTGTCGATGACGAGCAGGGAACCATTGTCACCCAAGTCCCCTGGGACAAGGTAATTCTACTGAAGTTCGAGAATGTTATTAACCTCTTGGATGGAAATGAATCGAATATTTGGGACGTGGGTACATGCCAGTGTTAGTTATATTATAGTTCTTTCTGCGTTAATGGAGTTATTTGATGGCAATTATGACTTTGTAGGTTCCTGGAGCTCTGTGCGTTTTGCAAGAAGCTGGAGACTCTGAGTTGACCCTTCAGATTGGAGGAAGTTTGCTTAGAGAGAGGCTGCCCAAATCGTTTAAGCAAGATGTTGTCTTGGCGATGGCCCTTGCTTATGTTGACTTGTCAAGGGACGCTATGGCGTTGTCTCCTCCTGATTTTATTGCTGGCTGTGAGTTGCTTGAGAGGGCATTGAAGCTCCTACAGGTAAACCACTGCATTTCCTATTGGCTTGGCTTGGGGAATCTTTTTCTTCGTAGATGTTTTTACAATTTTTCGGTGGCAATTGTTTTCTTTCTGTTGAGTAGCGACTTAAATACTTCGGATGAACTTTTTGATTGTAAATTTTTACACATGTCTGTGTTTATTTTATTTTAGCACCTTGATGCAAGTCTTGTTCTGAAAGACGTACTTATCAAAACCTCAGTAGCGCGGTGAAATCAAGTTGGTGCTGCTTTGTGATTTAACATGTCAAGCAATGCGCTGACGATTTTTAATTGACAGCAAGATTTTTAATTGACAACAATGACGTGAGTATGAAATTTTGTTGTCAAAGAAAAGAGTACGACTTTGAAATATTAACTTTTTGTATTGAATTATGTCTGAACTTGATGGCTATTGGACGCACAAATTATAATATCATTGTAAGTAATGTATGCATGAGAACCTAATATTGCCATATATATCATGATGAATCAAATGTAGCTGCCATCTTGCATGCTACCCAAGAAAATTTGCTTGGTTATGTAGGAAGAAGGGGCCAGTGGCCTAGCACCAGATTTACAAGCTCAAATTGATGAGACTCTGGAAGATATTACCCCACGGTGTGTTTTAGAACTTCTAGCCTTGCCTATTCGTGATGAATATCGATCAAGGAGGGAGGAAGGTCTTCATGGTGTACGCAACATTCTGTGGGCTGTTGGAGGAGGGGGAGCAGCAGCAATTGCTGGTGGCTTCACCCGTGAAGGTTTCATGAATGAGGCCTTTTTACATATGACAGCAGCTGAACAGGTACTCCTAGTTTTTTGTTTTACTTTTCCATGGGCATGTCTTATTTTCCATTCAAGTGCTTTTTCAAGAAATTTGCTTTTACTCTTACCTTTTCTTGCCCCATTTTGCTTTCAATTTTCTGTTGAAGGTTGATCTCTTTGTTGCCACACCAAGTAATATTCCGGCTGAAAGTTTTGAAGTGTATGGAGTGGCACTTGCATTGGTTGCACAAGCTTTTGTGGGTAAAAAGCCACATCTTATCCAGGATGCTGATAACTTATTCCAACAACTTCAGCAAACTAAAGTTTCAACTGTTAAGAATGCTGCCTCTATCTATTCTTCCAAAGAGAACAGGGAGGTTGACTTTTCTTTAGAGAGGGGCCTCTGTGCATTGCTTGTGGGAGAGCTTGATAAATGTCAATCATGGTTGGGATTAGACAGTGAAAGCTCCCCTTATAGGAACCCATCTATTATGGAATTTATTTTGGAAAACTCAAAGGATGATGATGACAGTGAACTTCCCGACTTTGCAAATTACTGGAGACATGGTTGATGGAGGTGGTTTTCCCCAGATTTAGAGATACTAAAGATATAAGATTCAAGCTTGGAGATTACTATGATGACCCTACGGTACTGAGTTATCTGGAGAAGCTGGAGGGCGCAGGTCATTCACCATTGGCTGCTGCTGCAGCCATAGTGAAAATTGGAGCTGAAGCTTCTGCTGTCATTGGTCATGTGAAGACTGGTGCTTTTAACTTGTTGCGGAAGGTATTTCCTGTTGTTTCTGAAGATCAAATTGTGAAGCCTCAAGATAACAGTAAGATGGATTATTTTGTTCCTGATAAAATTGAGGATCCTCTGATAATAACAGACCAAGATAAGCATGCCAATGTGGAGGTTTCTGGCATAAAGAATTCTGGTGAAATAGGTGAAGACGAGCTTGTTACTAACAAGATTAAAGGGGCGACAGTGAAAATCATGTGTGCTGGTGTTGTAATTGGACTGGCAACTTTGGTTGGCCTAAAGTATTTACCTCCTAAGAATGGCTCACCCATTCTGCAGGAAACAACTGGTTTGGCAATGGCCTCAGATGCTATCAATGGAGGTATGGTCTTTAATTCTTTATGGAGATTTGAAATTTTGAATGATTGGAGCAATTATGTCCTTAATTCTTGTTTTTTCTCTGACATTGAGTGTCCATAGATGTTAAAATAGGTTTTGATGGTTCAAAGTGTAAACTTTAAACAATTATTTCTCCCTTTGGATAATAACACCAATTGATAGATTAAAATGCACGGGGTCATTAGGAAATGAAAAATCTGGGGAGCGACAACGGAAAATGGATGCTAGAATTGCAGAAGCCCTAGTTCGCAACTGGCAAAATATCAAATCTGAAGCTTTTGGACCTGATCATCGCCTGGAAAGATTGCAAGATGTAAGCAAGTCTGATAAAATTTTGTATGATAAATTAACTGATAAATGATAAAAATCTTTCCTTCTGGTTGAAGTAAATATGGCTCTATTTGGGAAGTCGTTGTATGATATAAATCCCTATAAGATCTCAGTATCTAATTTATTCTGTCGTCTGTCATTAAATTCTATGGAGCAATTAAGCTATTAATCTCCTGTTTGTCAAAGTTATTAATTGTTGTGGGAGGCATCGAATTATTGCATTTCTAGCTTGTTGCTTTCTCACAGAAGATTTGAACTAATATTTCAAACCATGTCAGATCGTGTGTCATCAACAAATCATGAGCCTCTACTTGCCATTCTTTTTGTTTTACACTTTTAACAGATGGATAGAGGGTCACCTGAGCGCCTTGTCTATCTTGGATACAGGGTGGAAACTTTTGGATGAATTTCATTTTATTTATTATCATTTTCAGGATATTTTGTTCTGCTGGATCAGTATCAAGATAACAAGCCCCTCCCCCTTTCCCATATTGTTGCCTTGAGTGCTTTTCTTATTGAGGCAGCAGTTATTTGTGTATTTTCCTTGCTGTATATGGAAACTGGTGTTGACATGAAGCACTGATAGGCTTTGGATGGTGAGATGCTGAAGATATGGAGTGATCGTGCGGCGGAAATTGCACAGCTTGGTTGGTTCTATGACTATGCCTTGTTGAGCCTCAACATAGATAGTGTGACTATATCACAGAATGGGCGGCGAGCAGCGGTTGAAGCAACTCTCAAAGAATCAACCCACCTTACTGCTATTGGTCATCCAGATCACGATGCTTCAAACATTAGAACGTACACGACGAGATATGAGTTGTCTTGTTCAGGATCTGGGTGGAAAATTGTTGAAGGAGCGGTCCTTGAGTCATGATCAGCTCTGCAAGACTGCAACCCATAATTAGCTTTTGGCATATATTCCAACTGGTTTCCATCTATTTGAATCTGTTTCCACAATCATCTGTGCATTTTTTTAGGCGGGAAAAGAAATCATCTATGCTTTTGAATTATATCCTTTGACACCTGTGAATTCAAGCGGTTACTTTTTTTAGTAGGTTGTTCTGTTCCCCCATTTTAAAGGTGACATCTTGCAAGCGCAAGGATGGTAGGATTCGTAACATGGCCGTATAAACGGCGGTGATCCAAGTATTTTACTGTGGACGGTGGCTGCTAGTCAGGGAACGTTTGGGACGAGTGAGAGAAGGAATGAAATTTAGGGGGGGTGAGAAATGAGTAGAATAAACAGGAAAGAGTGTGGGTACTTTTAATTAAAAAAGTAATAAAAAGAGAAATATTTTGTATAGTAATTACAATAAAAAACCATAACAGATATTACATGATCTTTTTCTATTATCCTATCTTTTCATTCCTCGCTATCAAACATGCCGAGCTGGTAGCGCTCTGTTTTTTTTTTTTTTTTCCGGGTGAAATTTCTCACTAGGCCTTTATTGGGATGGTTTTTCTAATTCTTTTGGAATATCTTTCTTTGACCCTTTTAGAGTTGTTGGATTCCTGTCTTATGGGTCAGATTTTCTTTTCGTGTGTTGTACGACATTTTGTAAAAAAAATATATTGTTCATGATTTATAAATACTATTATAATTGATATTGGTTTTTTTTTTTACAATCCAAATGCTATTTTTAACTTGTTTTTATATCGATCTTCTATAGTATTGTAATGCTTGCTATAAATGTAAAATCTATATATGTAAAAATAGAACCGTAAGCTGCTTTTTAAACTCAACATATGTCCTTTTTCCAAAATGTGGTAAATATATAGTGTCATATTAACTTCATTTAATTCTATTAACTTATTTTTTATTATTTTTTATTTTAAAAATTGATTTATTCTTTTGATAGACTTTTAAAAAATGATTTATCATAATTCAGCTTTTTCTTATTCCTTCCTCATTATCTCTCGCACTCTTCCAGCGTCGTGGCTCTACATAAGTTTATTCTTATTTTTAAACATTTAATTTTAAAAATTGAGATATCATGACAAGATAGAAATAAGAATAATAAATAACATATTACTTATTATGATGACTAACATAACAACATTTTAAATACAGTAAGTGTGTGTGTAAATAGAGTCGCAAGTCACCTTTAAGCTCAACACGTATGCATTTTTTTAAAATGTTGTGATTATGTAGACTATTCATGTAAACATTAATTTCTAATTTTTTTTTACAAATAATAAATATTATTTTTAAATTGTCAAAAATCACTCCCTTTTATTTCTAATTTTTCTTTCTCGTGATCTCATTCATTATCATAATTTTTCAACTTCCCCAACCCCCTCCTAGAAAATATACAATTTAAGCGTGCATGCTAGATTTTCTATTAAATTTTCTTAAATATTAAAAATTAGGGTAAATGAGTAAAAATACTTATAAAGTAGTCAGCTAAGGGCATCCGATATTTTAAAGTGAAGAAAAGGACATAAATACTTATATTGTTACATAAGTTAGTGCAAAAGTGATCAAACCATAAACTTTGACCTAATGTCATTAATTTTTATTATTAAATGCTGACTATGTATGTGATGTGTTAGTCTTTACTAATGTGGACTAATAAAGGGGCAAAAATACCCACGAAATCGTTGGCCACAAAAAAAATATCCATAACTTTATTAGAGTTAGTATAAAAGTAATTAATCTATCAAATCTCTTAAATGTTAACTGTTTAGCTAACACCAAAACAGAAGTTGACTATTTTTTTATTGATATAGAGAAGAAATATTCCTAAATGAATTTTTACGGATATTGATTGATTATCGTATAAGTACCCATAATGTTACTTTAGTAGATGTAATAGTTACTAATCCATCAAAATTCATGCTATATGATTTTTTTCCACCGCCATGTATCATGCCTCCTTCCTTCCTTCCTCTCCACTCATTTTTCTTGTCTGTAAAACCTGAGATTCAACATAGTAAGATATGTTGTGCAAAATCAAAAATCAAAACCAAGTACACCTCCTATGCCACCCTACCTTAAAAATATTGTTACAATCTTAAGCAATTTTATTCTTTAGGTTCAAAATTTTTAAATGGTTTTCGCCAATATTAAAAAAAAATGATTTAATTTGATATTCGATCAAAATGACATTTTCTCACATTATATTCATACAATGACCGATTAACCTCTAAAGAATTTAATCTAGGAATATTTTTAGTCCATGTCAATGAAAATATGGTCAACTTCTGCTTTGGTGTCAGTTAAACAATCAACGTTTAAGGGATTTGATGGATTGATCATTTTTACAAAAACTTTAGTAATGTTATGGGTATATTTGCTCTTGGTCGACAACTTTATGAGTACTTTTACTCCTTTATTAGTCAACATCAGTAAAGACTAATATATGGCATGCACAATCAATAGTTAACGATCAAAGTTAATGGTATTAGATCAAAATTAATAATTTAATCATTTTTGCACCCACTCATATAATGTTATGGGTATTTATGTCATTTTTTTCACTTTAAAATACTAGGTAACTCTGACTAACCACTTTATGGGTATTTTTTCCCATTTACCCTAAAAATTATTTTATTTAAAATAAATTATTTTAATTCTCATTTTCCTCTGTTTCTCTCCCATTATCTCTCTTACTCTTCTATTATCATAACTTTCCATAATCTTTTTCTTATTTTTAGTTTTAAAATTCTAATTGCATAAACGTATCATCAGATTGAGCAATTACAAGGCACACACAATTTTCTTCCACTCCTAATATGATTTAGTCGCTCCATTCCCCTATCAAGACAAGCAAAATCACAAAAACCCTCCTCTCTGGCTCCTCCCTCAGTTGCCCATGATTTCTCAACCCCCATTTATGTCATCCTTAATGAATATTTTTTGTTCTTAGCTAATAGCAAATGAGGTTTGTTATGTGCTTGTAGACATCAAAAAAGCATTTCAATTTCTAATTGATCCCTCATTCACAGTGGATCCTAGGTAATTGCACATAATTATGCATTTTATAATTTTTTATTCAATTTCTTCTACCATTCTAAATATCTCTTTCATAAGTGATAGAATTGAAAGAACTTATTATGTTTTATTTTTATGGAGTTATGGTTTCATAAAATTTGATGGTTTTTGGAATATTTATTGTAAATTATATAATGATCTGTTAATTATTTTGCAACTCTGTAAATATATTAAATTTGTATGAAGAGAAAGATATACATTGCTACTGTTCTTCAAATCAACACAAAATAATTTTTCTTTCACTCCATATATATCCTGAGCATCTTTTTTGAGATATTATCAAAAGACTAATTGAAAGTTAACTCCTAATATTGTGTAGAATCAATATCTTAATACTCAATTTTTAAAATTCATACTTTTCTTAATAGAACTCCATTTTGAATCAATCAAATATTATTAAAAATATATTGGAGTCTATTTTCAAATGAGATATATTTCACATTAAATTGATCTATATAGTGAGAGATATGACTAAAAATATGACCAAAGATCAAATTTGATTTTTTTTTTTCACAATTCTCATTTCAAAGCTTAGATTTTAAGTGTTCATAACTTTTTTAACTTAACTCCCTTTTAAGTAAATAAAATAACTTTGAAAACTTTATAGAGTTAGTAATCAAAACATTTCAAACCTTGTGAGAAATATGTGATTAAAAATGAAAAATATAATTGTAGAAAAATATATCTTGCCTTTTCTCTTAAGAGCTAAAATGAATTTTTTGATTTAAAACATCTTGAGCCAATATTACATATCTAAATCAATGAGTTTAACATAAAGACTTTTAGCTTAATGATATTATACCTATCAAGTCCAAGGCTTTCAAGATGTATCCAAATTTGTATGAATATCTTCATTCTTCTTAAACTTTTTTTGGATTATCCTTCTCTAAATGTTCTCTCATTTTGAGTGTGGCATGCATGCTAATGATGACTTTAATTTCTTCCTCGTCATGCTCACTTTTATCTTCACTTTGGACGATCTTAAATGATATATTATGAATAAAATAATTAGTTCAAGTATCAATATGCATATATTCATGCTATAAAAGATAATAATGTGAATATTCTTAGATATAGAGTCAATTTAAAACAACAAAAAGATATGGTAGTTGATAAATGATAATTTTATATATTTTTATCCTTTCAATTTAGACTTTTAAATATTTATTTGAGGCTAATTAAGTTTAATTATATATTATTTAATTTTATTAGCCAATATTCAGTCTTGAGATTTTAATTAAATAAATATTTGATTTTAAAATATAAATAATATTTTTAATATTTTTTCATAATTTCTATTTAATTTTATCTTATTTGTGCAGATTTTTTAGATTTAATTTAAAAAAAATTGATAGAGAATATTTTAGATAAGAAGAATATGGACATGCTTAGGAATTAAATCAAGAATTAAATATTTAAAATTTTTTTATATTTATTTTGAGTTTTTTAGTGTAGTTTTTGGTTAGGGTTATTTAGAATAGTTTTATCTTTTTAATAAATTATTAGGTTTTATTAAAAAAGAAAGAAAGAGAGACACAGGAGTATTGGAATGCACCACTTTTCATATAAATGAAACAAGCGCACGACGAGGAGGCAACGGAAGCATCACGGATAAAAGCACACAAAAGCGGTTGCTCTTCATCTTTTTCTTCAATTTCTCCGGCGATAGTTTGTCAATTTTTCATTTTATGTTATTTGATTTTTAATTTTATGAAAAGTTAATTTTTTAGTGTAATCAATCATAAATCATAATTTTAAATTTTAATCAGAGTTTTTAATATTCAGGAAAGATTTTATTTTAGCTTTATTTCAATTTATTTTTCCTCTCTCCACCTCTAAATTTTATGCTTTAATTTCTATTGCTGATTAGAGTAGTTTTATTGTATAATTTTTAGGTTATAAATTTTATCTAAGGTTTTGCTTGTATAATCGATTGATATAGCATTGTAAAAGTAATTTGGCATAACTTAGGTGATTATTCATACTTTATTTTTGGTGTGACTAATTTAGAATAGTTGTTAGGTTGTAGGTTAAAGGAGATCTCAAATAATCTATAATTTAATTTCTCATTTAATTCTTGAATGATAATTTGAAAAAAATATAATAAAATCAGAATAATAAAGTTAAATAAAATTGATTTATGTTGTAGGTGAGAAAGATTAAGTTTAAGTAATTGGGTTGTGATTGGTTACGCTACTTATTCTTGATAACTTTTTCAGTTGAATTTTTTTATTTAATTAATTTTGATTTATATTTTTTAAATTAATTTCATTATAAAAAAATCTCCCTACTTTTTAGCTTTTTATAATCCTAATTCAAATAATTAATCCATTGACTTTTAGGGAGACAATCTAGGTTACACTTTACTGTAAAATTTAGTTTTATTAATTTTGATACTATTTGACAGTACTGTCAATAGTATAAAATAACTTTAATGTACACAAATTATTTTTTCAAATATCATATAATATAAAAAAATGAGTAAAAACACTTTAAAGCACTTATTCTATAATTATAGTTAACTACTATACATATGAAAAAAATTAGACATAATTATAGTTAATTTATCTATATTCATCATCATCAAAACTTAAGCTAAATATAATATCACAAGCTATTATGTCCGACAATCTTTCCTTTTTTAATGATGACAAATCACTTATGAAAAATATGCTTATATGATAGAAAATAAGTACTTAGCAAATTATATTTTTCATGACAACTTCTTCCTCTGTTTATCATTAACAAAAAGGCTTTGAAGTATATGCAAGAGAATAAAAGAATAAGATAAGGTTTAGAGTTTTCTCTTGAATATGATTTTTTCTCCTATTTGTCACGTGAATAAATTTGAAATATGAATGTAATTTCTCCTCGATATGACTATATCAAGGTGGCCTTGTCTCAAAATTTTCTTCCCCTATTGGAGAAATATGAGCATGAGGCTTCTTGATGTTCTTGGTTTGAGAATTGCTGCTCAAAAATAATTTTTCTCCCTTAGTGACACCATTTTGTGACAAACTGATGAAGTACTTGGTGCAATAGTTTGTTAATTTATCCTCAAATGATTAGTTCTTCTTTCGTACAAGGAGTTGGAGAATTTGCTTGCTAATAAATGTTGATTCTTCTTTGTGTATGAATTGAACACTCATAAATAACAAGAAAAAATCAATTAGTAAATATAGTGTCATGATAGAAATATATCAAGATACGCTTATAACACATAGATACCAAATGTGAATGACAAAAGATGGTTATGAATAAAAATATCTTGATACATATTGTCAAAATATTAAAAATCAAAGTTGAAATAGCATCAAATATGAGAATAATTTAACTTCATCAAAATTTTCATTTGGCTTAAAGTATGAGATACTGAATGTAAAACCAAATATTATGATTTTATAAGTATGATGCTCAAATTATGTTTTTTCAAAAGCAAATAGAGCCTATAGCAAGGCATAAAGATGTTAAAGATAGTTTTCATAATCAAAACTTGTCAATCATGCAATTCTCCCCCTTAATGAATGCATATAACTTAAATTTAAAAGGGTAAGGGTTTAAAAATGCTCATTTATTTTTGGCAATTGGTGTTAATCTTGTGAAGATTTTTTCCATTGTTGTTTCTTCTTAAACTCTTCCTTCCTTTTCTTTTTGATTCCTTTTCTTCTCTTCCTTCTTGATCTTTTAGCTAGTTGCAAGCTTATAGATACCGTTGTTAAATTTCTTCAAGCTTGATGCAATTGTCCAACAATTATGACAAAGCTTGATGCATTTTGATCATTTCTAGCTTCACATCACTTGAATTTATCACTTTGCTTATTGTTGTAACTGGGGTGATCCTCTTTTCTCAAGTTAGCACATTTTGAATATATGGATACCTAGTTTTTGACAGCTTCAACAACTCATTAATGATATAGCCTTGTGATTTACATGTATATCATTATTGGATCCCACTCAGTCTTGTTATCTATATATTTTTTAACTTTGAAGGCTTGATGATTATTGATGAATTTGATGTTGCTAGATCCTTTCAAGTCCAAGTGTCATTTCCTCTCCCTATCATTTACTTCAACCTTAAGTTGAAGCTTCTTCATCTTACTTAATTGGCTAGTTATCAAACTTTAAGTGAGTTGTTTCAAAAATTTCTTGAAATCTAATTTGGGGATTATCTATTCCATATTTTTTGATATTTTCTTCTTTGAAATTCATGGGAGTGATAAAATGTTGCTAGATGCTATTTTTAATAGACCTACAAATGATAAGTAAAAGATGCAAAATTGTAATATAATCAGTACAAAAAAATAGAACTGGCTTGCAACCTTCTCAACAATTGTGGGGTACTGGACCTGATCAACCATGGCAGCTTCCTTGTAAGAGTGAAAGCAAAATGAAGCGAAGAAGATTGGTGGATGAGCAAGATACTATGGAGAGTCAAAGAAAGGAGGTGAAAGGTATGAAGAGGGATACTACCATGGTTTTGGACATTTGAAAATTCATGATAAGTTTTTCAATCTTTATTTTTATAATCATGTGCTCATCTTATTAATTAATATTATAATTTTTATGTAAAAAATTTTCATTTATATTAGTTAATGTTCTAAAATTATTTTATTTTAGGTTATAAAAATATCTCGTGCCTCACTCAGGTATCATACTAATTATATGTAAAATCTTTTTTTTTTTGACACAACAATCTTTTTTTTTTTTCCTTTTGCTGTTTGATGTGTATTTGTTTACGCTATGCACGATATTGTGATTACTTGTTGCTTGATCTTGGTAAAAGTATTGGATCATTAAAAAAAAATATAGGGAAAATGACACTTAGATCTTAAGGGGACCATTTTATTTCATTAAAAATTAATTTCAAAAGGAAAAACATAATTTTGAGTCCCTGTACATTGTTCAAGTTTTGCTATAGATCTCTACACTTTTTTAAGTATTTTAGATCTCTATACTTTTATTTTTCAGTATTCTAGGTTCATCCATGAGGATTGTAGGGACTTAAAATCAAAAAATAAAATAAAAATGTAAGGATCTTGAACACAAAAAAGAAAAAAGGATCTATAATAAAATTCTCGCAAAATATAGAAACTTAAAGTTATGTTTTTTCATTTCAAAATATAGAGAAAGTCCCTTGGATTTTTAAATGATTTTTTGATATATTGCAAAAGACTCAAATATCCTTAGTAATTGTGACATGAAATTTTAAACTCATCAATTTGAAACCTACTCTCTAAAATTTGCAACTTGTTTTGCAATTCAATTCTCCAATTTTATTTAAGAACATATTTTGGACAAAAAAACACAAAATTTTAACGTTGAATTTTATGAGATTATTTATTTAGCTCTAGAAACTTATAACTTGCTATCATATATTTGCAACTCTATCTACTGTGATTTGTAATTTTGTATTCCAATTTTATTTATGAACACAATTTTAATATTGATTTTTCTCATGTAAAATTACTTGTTTAATTCAAAGAATTTGGAACTTCCTCTCCCAAATTTGTAGTTCCATTTACCTTAGTTTGCAACTCTACATCCAAATTTTATTTAGGAAAGCAAGTGAATGAGTAAGGTTTTAAAAATAGAATAAGTTATTGAATCAAATTGGGCACTAATTTATGGTTCTATAATCGAATCAATTGATATTAAATTAATATATTTTTAATTTATATATATTATAATTAAATAAAAAATACATATAAATACGCATACATATATATATATATTTCAAAAAATATTATAAATGTTTGATAATATGATTTATTGTTCATGAATACATGATTAATATTAATCATGAATGAAGCCTTCCATTTAGAAATTAAGAAAGATGTTGATAGATTAATAAAGTGTTAGACACTTTTTGATGGCATATTTAAGTTAAATTAAAAACATAGAGTTTAAACAAAAAAATATAGATAAATTATAGAAGGGAGAATAATAGTTAAAGTCTAAGAAGACCAATTAATTCAAATTAAGTCCCAACAAATTTTAAAGTGTCAACAAAGTCATTTGGTTCTTCAGTGGTAAAATATTAAATCTAATGGGTCTATGGATTTGTAAGTTCAACCCCTAAATTTTCAACTCCGTTATAATGCATTTACAACTTATTTTTTAAATTTTAATGAGAAACACAAATTATTTAATTTTCATATTGAATCATATTAAGTCTAACAACTATAGAGATTTGCAAGTCCAGCTCTCAGTTTTACAACTTTATTGTAATTCATTTGCAATTTATTTTTTAAATTTTAATATGGAATATAAATGTTCATATTTAATGTTAAAAAATATTAAATATAATAACTCCAATAATTTACAAAAAAACCTTACTTCCTCATTATTTGCATATCTTTGATATATCGTTGCTCTCTAATGCCTTCTTGAGAACCAGCACTTTGTGCACCTGTGAGAGCCAACTTGAACCATTGAATTTGATGCCATCACAAACGATTTTGTCTCCAGTTTTTCAGTATGTAGACATGTGATAATATTGACGAAAAAATTGGATGTAACAAGATATGGGTGGGCTTATCAATAAAATAGATAGATTCTCTATTTTTCTATTGCCTATTATTTATTTTTTAATATTGTTAAACTTTTAAAAATAATTATAAATTTATCACAATAAAATTATAAAATAAAAAACCGAACTTGCAAATCTCTAAAATTATTAGATTTAATATTTTATCAATTGAAGGACCAAAGAGCTTTATTGGCAATTTAAATTTAGTTGAAATTTAACTGAAATTAATTAATCCCCTTAATACCTAACTATTATTATCCCATGATAGAAAGTATAAAGATTAAAAAGATGTATTTAATTATAAAAAACTTCAACATACAAGCGAAAATAAAAATCAACCAAAATCATAAGAAAAAAAATAAAAAAAAGAGAGAGAATATATTAAGTTATATGATGCGTGCATAATGTTGTCCCACATCGTTTATGTCAAAACGCAAGGGAGGTGCGCTTACCATAAAAGTAGCGGAGGAGCACGTTTTGATAGGCATGATGGCTAAGCTTCACTTTTGTAAATATTACAACTTATGCCCACTATTCTTCATTTTGTTGTTTTTGTCTTTTTAAAATTTTTAAATTTTAATTTTTTAATTTTATCTGATTTTTAAGGAAATTAGTCTGGTTATCAACCAATTTTTTCAGCCTTTGATCCCTTATGTCTGGTTCTAAGGTGCCTATCGAATCGGACACATAACCAGTTCTCAATTCAACTAAATGAACTACCTGATCCAATTTAATTTGATTTTTAAAACCATAAAATTGATTAATGTAATAAAGAAAAGCAAGTAATATCCAAGTTGTGAATGAATCAAACAAATTCATATCATAATACATTGCACCCCATGATCCCATTGAATACCAATTGAACCAAGACCCAGTTGCATCTTTGAACTTACAGGAGGGAGGCAATGAAGTAGATCTTGAAGCCATCAGCGAAGATGCACACCTATCGCATCTTCAAACCTGTTGTGTATTTGAACTAGATCTTAAGTTTGTCAATTTTCCTTTCAATTCTGGCATCAAGAGCTCTATTGCAATAATTAGATTGATAGAGGATGAGGGGACAAGAGCTCCAAGTGTTGAGGACTCGACGACAAAGATGACCTGGACGAGGAGTGCTAATGGACGATGACGATGTTGGGTTGGTGAGTCTAAACAAGAAGAAGGTCAAAGGAAATGTGAAAAATTAAAATTTTGTTGTTCTAAATAAAATTAAAAAAATTAGTTGCAAATTTAGGCAAATAAAGTTAACTTTATAAATGTATAGATTTGAAATTTTCTATTATAGATATTAAGGGTATTTAAGTCTTCTCCAACACATATTACAATGACTTTCTTCATCTTTTGGAATTGAGACTGTCGTGGAATAAAATAATTCCCTTGGACTTAAGTGTCTTTTTCTTTTCCAAACAATCTCGAGTGTCTTTTTCTTTTCCCAACAGTCTTAAGTGTCATTCTTCCAAAAATGTATTGACCAGAAAAATAGGTTGAAATGAAAAATGGGGGACAAAAAAATTCAAAAGTTTCTGACCCAGTCTTCCATCGTTAGGGTACTGGTGGTGTAACACCCTCAAAAATACAAACCGATTTTTCACAAATTATTAAAACTATTATCATGGTAGAAAATTTTCTTACCATGATATGTCCAAGACAATATACCACAGGTCTTAAAATATTTCAAAAAAAGCAATTAGAATCATGAGGGACAGTTAGGATCCTCATGGCATGATATTTAAATTAGGTCATGAATCAAGAGAGACAAACATAATCCTCTTAGTCAAATAAATACTTTTAATAAAAAGGATTAGAGTTTACATGCTTCACAAAGAAGATATGTCCTAAGTTGGCACAAGATACATTGTATAATCCAAAATAAGAGGCAACGTAAAAGATGGTGTTTCATACACCATAGTTACACCTCTGGTGCTTTCTCGGCCGGACTCGCTCCTGTAAAAATGTTAACCACAGGAATGAGACTTAAAAGTCCCAGTAACCAAAAATTAATATGTAATGATGCATGCGGATGTAACTAATCATGCGATTGTTAAGTGGGCACACAAAACATTTAACCAAACAATATTTTCAAACAAACCGAACAAGTATTTAATTGCATGACTGCACCTTATATCCTCCTTTCACCATGCTCGGACGCCAAATCACCCGGCCAAAGGTGAGTTGGACCAAGCGACACGCCACTCATTGGGTCCAATGAGGGCTTACCATGTGGTAATAATTAACCAAACAGAAATTCCCATTAACACCATACATTAAAATACCCTGACAAGTCATGCATCATTCAAATATCCAAACAGAAATATATCCGAACAATAATATCTCATCATGATAAACAAAAATAAATTTTTAACCCACTTGGCAATGATTTCACGGAAGTATATAACAGTATTTATTTTCAATAATTCATAATTTTTCCAAACAACAAAACAACACATAATCATTCACAAACACACCCATCACAACACATTAATAATGGTTACCTTGTGTCTTGAATAACAAGTTCCCTTTCACAACTCCTTTTTCACCACTATCTTTGTCAATATAATCTACATAATTATTTCACAATACTATATATTAATTTTACATTAAAATAAATAACTCTAATTTAAAGAGTTAGAAAGTCTTAGATCTATAGTCCATATTAACACTAATTTAAGATTTATGCCTCATTTAACTTCCCAAATTCTTTTCTAAAATTCTCGTACCCTAATGAACTATTTTTTTTATCCTCAATTCACTTCTAGTATCACAATTTCATCCTTCTATATTCTAAAAATTCATCCAAAAATAAATTAAAAATTTTAAAATTATCCTGAAGCCTCAAATCCCTTTCTATAACCTCAAAAATACCTATTCATACTTAAATAAATATTTAATAATCATAGGTTTATCCCTACGTCTCAGATTCCACATAAATTCAACCATATAGATCTAGATTTTAACTCAAAAATTCTTAAACATGAGTTTCAACCTTAAGAAAATATTCTATAATATTTTTTTATATCCCTAAGAATTTTAACCTATATTTTTAATCCATCATATCATCAGATTAACTATCCTATAGAAAAATCCTAATCAAAATATTTACTCTATCCTACAAAATAATCATATCACTAGAAAGCTAATATTATTTAGAAAATAACTACAAAATTAATTTTGTAATTAAATAAATTTTTAAATGCTAATATAAACAGGAAAGTTAGAACATACCTGAAGAAAAAGAAAATAATCCCCCCTTGCGAGAAAACGCCGAGCAAAGTGAGAGGAAGAGAGAAAAATAATATAAAAATGGGATTGTGAGTCCCAAAATTATATTAAAAAAAAACTATAGGTTTGAATTTAATTATTCAAACCTTTGGGCCAAAAGTTGCAATTTTTTTTAAATTGCATCTTAGCCTTTCATGCTTCCTAATGCACACACCCCCTCCTTTTTATACATGAAGGCACCTCTTCTCTTCCTCATCTAACCAATGTGGGACTTAGAAACAACAACCTTCCACCCCCTTTTTTTTTTTCCTTCTACCTTCTCTTTTTTTTTAACACATACATAAAAAAATTATTTATGTATTATATCTTAACTAAATATTGTTTATGTAGTTTTAAATTTAAATTTTTAAATTCATAATTAAATACCTAACCATAATATTATTTCTAAATAACCTCAAATAATATAAATTCCTATTATTATTTTTTTTTCTCAAAACCTAAATTCCACAATTTCTTTATTATATAAAAAAATCAGGATGTTACAGGTGGCGCTATGTTTCTCAGCCGAGTGTAAAAAGCAACTGTTTGAAGTCATCTCTTAGTTTACTCGTAGGCAATGGATCCATACAATAGGTTGAATAGGGATCATAAAATATCTTGTGCAGGAAAGATGGAAGATTGGAAGCAGGAAGCATCACATTATTATTTACATTTTTTTTTCCCGAAGCGTTAACAAAATCTAAATGGGAACTGCATTGGCTAAATAAATCATTATCAGCTTCTGCTGCGCAAGCGTAATCAACTAATTGTTGATTTGTCTCTCTCCAAAAGGGATTCAAAGAGTGAGAGACCTTGCATCCTTCCAATTTTGAGATTTCTTTGTTGGAGGGGAAGGGAGGGAAAGCTTCCCTCCCCTCCCCTCCTTTGGTTAGGAGGAGGGGAACCCCTCCCCTCCACTCCAAAGCCTCCCCTCTAAATTGGGGGGAAGCTCCCCTCCCCTCCCCCTCCCTTCCCTCCTCTCCCCTCACTTCCCCTCTCCTTTTCTTGAACCAAACATACCTCAAAAGTTTTCTTTGGAGGCTTGTTTGATTGTATCAAACCAACCAGTTTTGCAACAAGCATAGCACTTTCCTTAACATGGTACAAGTCTTCTGTATTATTAGTCCATACACCACTTCTGATAAAGTTCATCTCTTTCCTTAGAGGTGAACTTCTTGTGGACTTGCTTAACATTTTCCTCTCTCTATTGATAGCCTTCACGCTATCCAGGAAAAGAGAAAATTAGTGCAAGAAAACAGTAGTAACTTTTAAATATAGAAATTAAATCCGATTTAACTTTTTTTCAGGCATGTAATACTAAACTACCACAAGGCAGTGCTCCTCATATTTTCACATTTGAAATGCCTAATAAGCGATGATGCTCAGTTTGGCTAAACAATATCATGACGTGTATTCTTACATGAAATCTTCTAATCTTTCTAGCAAAAATTTCTATTCAAGCACTTCTTTTTTTAGAGGCTCGGACAAGCAAGACATTGTATTTTAGGGCTACATAAATTATCTCAACCATAATTGTTCTTACCCCTACGGCACGCCCTGTCTAGGGCCAACTAGGCATATCAAAACAACCGGCCATTTTTATTCTAATTTGAATTTGATAAGTAATTTAAATCCAATGAGTGTTAAAATTAAAACCATTGAATTTTATTAATATTTGAAAATTATCAAGATACATCTCCCTTAATAAATTTAGAATAATCATCACGATTAGAGTACCTTTCACATGTTGTTCTCTTTAAAAATTTTAAGACTTGATATTTTTTGAGTATTATATAACAAAATCTTTTACAGCCATTTAATTAAATTGAATATTTGTTATCATGCCACGTGAAATATTCGTTAAGTGAATAGACTTAAACCACTTGTTGGATCCAAATTCTTTTAGAAAATTACATTGAAGTTTCACATAAAAAAATTAATTACTACAAGGTCTATTAACAATTAAACTAAACTGTATTGACAACACAACCGGTTGTTAATATAGTTGAATTTAGTTATTAATTAATCCTGTAGTAATTATTTTCCTTGAGTGGGTCCTAATTATAATTCTCCTAATTCTTTTTATTCGTCTAGTTTCCAACCTTAGCAGATTAGTCTATTTGCTCGGAAGAAACATCAGCTTCTAATGAACTATTTAAGCAATTCAGAGTTTGACCTTAAAATGTAAAGGGTTTTAATGTAATATATGTAAACCAAAAAAAAAAACAAAAGAAAAGAAAGTCCAGGGCATACTGACCGGTCACGATAAGACTGATCTTGTTTGTGTGCACGAATCTAAGGAAAGACCACGCAAAGGATAGAAAGATAATACCTTGAATCAGGTGTTCGGCCGTCTTCTCCCAAGAACTTGTTGCGGCTGGAAAATGCATCCTTAATAAAGGACAAACGTCTGAGCTCTGCGTTCAAGTATACAGAATCTGGAAGTTCTCCCTTCAAGAGAAGTAAAAAATAGGATCGATGAACCAATGGCACGGGGCAGGTATGCCAGAATTGAACAGTAGTTTTACGCCGTAAAAAGAAAAACCAAGACACTGTTCGTGGAGGTAGCGCACACATGCATTTGCTAGATATTGGTTGCATGCAAAATGGTTATTCCAATGTTTCTTCCAAGAACCACTTAAACCTTTTCATTCTTCCGTTAAACAACATCCAGAGCCTCGGGAATTTTAACCGATATGTGTAATTTATATGCTATTATCTGAAGACAGTAACATATTTAGTTCCAGAATAGGATAGCAATGAGGTTTATATAATTTATTAACTGGATGTGCTGAGTGCTTATCACCAATATCAATACTCTTATAGCTAGCTATCAAGAAAAAGAAACATTGTATATCACGAGTACCACAACAAAGACACATCTGATTCCAGAGCATATGAACAAGGGTGTCGGTACTTACCATAAGATCATCGAAGTCCATCTTCAATGTGTTTCCTTAGATCTTGTTTTCATTGCCACAACAAAATTGAGGACGCTAGCAGTATCTTCCGCATCAGAATCCATAACAGATTCTTCTTCAACAAAAGTATCCATCTCGCTAATTCGGGAATGCTTTCTGGACGACTTTCTTTTCTTGGTAACTTCGGTTCAGAGAGCTTGTCTTCAAAGCGTGCAGAAGTTGTAGGGCATTCCTTTTCAACCCTAACTGCTGAGGCATTTGTTTCTTTTTCCAGCGTATCCAATTTTGAAGATAACACGTTTGGCTCATAAAATTTAGGTGGCTCAGATTTCTGATCCAGTTTAATGAACTGAAAAGGTGTCACCGTTTTCAGCTCCAGATTGTCGAACGGAGGAGACACTTTGCGTTCCAACTCATTGAATTGAGCACGCGATATACTTTCCTGATCGATCCCCTTTATTGAACTGAGAAGATGTAGCAGCCAAAGTTGGCCTGCAACTTTTGCTTCTACTGAATGGTACGCTTCTAGAAATAGCAAGGGGTGATTCTGCAGACCCTTTGGATTTTTCTGAGAGGCCAATAAGGCGGTCGATGGTCCTCTGAAGCTCCTGATTTTTTTGTTTTAGAGCATCAGGGCTATCATCTTCGGCAACATGGTCGAGCTTACCATCCTTCCTCCTTATGGACGATTCAGCGCCTCCATTCAATACCGGTCTCATAGGTGATTTTCCTTGTCTTCCTTCAGAAGAAGGAAAGGAACTAACATCTGTTTGGCGACAGGTTTCCACTTCTTCAATTTCAATGCATCGAACTTCGGTGCAGCTATCTGCTGATTCCGTGCTAGCTCGGCCAGCTCCTACATCCCAACCTGGATCCCAATCAGGTTGCTGAGTTACAATTCTCGCTTTAGGGGTATTGCCGTCCAAATGAACTATGGGTTCATGATTCTCACGTTGCCGTACATGGTCCTCATTGTTTAAAACCATACCAGATATCGGTCTATCGGAATTTTCAGACGGGCTTCCGGAGTTGAAGTCCTGATCAGGATGGAGATTACTGAAAACACCAGGCGACATAGGGTTTGAATCTTTATCGTTTCTTAGAAACTGATTTTTCCTTCCTGACTGAAGCAAGGTTTCAACACGAGATTGAAAGATATCACGCTGCCGTGTTAATTCTTTGATCTCTTCATGCATCTGTGTAATTTCTCATTAGAAACAAAACGCTTGTCAAACTCGGAAAATAAAATGATTTAAATAAGTGTTCTACCAAATGTGTGCTTATTTCTTTTCTTTTTCCTTCTGCATTGGCCACGGAACTTGTTTTGGGTTTTAATCGTCACTAGGCAACCCATGAAGAAAAAAATCACATAGTCCTCCAATTTATACTGCACACAAGTAGTTATTTTTTATAGGCCGCGTCCACGGTTTGCATTAATTTGTACAAACAAGTACTTTAACAAGTCAAAAACGGTGTGAGGGGGAGAAATATTCACCCGGATTTCTTGACAAAAATCCTGATTTTGCGCTTAACGCAAAGAGTGATCATTTTTAGTATGTTCTTATGGTATAATTCCCAGTGGTTGAAGTTATGTAGTGATAATTGAATTAGCACAAATGCTCAAGTTTAAAAGTCTTAAATTTCAGATCGCTATAATAAGATATCAGCCGTCCAAAACTAATTTGGACCGCTTAGATTTTAAGTTTTTAATTTATAATTTTTTTATAATTAATTACTTTTTTAAAAAAGTAACAGTTAACAAATTATTTCTATTTGAAAACCCATTTTATTGACCCTCACCTGTTTGATCAGAAGTTCTCGCTCAAGTAAAAAAGTATTGGGTGCCAAGTTTCTGAGCTTGCTCTCCATTCCGGCCAACACCTTCCGCAGTTGCTGTACCAAAACCTTGTCTGTCACTACTACATTAACCTGCGCATTGGTAGCCACTTGCTTTGCACAACCAGCGAAAAGTAGGGCATTTCTTGATTGCTCAACATGACTGCGTGCAGGATTAAAGGTGCAAATGATGGCTGTTCTGGCATGACCTCCAAGAGAGTTATGAAGGATGCGAGTTAGCTTCCATTCTCTGTAATGTATGTGTCCATTTCTTTCCTTGCTGCGTCAAATAATGAAATAAAGTTTAAACAAGCTAAAGTAATTAATGAACTGATATGGTAAAGATGAAAATGATGAAGAATCATAAAGGAAAGGCAACAAAGATTTGACATTGAAGCGGACCCAAAAAAAAAAAAACATTTTGTAAAAGAAAATGAAAAAGAAACCTAACCTAGACGGATAATAACAGGAATCAACCAAGCCGCTAAATCCCAAGTAAATGCAGAAGATGCCGCATCAACGAAAAAAGTAATTGTTCTGTAAAATAAATTGAATGAAATGGAATAAAATGTGCTCCACATATAAAGACGAAGGATTAAAATGCTTATAGTAACCAATGCCAAGTTGGCATCATTGTTTGGTATCTGTCTCGTGGCACTTCCCCACATTGGCATGTCAGTCTCTATAACCAACAAAAATAACAGTTGGTGAAGTCCACCAAGCCTCTACAAATTTAGTTTCATCGGTGTCTTAATTTGGGTTGGTAGACTCACTCAGTAATAAAGTGTGAAGTATCAGGAGGACTGGGCATTAAGAGACTTGAGCTCCAAAATAAAGCTTTTATCATGAAACTATGCTAGGGATTACTCACTAACTCAGATGCCTTGTGGGTCAAATGTTTGCAAGCGAAGTACCGATGTGCAGAAAATGTTATACCTTGCTGTTATGAGAAAAAGTAATTCTTCTTTAGTTTGGAGGCTATCACAGCCGTCTGGGAAAAATTTAGCAGTGGTTTCGGGAAAAAGGTGAAAAATGGAAACACCACTAGATTTTGGTGGGACAAATGGACCCTCTTTACCAACCTCTGATCCTTCTTACTGAGGGGAACATAGATCTGATTGATTACCAAAATGTGGTTAAAGATTTTGTCTTGGCAAATGGAGTGTGGAATTTAGTCGCATGGAACAGTTTTTTCCCATCACAAACAGTTGACCAATTAAAAGGAATCAGGACCCCGGGTAACAAGCGAGATGATATTTGGATCTAGAGACTTTCATTAGATGGATACTTTTCGGTCAAAGCTGTCTATAAGTTCCTAACTCAACCAGATGACCATCATCCTGCTAGTCTTTGGAGCCAAATCTAGAAGTAGAAAGTACTCGAAAAAGCGAAGATGTTCGTGTGATAAGAGGGCTATCCATAAACAGTGACTGTCTTTTGAGTGTAATTGTGAAGAGAGTGAATTACATATACTTCGTGAATGTAAAAAAGCCAGAGTAGTGTGGAAAGGCTTGATTGATCCTAATATGCTTTTGATTTTTTTTTTTTTTCTCTTTAAATTTGCAGGATTGGCTTTATGGAACTCCAAGCACAAGAAGACCTTTCTTGAGAAAGTGACACGTGGTGTCACATCCACTACCTGTCTATCGAAAGAGGAGATGCCCACTAGAGACCGCCGCCGCCAGATACTGTCAAAATCGATGTGGACGGATCTGTTTGGCAACAAGGACAAGTAGCTTGCGGAGCTGACTCATGGGTTTTATGAAGAATCTGGGATGCCAAGGAACAACTGCCACTAAAATTCTAGCTATTTGAACAGGTCTGGAAGTATGAAGGGGCCTGGGATTGCCTAAGATACAATTACACACCGATTCACTAGATGCTATCAATCTGCTAATGAGGGACACTCTAGATGATCGATCACCCATTGAGAAAGGATATTTTCATGATAAAGGAAATGATGCATAGTCATTGGGAGATTCAGATTCTATATTCTCCGAGACAGGCAATCAATGTGCTTATTATTTAGCTTGCGCAACTCAGGAAAGCATTCAAGGACTAAGCTTGCCCCCGGCAATACCACCTGACCTGACTGTGCCCCACTCTTTTGGGATGATAGGTTGTCAATGTCTAAAGTATATATTTTGTTTGTAGGGAAAATTTCAATAAAGACCCTTAATCATATTTATTTAAATTCAAAACTTTTAAGTTTTTAAAATTATACTACATTTTAATGTATTGATTTGATATTAAATTTTTGAGAGAAATGAAAAAATTACCCTCATTTAAATTAATATCAAAACTTCTCAGCTTTACTTGTTCATTATCTTACTTCACTTATTAATTTACTTACAGAATATTGTTAATTGCATTATTTAATTTATTTTCATTTTAAGTGTTTACATCATTTTAAGACAACTTATTAACTCCAGTTATCTATTTATCTACGAATTATTATTCATTGTCCTACTTCATTTATTCATTACCAAACTTTCATTTGATTTCATTTCAAAAAAATCAGTAAATCAAGTAAAGCAATTGACAAGTAAAGTAGGACAATTCTGATATTAATTTAAATAAAAAGTAATTTTGTTATTTTATAAAAAAATTAATATTAAATCAGTATCATTAGAATGCAATAAAATTTTAAAAATTTAGAGACTTTAAATTTAAATAGATGTCGTCGAGGAAGCTTTATAGAAATTCTCCTTTTGTGTATTTTCCGTCTCAACATGAAAGAATCTTTCTTCTTTCTATTTTCTCTGTTCTCTCTTGACCTTTCTCTTTCTGCCGTACCTGCTCATTTCTCCCACTTCTCTTTCTGCTAGTGAATTTCCAATAATTTGTCATGTGGGGCAATGATGAATCCAAAGTCCCTAGTCAGAAGGGGCCGACGCTTCAAAAATCCAATGAGAACATGCATATATGCATCAGCTATGTTATGTTCCTTGACCCTAAATTCATGGGTGTTCGTGATTGGTTCAGAAAGAAACTTGCGATATTTTTTGCTAGCAAGCATTGATTCCCCGTTGCTACAGAAGAGGTTAGTTCAGCTTTTTGTGAAATTTAGCAAGGCAAAATAAACAAATTTATAGATACACAGGTCGATGCTAATAAAGCTTGTACCTTAATTTGCGAATTACGGTCCCGAGGGTAAGTAAACTGCGACTTATGTGGCCACCTTCTCTCAATCTAGCACCAGCAGTCAACGCTTGAGAAGCTCGCTCATTTCCAGCAAGATCGACAAAATTCTGTACGACGCAATAAACTCTTTCATTATCTGGACAATTATGAATGTATAGGCTCTCGTATAGAATAATAGAAAGGTGTGAAGATCATATACCACACTAGCTACAAGAGTGCCAGAACTTCCAGCGCCAGCATAACGACCAGGAGAACTTTCGACGGCCTGCGTGTTTTCATAGTTTCGTTTTGTTTGGGGGGGGGGGGGGGGGAACAGTCCCAATCAATAGATAATATAACCATAAAGTAAATACCAATCGAATAATCTGATGAGATCTTGAGCTACTTTCGTTCATGGATGTCTCTTCTGTTGTCCTTTCAGCTGCAAAAATGCCAATAACACGCACATGGTTTTACATTTTGCTAAAGCTCACAGGAAAGCATCAAACGCAGAACAAACATAAAACTTATTAGGCATCCATACCGGCCCCAATAAAAAGGAGTTTCTGCAAGTCACTCCACTCGGTCAAAGTCTCCTCTGTAAGCTTCTCAACAATTGTTCCTTTCTGTTTGCGGTGCAAAAATTCATGATCATTCAATATTAATACTAAACTACTAAATACAGATACTCTTAACAGAACAGCAGAAAACGATGCAAAATTTACCTCTGAATCATCTAGAAGTCTAAGTGGAGCACTATCTACACTGAGAAGGTCCCTGACAGCTTCATTGTAGATCTCCATCGCAGAAAATTTCAGGACAAATTCTCTTTCTTTGTGCTGAGACACAACAATATGTTATGTTTTGCCTGCTAAGTCTATTTCTTTGCAAGTGGAAACTAAGACTAAAATTGTTTTTCTTATACCATCTTTGTGTAGTCGTATATATCCCTCACTGCATATTCAGTAATTCCAGTCATGGTGTACGTATTTCCACTGCTTGTTTGCCCGTATGCAAAAATGCTAGCTGAATTTCCATTTCATCCATGAGAAAATACGTTTAAAAGACAACATGAGAGAAGATATATCATTAGGAAGCTTAGAAGTCAGAGCTACAGAGGATTACATACAATTGATACCACTAACTACTGAGAGGGCAATTTCCTTAATCCCTTCCTCATACACCTGCTGTGTGGAGCAGTCATCCTCAAATACCTTGTCTGCCTCCAAAAAATTGGTCAAGAAAATAGAATTGAAGAAAAGGAAAATAGGTTGAGATATGCTATCGTCATTTCACACTGCCCAATTAAACTGAAATGAGAAAATGAGATACAAATTAAAGTTAGAGCCAGTGCTTCTGTTAAAGCGTAGTCCACCGTTACGTATTAATGGCATGATGCTACCAATTTTTGCAACTACAACTGCATACAACCATAAAAACACCCTTGAAAGCTATTTATTCTGATTAGAAGCACAAGGAACCTTCATTTAGTCATAAATAATTAATTCCAAACACAGATATGTGACCAAAGTTTCTAGCGAGCAACGGATCCATTGTAATTATGGCAATCACAATGAACATAAAAATGTGAGAAATAAGGTCAAGAGCTTGAAAACTGTACAAAGACTGTTCCAGACAAATTCAAATTCCTATAACAAATTTCTCGCGATAAGACGATCGTATCGTTTTTGTTGGGGGTGAGAGGAATTAAAGCAAGATAAGCAGTCTAGCGTTTTGATTACCAAATGTATAGGTATCCATTGACGAAGATCGTTCTGCTGGGCTGTTTTTAAATCTAATGGTGTTGCCATCAATGCAGTCCCATGCTGATACATCTTGCCTGGCTATTTCATTCTCGTTCAATGGCCTGATTCTGATTGCAACAAAAACTCTCTCCTCGTGGGCATTCGATCGACGTTTAAAATCCTATATTCCAAATGAAAGGGAGACAGGACACGCGACACAACGGCATTTCACATGCAACATCAAGCTGATTCATCGCAAGTTTCAATTCCGTTTGTTCAGCTTTTTCATATCTGCCCTGCATGAACCGAAGTTACAAACGTCATCTGCAAAAGAAAATCTCGAATCAGTTTAATCGTTTAACTGTGCACGATGCAGGGATGACGGGACTTTTGAAAATCAGATTTTCCCCCTTCCAGCGCGAAAGGGAAAATAAAATATCTACTGTTCTAGAAACAACTGAAATTCAAATCATAGAAGCAACCCCACTTTTCAGTCAATGGTGAAGGAAACTAATGCGCAGAGGCATACCTTTCTCGTCTCGTGGTTGCCGGAGACACAGAAAAGGGATGGAAAAGCCGTTGGACTTTCCCTCCCTTCCCCAGTTTGGATTCGCACTTTACCAGCCAAACAAAATCGCTTCATTGGGCAATAAAAGTCATGTTGACCATAAGCTGCCATATTTACGGTTTTGCCCTTCCAACAGCCTGGATGAGTAAATACTCCGTTATTCCAACGATTCATTTCGGAATGGCAATTGACAATGCTACGCTTATTTCAGTATTTCCCTTTCCCTCTTTCACCCCAAGACCGATTGAGTTTCATGGTTTTGTTCTTTTCAACAGCCATTGGTATGGACATAAGAAGGTATGTGATGGTCGAAGGGAAGGATCTTTTACATATGGTTGAAAGTTGAATTTATAATTTTTATCTATAAAGAACATTTAATTATGATTTAGGATAATCATATTATTTTAATAAAAAATTTTAATGGTCAATGCTCTACTCATTTTAAAATGCGTGTCATTTAAAATTATATATGTTATATCCCAATTGCAATTTTTGTTGGACTGCATACCAATTATATGGCCATGAAGTCCACCGGCAGTTTTTCCGGTCAAAAAAAATAAATAAATAAGTCTGATGGTATTTAATGCCTTGCACTTGAAAGAATGATTTTTTTTTTTTGTTATCATTTTTATTTTTTAAATAAATACCTGCTCCACCTATCATTGTGATGCACGACAAGGGGAGAGAAAAGGGAGAAGATAAAAGAAAATAGCATAGAAATATATAAAGAGAGAGTGAAGAGAATAGAAAAAAAATTACGATGACACGTAAAGTATTTATAAATTATTTTTATTAATATCATCAATATCAATATAAAAATATATAAAAAAATAAATATAATTTTAAATATAATTTTTAAATAAAAAATAAAAATAAATGAATAATATTATATTATTTTTTTATGTTTTCCGTCAATACACAAATCATTAGTCATGGATTATCATTCCCAAAGTTATTCCCGTTTCTCTTCCATTGTCTAGTTTTAGCCTGTTGGGTCTAATCTTTAACTCTCTCCGTTTTTTTTTTTTTTAAGTGCTTGAGGTGACTTAAATGGATTGAAACCACAATTTATCACCAACCAAAGATGAATTTGGATTAAAAAAGCCGCAAATGATGTCAGAATATACCGAGGTATGCAAGCTAAAAGTTTGATAAAATTTTGTGACTATAATGTAATACATGGTTGGATATCTTTTTATAACGGTGGGCAAAATAAAATTTATTTAGATAATTTAATTAAAAAATAAGTTTAATTATACAATAACCAAAAAAATGACATGAATTTTATATTATACATATTTGTATGACTCGTTTGATATTTTTAGAAAAAAATCTTAAACTTTAAATTACATTGTTTTAAAAATGATGGAATTAAAAATTGTAAAATAAACCTAAAATCTAGGTACAAAATTTAAATGATAAATGATGAAATATTCAATTTTAAAAGCTAAAATAAATTAATAAATTATAAAATACTATAGTACAAAATATTTTCCCTGTAAGCGTGTTAGTGCATATACATGTACATATACATATGC
The DNA here is from genome assembly GCF_029017545.1 of Prosopis cineraria. Taxonomy (NCBI): domain Eukaryota; kingdom Viridiplantae; phylum Streptophyta; class Magnoliopsida; order Fabales; family Fabaceae; genus Prosopis; species Prosopis cineraria. Next base: position 1,150,064 of record NW_026555333.1, read on the forward strand.
ATATACATAAATATATACATACATACATATAATAAAACCATATCATATGGACATATATTCATTTCAGTTTCTTTTACAAGTCATTTTTACCAACGCTACCAATATTGGTGTAACAAAATATAAAGAATAAATCTATATACAATTTCAAATGTGCTCTCGTGTACAAAATTTAAAAAATAATGGCATATTTATTTTTCTCTTTCATAAAAAGATAATTTAAAAATATTTTTTAAATATTACTTAAAAAGCTACACATGACTTATGAATAGAATCAAATTAATTTTCTAAGATATGCCCTATAAATGAAACTAAATGAAGGACTAAATATCATATCTTATATATGTAATTTAGTTTTAAAATATTGCTAAAAAATTAATTAGAAATTCCATTTAACAACAAAATCAGCTTTAATATTAACATTTTCAACAAACAATTAATTGTTTCTCAACACTATCATTAAAGCTGGGAATATTTAAACCCATTTTTATAAGAATTCAAGCTTGAAAAAAATAACATTTTTTAAGGGAACTAAACTTTAAAATCTAGCCCTAACAGACCCTAAATAAAAGTTCGAGCAACACTTTTAGGCTAGTTTTATTTTCAACCTTAAAATATGAAATATTTTTAATTTTTAAAATTGAATTTAAAACTTAGAATAAATATTTATATTTTAAAATTAAAATTTCTAATTTTTTTAAAATTTTTGAACATTGTAACTTTATTTTAAAAAATATGAAATATTATAATTAAAATTTTTATTTTTTGAAAATTCAAAAAATAAAAAATTCTTGCAAATCTAACCTTAAGTTTTTTAAATAAAAGTCGAGCTTCATAAAATGATCAATTTTAGAGTAATCAAACTTATAGGCTTGAGCCCATAATGGAAAGCCCACCTGTTTCTCAACTTTAATTACCAACCAAGGGAGAAGATGATGAGTAGAAAGTAAAAGCACAGCACAATAATGTAAAGCTTAAAGCAATTTTTTCCAGCTTCAATCACAACACAACTTTTTTTAAAAGTAAGTTAAAACAAAAATTTAACAAACATGTTTCTTTTATTCTCGATAGGCTTTTGACACCCTAATTTAGATTTGGGCACCCCAAACCTCAATTAAGGTGTTATCCAAACACACCTTAATTTTTTAGGCATAGTCTTTACAAGATCACTTGTACACCTTACCTAAATTGCAAAACTCTATTCAATTAAAGCATTTCAATTTTATTCAATTTGCATTTTAACCTACATTATATTATAAATGAGCCTACTCCCTAATTTTTAAGATCAATTGGTTTGAAATAAGGGTAGAAACTAGAAAGAGCTCTTTTTTTTCTTTTTAAGTAGAAATGGTGAGCAAAAGCTTAGGGAAGAGTACAGACTAATTGAAATTAACAAACAAAGCTTAAGTAATTTATTGCTTATTAGCCAACATTGAATCCCTGCAATTCGTAGGTTCTTTTGTGATAAGAGTAAATTCACTGCTCCCAAAATGGGCATTTCTAGCTAAGAAGTCAAAAAGCTGGTTCACTTTACGTCTAGCGTAACATATAATTTCCCTACTTAACAAATGATCAAGTAGAATGGCTTTCATCAAGAGGAGAATTGCATGAGTAGTATCTGAGTACATATTCAGATGACTCTATATCTCTAACCTTGAAGCAATAGCTTGAATCTCAACTACTACACTTGACATGAATCACAATAAATGTATGAAACCCATAATCCACCTTCCATTGCTATCATGAATGGCTCCCCCGCATGTCACATGTCATTGATCATCCACTAACCCATCAACATCTAATTTGACAGTACCAATAAATAAGGGAACCCAATGGATTTAGTTTGTTCCCTCAAATTGAAATATCTTATACTAGTACGTACCCTTAAGAATAGTCTCCATTAGGTTGTGCATACATTGAAACTAGTCAAGAGTCTTAATGCTAGTGCCTTCTATGGCTTTCTTGCACTAAGTCTTTCAAAGTAGCCAACAGCCTTGACTAAAAAATTTAAACTATAGCCATTTAGCAAAGGTTCCATTGATCCATTTCGATAGGACGCTAAGAGATTACTTTTAAGCCAGCTCTGTAAATCACCATTAAAAAACACATAATACTAATTAAAGTTAAGTAAGTGTCTCTAAAAGTTTTTTGCCTCATGACAGTCTCTCAGAATATACAGGATGCTATCTTTCCCATTTTACTCCAACACACATGTATCTCTCTTAGTTAACCCTTTTCTAGCTCTTAGTAAGTTTGTAAGAAGTCTCTCATAGGAAGCCTACCAAAGGAAAAAAAATGATTCTTTTCGAGATAGGCCAATGCCATAGGCTATGCAAGAATGAGTTTGGTTAACCCTTATACTGAGAAGAGATAAGTCAACAGCTGACTTCATAAAAAAGGATCTATTTCCATATTCACATCGACAAAACATATCCGATCCCTTTCCCACTGGGACATAGACAATTAGAATCTTATTGATGACATCGCATGCTAAAAACAAGCTACATTTATTTACATCCCATTGTCCAAGAGCTATGATAAAGTTAGCCACTAGGTTAAGACCAGGTTATTTAACTAGATCAAGTTAAGACCTATAAATAGGTAGGAGCTTTCTTAACTTGCCTAAAATGTTGCAATGATCACTAATATAACAATTGAAACTAATAAGAAACAAATATTCATTAATTAGCAACATCTATCAATGATTTTGAATTTGGAGACATATTGTGCATTACCAATCTCCATAAAAACATATAACATTATTGATTTAGTAATAGCAACAAACATGTCGCTGATTTATTAATGAAAAATAGTTGTTGTTAATTAATTAGCAAACCTCTATTACTAATTTATTTAACAATTAGAAGTTTTTCCAATCATTGTCATTTTGTAATATCTCCCTTACCAAATCACACATAGCAATTAAATCCAAGGTAATCTTTAGATTAACCTAAATTAGATTATTAAGTTTGTAATTTATAGAAGTAAGGTCCTAAACTCTCATAAACTAAAACAAATCAACATCATTTATTAAACTTCTAACTAGAGTAAAATAATATTTTAAAAATATGAGATACCTTAAAGGAGTGAAAAAAATTAAAAACATGTTGAAAAACATCAAGTCCTAAAAAAGCAGGGTAGTATGTCATGGCTTGTGCACATGCACTTATGGCTATTTTACTTTGTGTCAAGTGCTGCGACGTTTTGCATGCTTTTAGACAACAAATATGCCGTTATTTGACAGCAAATTTAGGCAACTTTTAACATGTCCTATTTCTTTATCTAATATCCGAATAAGATGATTTAAGTGTTTACGAGAAGCTTATTCAATAAACTAGCTAATGACACAAGTTCTATTTTTAAATTAAGTCACACAAAGAAGCTGAATACTCAGACATATTTTTAACCATTTTCACAACACAATGGTGTCCAAAACCCCCACACATGTGTCAAAAGCTATTCATAACACTCAAACCATATTCAATGGACTTGGGACTACCTGTATAAAATACTACATGCACATATATAGTCTAGTATCAAACTTTCACTCCTCAACCCCTTTAACAATAAAATAGAAAGGGGAGATTTTTGTATTGCATTTTACAATCAACATCCACAATTAAAATCAAATCAACAACCCTACACTTGCATTAGTATTTTAGCTTTATTAAACACTTAAACAACTTATAAACAACATCTCAAGACCTAAAATACATTTCAAAAATCATAAACATCAATAAGTATAAGTGTATAAAAAATATAACCTAATTGGCAATATCCAATGCATTACACAAAATAAATAAAATCAAGAGCTTAATAATAGGAATTTCACGAATTCTTAAGCCTTTGGAGTCTTTTCCTTTTCTGCTTTAGAGGTAGAGCCCATAAAATATTGAAAGAGAAGGGTAAGCCTAGTTATTAAGTAACTAAGATACACCTACTCTCTACGGCTGTATATCAATTGATATAAACACACAAGAGTGAGTTGATTATTCAAAGATATCAAATTACAGATGACACGAGTTATGATTTCACAATTTAATTCATTTTTATATTTCGCATCTTAAATCGCAAAGTATATTACCATAAGACACATAAACAAGTGACAATAACCCAATTTATTAATTCCCTGCTCATTGCCACAATTCAGACGACTATGTGATAATGGCATATTCACTATCACAACTTGCCACAAACTCAACAACCATGCGACACATCGGATAAACACATATGCATGATTAATTCCACCTTATACCTTCTTATATCTTTTGACTGAAACTGTAAGCTATAATATCTAAGAGGGCTTCGTCCGTGTGATTGGACTACCTAAACTCACTAATTATAAGGTATGACCCATCCAAAAATCATAAAACTCACTCTTAGACCATAACTTCCCTTACTCTTAAATCTCTAAGGTGTCATATACCCTAAGCTAATCTCCTTAACAAACAGGCAAAGTTAACTAGGTTTTAATCCCTTCACAAACTATGGGACAATCCCTCAACAAATAGTAGAAGGCTTAGCCTTTATGCACCAGAAGGCAACCACAAATACCATATAGATTTTTTACTTTTCTCTCTAAGTGAACTCCCTCCAAATGAGCATGCAATATATGATACTCGCTCGTTTCACAGTTTCATTTACTTAATATCAACACATTGGGCTTTGCGGTATGACGTTTCCTAAGTGAGTATCATGTTTATTTTCACAAACTTTCTTTACTTCAATTCTCCATTTTGTAACACGATTCACATGCTCGTTTGGCCATACATGTCATAATTGCAAACTAATGTAACCACATTATCATCATAACACATACTATAAATTTCTCATTTTAGCACATAGTTATAGCTTTGAAAGTTACTTTGAATTCAACTCCACTTTTAATTTAAATAAAATTTCATACAATACCATATGGTCTATGGCATGCTTATACAATCACAATTTCAATCATACATACATGAAAATAAACACATTTTCACCTTAAAACTCAATTGACAAATAACTATCCAAGATAGCGTTCCCCTGGTTATCTCAAACATGTAAGAGGTCAAAGGTTTACCCTCAATACGTACTTCCAAGCTTGCTTTTCAAGCCTAAATATGGTGCCCGAATGATTAATTTACAATTAATCAAGTTCAAATTCATTGACATTGTCAAATACACTCTTTCAACTCTCATTTTCTACTTCTAAAATACTTAATACCTTTGCTTTTCACATTTAAACCTATCCGTTGGGTTTATTAACTCTCTTTAACTCTCAATAGTTTTATTAAACTCTCATATTGTCATTTTATTTATTACAAAGGCAAGAAGTAGCTTGAAAAGGAAAGAAAAGGGCTAACTACACTTGCCCTTGTCTAACAATAAGATCTCATATTGTCATTAATGACTCAACAACCTTCATAATTTTAGATTTAATTCTCATTTTTAGACATTAATGGTTCCCAACTATCATTAATGTCTAAACCCCATAATTTCTAAGTTCAAATACTCAAAATAACTTTCATTAACTCTATTTGAGTCAATAAGTTCAGACCTATAACTCATATGGACCGAAGTGACTTCTATTCAAACTCTATCTTTAATCCTCATGAAAATGGAAGAGAAAGGGAGGAAAGGAGTTTAAGACACCTACCTTAGGTGCTCTTTAACTCCAAAATGCTCCCAAACCTTTAATGTAGCAAGCCTTAACGGAGCAAAAAATGTGCTCTTTGTTTCCTCTATCTTTTATCTCTGTTTTTCGCATCAGTTTGTGTCTTACTTATATAGAAAGTGTATTGTGTGCTACAGCACCTGTCCCCACGCATTATGGGATGTGGTATAGAGAAGGTTGTTTTGTGTGTTCTGGCTCCATGAGCTGTGGTGTAGCACCATACATTGCGACATGTGGCATAGAAACATTCTTCCTTTGTTTTTCACCTCTTTTGATGCCCAAGTGACCCTATTTCACTTTGAAACTAAATTTATGGCTAAAATCACACTAAAAGTACTCATTGGTCCCCTCTGACCACATACTATATGATTACAACTTATTTGCATTCAACTATTTAATTATCAAGAGTTTTATTTTTGAAATGTTACACATTTTGTCCCTTGCAACCTCTCAGGTTCATGTCACCTGCCACCTTAAAGTAGATTTTATTTTTATTTTTTGCAAAGTATAAAAAATTCATTATCTCATTAATTCTAGTGAGGTGATTAAAAATAATTTATATAAGACACGAGGGAGAGTAATTCACATGAGTGCACAATATGTAATCTTTGAGTTATGGAATTAACCATAACTCAAAAGAATTGGGAAGGGTTATTGGCTTATAACCATCCACATCAAATGCTTATAACATTTAAACTTAATATGTGTACAAACAATTTTCTTGATTTTTAAAATTTGGTAAAAAAGACTTCTTTGACTTTTAAATCTGGGCAAACAATTTGTTTTTTTATTATTAACTATTTTGGTATTCCATTAGCTATATAATTTATCATTGACTAAGGACCCATTTATTTTAATTTATTTCATAAAAAATTAATTTTTTTAAAAATCCATCTATGAATTTCTATGATGTTTGTTTAAACTTTTGAAAATAATTAGAATAAAAAAATACATTTTTGATTATTTTAAAAAGTTACTTTGAGTATCTTATAAAAACAATCTAATGCAATAGATAAGAGAGAATATTTTAAAGAGGTGGAATACGCAAAGATATCATAAAATTTTAAAATAATATAATAAATTATTTTTATAAAAAATCAAGAAATAAATTATTAAATTTAAAAATAAATAACTAATAATCACTTCTTTATTATTAGAACCAAACATAAAATAATGTTTATTTTTAATAATTTAGGCCAAGCCCAACGGTCAGCCTAACCTTGCTCAAAAAAATTAGGACTCTGACCAAAAAATATTTTTTTAATGTTTGGACCTATTTGGACTGTGCCGATAGGTCCAAAAAAATTTAAACCAAGCCTAATTTAGTTTGAGCTTAGTTTGAATACTCGAATGAAAAAAATATTTTTAAAAAATATATAAAATATAATAAATTTTAATTAATTATTTAAGTTTTATGTCATTTTGTAATTAATTAATAAAATAAAAAATATTTATATTTTTATATTTTTAATTAATAAAATATCACAAAATAATATTTAAAATATATTTTAATATTAATTTTTAATTTTTCATGACCCACTTATTTTTTTAATAAAAATTTGAGGCTTGATTATCCAAGGAAATATATTTTATAATTTTTATAAAAAAAGAAAATTAATTTAAAGTAAAATATTAAATTAAAAATAATTTTAAAAATAAAATTTAGGTATGTACAAATTCTTGACTCTACTACTACATAAACATAATAAATAGAATAATATTCTTAGATAATTATTTAGTTATCTACACACCAAACTTAGTTAAAAATTTAAAATAAATTATAGTAAATATCCTCTATATATAGGAGTTAAATAATATAAAAATTAAAAAAATAATTTTAAAAAAAATAGTATTTTACTCACAATTCAATGATTTTGTTGTATATAGTATAGTGATGATTGTTTTTCTTATATTCTTAAAATAAAAGTATAATTTATCCAAAAGTTATTGAAAATTATGAACTTATCAAGTCATGATGTTAAGTTAATGGTTTAAGTATGAATGAATTGAGATCAACTTGATTATAATTAAAATATATAAAATATTTATATATAACCAAAATAAGTGCAATATTTCAACAATTAAGATATTAATTTATAAGTAAAAAAATATTTATGAATACATTATACATAATATAGCAAAACAATAACAGAGTTATTTAAGCACTAAGTTAATAAGTTATTATTTTTTTATTCTTTTAAAATTAAAATAATATTTGATACTCAATAGAGTTACTTAAATTAAATTTGGTTCAAAAATAAAGAAAAATATATTTTTTAAAAGTTTTGGATATTCAGGTTGGCTAAAATAACCTTGAAACATGAAGGTAATTAAGTTGGGTTTGACTATATGAGTTTCTTAATGAAGTTGGATGTTTTAAGCTCGATTCAAAGTGAGTCCGGTTCATTTAAATTATCAATTCTATTTTTAGGTGACCTTATCAAACTTTGAATTATACGGAAATAACCTCTTAGTTAAGTTTTTCGTAATATACAAATAAACTCTCAATTATGGACACGCAACTCAAATGTCGAAAGGTTTATACATAATTTAATATTTAATTTTTAGCACATTGGCAAACACTTGAATTTGTCGAACCGATGCTTCTGGATAAATTACAATTATATATTCGTAAGATAAGGCAAAAATAGGCATATGCTCTTTAAATAAATAAATATTAATTTTTTGATAAATAAAATTTTATTTATTTGTCAAAAACGCCGTCCTTCGCCCGTGGCGGTTTGTAGTTTGCACAAGTCGCGGTGTGAGGCTGTGAGCTACGCGCGTTTACCGCTGTGCGCCAGAAAATATCCTTCAGTTCCTTTTTGTTCCATGCGGCGAAGTTGGCGCGATCGGCTTTGAACTTTGAATAAGTTCCTTAACCACATTTTGCTTAATCGAGCAGCTATTTCAATTTCTCTTCTTCTTTTGATAACCAGGAAAATTAAACTAAATTTCCCATTAAAATCACATCACATTTTTGTTATTTTATATAGATAAAAAAACGAAAGGAAAACGAATGAAACTCCACCTGATTAGTCACTCATTGTTTGTCATTGAATGCGTATTCAAGCTTTTGAGTCATGGAAGATTCCTCAATATTGTCGCCTACACAGAAATACGCAGCGGCTGCTTTGTTTACGCTCGCGCTTAACCGGACTCAAGTTCATCAAGCTGGGAATCGGAACCACTCAATGCCTCGCAATAAAAAAACCGTACTTGAAGGCGGCGGGAAAATTGTCTGTTCAGACAACCCCGATCTTTGGATTCACGAAAAATTTTGCCTGCTCCGGCCCGTTTTAAGGTAATCACTCTGTACAAGATGCTGAAGTGCGGATCAATTTTATGTTGTAAAGTTAAGTTCCATATTCGGGGAATAAACAGGTTCCTAGGAGTGGATGATAAGGCCTTGCAAGGCCTAAAGGAAACTGCTGGTTCCTCTTCACAATTCTGGCATCATATAGGAGCTGTACGTCTTATTCGCTCTCTTTCATTTCATGCTCTGTTATGAGTCAATTGCGTTTTCTATCCCCGTGTGTGTCTGTGTATTTGTTTGTTTGTCATGTAACGCATTACTTCACTATAACTTCATGTGTTATTTTTTAAGAATGGTAGTTAATATTATTTCAGTTCTTGACATTACTGTCAGAGGAAGGTGATGGTGCCTCTCCAGAAAGATTGGATAAAGAGCTTGCTTTGACGAAAACTATTGATGCTACAGCTGCCAGCGTGGAGGGTGTTCCTGATTGTAAAGAGGGGGAATTGAAGCATCATGAGGTCAAAGCTAAAGGCCAAGACAATTTTTGCAATATTGAGGCAACGTCCCCGGTTGCTGCTGCTAGTAAGCCTCAAGAAAGCAAGGAGAACACGGCTCTGCATGTGTCCATGGAGACAGCACCGTCCACGAGACCTGAAAATGAAACTTTTTATCAGCCTATAGAGGAGGCGAATCTTATCAGCTACCCGAGGAAAATGACAGTTCTTTTTACACTTCTTTCAGCTTGTGTGGCAGAAACTGCTGAAGTTGATAAGAAATGCTCTCAGTCAAGACAGGGCTACGATGCTCGACACCGTGTTGCCCTGCGACTTCTTTCTACATGGCTTGCGGTTAACTGGATTGAAATGGTGTGTGTGCGTGTTATATATTTTCATCTCCTCCACCATCTTACCTAATATATCAGGTTATCTGTCTGCGTTCAAAAAAGCTGGAGGGATATGATGCAGATACTAACATGCATACAGCTAGGTTGTTTTATAAAAATGGCCTCTTGACAGTTTCCATTGCCAGAAGTTTACTTTTATTAGAATGTCTTGCAGGAAGCAATGGAGAAGACAGTTGTTTTTTCTATAATGGATTCAGCGAGACAAAAAGATGCAAATGTAGATGAAACTTTGACTTCGGAAAGTAACTGGGACAAATGGAAGCGTGGAGGTGTAATTGGAGCAGCTGCTGTAACTGGAGGAACCTTAATGGCTATAACCGGCGGTATGTATCTGTATATACAAGGGAAAATCACTCCAAGGCCCCTTGGAAGGATTTTAATTACCAAGAAGCCTTATGAAATGAGCAAAATACTTTCAAGTCCCAAATCTTGTGCAATTATAACTTGGCATAGGAAAATGACAAATTTGGTATGAGTTTAATATCAAGTTGTCATTTTCTTATGCCAAGTTGTAATTGCACAAAATTTTGGACTTGGTAGCTATTTGTACATTTCATGAGATTTTAAGGTAATTAAAATCCTTGTGTTGGACTTTTTAGTAATTTTCCCTATATGCAACTTACTAATATTGTTGTTTGACACAAGATTAAGATAATATCAATATCTTTGACGTTTAAATGTTGACATGAATATTTTGACAGGTTTGGCTGCCCCAGCTATTGCACAAGGGTTGGGTGCTTTGGCTCCTACCTTGGGTACTCTTGTTCCTGCCGTTGGAGGTGGAGTTGCTGCAGCGGCAACTGCCACAGGATCTGTTGCTGGCTCTGCTGCTGTTGCTGCATCATTTGGAGGTAAAAGAAACAATCATGCTTCACTTATACTGAGGTGTGGAAAGAAAATAACATCTAAAGCAAAGCAACCCTATTCATCTTTTTCTTTTTTCCTTTTTCTTTCCTACGGTTTTTGTGTCTTCTTTTCCCTCCGTGGGGGCTGTTGCTTTGAGCCTTTGACAGTTTATCATTGTATGGATAATGTTCAGTTCTTCTTTTCTGTATCAGCTGCTGGAGCTAGCCTAACTGGGAGTAAGATGGCTATGAGAATTGGAAGCCTTGAGGAATTTGAGTTAAAAGAAGTTGGAGGCAACCATCAAGGTGTAAGTTCCAAATGCTACTGTATTATACATATTCCTATAAACTGTTACGAATGAATGTCTATTTTAGTGGTATAGGGAAAAAGAGAGTTGGTACACTTGTTAGCGCTTTGTACATGCTTTGGTTGTGAATCTAACATATTTAATTAACCATTAATTACATTAAAATGGTAGTTTATAATGGAGACAAAGCCTCCTTTTTCAGTGTCTAGCAGTTGGAATCTTCATATCTGGCCTTGCATTTGAGGAGGAAGATTTCTTAAAACCTTGGGAAGGTCAAAATGACAACTTAGAGAGGTACGGAAAAGTTAACATATATTCTCCAAGAAATATAATAGTTTTGGAAAATTTTAATCTATGTAGTCTGCCAGAGGTGAAAAATGAAGTTTTATCTTTGTGTCCCTTTTTTCTAGATTTGGTCCTCTTGAGATCTTTTATGCATATCTTCTAGATAAGTAAAGTTTTGAATTGTAAGGGAAATTTAGATATGCTAATATCTGAAAAGTTAAGTAAATCCTCTTAGTCATGAAGCGTGTAGTCGTGTGTTAAGTGTGACTTGAATTGTTGAATTAGGTGGCTTGTGTGATGACACTCAACCAGATTAACTTGTGCTGGAAGACAGACCCATGTTCCACTCCTATAAATTGCAAAGTCAACATTTTGTGCATGGCCTATTGGGAATATATAGCCAACCTCATTTTTCACTGTTCTACAGCGCGCAGCAATAAGTTTCATTGCCTTTTCAAGCTATAAATAGCACGCTTGTCAAGCCTTTAGACATCAGGCAAAGCAATGCAACGGAGGAAGAGGATTGCTTTGTGAAGCTATAGTCCTAGTGTGAAGTGATCCTCTGGTTCAAAAAATTTTGAGATTTTTTTTTTGTTTCTTGGAGTATGGGTCGAGTATAGTTAAGCTGCTTCATATTCTTTTTTTTTCCCCCATAACAAGCCACGTAGTATTCTCCCCTTGTTTCCATTTGTGAAAAATTTGTTTGCTCTCTTTGTCTGTGAATGCAGACAAACTAAACCCTGTTAATTCCTTATGTCCATTATTTTAACCATTCATTGTTTAGCCTCAATAATCCTTTTATTGGGTTCTCCTTTTCCAGCATTGTCCTCCTTTTGTTGGCTGTTTACATCTTTATATCTATTTCATGAATCTAACAACCCACATCTATAATTAGGTATGTGCTTCAATGGGAGTCTAGGAATTTGATTGTGCTGAGCACTGCAATTAAGGACTGGCTTACATCACGTAATTTCATCGGACTTGTATGACCTGAGTAATGATTGAATTAATTTGACATTTTCTGACTTAAAGTAATTTTAGCTTACTGCAGAAATTGTTAAGGAAATTATGACAAAAGGTGCAATGATGACGGTATTGAGTTCACTAGTGGCAGCACTGACATGGCCAGCAACTTTAATTAGCACATTTGATCTTATAGACAACAGATGGGCAGTTGCAGTAGACAGGAAAGTTCTATCCTTTATGGCTGTAATGACTTTTCTCCGGTTTGAATAAGTCCATACTTGATGTTGTGATGGTTTTTTAATGAAGAAAAAATCTGAAGCATACAGCCAAATTTTATTTCTGGGACACAATATATGGATTCCCTGATTCTTCTATTTCTAAAGTTATATCCAATCGTAGTGCTCGCTGCTAAAAGTACTATAACGAGCAGCCACCATTCCACCGGAGCTTCTACTTCTGCTTCATACCCCATAACAAATTGATTCCTAACTTCATATTGTTTATTGAGATGCTCTTCCTTCTGAACATCAAAGATTACTAACTGTTGTGTTCACAAATTCTTAACCTAGTATTTTGCCTTTGTTCCATAAACATCTTCATGGTATCCGTTCGTGAATTATAGAGGAAAACAAAGATGATGATTTTTAGTATTTTTGGAAAAATTATGAAGGCTTAAAACTTTTTACGTTGTATTTACCTTGACTATTCTCCATACTGGAACAGATCAGACAAGGCTGGTAAGATGCTTGCTGAAGTCTTGCTACAAGGACTGCAAGGAAACCGGTAAAACCATCTTATGCTCAGAAAAGATTGATTATGACATTGTCTCATTGCATGATACAACATACTTCATAGCTTTCTATTGATGGTCCAGACCTGTGACGCTAGTTGGCTTTTCATTGGGAGCCCGCGTTATTTTCAAGTGCCTGCAATGTTTGGCTGAGTCTGAAGGTGACAATGGTAATTTAGAATCTGCTTCTCTGGCTTTCCATGTGACTGATTCGTTAATTGGATTTTATTTATAAAAATTTCATACGTACTCTGCGTATTTCTGCAGCTGGACTTGTTGAAAGGGCTGTTATCTTAGGAGCACCAATCTCAATTAAAGATGAAAATTGGGAGGCAGTTAGAAAGGCACGTGGAATCTCTCTACATCCGCTCTTTCTCTTTTATTATTGTAAATGGTTTAACTTTCTTAGAAGATATTTAATTTCTCTGTCCTGGCCCTTAACAGATGGTGGCTGGAAGGTTTGTGAACGTTTATTCTACAAATGACTGGACACTGGGAATAGCATTCCGTGCTAGGTATGGACTTCTATACGTATGGTCGCTTCCATTCGCTCCAGCTATGACGAAGATGTTGAATAGTTTTGTAGTATCTCAATATCTGAAATGACCAGAATAAATTAGTACCTGCGAGCAATATGTCCTGTAATTGTAGATTATCATGGGCTGCTGTTATTGTTTCCTGAGATGATTGATGATTTTTTGTTTGTTTCCTCTTTTGTATCTTTTATATGATTTTTATCGATTTGAAGTTTTCAACACTTATAAATTTATCGTCATCATCCTTGTTATGATTTTTGTTAGTTTGGTGGTCAATTGCTACATGTTTCTGAAATGATATGATGCATTAGCTCTGACTACTACTCCAAAGCACTTGAAAAGCGTAGGCTTTTAAAATACATATTTATATATTGAAGCAATTGCTTATGTGCAGTTTGCTTTCTCAAGGATTGGCTGGAATTCAACCTGTTGATCTTCCTGGTGTTGAGAATGTAAGCTGTTGAGTCAATGCTTTGTTACAGTTGACATTTTGTGAAAAGTTGTCTTGCCTAAATTAAAGTCCAATAGTCTGTTTTGTAGGTTGATGTGACGCAACTTATAGAGGGCCATAATTCATACCTCCGCATGACAAAGCAAATACTGGAGCAGCTTGAATTGGACAACTATTACGCTGTTTTCGGAAGTGGATATAAAATCACTCAGGAAGAGAGAGTCACTCAGCCTTGCTAATTTGTTGCTCTCTTTCCTTTGCCCTTCCTCTCATTCCCCACTTTTGCCTTCTTGCTTATATTTCTTTTCTAATGCTAGGCAGCTATGTGTTGATTAATTTGCGATTAATATAGACGGAAAAAGTGGAGTTTCAGAAGTAATGGTTGGCGGCGGGGAGAGATGGATTTGACCGAGAAACAAGGACAATAACCAAATCCACATGTTGATTTTATCCCAAAAGCTTGAGGATCTAAACTAGCGGAGCTTTCATGTATCTAACAATTTGCAGCATTCGACTTGTCTTATGAAAATTTGGCAAGATTTATGGATTTTTTTTGCATAAATTGAAAAATAAAATAAAATAAGTTGGTAGATTAGCTTATTTAATCCGCCAACCTTATATACAGCCTATATAAAAATAAGTTGAACTTAATTTAGTTCATATTTTTTTTTATTCCATGTAGATGGGATTGGCCTATATCCTCACCCAACTTTACTACTATGTTTATACTAAGTTGAATATATTTTACTACTATGTTCATACTAAGTTGAATAAAAGTATATGAAATTTAGACCAACATTTTTAGCACTTAATTGCTTAGTTGATGTAAATAGTATTTGTTTGAGAATAAACTAATGTTGTTACTTTGAAGTTAAGGTCAATTGTGAAAATAATTTGAAATGTATATTGTAAGCATTAATAGAAGGACATAAAATGTAAGAACTCTAAATTTTAAATTGAATAAATTTTTTTTCTCATAATGAATGCATTATTTAAATAAAGTTTATAATAAGTAAAAAGGGATAGTTTATAAGGATTTATGCTGAAATTTTTTTCAAGGATTCAGAATCCAAAATTTTCTTGCAAAAGTCTGGATTTAAATTATAAAAAATTTTGTGCTCTTTATGGTAAATTTTGCGTGTCTTTTGTTGTGATTTTTTTTCGTGCCCCTTCTTGTAATTTTCCCGAAAAGTTCTTATATTAGATTTACTTATTCTCGCGAATTATAAAGAAAGCAGAGCATCCCATTTTCGTTTCTTCACCGCCATTATACACTTCTCTAGACCCTCATAGTCGGTTCATGTCTCTGACTCTTGTCAACTTCTTTAGCTCGCCGTCGAATGGGTGCTTCTGTCGCTGCTGTTGCTTGATCTGCTGCCATCCTTCTCGTTCGTGTACGCTAGCCATAGTGGAGTTAGATTGCTGATTCTCTTTCCCTGTCATCGTGCTGTTCTGTGTCAGCGAGAGGTGAGTAGTGCTCTACTTTTCTTGCCACCGAGAGTTGCTAAAATTTCTGCCGTTGCTTCACCCGTTCTCCTCATGAAATTTCCGCCGCTGCTTCGTGTTTTCATGTCGTCCTCCTCTGCTCTGTGTCTGCGTGTTCGTGGGTGTGTTTGTTCTTCATTTTCCTCCCTTACAGCCTATATATATATATATATATGGGTATTATTGGTTGAGTGAGTGTTTGCTTACATATTTAAGTTAGGATGGTTTATTAGAACTTGTCACTAAATGAAATTTGGTTTGAAAGTTGAATTGGATTGGATTGAGCTCTTGGCAAATTAAAAATTTTGGAAGTAAAAAAAAAAAAGAGAAAAAGGAGGGAAAAAGAAGAAGAAGAAGAAGAATTATTGATAGAGGGCTAGGGAAACATTTATTTATGAGTCAATTACCTACAAAGTATTTGTTAAAAAAACCTAAAAGAGTAATTTGATTGCATTAAAATAGTTAATTTCTAAATAGAAGTTTAGTTATGTATGTATGTGATTGTTTGTGTTTTTAGGCAATGTGGTGCTAAGCTTGAGATGTTTAAGAGAGGAACTTGGCAAAATGCAAGTTGTTTAATTTTCATATAACTAGTTTTGAAGGAATATGCGTAAGTAGTGATTTGGTCATTAAATTGGGATCCTAAAGTACCTAGGGTATATTGTGTTAAATTAAATGATAGTTGTGGCACTTTATTAATCTTTAAGAAGGAAAACAAAAAGGGGATGGAAAATTCTTCTCTTGCTTTAGTTGAATTTATGATAAATTACTAAATTAGTTATGAATTTATTATTGTATATTTTAGGCTGTGATGTTACTTTGGGATTGAATTTGAATGTCACCAAGTGTTTAGAAATTCCTTGATAAGTAATTTTAGAATTATGATTTATTTATTAGGAATTCCATGAAATCATTCGAGATATAAGTGAGTAGTTGAAGAGGAGTAAGCTTTAGAAATTATTGAAAAACTTTCAGGTAAGTGGATAGCGTCCGAACTGATTTTTTTCAATTAAAATTTTCTTTACTAAAATATTACATTTTTTTGAAAATCATTTTAATAGCATTAATGCGATTATTGGATATTTGTTGATTAACATTGCTTTATTTTGAGAAATTAACTTTACTAAATTTGAAATGTTATTTGATCAATTAAATCAAGTTTGGACTTTGATTGTGAGATTTTTATTTTATCAAATATTGTATTGATACAGAAAATGATTCTTGTGAGTTCAACTTTGAATTTTTTTTTTTTGATTATTTGATAAAGGCAAGCATGAGCATTGGATATGAAATTTTATTCTGGAAAGTTTCAATGCTTAAAAGTATTCATGCGAGTTTGGTTTTGAGAATGAGAACTGTATCTTGAAAGTGATGATTTTCTCGCATGTTTGAAAATGGCTTTAAAAAAAAAGGGATTTTATACGGAACACTGGTTATGGTACACCTAGCTAGCGGGGTGTTTATAGGACGTGCTAGCCCCGTGCGATGGCCAACGCATGTGGAATGGAGGGATGGTTACTCGTGAGCATCATACTCACGTTTGTTTCGTGGCTTCGGCTGCGTTTAGTTATATACCCTTGTGGACTATGTATCCACGTTTGTTTTCGTGGCTTCGGCTGTGTTTGGTTAGTTACCCTCGTGGATTGTGTGTCCACGTTTGTTTTCATGGTCTCGTGGACTGTGTGTCTACGTTTGTTAATTGTTCTGATAAGTTCCTAAAATTATATATTTGATTATTTGATGATTTTATATCCCTTAGTTTTATTTAATGATGTATTTATAAATATTTATTTCATTTAAGTGCTTTCTTGGAATCAAGTCATATTAACATTTATCATGATAGTTCAATGATTTAAGATTTAAATTTAAAATTTTATAGAGTCATTCTATTTTGAAGTTTATTAAATATTTATGAAAGCTTTTCTCTCTTGAACTCACACAATTATTTTAAACTTTTCTTTTATTCATGTTTTATTTTATTGTTGGGACGTTATTCATTGAAAAATTATTATTGGTCTCAGATGCCTTAGTTGGCGCTGATTTTCCTACCAACCCCTGAGGATCTTTAGACGTGCTGGGTGGAGAATTGATTGAAATCCATCTCTTTTATATAATTATAAATGCCCATGTACTTATTTTGAAAAAGAATGGTTATATGCTCCACATAGATTATAGGTAAGATTTTATATTCACACAACACACACACGCGCACACACATATATGCTATCTGTTGACTGGAAGGAGCCAAGCTCCTGATTGATATGATAATTTGTGAACAATCTTGTACTGTTAAATTTTCAGAAGATTTTATTTATAGGGGAGGTTTTGCCAAAATTTTTATAAAAATGCTAAAGTTTTTATGTTGATGATTAATAACATGATTATTAAAATTTTAATATGGGTGTTATTATATTTTGAAAGTGGATTGAATGTTCAAATTAAGACTTACGGGGAGATGTGATGTGGTTCACACCCGTGCCGGTCACCCTCTATTTTTGGGGTATGACATAAAACATTTGCACATTGACAATGTCCATATGTCATTTAATTTTCAAAATATAAAATCTTTTTGGTTCATGTCATTATTTCTGGAAAAAAATTAGTTATTTAATTCATAATTTTCATTTAATAGTAAAAAAATGCAAAGTTAAACCATTATTAAGGTGTTGCACTTTTCATTCATTTATGTCAATGTTATTTGAATTTTATTTTAGCTTGCCATTAAAGTGATATAAGTGAAATGACAATGAAAATTCTTAACAACTATATCTATATGTGTAACGTAGAAGTTATATTTTAATTTTAATTTTAAATATGTATAAAATGACGTACAATATTTGCAGTCTTATAATTAGTATGGTTTGCTTTGTGAAAAGCTTCATTTGCAACTAATAAGCAGAGTTTTACTTTCAATAATAGTATTTATATATACAGGATAATGAAATAATTTATGGTTTTTCAAATATTTATATATACAGGAGAAAGAAATTTTAAATATAATGAAAGTAATCTCATCTTCTTTATCATTTTATATATGATCTTGCGTATCGTGTGTCCAACAGATTGGACAGGTGAAACAAATCCTCTTGACATACATAAATAAACGTACTTGGTACATGAAACATAACATTAGCATTTTGAAACTAGGTAGGTTTTATATAGAGTTCTCTTCAGTTTCTTTATCTTTGCAATAATTATATTAAAGGAAAATTAATTTTTCAGTTTTTTAACTTTTAACTCATTTCATTAACTATAATTCGCTTGTGACTTAATTCTTCAACTTTTGACTCACTTATAATTGATAATATTCGTTGAAAATCTCCTCCCATGACAAAACACTTCCCTCCAAATGTTGAATCAAGGTGCATGATTTCTCTTAATGACTTATCAAAGGCCTCAATGCATTGTCTTTTAATCATGGATGCCTCATCCGATATAATCAAGCTAGTCTTTCTAAGAGGTTGGCAAGTGGAGAGGTTTATTTGATATTGCATGTAGAATTTTCATTGATCTCAATTGAAAAGGCAAATCTTGAGTGAGCTCTTCTGTCAGAGAGTTCCAGTAATGCCACTGGATGCTATTGCAAGGATAATTTGACCCTATGATTGAATTGAAGAAATTAGTGCATTCTAAAGGAAAGTTTTTCCGGCGCCTCCATAACCAAAATGAAAAATCCACCTGATGAAGATGTGATTGATGATCATATCATGTCAAAAATATTTTTCTCTTCAGCAATTAATGATTTCAGGAGATGTTCACTTTCTTTCTTCAATGTGTCCTTGTTGAAATTTAATTCTTGCAAGATGAATTGGTTGCCAAGATCAATTGGCGTTTGAGTTGCATATCTTGGAAGGGATGGATAGTCATCTAAGCTCTTGCCATTTGCTTGGAGTGACTAATTAATTTCATTGGGAGCAACTGCAAATTTTTCTGTATCGGTGAAGCTAATATCTGTATGGTCAAAACATAATGCAACCATGAATTGTTATTCAATAAACAAATCTGGAATCCAAAGCTATGTATTATGAATGAAGAGAGGTGGAAAAAGATCAATATTGGCAGTAATTAAAATGTGGAAGAGAAAGTATTGTTTCACATGGGATTTTCTAGAGTGAACAAACCTGTCGTATCTTGATTGTTGTGTGGAATGTAATACGTGCCTTTGCAGAGAAGTACTGCTGATTTTTGCCATACATTATCAGGATCAGATAGGTAATAGCATAAAAGCATACTAACAAAGAATTTCCTCAAATAAGTTCCAAATGCCCATTGTTCATCTTCTTTAATTGCATCAATAAATTCGTTGTCATTATCAAGCAATCCCATGGCATAGCAATCAGCTTTGAAGGTGGGGTAGACTATATTATCAACAGTTTTAATGTCATCAAAGGAAATCAAACCTTTTACCCTAGTTTAAAGAACTCAAAGGTAGTAAAATTCCCACAAAGAAGGAGCCGCATGAGTCATCCTACCGATTGCAAATCCACGTTTTCTTTCCGTCCATTCCTTTTTCTTTTTGTCAAAGACATAGTTATGTGAAAATTCAATGTAAGTCAATGTCTTTGCATACTTATCTTTTTTGTTGCACTACACCCAAGCTAGCAATTGTGATTCTTTGACTTGTGGCTTGTTTAGGATGCTCCTTGCCTTTTGATTGCCATTGTACATGACTGTTTGCTCAATAGGCAAATGGAAGCTCAACTCTTCAATTGATGCATATCAGTGATAAATTTCAAATTCAAAAATTGGCCATGCGACTTCACATAAGGAAACATACTTGAAATCATAGTAATGCATTATTTCATCAAAGACTGAATGAGGGTTGACGGATTTATTGTTGTTATAGATCCCTGAAATTACTTTGTCACTGCCGTTGCTTATGTATTTGAAAAGATACTTGATAGAAGTTGATTGATTGGTCTTCTCAACATTTATATGTGCTTGAGAGAGCTCAAGCAATTGTGGATTGTATGGAACAACATAATGGTCGTCAAGGGGAACCCTTTCTTTTCAATGTTTTGTCGGTATTTTGTCTCCTATATGTAGGAAATCCATTCTCGTCAATAATTGTCTTGTTAGAGTATTTTTTTTTTTTTAGAAGTATTTGCTGCATTTGGCTTTTTTCATGCAAGGAGATTTTGGATTGCTATGGACTCACGGACCATGGATCATGAAAGAAGAAACTAAAATGGACTCACGGACCATGGATCATGAAAGAAGAAACTAAAATGGACTCACGGACCATGGATCATGAAAGAAGAAACTAAGTCATAGAGAAGACGAGACTCGTCCTTGTCTAGAATTTTCACAGAGATTATCTTGTCAAGTTGTTTTTCATTTTAGATTTTATCTGGAGGCTCTAAGAACAAAAAAATATGTGCATGTAGTAGGCCTCATTTTTGGAATTCTATAGTATATATCTATGCAAAAATTAAATAAAGTAAATGTTCATGTACTTAACATGGCTTTGAGAAATAAAGTTATTAATAAATATGAATTGTATAGTTAATTTGTAAGTTACTTACTTTAACTGCTCCAAAAAATTTTGCTTCCTTGATGACTCTAAGAAGAGCTTTTAGTTTCATCTTGAAAATCCTGCACAAGACATCTGGTTTGTTTGCTTCCTTGATGACTCTAACAAGAGCTTTTAGTTTCATCTTGAAAATCTTGCACAAGACATCTGGTTTGTCTAATGGATGCAATTAATGCACTTTACAAAATTGTTGAATTTGTTGCCAAGCTAGGTTACAAGTGAAAGTGATAAAGAGGTCAGGATATCCCACCCAACAACATATGGCCATTACATCTTGATAGTTTTGGATCATATATCAAGCACCTCCAGTAAATGATGGAGGCAAGATGACTCGATTCCAATGCTTGGGGCATTTGTCTCTCCTCTAAGCAATGCATCAGATAGACCTTGGTAAAGATCAACATGAAGTTCTTGCTAGTCCATGTTTATGTAATCAATCCTTTGTGATTCCATCATTGTAAATCTATCCACAGTAAATTGTTGGAGAAGTCACTTTGCATGAAGTAATGTTGACACTTCAGTCGGTCTTGTCATTAATCTATATGCTAGATATTCTCGGATTGTGACAGTCTTCACTTTGTCTGGTCTTTTTTTGCTTCGCTAGTTGTGCTTAATGGTTGAGTCATAGCCACCAGAACTGAACCGGAAGAGAGGAGGATATTGCAATGGTAAGTATGAGTAATGTACCTTGTCCTATTCTTTGAAGTGTTGCCGATGACTTCTCAACAGTGATGCCTCTTTTATTGTATGAATTGTCAAAATCTCCAAGAATTAGTGCTGCAACTTCTGATATTGAAGGCATGTTGTATGTTCATTGATCTTTTGATGTATTTTTAATTTAGCATTATCGAAGTTCTATTTCTGGATGTGATTGAAGTAGTTGAATGCTTGCCTGTACTCTTGAACATAGGTGTTATTTGCATCTAGGCAGATTTCAGCAACTGCACAAGTCCAGTCCTAATTGTAGAATCTTTTTGATGTTGGCTGCAATGATCAAGTAGTTTGATTAAATTATTACAGCGCAATGAAGATATGCTTTACAGGGAGCAAAATGATAATAGAAGCTGTGTACCTTACAACTAAGATGAGGTTGTTGATTTCATTGTCGGTGTCATGGATATAGAGTTGAGAGTACATAGGTTTAGAGCCTTCTGGTGGGAGTAAGCTTCCAATTCTATGATAGTTTTGACCATATAGAACAAAAGCATACAGTCCAGCACTAGAATTAATGAAATGGTGAATTTTGCCTCTCGTTGATGTGAATGAGAACATATTGTTAAATGATCGAATATTTGTAAGAAAGTTTTTTTATTGGGAGGAAGGTTTGTTGAAGAAAAGATTTGAATTCTGGTGGAGGTTTTATTGGTGGCAGTTTAATTTTAACATGACAGCAACAAATGGAAAAAACAGGATCTGTTGGTGATCCTGTTCGTTTTGTTCTTTCATTTAGCCACAGGAAAACTCCATAGTAGTTGCATTGGTATGTGGAATCTCCATCATCAATATAACCTAAAGAAGATATATGTCATAGAATGAGTAAGTAGAAGAAGTGCAAATACGATGTAATCAGGATATGAAAATAGAGATACAGAAGGATTTGGTGTTGAGATTTGTGACCTGTGAGAATTGATGTAGTTTCAGGTAAATTTTGTTCACAGTCACTGTTATAATCACTTATTGGGTCATCTTCACTTAAATCATTTCTGATGTGTTCTATACAGAATGAGATGAATTTTGGCCAATGAATGCAAGATATAAAGTGAATTTGTTATAGATGGTTGAATAAAAATAACTGAATGCAAGAGCTGTAACAAATGGAGCGTAAATTGACAGCACAAAGGTTGTATGAAAGAACCTGCCAATATAGCCGAGTCAGAGAATGTTTTTGAACTTGTCAGTGAGGTGGTATTATTCTGTTGCGCCACTTGTTTGTTTGGCTGTGCATTGTACTGTTGAGATGATTGCACTTGTACTTGAGACACTTGGAAATTTTCTCTATCAGAAATACATGAATTTTTGTCTTTTTTGCTCTTCTTGAAAGCTATATGAGCATTCTCGTTCATGTAATGCAGTTTCTTATTGTTACAGAAATAAAGAACTTATCAGAGTTCAATGAAGATTAAGATATGGAGGTTAGACCTATTAAAAGTACTAGATTTCATAATCTGGAGCAACAGCACAACCAGAAAACAAACTTGCCAGGTTAGACAGCATTACAAGTAACCGCACTACATGGAGGGATGGTCTTCTTTTTCCTGTTAATATTTAATATGAGATTATAATGATAGTAGAACATTAGTTAAATGGGTCATGTTGTACCTTGATTGTTGGTGATATCTTGCAATAGTAACTGCTGATGTATTGATTCCAGTAATTTTGTAGGTGGAGTATTTTCAAGTTACTAGTATCTCTTGCTATTGACTCTTTTGTCGTTGGATTGGTGTAGTATGAACCATTAAGTTGAGGCTACAAGTCAGAAAACAATTGTTAGCTATCTGTGAAGAAATAAAGTTCAATTAGAATATTGAGGTTGAGGAAAGATAAATCACCTCTTGTACAGAAGTTATGATGGTCTGCGAACTACGTGCTGTAGAAAGGGAAGAATAAAATTGGAGCAAATGGTATGACAGTTAATTAGCGTTGGATATATGTTTTTGCAATAAAAGCTGAGCCAAGGGAATGCAATGCTTTGGAAAAAATGATAAAAGATTTGATACTCACTGCAAGATTTTTGGTGTCTATTATACTATTAATTCTGTACAATTAGTAAATTAATAATAATAATAATATTTTAACAGTGTAAAATATACATTTTACCGATGTAAAAGTGCAATTCTAGCATTTATTTGTGTGCAAAGAGAAGTGACATGATTATATGGCATCTGGATTGAAGTGAAGAATGACTACTGTCCTATATCAGTAATAGTGAAAGGACAAAAATCATGGGGAAAAAGTGATCCATTGATTCTGTTAATTTTCTCATGCATGGGCTTTTGAGATGGTTGTGTTTGTTGTCCTTGCATTGAAATAAAAAATGAGTTAGATTTGAAGTTGAGCATTTTACAGCGCTTAATATATGTTGGAGCTGGGAAATAATACTGGAAGTGTAATGTTTACAAAAAAGGTACCAAGAATTAATGGAAAGAAACTTTCTTTATTTTTGATTTAAACAAAATCCAAACTGGAAAGTGCAATTCATTAATTTGGGAGTATTTTCACCATTAATCCGAACTCCTACTATATATAATGATTATTATCAATGATAGCCTCACAGATATCATGAGATATTTTTAATATATTTATTTAACATGATTACATATCCTGACTTGAATATGAGACCCATGATAAACTAGTTTAATTTCCTCAACTAGTTAAACTAAGACTAAGTCCTTTTTTTCCAAAAAAAGTGGTGCGTGTATTAAAAAAATATAATCCCGTCCAGTGCTGTAATTTGTATGAGAAGAAATGAGCTTTATATGTTGTATCAAAAAAAAAAAAAAGGGCTTTATATGCAAATACAATTCAAGTGTTTTTAAGGATTTTCTAAAATTGGAAATTGCCAAAGAATAGATGAATATGATAATATATATTGTATACAACATATCTGGTTAAAAGATAAATTCTATTATATATAATATAAAATTTATTAAAAATTGCACCATTACTGTAGTCGTAAGTCATAAACAGTAAGAGCTACCTTAACTACTATAAATAACAGGAGCCATGTTAAAATAGGATTTGACGTGGACGGTTTGTGGGAGGCATGATGGGGGACGGGTAAATTACAGCAATTCTGGACGATATAAATTTGCAGCAACCGCTTTGCCCCACCACTTTCTTGTACGCCTCTTGCTTCTTGTGATATACGCTCTTTGAAGTCGTAGGCTTAAAGGCCAAGCCACAGTAATTCAGAGGGCACCTTTTATTATTTGCTGGGTTTGGATGTATACCGGGTTTGGAAGCGTGACCAACCATGCAGCAATCAACCACCTTTCCGCTGGTTGTAACGCATGAACATGATGATGATAAGTCATTATTAGGTCTCCATCCTCTGCAATGCATTGGTTGAATTTGTTCACTGCAGGCATGCGTATGTGCATTTAATAAGCTATTGCTTTTAGGCATGTTCCGGTGATATCTTCTGCCAAAGAGCTAATATATAGATGTCACTTGAAACGGCGCTTGTGAGAAACTGTGAAACTTCTTTGCAATGGAAAAGAAAATTGGTATTTGGTTATGGCAACTTTTTCCTATAAGCAAATTTGAAATGATCACTAATGTTTGTCTGGTCAAAAAAGATAGAGTTTAGTTAACCATGATTCCTTTGTACCTTTTTAAGTTGCAAGAATCTATCGCGGGACATTAGAAAATCTGGATTGCAATTGAAAGCAGATTTTGGCATCATCAAAACCTTACTATCTAATGCAAGCACGCTTATCCTAAAGCCGAAGCCAACAGCAAATTCGCCAGGGCCGTCCTATTTTAATACAAGCTACTGTTAAAACCGTGCAAATTAAAGAAAATGAGATTAGGACATAGTCAGCAAGCAAAAGATATCTACACTCTAAGGGTGGGTAGATAAAAATCCTAGTATTCAAGTCCTTGTAGTTTGCTTAATGGACAAGCTAGTCTGCAACAGTGTTCACTTCGCTCTAAAGGCATGGTCTAGGATTACAATCTAGTTGTGCATGATATTCCTTGATTTTACAGATTTGGTTGATAAGTGGGTGGTTTTGATGAAAATAATCGCTACTAACAAGAGTGATGGCTTTAATAGAATCCCCGTAAATGAACATTAACATTCGAGTGCTTTTCCTTCCAGCAAAAGACCACTATAAATTGCTTTACTAATTAATTATCCAACATCCAGCAGCCTGCAAAAGCTAGTCTAATATGCATCTGATTTGTAAAATTAAGTAGACTAAAAATATATATTACAAGAAATACGCAAAATATTATTAACATCATCATTAGTAAATACACTTGATATGACCTATACAATTTAACACGTGAATTTATGGGCATATTTGTACATCAAACTAGGTATGAAGGCTGCGTAGCCGATGACATTGAAGGAAGGGCCCAAATTAGATATTCATGGTTTTATAGATTGAATATATTAACACTGATATATGTTGATGATTTAATATTCTGGTCCGGCGGGGAGTCATGGAGGGCGAGTGGGCAAGGTTTGAGGGCCACGGGGTGAAGTGGGGACAAAGTGAGATGTAAGGCACATACTCGCCCGGCTACATCCCACGCGGTGGGGACTCACAACTCTTGGCTGTTGGCGGCCCATCACAGTCACATTCACGTACGAGTAATTATATTTAAGCATGTAAGGCGAGCGCGTCCCTGTACAAGAGCGTACTGAGAGACATGGAGAGGTTGAGAATATTTCAGCTCCTTCACTTCATGCTTGCCATATCACTCATGGCACTTAAAGGCGACGACGAGCTGAACAATCTCAGCAGTGTTTCTACTCACGTCAACAACACTACTTCCGTAACCCAGCCATTGACAAAGGCAGGGGAGAACTCAACAGCTCCAACGGCAAAGCTGATGTGTTTAATACAAGTAAAGATCGCTGGCACTACGGCGGAGGAGGAGGAGGAGGAGGAGGAGGAGGAGGCGGCGGCGGAAGTTTTAGATGGGGATGGGGCGGTGGCGGGGGAGGAGGAGGAGGTGGAGGAGGCGGGGGCGGGGGATGGGGATGGGGCGGAGGGGGAGGGGGAGGAGGGGTGTGGAAATGGGGATGTGGAGGGAGAGGGAGAGGGAGAGCGGTGGGGAGGGGAGAGTACAGGGTGGGGGAATATGCAGAATGCAGCAAGGGAAGAACGAGGTGCCGAGGCATGAGGCTGGACTGTCCCCTCCACTGCGGCGGACCTTGTTTTTACGACTGCCTCTACATGTGCAAGGCTCATTGTCGCCGACCATGATGACTCCTTCCTCTCTTTCACCTTGTCATTGCTCCGTCAGTATTTCGTTATTATCTGCTTGCTTACTTAGTCGACATTAATGGATGGAATGGGCAATAGGGTCTCAGTCTGATGATGATGTGTGAACTTCCACCCCGAATGAATGTTGTAGCACTGGGAGAGAAGTATCCCGCAAGAGAAACGGAGAAGGATGTGGAGGAACACTGGAGAGGTCCCCTGCCAACAGCACGTGAGTCCCTCATCTCCTCACGTGTCTGGTGTCGCCTTCTAATTTGTTTAGTTTGAAATGCATGACCGTGCGGAATCTTCTCTCTGCTTTGTCAGTTTCACTTTGTAATAGTATTTGATTTCAATGGAATCAGTTTCACTTCCCTAGACGTGACGTTGTAATTGTTAATATATACACGGGGACGGAGGCACAAAATTTAATTAGAAAGCCATACTGAGAAAGCATATACAATAATAAAAAAAATTATATATATTATTGATATAACATAAATATTTTAATCTATGTATTTATATTTAATTTTATGAATATATAATAAAAATAAATATACAATTTTATTTTTTAAGTTTTGCTTATCAATTTTTTATGGCATAAGAATAATTAATTATATGTCATGTTTACAATAAAATTTTTAACAATTTTTTTCTCAATATAAATTACCATTAAATTGGCAAAGATTTCACCTTCCTCATAAGTATTGAATAATTTAAATGTATCCTTAAGATCTAAAATTTTGTTCAATCTAAAAGCCTCTATTATTTACTTACTGAATTTACTATTTAATTCTTTCAATTGATAATTGTAGTAAATAAATATATCAACATAGTAATGATGCTCAATTGTCACAAATTCTTTATGTTAATAAAATCTAAGTATATCATAATAAAAACCATTCAGATAATAAATTTTAATAGTTTGGTTATTATAGAAAAATAATTTTTTTTAAAAGACTATATCTTAACCATAATCTCTTAATTTTTGGATAAGTAATTTTTATGGTAAATGTCAAGCACATAGCATTTAATTTAACTTGGAATTTTTGTTGCGTAGCTTGACAAAATCGTTTGTAATAACTCTTTTAATTTCTTTCATAAAAAATAAAATGAAACCAAAATCAAATGACATCAATGATTTAAGGACAAGTTTAGCATTATCTTGTTAAAAATAAACAAATCTTATGACAACTATATTTTCAAGCAATTAAAATAGTTGGACTATACATAAAAGATCATGTATATAATTGAAATGAAAATTCTATCAATGTCTCAAAACTTAAATAATGTGCTTACTTAAGGAATTGAAAATATATAACTCCACTATTGCGGGAAGAACGTTAGTTGTTGAACTGATGTAAAAAAGGATTTTTCACATTGATTCTTTTGAAACCAACATGGAAAGAGATAACAAAATAAAAATAATTTTTTTAAAAAAATAAAGTTATAACATCAGTAATTTGAAAAACCTTTGTGAAAACTTTTTTACAACGGTTATTGAAAAAATTATTGTTAAAAGTGATTTTTTACAATAGTTTTTTATATTTAACTGTTTTAAAAAAAATTTCACAATAACCATTGTTAAATGTTTTTTAAAAATTATTTATTTTTCTATATATCCAGACTTAAAGCCTACAAATTGTATAGATTATATGAAAAGTATAAATAGCCAACCAGTAGAATCACAATAACTATGTTACAACTACACTTGATATATATTTAGAACTATACTATATATTTGTTCAACTACTAAAAAATTATAAATTTTTATTCAACCTCTTCACTATAAAAAGTATTCTTGAAAAAATTGTTGAGCTAAAATATCTCAAATGCTGTCAATCTCTTTTTTGTTATAGGGCTCCATATTATCAAAAATCTATATAATAAAATTAATCAAAAAATAATTTAAGAAATTAAATACCAAAAAAATGTAAACTAAAATAGTAAAACTAAATACCTCTTGTAATCTTTCAATACTTTCAACTTGAATTATTTCATACACATAACAGATAATGTAATATCCACATTCTATTTATCTTTTCTATTTGTTATAATTTAAAAAAAAATTGGTAGAGTCTCCTATAAAATTATGACATTCCAAAATATCAACAATCACAAAATTTATCAATGTCAAAGTTTAGATAGCAAAAATCACAGCATTAAATATATAATAAATGTTCTACTCATAATCATTAATTAAAAAAAATTATGCAACAACAAAGATGACAAATTGAAATATAAAACAACTTCTAATCTATTATAAATTTTAGAAATAAATAAAAAATTAATAAAAGACACAATCAAACTTACTTGGAATAGGAGAGAAAATAGGAAACTTTGAAACCCAAAAACACCAACAATGAAAGAGGAGGAGGGAAGAAGAAATCTACTACTGTATCATTGAAAGGAAGAAGAAAATGTTCCAAAAAAGAATTAAGAAATAATGGAGGAGGAAGAAGGAACAAGAAAGGAGCAAAAAAATCACATACACTTAAGAAGAAAGACAAATGGTGGACAACAGATGGCAACAGAAGCAACAGACGGTGGGAGTCAGGCAGTTGGTGGCGAACGACGGATGGCTAGCAGCGAAAACCCAAGAGGCTATCAATTTTTGAAAAGGTGTTTTGAAATTTCAGAGAGAATGGAAGCAAACTATTTAGGAAAATGAAAATGGGAAAGCTGCTATGCGTGAAATAGCCTTATGTAAAATCTTCAAGTTAGACCAATAAGGTTACCCTTACTAATCATCTTTAATCTCCAAACATTAATGTAATTATCAATTTGTCAAATTACACAAATGAGACCCTAAGTTTTTAATATTTAAAACATCCTAAAAGATCTTTACAAAATAAAAATCAAGAGTTTGATCAATATGTAGAAGCAAGGGATCTAAAAAAGGAATCAAGGCATTTGTTGAAAAGTTAAAAATAGTAAATTAGTCCAGAAAAGAGGCAGGCATCGGGGCTTGACACACATGCATCGTGGCTTATGTGCCTTTGTGCCATATATCTCGACTCAAGCACCCTACGCCCCGATGCATTGCATAATTTTGATGGCAATGTTACTATCAAATGATAATAATTGGGGCGAACTTCTAACACTTCTCATTCCTTTGTTTGACGTTCAATTGAGGCGATCTAGGTGCCTACAGAGAATTTTTTCCTAACTTTAACTAATGGTTTTAGTTTCACAATCAAATTATTATTCAATCAAAAGTTAGACACTCATTTTAAAATTCACTTCTTCTCATAATTTTTACATAACTTGAGTGCTAAAAACTCACTCCAAAAGCCATAAGCTACAAACACAGCCCAAGTCATACTCAATGGACTAAAATGAAATTGTGCAATATACTACATCACTAATATGCCATATATAATATATTTTTATTGCTCAATCCCTTAATCACCAAAAATAAAAGGGGGAGCATCTAATCACCCAATCCATCAATTAATTGTCATAAATCAAGTGCCATATACAACCCTCATTTGCATTAATATTTTAGCCTTATTATAGATTTTACAATTAGTATATATACACCATAAGGCCTAAAATACACAGCATAGTTTAATAAAACACATAGTCCAAGTAAGACACAACATGAACTTTCCCTAGTTAGCAACATCATTTGAATCGTACACATCAAAAATCAAAGTAAATGAAGCCTATTAATTTTAAGATCACAGTCCTATGCCTCAGTTTGTTTTCCTCATTCGTGTCCTGATGAGCTAGTTCTTGTAATATTGAAAATGATAGGGTAAGTACAACCATTTAATAACTAAGATCTATCTAACTTATACTAATGCATGTTAATAAATTTAAATGCAAGTAGCAATAATATCAATTTCAAATCATTTAAAATGATTAAGAGCACAAATTCAGAATTCTCATTCATAATAATACATGCTCATGAGATAATGAACAAGTAATACAATTTCATCTGCAATTAAGACTAATCACTTAATTTGTTTTACTAGGGTCACAATATAGAAAATCATGTATCCCTTTATCACTACATGCATGATTACACCTCCCTTATATTCTCTTTATACCTCTGACACGAAACCATAGACTATAACACATTAGGATTATTTAAAAACTAAGACTATCCTAGCCAAAACATATGTGAGAGGTTACTTAACTAAGGTTGCCCAACTCACTAATGGGTCACAGTTTTTTTCATTTCTCACATTGTGAGGTGTTATTCTCCCTAAACTAGCTTTTTCATTAAACAATTGGAAAAAAACTAGTTAGGTTCAAGTCTCTTATTGAACCAGTAGGATAGTCTTTCATTAAACAAGTAGGATGATAAATACGATAAACTCAAGCAAACCATTGAGCTCTAATGGAAGCCTCACTATGTGAATTTAATTCTCTACTCCTCTTTCTAGGAGAACTCTCACCTTTTAAGATCATGCAATGTATAACAATATAACATTTCAAGACATGCAATTACTTAATGTTTAGGCATGTAATTACTCATCAAACTCCTCAACTATAAATTTCATTGAACTCCACAAATATCATTTCATTGAGCTTTAGAAAACTATTTCATTAACCATTCACATATCAAGTCATTGAATTTTACTTAGCACATAATCATTGAACTTCCTATCAAATCATATCATTGAACTCCAAAGAAATTATGTCATAGTACTTCAATAATAATGTTTCATAGAATTTTACATATACCATATCATTGAACTTTACAAAATCATTATAGTAAATTTTTCAAGTAATTCATGCCACACTTGCATTTCATTCAATCACACATTTAAATTATCAAATATAAATTAATAAATCAATTAACACATAAAAGCATAAAAAATAATTCCCTCCGTTACCTTAAACTTTTAAGAGGTCAAAGATTTTATCCCTCAAACACACTCTCCTAAAGCTTTTACAAAGCTTGAATGGTGCCAAATATGCTCACTCTACAATTAATCACAATATAATTAATCAATATTCCTTTTTTACACAATTTTCACTATGAAATCAAACACTTCTTTACTCCTAAGTTCAATTTTTTCACATACAAGGGTACCTATAGGATTTATGAACTTCCTGTAACTTCTATTAACCTCATTGGACTCTTAAGTAACCATTAATTGAGCCACATTACTCTAATCGCACCATTAATCATGTATTTTTGTTCATTTATGGTTTTCAGCCACCAAAAACACATGGAATCATAAGTGCTAGGTTTAAATAGCTCAATTAACTTTCATTAACTCTATTTAAGTAAATAGATTCAAAAATATAGTCTCTATATATCAAAAATCTTTTTTTTCAACTAAACTCTAACTTCACAACTAGAGAAAATGGAATAGAAAGGGAATAAGTGAGCTTAGAAATCTTATCTCAGGTGTATAAAAGCTTTAATATAATCTAAATGTTTGAATTCTCCAAGCCCTAGCAAAGTTCCTCATGCTTCTCTTCATTTTTCTCCCTTCTTTCTCTATTTCATGAGCTACAAAATACTCTTATTTCTGCAAAAAAGTGACCTTACGCCATGGTGTGTGGCATAGAGAAGTTTTGCTTAGGCTCATTAGCACACATGTGCCATAGCAGATGAGCTACATGTTGCAGCGTATGGCACAATACTTCCTCCTTTAAATTTTCTCCCTTTTTCACATTCAGGTGACCCGATTTCAATTTGGGCTTGCATTTAAGACTGAAATTACAACTAAATATGCCCATTAGAGTCTCTAGCCACACGCCACATCAATAAACTTAATTATCCTAATCAAGCTTAATTAATCATGTTTAAATTTTGAGGATGTTATACTTTATGTAGAGGATTTAACGTCAGTTATTAGAATAACTAATGTTAAATCACCTTTCCACATCGATTCTCCTATAAACTAACATGGAAAGTTTAGAGAAAAATTATTTTAAAAAATCAAAACCTTCCACATCGTTTTAAACTACAACTGACATATAAAGTTTTACATTTTTTTTAAAATAACCTTCCACATTAGTTTGACTTACAACCTATTGGATAAGGTTGGCACCTAAAAGGGATGAATTAGGTGACACTTAATTTTTTGAGATTTTAAAGATGAGTAGAAGAAGATGATAAAAGATTCAAAAAGAAAAAACTTTGACACCAAGGATTTATCCTAGTTCAACCAAAAACTTGACCTATGTTTAGTCTTCAAGATCACTCTTGAGATTTTTAAATATAATCATAAGCTTAAGTAGATACTTGAAACATCAGTACAACTTTCAAGACTTGACTAGTCTTGTTTTAACAATAATATTTGCTACAATTAGTAAGTTATTACAACTCACTTGAAAAATCTCTTTTCAAGATTTTAATTTGATTGAAATGAAAAATTCTCTCAAGAATTAACTCTCTAAAAAGAGTATATTGAATGTAGTGAAGATTTAAGAACTTATGAGAGTTTTTTTAAAAAATATGTCAAAAGTTGTTGTATAAATGAATGTAAGACCTTTAAGGCACAAATAGAATGTTTTACAGAATGTTCAAACCTAGTATACCTCACTTAATCATCAAAATTCTAGTTTTAAGATTGAATTGTATTATATATATAGTTTGGCAATGTTCAAACCATTGGAACAATAAATGTAGTCGTTGGTAACATTTCATGTGTGAAACTAAAAGATTCATGAATGAAATAAAGCCTAGGCAAGTTTCGATCAGAGGCATATATGATGAATCAAGCATGGAACATAGGATAACTCAAGCGTGATTTGTTAGTTGCAAGAATCAAACTATTTTATAAGACAAATCAAGCATGGATCCTACCAATACTCATGTTGAAATGGTTAACAGAATGCCAAGGCCATTTTAGATGATAAATCATGCGTGGAACATTCTTCTATTCATACGTGATATGGTTATCAGAGAACTTAAACCATTCTGTGAAATAGATCACATGTGGAACCAATGTGCATTTAAACATAAAGGCATGATTAAAAAACCTAGTTCCTATAAGTGACAAATCATATTTGAACTTGTTACAAAACATGCTTGAATTGGCTTTAGGGTCTTTTAAGCCAGAATTGTATTTAAGTGAATAAGTGACAAATCAAGCATGAAAATTCTCCTTTCAAGCATGAAATATCATTGCTGTAAATGCAATCTAATACAATGTGACAATTTAGGAGTGAGTATAAAGATCTTTCAAGCATGAATTAGAGTATAGAAGCTTTATCAAGACTTCTCACAGGCATAGGTGACAAATCACATGTGAACCACTTCTGATTCAAGCGCGAAAAGTCATGCAATGTGTCCAAATTGAAAAATCAAGCATCAATCAATCATGATTCAAGCTTGAAATATCATGCTATACAATGATCAACTTCTATGATCCAATTTAAGCAAGACTCATATCGGATCAAGCTTAAAATGATCATTTAAATATAAATGCACTCTAAATAAATGACAATTAAGATTAATGGACTTATGAGCCTAAAGATGATGCATTCACTTTTGAATTAATGATATGTGATTAAGCCCTCATAGTTTTCATATTGAATCTAAGAGAAATAAATAACTAAACCTATGAGTCTTCTTTTTTTTTTATTCTTCAAGTTCTTTGAGGTTTTGTCACATTGATACATCTTGATAATATCTGCAAAAGTAACACACACATCTTTTTTTTATTTTGTAATTATCAAAACACATGATTCAATGCAACCGACATGAAAAAGGATAATTTTTTAAAATTAAAATTATTTATATAATGGGTTATAGTCCAAACTGACATGGTAAGTATTTATTTGAAAAAAAATTAATAATTAATTTACCATGTCAGTCTATATAACAATCGATGTGGTGCATTCCTTTAATGTCGATTGTTGTTGTAACTGACGTTAAACGATTTGCCTTTAATTACTTTCATGCCACTATTTCTTTTTACAATGATTTTTTCCATGACTGACATTAAAAGGTGACATAAATAGCTATTTTTTAAGCAATATCCTTACATTTTATTGAGAAAAAAATAAAAAATTAGAGTGTTGTTGCCCCTACTGGTCTCCTTGTCTCCACCCCTGTTTATACCTTGCTCTCTTAGCTTTGTGTGTGTGTGTCCAAGTGTCTTTGCCTTCCCTTCCCGGCCACATTCTTCAAAGATGAGGATGGCAGGATTTGGAGAATATTATTGCTCAATGACATAGGAAATGGAGGAAGATTTTATATTTACAATTGGTAGAGAATTTGATAGTATAGAAGAAGCATGGAAATTTTGAACTACTTAAGAAAGTTTTGAATTTTAAGTTAATTGGGTAGACATTCACTAGGTGATGCTGTTTAGAAGATTTGGATAGATTTGAATTAAGTTTTTCTTGATTTTGGTTATAATAATATTCTCCAAACCCTTGATTTAATAGATAATAGATTTTGTCATATGGATATAGGCACCCAATGCCTGTAGTTGCTATAGTCATGGGATCCAAGCTCATTTTATGTTCTCATATAATTTACAGTTTTATTGCAATCAATAATTTAAATATTAAATAGTTACAACCTTACAGGAACTTCCTCTGGATTTGCAGCATGAATTACGCCAGGGAGATTGAATAAACCTTGAAAGCTTCAAGGCACTACTGTCAATTAAATCAATAAGCAACAAACTAAAATATTAATTGGTCTTTATCATTTCATTGATGATCAAATGTCGAACTATTGTCTATCAATGGTAAGCATATAAATGAAAATTAACGCCTTCTATTTGACTTGGAATAAGGACGTTCAGGTTAGGCTTCGGCAAATGGATGACCTTGAGGTCCAAAATAAATTCCCTCGAAAGTTTCTCTCAAATTTAGCATAATAGCCTTGAAAAGCAATGTATTAACTATTTTTAGTTTATAACATCAAATCTAATGTTGTTCTAAACAAACTTAAAGTGAAATCGCTCCTCTCAATACCTTCTCTCTATGCCCAATTTTTTCCATTAATTATGAATTATGATCGAATGGTTAAGAGGAAAGCTTATAAATGAGCAATATGTCTGATTTAATGGTCTGCATTTGTTATTATCAGTGGGATACTCTTGGAAAGCAAGATCGTGACAATAAATAATATATTGATTTAATTTAATGTTACAATTAGCAATTAGTCACCATTCAAATAAAATCAAGGAAAAGAGGCTGTGTGGGTAGAATTTTATGGAAAGAAAGTATTGAGAAAACCCATTTCTTAATTATCTTAATGCACTAAAATATTAGAATGCGAGAGAAGTAGAATGCCAAAAGCCCAAGTCTCATAATTCTTGAAAGCAGCTATCACTCATAATTGAAACTATACTTGTTCCTCCCATCCTTACCTTGACTTTTAATTTGGAGAAGCAATCTACCTACCAAGCAAATTGAGAATTAGTTGAGCTTGAACAGAGGATAAAAAAAGCTACTTGTGCAGGTAGATTGGGGGATGCTAATTAACACGAAGCTTCAATGAATCTATTCCTCAAGTACATATATTTGCCAGAGACTTCTTTTCAAGCAGAGCCTCTAATTCCTCCTTAAACGGGTGATACATAACCTTCAATTACACATCATCCTGAGGTCTTGGTAGACTATTCTTGCTTCTTTATTCACATCTCCCATCTAGCTTCTTAAAAAAAAAATGGATATTGAAATTTGGGTAATCATATTCCAATGATTGTTGACAAAAATTGTAACATTAAATCTCAGGTGAACTTCCAGAACCAGATCTCTCCCGAGTGCCCAACACTCTGAATTACTCACCTTTAAGGGGAAAGAGGGTCAGAAAAGTGAGACCAGATCGTACTAGAAGGCGACGCCAAATATACCAACTTTCCATTTCTTGAAACGAAAATTCAATGATGGATGGAGGGTTGACCCCAACATGAATTTTCACGTTCAGACAAATCCATATGCCATCCATCCAATCCCTTTTTGGCCCCTGGTGCCCCCAGCCCCCATCTCTTTCTCCCTGTAATCCCATCTCCATCATCACATTCATCTGCAATCTTCTACGTCAATTTTTTCTGTGAAGTCTTGCATCCAGCAAACCTAATCAGTAGAAGGAGGAACAATTTACAGTTTTCGTTTTAAGATTGCGTTTAATAGAATCATCATTTCCTTCGCCTTATTTCTGGAAACTGTTCCCTAACACGTGGAAAACTATTTAGAATGCCTGCAAAACTCTATGAATGTTCAAATATACAATGGTGTTTGCAGATTCTGCAAATACAGTAGGAAAGAGAAGCACAAAACGATCAGCTTACAGCGCAGCTGCTGGGAAGCAGAGTACAAGTCACAAACAGTCCAAAAGGAAACCAAATTAACATTAACATTATAAAAACAAGGGTAGCATGAAAATTAAGGCAGATAGAGGCAGATGCGGAGAAACAAAAGAAAAGAGGAGGGAATAGACAACACCACCACCCCCCCCCCCCCAAAAAAAACCCAAAAAAAGAAATAAAAAAGGATGATACAAAGGCTGCGTTCTGAACAAGATTCGATTTTGAGGCTTGTTTCTACCAAAGAAGTCTGGATCTCTTTGACCCAGTAGGAGGGTTAATTTGTGGAACTATGAAATTATCATCCCTCGACCTTGATCTGCTGGCCTCAATATTGGTCGCCTCTTTTCTCTCTTGGAACTTGATCTGCCGATCCACTTGTTGGGTAAACAGAGTAGTGGGTGCTTGAGGAACCCAGATCCCCATACTCTCGGGCGAGAAAGAACACATATTTCTCTCAACATCAGCGTTGAACACGGCCAACATATCATCACTCTGCAATTTATTAGCCCTTAAAAAATGTCAGATTCGAGTACACGCAATAGAAAGCAGACACCTTCAATTCAGTGATAAAAAAAACTAGTTGTTTTTAAAACCCGAACTGGAGTGGAAACATTAAAGATAGGAGGTTCACCACAGACCTTACTGAAGCCAAACGGAACGGAAGAAGAATCGAGAAAGTCGTCGACCTGCCAGCCTGGGAGAGTCTCTATCAAATACTCAGATATGCTACTTGAGGAAACAATCCCTTCGTTCGTTAACAAGTTTCCCCCAGCCTTATTAATCGTGGGCGTGGCATATGTTGATGCTGTTGAAGGTGAAGCCTTGTCCATTGAAGAGGGATGTGAGATGGCAGAAGAAGCAGAAACAGAGTTCTTAGCTATATTCTGCGTCTTGGAATTAGACACAGAATCAGAACCATTCGTCAAGACGGAATTGGTAGTTGATGGTGAATAAAGCGTAGAAGCAGCAGAGAGCTTAATCCCCGTTAGAAGAAACCTATTATGCTTCTGGGTGTGCTCGTTGGCCGAGTGAATTGGCACATCACAATCTTTGCACAGAATTGCTCTGTCCTGTTGACAGAACACGAAAGCTCTTCGCTCCTACGATTTAAGAAAACCCCAGGGATATTTATTTGCATAGTGGAACACTAAACAATTGCTCTGAAACACACAATCCACAACCGTCATAGAGCTATTTACCTGGCAAATATCACAAAGAGGGAAATGGTTGGGAGAAGGGCGGTGAAGAGAAAAGCGTTGGTGTTTGGAGGCGAGCTTGTTGGCGTGGTGGACGCGCTGGTCGCAGGCATCACAGAGGGCGGCCTCGTCGGCGGTGCAGAATAGGGAAGCCTCGTGGTTATTACAGACGTCGCAGAGGATCTTCATTAGCTGAGAGTGGGATGGATCACCGAAACTCGGAGAAGAAAGGAAGGAGAGGAGAGACGGTAATTAGTGATTAGGATTGAGCCTTTTGGGTTTGCGATGTTCAAATTTAGATTATCTCTGTGGTGGACCACGCTTCTGCGCCGGAGACCATTTTACTGCTCTAACCGTATGTCACACTGCCATACGGAAAGGACCATTTATGTCAACAAAGTTAAAATTTCAATCATCAATTATTATTTAATGCCAATTTTTTAAATAACAAAGGTTATAAATTTTTAAGTTGGTTTCAACTATTAATTTGTTTTCTTAAATTTAATTTTTATTAGTTTAATGTCTTAAATTTTTTTAAATTATCACCAGAGTTTTTTAAGTTTTAAAATACAAATCAATTTTAAAAATAATTCAATATATAAAATATGTTAAAAACTTGGCATATATATACAATTAAATATGAATAAATTAACTTCAAATCAATTTAATTTTTATTAATATAATATTTTATATTACGTTTTGTTCTCTTATTGTTTAAAATTTTAGAGTTTATTTTTTCTACCCAAATAATTATACTTTTTTTTATTAATTACATGACTACTGTCAATATTTTGCTATCAAAGTCAACAAATTTTAACAATGTCATCTCATTTTTTAATAAGAAAAAACATGATCATCAATCTCTATAGATTCATCATATTTTGTTTTCAATCTCTACAATTTTTACAAGATTATATGATATTTGTTGCTCAAACTCTTATAGTTTCAGTGCTTTTAGTGGCTTCAATCCATACAAAGAGTGAAAATATTAAGAAAAAAAAACTTAAAAGAACTGAAAGTAAAATTTAATAAAATTATAAGGATCAATGATTATGTTTTCCCTTTAAATAATAAGGATTAAATTGATAATTAAAATAACATAACGGACTAAATTAATAAAAATTAAATTTGAAGGACTAAATTGATAACTAAAATAATAAAGGTTAAAAGTTACATTATCCTTTTTCTTTTGAAATAATTATAACTCATAAATTTCATTGAATATTAATCATTTTTATATCAGTTTATCTTTGAATGAATAATAACAATAATTATAAGTTGGCAAAACAACAAAAATAACTAGAAGGCGCACAATTTAAATACATCCTCTTTTTTGTTCATTAATGGTATTTTGGTAAAACAATATCCCATTTCATTGTAACCTAACCTAGCCTCTCTCTCATTTTTTTAAAGAGAAAACACTATTTTTTATTTCTGCACTTTATTTAAATTTTAATATAAGTCCTTATATTTTTTTTCGTTCTATGTCCCTGTACTTTTTTCCATTAACAACATTGGTCCCTACATTTTTAGAGGGACGTTGACATGGCACAACTAGTGTTAATAATACTAACATGTCAATTAACACCATTAATTTTATGCACACATGTTAAATTGATGTTGGCATGGGATTTTTAATAAGCAAATTTAAAAAAAAAAAAGCTTAAATGGGATTTGTGCTTTTTGTTGATTATCTAAAAACTCCAGGTTAGCCATTTTATTTCATCTGATGTAGGTTTTTTTTAATTTTTGCTTATTACATAATTTTATGTCAACATCATTTTGACATATAAGCACGAAATTAACAGTATTAATTGACATATCAACATTATTAACACCATTGATACTATGTCAATGTCCTTCTGAAAATGTAAGAACTAATGTTATAAATGAAGGAGAATGCAAGGGTCTAGAATACCAAAAACAAAGTGTGGAGATATATAGCAAAATATAAATAGAATGAAGGAACTAAAAGTAGTATTTTTTTTAATTTTTTTTTACTATAAATTTATGCCATGCATAAGCACAACTGCACAAGTGACTTGGGAGTAAAAGTTATCAATATTATTAGCAATTAAAATTAAAATCCAATATCACTTTAACAAAGTACTGCGTTGAAAACATTAGAAATGAAAAACTCTAATAAAAGAGCTTTTCCCATTGAAAATGAGACAGTTAAACATTAAAAAGGTAATATTTATATACTTAAATTTATATAGTTGATATAATTTTATCAAATCAAATCAAGGTGAGTGAAATTTAATATACTAATATCAAGATTTTGTTATAAGATAAATAATTTATAGAAGATACATATATCTTAATTTAATTAGAAACAAACACATTAAGTATATAAAGTTAAATATATAAATTTTTTCCAAACTTTAATTATTTCATACTATTAAATATCATTTAAACATAAAAAAATGGCCAATACTTTGTTTAAAAAAAATCAATACTCTACTATATTGCCAATACTTTGGCATTCGGCCTAATATTATTAGGGGAGGTTTCTCTCCTCTTCCTTCCCATCCTCTCCCCCTTCTTTTCATAGTGTCTAAAAAATATATCAAAGTTATTAAATTATCCAATTTTGATCTCTTATAGAATATGTTATTTTTTTATCATATTTTAAATTATTAATATTAAATTTTAGCAATTTAAGTTTTATTATTTATATTTTTTATAATTTAACATTTAATAATAAGTTTATAGGATATCAAATATGAATTATCTAAATCTTAATCCAATGGTTAGAAAGGGAAAAGAATGAGAAAGAAAGGGAGAGAATTTTCCAAAAAATTTGTCTCACAGCTATCAAATATGTAGGATAGGTTAAAAAAGATTCTGACCAAATAGACCTGAGTCTATATGATAAGTAAAAGGTTTAAAAACTGCATAAGTATTTTTTTTTAATAACTCAAGTCTGAACGTACCTAAAGTTTGATTTGGTTTGAAAGCCTATTTAAAAATTTAGTTAAAAATAAGCCTTTTAAATAGGTTTATATATTTATTTTAAATGTCTTAGATATGATTTAAGGCAATTAAAGTCTATATTTATATACCATAATTTACCAATTCTAATGTATATTAGGGAAAACAACAATCAAATAGGCTTGAACCTATTCTATATTTATTTTTTTAATAACTCAGGTCTGAACGTACCTAAACCTTAATTTGGTTTAAAAGCCTATTTAAAAATCTAATTAAAAATAAGCATTTTAAATAGGTTTACATATTCATTGTAAACATCTCAAATATGATTTAAGACAATTAAAGTCTATATTTATATATCATAATTTATCAATTCTAATGTATATTAGGAAAAACAACAATCGAGGACCACTGACTAAAATTTATATCAATTAAAGATCAATTATTGTTAAAACTTGAATGGATACTTGTTGATAAACAAGCTCGAATAGACTGTTATTAATTTAGAATGAGTTATTGTTAAAACTTGAATAGATACTTGACAAATATCCATTTAAGTTTTGACAATAATTAATTCTTGACTTATATAAATTTTGGTTAATGGTCCTTGATTGCTATTTTATCTATATAATAATTAATATGACTTATCATCTACAACATAAAAGTAAAGCAACAACATTCAATAAAAAAGTCCAGCATAATTTAAAACATAACTAAAAATAAATGGTAAAATTAATGTGTATATAATATATTACATAATATGTGTGTAGGTTGGCCTATTAAATTTGTAGGTTAGGCATAATCTATTTAACTAAAAAAGCTTAATCAAATGTTTGAATTTGGTTTGAGCCTGTTTAGTAAATAGACTATGTTGGGCTTGAAATAGATCAGGTTATCAAGAGTCTAGCCTATTTTTGTTCCTTACCTGTGAGATATTTTGTGTGAAAAAAAAAACAAGAAGAGGAGGAGAGAAACCTCTCCCAACATTATCCATGTTCAATCCGAAAAGAAAAACACTTATAACATGTGTAATGATGAATAGATGTCCTTATCTTTTGGTTATAAAAGCTTCACAGATCACTAATTTAGCATATGTAAAATCTCTCAATTATTTGCTATCAAAATCCACAAAATACGGTTGACATCGCGCATCATGTAACATCCCAATTTAAATTTTAATAGTTAATTTAGGTTAATAGAAATTTAAAAAAAAATAATATTTAGAGGTAAGAAAATTAGTAGAAAATGATTATTAAATCTAATTTACGATATAATTCTAAATTAAAAAAAATTAAAAAAATAATAAATTTATAAAAAAAATTAATTAATTAAAAAAAATTATTAAATTATTATTATAATAAAAAAGGGGAAAAGGTATGCCAAAAAAAAAAGGAAGAAGAAGAAGAAAAAGAATTTGCTTTCGGCGCCGCATGAATAGTAAATATAAAATAATAATAAAAAAAAGGGGAGAGAGAGAAGAAGAAATAATAAAAAAATGTGTGGGGCCCACTGAATTTTTATAAAACTCACCCATTTCCTTTCATTTCTTCAATTCCTTTCCTGCGTGCGAGCTGAGGCGGAGAGAAGCGAGTTGCCGGTGTGAAATATCTAAATTTTTAAGGTAAGAGTTTTTAATAGGATATTTAGGGTGTGATTTTAAGCTTTTCAAGACTAAGTAAGTGTTCTAAAATTTTTTCTTAATCATCCTTTTTCTTTGGTTTCTGAGTTTGTAGTGGTAGAAAATTTAAGATCTGGAAGAGGGATGAATTTATGTTGAATAAATATAATTTTTGAGGTTGTCAGTAGTATAATAAATGTTCTAGAGTATAAATTTATTGATGATCTTTGAATCTGTGGCTTATGGATCAAATTCTAAACTAGATCTGAAAATATATGTTGATTTATTGAGGTTTAGATGATTATTTGGGATGAGAAATGAATTATTATGGTTATAGGATTATGATTCTAAGCTAGAGACTTAATTTTTAATTTTTGGGTATTTTAGGTACGAATTTATAAAATAAAAAGAAAATTTTGATAATAGAAATTAATTTAGAAGTTGATTTTTAGATTATTAATGTTTATTGATAATTAAAAGAGGAGTTAAAAATTTTACTTAATAATATTAACTATAGATTTGTATTAAGATTGAAATTAGGAATTATATTATATTTTTAATTCTATTATTAGAATTATTTTATTAGTTTCAAAAATTGAAACTAATATTTATAAATAATATGTTATTTTGTAGATTGTATTACTGGTGAAGATTGTGGTGAGAGAGAAATTTTAAGGAATAATTTATTGAAAAAGCCACAAGGTAACCATGCTTTTAATTTGTGATTAGTGTTACTTCATGTTAATTGGGTGATTATTGAGAAAATTATGAATTTTGTAATATTGTATAATTGTGCAATATTATTATGAATTTGTTTAATTATTGTGGGAGGTGTTGGGAGACTTGCTGTTATTGTTGTATTTATGTGCCACGTGGTACGCCCCTATTGGAGCTCAATAGGTGGTTTGTAAGGGCTCGGGCTAATCTACCTTTGGCCGGGTAATTTAGCACCGAGTGAGGGCTACGGCTCGAGGTTAATGGAGGGATATAAGGATGGTTGTTTATGTGTATTGTATTATTTTTATATTTATTGAAATTATATTATTTTTAATTCTCACTTAGTAAACACACACTAACTGTTTGTATACACTATCATAAATTGGCTTTGGTTACTGGGACTTTTGAGTCTCATTATGTGGTTAACAATTTTCAGGAGAAAGCCACGAGTGACACGTGGAGGAGTCCCAGAGGCTTAGTGGTATAGATCCACTGTCTCTTTTGGGTATTTAATTTATGATTTATAATGTGTTATATTGCCAATATTAGGACTTTTTTTTATTGTCAATTATATGAATATATAAATGTAATCATGCCTTTCAAACTATTTCTATTTTTGGTACAATTTGGATGACTGTAAT
Organism: Prosopis cineraria; assembly: GCF_029017545.1. NCBI lineage: Eukaryota > Viridiplantae > Streptophyta > Magnoliopsida > Fabales > Fabaceae > Prosopis > Prosopis cineraria. The sequence goes on from NW_026555333.1 coordinate 1,194,362, forward strand.
TTTAATATTTGGTTTACTTTGGATTGGTTAAAATGGCATGATTATAAGGCCAAATAACTGGCTTGTGTTGAAAATTTATTAAATTGCTTATTTTACTTGTTGGGAGTATAAGGATGGACAAATGTGATTTAGTTTACTTGTTGGGAGTATAAGGATGGACAAATGTGATTTAGCCTAATGGCATGTGGGAGGTAAAAATTTATCTGAAATATTAATTATAAAATATTTTATATTGAAATTATTGATATAAAAATGTGTTGGGTGGCTGTAACCCAACTATGGTTGAGTTAAATTATTTAAAAAAAAAATTTGGTGTGTTACACATCATACTGTATACAATATTCTTCAATGGGAGCGATCCCCTGAGAAATCCCTGAAGAAGAAGAATAACGATATGGAAGAACAAGAATTAATCAAAGCTACCTAAAAAAAAACAGCAGGCTAAAATCATGCACTCTTTGGCTTTGCCAGATAAGCCTTAACTCTAAAACTCTTACCTGACTAAGTAAACCAGCTAGCCAACAACGCCCTGACCTTTCAAATGCCAACTAATTAAGCTACAAAACTAAGGCCGTTATTATAATATAAAATTTGACAAAAATGAAAAAAAAAGGTAAAAAAACATCCCAAATCAATAAATAGCAAACTAACATATAAAACTCATGCTAATAAATCACACTTTTGAATATCAGTAATTTATTTTAAACTTTACATAATACATTAAAAAATAGGTCTAATTATGATATTAAATTGATGAGAAAAAAGCCCCCGTAAAGACACAAAAATCTACCATTAGAGGGGGTTCAACTATTTAGATCGAGATTTTAACTTCACAACATAAGACAATGCTACAGAATATTGAAGGTGTGCACCTTATAATTATGTTACACTTTGCTTGTTAAGGGAAAAAAAATACAAATCACTTAGTAGACTTCACTTCAAAATACATGATCTGTACTAAGGCTGAGCAACGGGGGGGACAAACTAGCCCATGGGACTATCCATAGCCCATCCCGTTTTGCATAAAATAGGAAGGGCCAACCCATACCCTACTAGCCCATTTCAACTAGTTTGAAAACGGGCTGGGTAGACCACGTACAGGTCTAGGCAGGTTGACCAACCCATTTTGTGTATATAGCCTTTTTTAATTAAAAAAATCAACCAGTGTTTTACGCTCCTAATTTAAATCAATAGCCCATTTTCAATTAGAAATCAATGGAATTTTTTTAAAATCCTAATTAAAAGAAAGAGATGAATGAGAAGAAAACTTGTACCAATTCTAGTAACATTTATGTGAAAAAACAAAAAGAAAAAGAAAAAGTGAAAAGATAAGGAAGAAACAGTCTTAAGCTATTCCGGCCAATCCAATATGCCATTTTTTTAGGAAAAAAAGAGCATAAAAGAATTAAGAGGAAGAGTAGAAATTCAAGATACTTTGTTTGAATCTAATAAGAAATCCATAAGTGAAAACATTAAAATATATTCCAAATACAATACCCAATAAAATTTTTAATCATTCAAATTCATCACAACAAAAAACCTTTCAAATTCAAACCCCACATTCTTTCAAAGCTTAGGTTCAGGCAGATTCGATACTACAGACAGCCACATGCAATAGAGCTTTCCAGCGAACATGGCGACAAAGATGTGTAGACTCCATGATGCAGGCTTAATCTCTACTACATAACCGACGGTGTAGCCCTTAGACTCAAAGATCTAATTTAGGGGATGACCGCAGCAATGGTCTTGACAGTGTAGGCATAAGAAGAAGACTAAAGCTTGACTTACCAACTGACCATCGACTAACCGAAGAGTGCTCAAGGGACAATAATGGTGACTAGATCTGGACGAGACTTAAGTGGTTGAGACTTGAGAGCTGAGAGACAAGCACGAGGCATGAGCAACACTAGAGAGATGACAGAGACAAGGGGAGCAACAAGAAATAGCGACGATGAGGGGATAAGAGTCTTCACTGAGGATTGAAGAAGAGGCAGAGACAAGTACGAGCGATGGCCATAGAATGATAGATAGGGATAAGAAATGTTTGTGCGTGCGAGCGAGGTTAAGAGACCTGAAGTTGAAGCAAGATTTTTGAGAGGCAGAGATGAGAACGCATTGTATAAGGAAGGATGGGAAACACAATTTGTTTTTTGATATAAACCTATAAACGGGCTGGGACGGTTAGCCCGAGGGGTAACCCGTAGCCCATCCCACCCATTCACATTAAGAACGAGCTAGCCCATAAAATTAGCCCCCTCCCATTTATTTCTTTTAATGGGTTTGTTTTAGCCTGCCCATTTAATCCAGGTGCAGACGGATTGTGTGGATTATGAGTTGTCTGCTCACCCCTAGTTTGTATCATAAGACACCTTTAACTACCTTATTGAAATCAATGAAAGGTAATTAAGTTATTAATTTTATTTAAAAACATGATAAACTTTCAATTTTATTTGTATTTTGTAACAACCCTCCGCTCACCCCGCCTACCCGAGGTCTTTTGCGGCGCTGGACACTCTCCCCCCAGGCCCCACAACAGGGCAACCTCACCCCTTACGGTGAGCATTAGGAGAAAAAGGCTTCCCCGCAGTAGTATGCGGATTATTCCCCTTTTTTTTAATACGTTTTCCCTTTTCTTTTATTATAATAATAATTTAATAATTTATTTTTTATTTATTTATTTATTTTAATTTTTTTTAATTTTTTTTTAATTTTTTTTAGAATTATATCCTAAGTTAGATTTAATAATCATCTCCTGCTAATTTTCTTACCTCTAAATATTATTTATTTTTTTTTAAATTTCTATTAACCCAAATTAACTATTAAAATTTAAATTGGGATGTTACAATTTACTTGACTCAATGGTATCAGACTTCGCCTCAACTTCGTTAAGGTGGTAGAGGTTGGAGGTTCGAGTCTGGGGAGGTTTCAAAAGACCCCGTGAGGGTGGGGTGAGAAATAACCACTGTACCACCAGTGGGAAAGCCGGCAATCATGTGGTGACATGTGTGTTGTCCAGCGCCTGGAAAAGACCCTGGAGAGGCAGTGGTGACCCAGGAGGGCTGTTACATAAAAGGCGCCTTTTAATGTAATAGCCCTCCGCTCACCCCGCCTACCCGAGGTCTTTTGTGGTGCTAGACACTCTCCCCCCAGGCCCCACAACAGGGCGACCCCACCCCTTACGGTGAGCATCAGGAGACAAAGGTTTTCCTGTAGTAGTATGCGGATTATTCCCCTTGCGGAGAGCCTCCCCAGACTCGAACCTCCAACCTCTACCACCTTAACAAAGTTGAGGCAAAGTCTGGTACCATTGAATCAGTGGTTATTCCTCACCCCACCCTCACGGGGGTCTTTTGGAACCTCCCCAGACTCGAACCTCCAACCTCTACCACCTTAACGAAGTTGAGGCGAAGTCTGGTACCATTGAGTCTGACCTAGGAGGGCTGTTACATATTTAAATGAAAAATTACGTTTATTATATCTCATTCTTTTTTCATAGTTAATGAGTTTAATAGAATTAGTATTGAAAAAATAATTAATACTCTATAAAGTATCTTATATTAAGGATTAAATAATCCTTCTAAAAAATTTCATATAGATATATGCGTGTCCAATTGAAAAAATGGACGGAAAACAAATGATTAAGTTGTTACTAATTAAGAAATCAAATAGAACATTCCAAAGAAGAAAGCATAGTTATAGTTAACTTTTGTTGCATCACAAACATCACAAATTTTTATGGGTAGGCATGTTTGATTTACTTTTCAATTGAGATTGGAGTAGTCCAAATCTCTATTGAGAGGTAAAACTCTTATTGACTCGTTTGATGTGTATTTTTGCAGTTGGCAAAGAAGTAGTACCTCTTGGATAATAAACTTCCATGATGTAAAAAGATAAATAAATCCATATATAAATTTTAACATAAAAAAATTATAGGTTTAAATTATTGATCATTGACGATAGAAACCGATCTCATTTAAAATATTGAGGATAAGGGCAGTCTCCTCTAAACTAGATTGTTGCACATATGACTATATGAGAGTTAGAATTTAAACTGTGAATCAACTGCTAAAATGACAAGAACTCATATTACTCCTAGTACTTGTGAAATTAGAAATAGTTTCTTTAAAAAGGGTGTAACAGAATTCAGTGATTTACATAAATTTGAGATGAGTTTACTTGTTCACCACTTTGTGAACAAAGCAGTTGGTATTATTTTTAACTTTTTTATATTTACAAAGAACTGCTTTTACGAAGTAGTTAGTTTATCATGTCATTGTAAGAAAATTAAAGACATTCAAATGAGGAAAGAAGTGTGTCCAAAAAAAAAACAGAGAGAAAAGAGGGAGGTGGGGGTCCTCGAATTTTAATGAGAAGGTCCACCCAGCGTCAACATTATGGACAATTAGACAGGGTCACAGTTATAATGGAAAAAGGTTTCGACTTAATAACCCACTAACCACAATATTAATAAAATATTATTTGGGCACAGCACTGCACTTTCATCAATTCATCTCCCCTTCCACCAACATCAAATCAAATCATCCCCGTAAGCCATATATGATTGTTGCCCGCATTCATTTTCACATGTCCTTCTATAATGCAGTTAAATTTTTTCCATATTTTTTATTCTATACTCGTTAAAGAAATTGAAAACCCATAATAATGTTCACGATTCATTCCAAATTCTATACAGATATCCAGCGCCCGCTCTGATTAATGAATGATGACCTGTATTAGAGATAATAAGATCCAACATTGAAAACAACTTCTAAAGCCAAAAGTTATTTACTTTTTAACCCTGGCCCATATAAATATGACCATACTAGGAATCCGTTATTGCAATTACAAGGAGGGCGAAAAAAATAAAATGTTGGCAAGGATGGAAAATAAATTGATATAGAAAGTTGGCAAGGAAAACAATCTCTTAAAAAAACAGCATTTTATGCCGCAGCTGATGGGATTCGGATCAAGCTAAGGCAAAGTGTAACATCCTAAAAATTTTAAGACTCAAATTTATTAGAAAAAAAATAGTCAATCTTTTAACATGTCTAATTTTTAATTTGACCATTGGATCTTTTTGAAATTTGGTACACTTATATTATCCTTTGAATGTGACGTGTGAGCTTTAAAATCACTTCAATCGGAGGTCAAATGACGGAATGGCACCTCCTGGAAGTTGGCCCAGGAGGGCTGTCATGACAGCAATAAATTACTGTCATGACAGCATCTTTTTATTCCATTTTCGTCTAACTTGCTTCCGTGCGCTATAGGTAGAGCCTATAATTATTTTTAAGGTTTTAAATGATTTATTTCTTAAGTTGGTTAGAGGATCAACTCCTTAACCACACTTAGTTTGTTTGAATTATGTGATTTTTGGATAACACTCGGGGCAAGTGTTACATTTGGTATCAGTTTTAGGTTTATGATTCCTTTTTCCTACTTGGCACCTTAAATACATTACTTTTATGCTCTTTCCCTTCTACCACTAACCTAGACTAATATGGTTTTTCTTTCTCTGGCTTGTTCCTTTAGGAGGGGAGAAAGGTCCGTACGCTTGTGGCCGTACACCTTTCAGTTCTAATATGGCTCGAAGGGGAAGGGGTAGATCGAGGAATGAGGAACGACCACCACCTCTACCTCCTCCACCTCCACCTCCGCCTCCACCTCTACCACCACCACAGGGGACAGATGCAGTCATGGCTAGGCTGCTTGAAGTTATGGTGGATATACAGCAAAATCTTAGAAGTCATACTGTTCCAGATCAGCATGTTGACCTAAGTGCTGGGCAGGGATCTTCTAGTACTATGGGAGCTCATACACCAGTTGTTAATAATCGAGAGGATGACATATCTGAACCTTGGAAGGAATTCTCTCGCTCTAATCCGACTACATATGATGGTAGTATGCTTGATGGGAAAGCTGAGGAGTGGTTGGATCGGATGGAGCAGTTATTTACTGTTGTGAGGTGTACATCTGAGCAGAAGGTTATCTTGGCTATGATGCAGCTTGTTGGTGAAGCCAAGCATTGGTGGGATTTTGTTAAGCCCACAGATGGAAGATCTATGTCTTGGGATGAATTTAAAGAAAGATTTTATGATTTTCACTTTCCGCCAGCTTTCAGAGATGAGAAAGAGGCAGAGTTTCATGCATTTCAGCAGGGGGACTTAGACGAGGAGACTTTTATAAGAAAATTCAATCAGCTGTCTAAGTTCTCAACATATCTGAAGGCTTCTAATGATAGCAAGTGGAAAGCAAAGAGGTTATTAGAAAAGATGAGGCCAGAATACCGCCAGCAGCTATCTTTGTTAGGCGAGGCGACATATGATGAGATGTGCAATCGTCTGAGGATTGCCGCTCGTCGAGGCCGAGACACAGAGAGTAACCGGAGTAGGGATACACGAGGTCGATTTTCTTTTGGGTTAGCTCCTACTGGTGGTGTATCTAAGAGAATGGGTTTTAGCTCTGGTTCTTCTTATAATGGCTCCTTTAGAATCGGGTCTTCTTCTACTTCTAGTAATCGAAATTTAAATAGGGGTTCAAGATTTCAAGGTAATCGGGGTGGTAATATGAGATCTGGGGGTTCTCGTTTCTCTGGGAATGCTCCAGCACGTTCTTCACAGACCAGTCAAGCCCCAATTCTAAGTACAGCGAGGTCACCTTGCAATAGATGTGGTAGGGTTCATTTTGGTCGCTGCTTTGCTTGTTACAAGTGTGGAAAGTTAGGCCATCTGATCCGTGACTGCCCTGATTTACATGAGAGCTCGGACCGGAGGAACGTGATTCCTGGTAGAGTGTATACAGTATCTCAGGAGGAGGCTAGGAAGTCATCGAATCTAATCACTGGTATGGTTTCTATCTGTGGCCTCGATTTAGAAGCTTTGTTTGATTGTGGTGCGACGCATTCTTTTATTTCTGCCGAGCGCTTAGATAGAATGGCTATGCCTGTTGACTAGTTGCCCCATGATATAGAAGTTTCCTCTACTTCTGGTTTAGTTGGTCGATCCAGTATGGTATGTAGGACTAAGATGACTTTTAATAGGCAATTGACTTGGGTAAATATGATCAAATTACCTATGCAAGGAATTGATTTAATTATTGGTATGGATTGGTTGACAGCTTATGGTGCTGTCTTGGATTATGTGGCTAAGACAGTGACTTTGGTAGAAGTACCGGAGGTGATCAAGGAATACCCTGGTCATTCTTGTTTTCTTTCTTCTTTGTAAGTTGAAAGGTTGATTGAGCAGGGTTGTGAGGCTTACGTGGTAGTGCTCGCTACCCAAGGGTCTGAGACAGGTATAGTGGATGAAATTGAGGTTGTTAGGGAGTTCCCAGAGGTGTTTTCTGAGGATGTATCAGGATTACCTCTAGAACGTGAGGTTGAATTCTCGATTGACCTGGTACCGGGGACTCAACCAATTTCAAAGGCTCCCTATAGAATGGCTCCTTCAGAGTTAGCTGAGTTGAAGAAGCAACTTAAGGAGCTGTTAAATAAGGGATTTATTAGACCTAGTGTTTCTCCTTGGGGATCTCCTGTCTTATTTGTGAAGAAGAAGGATGGTAGTTTAAGATTGTGTATCGATTACAGGCAGTTGAATAAGGTTACGGTGAAGAACAAGTACCCACTGCCTCGCATCGATGATCTCTTAGATCAGTTGGTTGGTGCCAAGATTTTCTCTAAAATTGATTTACGTTCAGGGTACCATCAGCTAAGAGTTAGTGAGAAGGATGTGGCAAAGACTGCTTTCAGGACTCGATATGGTCATTATGAGTTTTTGGTTATGCCATTCGGGTTGACTAATGCGCCTGCGGTTTTCATGGACTATATGAACCACATTTTTCACCTTTCTTGGATCAGTTTGTGGTAGTTTTTATTGACGATATACTGATCTACTCTAAAGATGAGGAGCAGCATGCCAGACACTTGAAGACTGTCCTAAGGTTTCTGCGAGATCATAAGCTATATGCCAAGCTCAGTAAGTGCGAGTTTTGGATGAAAGAGGTTAGGTTCTTGGGACATATCATGTCGGCAAATGGTATTGCAGTTGATCCATATAAAGTTGAAGTAGTCATGCAATGGGAGAGACCAAAATCGATAACTGAGATCCGTAGTTTTCTGGGATTAGCAGGTTACTACCGGCGTTTTATCAAAGGTTTCTCTCAGATTTCTATGCCTTTGACTAGACTCACAAGGAAGGATAGGCCATTTATCTGGGATGATAAGTGCGAGACAGCTTTTCTTGAGTTGAAAGAAAGGTTAACAACAGCTCCAATGTTGGTGATTTCGGATCCTCAAAAGCCCTATGATGTGCATACTGATGCCTCTCATAAGGGTCTTGGTTGTGTTCTAATGCAAGATGAGAGAGCAGTGGCATATGCATCTAGACAACTTAGACCGTATGAGGAAAATTATCCAACACATGATCTCGAGTTGGCTGCGGTGGTCTTTGCGTTAAAGATCTGGCGTCATTATCTTTATGGAACAGAGTTCAGGGTCATGAGCGATCATAAAAGTCTCAAGTACCTGGTAGATCAAAAAGAGCTGAATATGAGACAGAGACGTTGGATGGAGTTTCTTAAAGATTATAATTTTAAATTTAAGTATCATCCGGGGAAAGCAAATGTGGTAGCAGATGCTCTTAGTCGCAAGACCTTACATGTAGCCTATTTAATGGTTCGGGAGCATAAATTGATGGAATCTTTGGTTGAAATTTCTTTGGGTATGACTGAGTTCTCTTTGAATGGTCTTAATACTATGGTTATTTCTAATGAATTTTGGAAAGAGATACGAGATGCTCAGCTTCAAGATCCGATTTTGTTAAAAATAAGTCAAGACATCGAGAATGGTGAGATAATGGACTATTGGTTTAGTGATGATGGGTATGTGGTTTTCAAGGATAGGGTGTGTATTCCTAACAATGAGTCTATTCGAAAGAAATTGTTGGATGAGGCACATCGAAGTAGCTACACCCTTCATCCCGGTGCTACTAAGATGTATCATGACATGCAGCGTCATTGGTGGTGGCCAGGCATGAAAAAGGATGTCACAGAGTATGTTAGTAAGTGTTTGACCTGTCAGAAGGTCAAGATAGAGCACCAAAAGCCATCGGGGTTATTACAGCCTTTGGAGATTCCTAAATGGAAATGGGAGAGTATTTCAATGGATTTTGTATCTGGTTTGCCGAGGACCCAGGCTAGTTTTGACTCTATCTGGGTAATTGTAGATCGTTTGACTAAGTCAGCACATTTCTTACCGGTCAAGACCACCTATACGGTTGATAGGTATGCTGAAATCTACATTAAGGAAATTGTGCGACTACATGGGGTACCGAGGGATATTGTTTCAGACCGTGATCCTCGGTTTACATCGAATTTATGGCAAGCTATGCAAAGGGCTATGGGTACAGATATGAAATTCAGTACGTCTTATCATCCACAAACGGATGGACAAACTGAGCGGACGATCCAGACATTAGAGGATATGTTGAGGTCATGTGCCCTAGAGCTTCAGGGAAGCTGGGATAAGCATTTACCTCTGGCAGAGTTTGCTTATAATAACAGTTATCATGCCAGTATTCAAATGGCTCCTTATAAAGCATTGTATGGAAGACGATGCAGATCGCCTCTTTGTTAGTATGAGTTGAGTGAGAGGACAATGATGGGACCGGATGTGGTAGATGAGACCACAGAAAAAATAAAATTGATCCAACAAAAACTTCTTACAGCACAGAGTAGACAGAAAAGTTATGCAGATAATCGTCGTAAGGACTTGTCTTTTGAGGTTGGGGATCATGTTTTTCTCAAAGTTTCCCCATTGACGGGCGTTGGACGCTCAATTCGGGCTAAAAAGTTATCTCCTCGATATATGGGTCCTTTTGAGGTTTTGAAGAAAGTTGGGCCGGTGGCTTATCAGTTGGCATTGCCGCCTCAGTTAGCGGGTCTACACAACGTGTTTCATGTGTCACAATTGAAGAAGTACCAGCCAGACCCGTCGCATGTGATAGAACCTGAGGAGGTTGAAATTCAAGAGAATTTAACCTACCGGACTGAACCAGATCGTATGTGGATGCTAAGGATAAGCAATTCAGAAATAAGACAATCCGGTTGGTAAAAGTGATTTGGAAAGGGACAGCTCCGGGAGATGCAACTTGGGAGACTGAGGATCAAATGAGGAAGGAATATCCACAGTTGTTTCCCTAGGTATGTTTATCTCTTTGGTTCATGTATTAGCTTGGATTTTGGGGACAAAATCCTTTTTAAAGGAGGGGAGAATGTAACATCCTAAAAATTTTAAGACTCAAATTTATTAAAAAAAAATAGTCAATCTTTTAACATGTCTAATTTTTAATTCGACCGTTGGATCTTTTTGAAATTTGGTACACTTATATTATCCTTTGAATGTGACGTGTGAGCTTTAAAATCACTTCAATCGGAGGTCAAATGACGGAATGGCGCCTCCTGGAAGTTGGCCCAGGAGGGCTGTCATGACAGCAATAAATTACTGTCATGACAGCATCTTTTTATTCCATTTTTGTCTAACTTACTTCCGTGTGCTATAGGTAGAGCCTATAATTATTTTTAAGGTTTTAAATGATTTATTTCTTAAGTTGGTTAGAGGATCAACCCCTTAACCACACTTAGTTTGTTTGAATTATGTGATTTTTGGATAACACTCGGGGCAAGTGTTACACAAAGTCTATCTTTTTGCGTGTGTAGGGGTATGGGACTTGTAGATAATTGAAGGGTTTCACTACCTATGATGGTTTGAGAATTGAAAGGGAAAAGGAGCGCATAAAATAAGAACAGCCACCCAATGCCTACTCCAACGAGATGGATGTCCTGTGTCCTGTCTGACCCTAAACATATTCGTTCCAATATTCCACGGCCGCACCCTATGGCATCGCTTCCTAGCACTCACATTCACTATCAACATGCGATTATTTAGTTATAGTTTAAATAGTAGCACGCATTATGAATATAAAAAATTATAAAAAATTAATATTAAATTAGGACCATTCAAGTTAAATTTGAACTATACATATTGATAATAAACCATTATACAGAAAATTTATTAAAATTTTTATAATTTTTATTTGAATAAATTTAAAATAAAAATAAAAATAAAAACTTTAAATCTGAAAAATCCAGATTTCATAAGGGTGATGAGTTTTATTATTCTCATCCCCTTGACGAGCATTGAAACTTGATCCATACGTCTAACTATAGATATTTCACATAAATATCTAACAGCTGATGAGAGACATTTTTTTTGCAGGCTAAGTTATATATTACTCTCCTCAACTTTGAACCACATATGCATAACTTCCTTAACTTTTAAAAGTTTACAATAAGCTCTCCTCAATTCTTATATTTATATAGATAACTTTATATGATTAATTTTATACATTAATTATTTATACATAACTTAAAATTTTAAAGTTTGCAGGTTATCCGCATATCAATGAAAGTTTAGGGTTTAAACGTATGCAAAAATAAAGTTTAAAGGAATATATAATTAATGGCTAAAGGTTATTTATATAAACTTGAAAGTTCAAGAAAAAATTTATTATTAAGTTTTAAAAGTTAAAGAGATTATTTATATATAGTTCAAAAGTTAGAAAAGTTGTGTGTAATTTAACTTTTTTTTATTTATTTATCGGTTCTCACTTCAATCTCTGAATTTTTATTGTTTTTAAAATATACGTAGGACTATTATATAATAACATCAGCACTAAATTATATCATTAATTAATAAATGATGTGATTTATAAATTCAATAACTGTTTAAAGGAAAAATATAAAAACTTGACCCAATCAAATCAATGCATACATGAATTAAAAGCTAATACTTCCTTTGTTTAAAAATATAAGACATTTTTTTAAAAGTTGAATGTTAGAAAATGTAAGACATTTTTAATCTTTTGAAGTGTAATTATTACCTTTTTATCAAAAGTACCCTTATTGATATTTATTGTACAGTGTTTAGTGAGGATAAATATAAAAAGATAAGGTTAGTTTGAAAGTAGGTAACTACTTTATTGGAGGGTGAGATTCAGTTAAAAATGCCTTACATTTTTTAATGGAACGAGTATTAATATGTATATATAAATGCCACGCACCCTGACTAATAAAAAAATTTAAATGAAATTAATTAATAATTATATTATCTTTTCATTGCATTTAATTTCTCTTTTTTTCCATCGAACCGTTATTAAGAAGAATATGAATGATATGAAATCATTGGGATATGTAATAATGAATAATCTCTCAACCTACATAAATTTGTAAAGTCGGCAATACGACAAATAAGATTTGATTCATTTTTTCATATATTATATTAAAATAAATCATATTATTGATCACTCATGACATTTTTATATTCGATGATTGATTTTTAAGGTATTATACTATTTATTTATCTAGTGACCATGTTTTCATAAAAAGATGTCTGAACAAAGTGCGTTTAATATAATTTTATAGCGACTATATTGATTGTTGACATGTTGCCAGTTACATATATATTTTTATGTGTCATTGTATTTATATCTCTTCAATAAAATAATAGTTACAATATTATTGAAGTTCAAAATAATCAAACTATTTTTTCAAGTGATATTGATTTCCAAACAGGAAACAATTTAATTTATTTTCAATTTCAAGAATAGAAAACATAATATCAATGATAGATGCAATATATATAGATAGTAAATGAAAATAAGTTTTGAGTATTTAAATAAAAGTAGTCAAGTTTGTGGGAATGCACAACAAAAACATTCTTTGGGGGGGGGGGGGAAGCACTTGAGATGAAACAATAGGTGTTTTGTACTTCAGAGTTCAGCCCCAATTTCACCCTGTGATTTACATTTTGTTAATTTTATTTTGTCTCCTTCTCCTTGACAAATAGTAAGGCACAGCAAGTTATAAAGAGATGGTTTCAGTGAGGGAGGGACCAAAGGATTGATGTGAATCGTAAGAAGCAAAGTAATCAAACATAGCTATGGGCAGGCAGGTGTTTATAATTTATGAATTGAAGATGAAAGATCACATGATGTGCTCACCAAATGCATTTATCATGAAGCATGGAAAGCAGAATATTCTGGGAGTGACAGATGCCGGGAAGGGCCCACCTTTTAAACTATACTCGTGCGTAGTAAACGACAAAATCATTGGACAGATTAGACTAGATAGATAGAATCCATATAGCTCTCGGCTTGAGTGTGTCAGGCTCCTTTGTGTTGTATTCGGCTATTTGCCCAGTTGATAGTTCACTTGTCCACAAGGTTATTCTCCTTGTATAAAAATATATCAACCTAAACACTGGACGCCTTTATTCAACAGTCTTTAGTTGGATGGAATGGAAGGGAGAGAAAAGAAAAGATAAATTTTATAAAAAGCATGACAAGGGATTTTTTTTGTCCTTTCTTTTTTTTCAAGCCCCCTTCCTGACTGGGATTTTACTTTCTGCGCTCTACGATAGAAACAGAGGCCACTCGTGGCTGGCTATGACTATTTGCCTTTTCCCAAGGGTTGTTCTGTTTCCACAATAATTCTAATCTCGCATTCCTGAATGTGCCTGCAACTATATTACGTTAACGTCCTTTACTCACAAAAGCAACCAAATCCAGTATTATCTTCCTGGTTATGGATGCTAGTATGGTGAAAATAATTCATTACAGTAACATTATTCGGAAGAGATGAGCAAGGTGAGGAGGCATATGGGGAATCAGGAAGCTTCCAGTTGATTGGATAGAGGCCAGGCAAGGCGTATCATTAATGATCGCAATTTGCGAGCAAGCAAGGAAGGAGGTGGTCATAGCCAGCAACTGCGAATGAGATCCAATATGCCCGCCCTGCCCATATCCTTTGTTTGCTGGATCTCCAACACACAACCCATTCTTCTCTGGAACGATGCTCCTTTGTAGGGGACCTTACCGTTCTTTACGCCTATAAAGCATGCATCACTTAAAGCATCTTCAATTCTTGGAACCTTGGTCCGAATATTCGCCATTGTCTTCCACTGGTTTATTTAATATTCTAGTATGATATAGAAAACCACCGACAGAAAAAAAATCCCATATTAAAATTCGTTTGAATACAAAAAATATTACTTCATTTTTCTTTGGCAAGTGGACGCAATTGAAAGAAATCACTTTAAAATAGGAAAAAGAAAAAATATATATTGTTGCACTTCCTTTACTGGTTCCTTTCAGTCTGTTGAAGAGATCTTCATCGACCTGGGTTAATGTGAACTTAAAAGGTTCGTGACTGCCTCATTTTTTTCCCCCTAAATGAAAGGGCGAGAAGCCCTCTCGAATGAAGGGAGAATACCGAGCAAACTAGGCTCTTTGATTATCGAATCGAATCCACACCCTCAATTTCGGGGATAAGCAAAACCCGAAAGTAGAAAATCAATTCTGTGAACTCGCTTGGCCAGCTAATTTGCGAATTCTAGTTTCATAACTCATTCAACTCTTCATAGTCACGTGTGACTGTTACATTCCAGTCATGAGCCAGCATCTCTGTCATGTCTTCAAATTGTACAGAGGATGCCTCATTCTATTACATTGGTCCGAGGAAAAGGTATGATTTTGTTCCGCACGCCGCAAGACAAGTGAACTGTGCTGGCCCGAAAAAAGAAAAGAAAGGTAAATCTGGGTATGCCTAAGAATTACTTGAACACCAATAAGTTATAATTTAATCAATCAATACCAAGATATTTGAATTTTAAGCCGATATAATTTTTAATATATTGATTTTTAATAGTGGATACAATATGTCAACTCATTAGGGTAGGGAGCCCGAAACAAAACTGACCCGATATAACAGATAAACAGCGAATTCTACAGCCTAATGACTTTCTAAAACTTTTTAACATATACTGGATTGTGTCACAATTCGGTAGTCAACTAAAGAAGCAAGCATATATTCAATGATTTATTCAGATATCAACACATGGGTTTCAATATGTCCATTTATATGTTTTGTCACCTTTAGTTGTCAGCTCGGGAAGAGGAGCACGCATTTACTTAGCCTATAGCTCAATTGCATCATGACGAGATGGGGATTCAGCATCGGTAAAATGAAAACTGGTACGCAGAAAATCTCGGGTTGGGCTATATTTGCCACATTACATAAAATTTTGGCCTAGCAATTTGTGGAAGAATGCGCCTAGACACAGAAGTCCTTTCCAGGGGAACGTAACTTTGTTAGAAGCCTTGACATACAACAGCCGAATCACACCTTACCAAAATCAGAAAGTGCAGTTAAAATAAGCACTTTCTATGCTTGTGACATCTCTTGCTGCCATTTACAATTTGGCACTACAGAGTTTGGTTATTTTCGGTATTACCATCACTATCCAGGTACTGCTTCACCTGATTTTGATTTGTCTCGAATATGAATGGCACACCCCTTATCTGCAAAATTAATCATTTACATATACAACTCAGACTTGTAGAAATGTCTAGCAACTAAATGAAGCCTCAGGAGCATACCTCGATTAGACAACTGGAACTAAGTTGTTGAGACTGACCAAGATGCACTTCTTTGTTATTTACCAAGATCGAACTCTTGCCAAGGTTTTTAAGGTAGAAAGATCCAATTTTATCCATTTTTATAATTGCCTGCAAGATTAGCAAGGTAGAACATAATTAAAAATTCTGAAGCCTTTTCATTTTTTCCTTTAACGCAGCAAAGACAACAGCTAGCCTGCCGTTTTTCCCAGTCGATTTTTCTTTTTTTTTTTTGGGGGGGGTGTGGGGGGTGGGGCTGTGTTCCAGTGTTTTGCCTTCATAAGATGACCAGGACATTTTAAGCAGAAAGACCATTACAAGTGCACATGATCCACGAGAGACAAGATTTTGTCCCCACAATCAGTCTGTTCATGATATAACAAAGGCTGCAAATTACAATGGAAAATGAAGCTACCTTCTGATATAGGAGCAAATAAAGCCAACATTAACGATACAATCGGTATGCAATAATATCAGATAACATGGTATCTTGCATGCTAAGGTATGAAATGCCATAGAATAAGACTACAAGAAGTCAAGAAGCGATGGTGGATAGATATCCAAATTTGATAAGATAATAAATGGTATCCCGCATCTCAGAACTGGAAGATATCAATGTTTGGTTGCCCCTGTCACTCTATGTGTGTTCCAGACTTAAAGTGCATCTTATAAAATTATACTCTCTCCGTTCAAAAATGTAAGGCATTTTTTGAGAGGTTGAATGTTAAAAAATGTGAGGCATTTTCAAGATTTTAAGGTATAATCATTACCTTTTTTCTAAAAGTGTCCCTATTAAACAAATACTTTATATTTATTTTAGGGTAAAACACCCTATTAAATAGGAGTAAATGTAAAAAGATAAGGTTAATTTAAAGACAAGTGACTACTTTATTGGGGGGTGAGATTCAATTAAAAATATTTTACATTTTTGAACGGAGGGAGTATGATTTTTACAAATTGCAGGTAGAAATGTAATTAAAAAATAAACTAAAAAAGAGCTAATTTATATGTAATTTATTTCCTCTTATCCATATAAAAAATAAAATATAATGTATTTTTCCGAAATTTGTTTTATATTTTAAACACTACGGTAATTTTTAACATAACTTTTTTCTGGGGTAAAAATCAATAACTCCACTTATGTGGGATGACAGAACATTTTACTGGGACACGACACCAACTCTGGACCAGAAGTTTTGCTAATTAGTAGTGCGGTTTCAACATTGGCAATTAACCCATATTAAATGTAGCAATAGCTGAATGGCTAAAATCCAGTATAAATTCAAGAAAATAACCAACGAAGCATTTCCTAAAGGGTGTAATAGTTATTAGTGCATCATAAATAATTTGCCAGCACAATCTTGTCAAGCATATACAGTAAGATGAAAGTAATGCATGCCTTACTTCCCAGAATATATGAAGGTGCAGCAAAATACTTGCTGCCACATGAAGATACAAGTCAAAGCTGGTAAATATACTAACCTGTCGTCGAGATATTTTGTTAGCATTCACTCCTTTGCCTAAGTCAATGTCAACAAGGACATCTTCTGTTGCCCGACCAAGTATAACCTGCACAAAAAGTTAGCCATCATCAACAGAATTGTCCAACAGTTGAATCTATTTTGCAGAGTCAATTTCAGTTGGATGATACTATAATGTCAGACAGAATGCTCATACTTCCAAATTTTCTCAAAACAAAAAGTCCCACACACACAAATCAAGTGTACAAGTTACTCCAGGCTCGGAGCTTCACATATAACAACAGTGTATGTCAATATGGGTACTTTTTTAAGCACATTTGCTTGCGATTGTAAAACAAACCTATCATATTATGACCTTATAGAATCTTTGACCTTCATCACGATGCACTTCATAATTTAAATCACATCACTACCTAAAGTCAGAAACACAATCCAAATAAAATATCCAATTAAGAAAAACAAAGCACAAACTTGCTACACATCGAAAAGTCAACAAGAAATCGTAAGATCCTTTCAGGTCGTAAGTAGGTCATGCAGAGTTCCAGTGTTCAAATACCTCAGGTTTCCTTATATAATGCTTTGAATGGCGACCATATAGAATAGCAAGAGCCCCGTGTGAGGCAATTGTTCTTTGCATATAGGAATCGGCACTCTGTTCCAGCCTTATAATAGTTCGCTTAGCACCCTCGTGTTGATATTTCAATACTAAATAGTAGACAAAATATATTGTTATGATACATTGGTCATAAAAGAAACAATAAGAAATTATGCACGTTCACTTTAAACACAAAGTTGAATATGACACTCACCTTACAAAAACCATTGGAAGTGTGGAATAAAAAACATGGCGAAGGGAAATTGGAGATGTACTCTAGATGTACAATAGTTTAGCATTTTATTAAATTTATTATGCGTTTTAGTAATTGTATTTAATTTAATTAGATTTTATTTTATTTAATATAGGATTACATTATTTTATTAATATTGCATTGAATAGCCCAGGGTTATTTCGATGCGAGGCTATTGCTTATTTGCTCATTGAATCATTATTGAGACTTCTTGATGTCACGCAACTCTCTTCCCCCTCTATCTCTCCTTTGTTCTTCCTGTTTCTCCTTCTCCCTCCCCCTCTTCCCCTTGCCCTACATCACATTGGTAACATATATAGCATTCGATACTGAATGCCATTACTGGATTTTAGCTGTCTTCAGTATGAAGAATCTGATAACACCAAAATAGAACTCAAGAATTAAAGAAGCATCTTCAATAACCTTATGCCAATCCAGTCAAACACACAAACAGAATCTACAAAAACTTTGGAACCTATTCCATGAAATACAGATATTTAGCAGCTGAAGAGTAGAATTACACAAAACTATAATAATAATAACAATAAAAAGAAACAAACAAACAAAAGGAATACTAGTCCACAAGAACGTTGGTAAAAGCCTATCAAATGTTAACTTTACACTACAGAATGCCCAATTAAGAGTGTGAATTGAGTCCTTAAGCACCCCCCTCCCGTGCCATGAGGCAGCTTCTTAAAAGCATAGAATGTTATTCAGCACGTCATCAGTCACATTAGATTCCATTCTTAAGAAAAACATGACACCAAACAACAAAGATCAAGCAACAATAATCATAAGGCTATATCTGAGCACTACCTTCCTCACAATAATGCAAATCCTGGTCATCAGGATCCAAGTCCATATCAAGTATCTGTGGAAGGAACAGAATAAGTCAGAATTAACAACAAATCAAAAAAGGTAAAACAAATAGTCAATTGAAATGATGGCATTACATGCCTTACCATTGCTTCTATGTCAGAATAATAAGGAACGTCATCATCACTCTCTATATATTGCTCTTCTTGATCTAATGTTGGAGGATTTGCCACCAGCTCAGACTCAGCAACAACTGAGGATCTCATTTCAGGATGTGGCAAACGTTGATCTTGAACAGGCATAGCTAAATCGTGTTCCATTGTCTTGCCAGGGGCATTAGAGTGAGGATAATTTCTAAAGCTATCAGAAAAATGAGATGCTTTCTCATTTAAAGTATTTGCTAAATCATTATGTAAATGCACTGTTAAGCCAACATCGACAGCCTCTTTCTTTGAATCTGCATTGATGTTTGCACTGATTGAACGAATTGCAACTAAGCCACCAGATTCCATAACTGCACTCCTGGACACCGGGAGGGAGGTATGACTATTGGACAACTCACATTTTACCTTAGAACCAGCACCAGCACCAGCACCAGCACCAGGCAAGGGAGGAGATCCCACTATGTGAGAAGACACATGAGATTCTCCATGGGTTTTTAGTTCGACTTGCTTCAGAGTTCTATCTCCAGTTCTGTGGCTATGTCCAAAATCCTCAACCAACAATGAACTTGATTTATTGGATTCTCTTAAAGACTGTTTGAATGAGGTGGGGGC
Source organism: Prosopis cineraria (assembly GCF_029017545.1). NCBI lineage: Eukaryota > Viridiplantae > Streptophyta > Magnoliopsida > Fabales > Fabaceae > Prosopis > Prosopis cineraria. Next base: position 1,213,792 of record NW_026555333.1, read on the forward strand.
AGTTAAAGGGGGCACGTCAAAAGGTAGGAAAACATCCTCATTAGATGGAATTTCTGGGTCCTCAGTACTGAATGCACAGCAAATGACTCCATTAGTTAATTCAGGAAATCGAGGGTCTTTAGCTAAGGCATAAGATGGAATTTGAACATCTGATTTGGAAGTTACTTTTAAATCACTAGAGCTCAACACCATTTTGTCATCTACCTCCACATGACATGAAACAGATGGATTTTTAACCAGTGAATGTGAAGCCACGGACGTCTCTGTTTCAGTTATGGTAGATACCTGATCTAGGCTGACATCATCTGGTGAATTTAAGAGAAGTGAACTTAGACCATCATAATAAGACTTATCAAACCCACCTTTTCCATCAACGTCCATCAAATAGAGTTCTTCCTCGTTAGTGAAGTTCAAAAGAGAATCAGACAGTTCTGCTAAATAAGACTCCCCAGAAGCAATTGAATTTTTAAGGGCATTGCTCGGCACATTAGGCTGTTGGATGCCCTCACCTGCTCTCCACATTGACAATTCAGGAACTGAAGATAACTGTGAGGTACTAAATGATGTTCCACACTCTAAATCAGGTGAATTAAAGACATGATTTCCATCAAAATCAGAACACAAATTTCCAGGGTCACTGTTAATCAGATCAAATGTTGATAAAGGCAGTGATACCAAACTATCATCTCCCATAAGGCTATTTACAGGCAATTCTTTTGGACCACCAAATTCCTCAACACCTCCATTAAAAGACATACTGTCTCCAAGGACTTGAGGTTCATCTTTAAGTATATTTTTTTCTTCAATAGGGAAGTTCTCTTCAACAGGGTTGTCAACACCACTGTAAAAGGTATGGGCAGTAACTCCACTAGTCGCAAGATTACCATCCATAATATTTTCAGGAAAAGCACAATGTACATGATCATAATTTGATCCTTGGAATCCAAAATGATTTGGGGCAACATCAGGCAAGCAATTTTCAGACAAAGGCTCAACTCCTATCATGGCATCATTGTCATGTTCGGGCCTCATGGGAAAACTTAAGTTCATGGAATTAATTGCATCATTCAATATTCTTTTACGCATGGCATAGTAAGAATTACGAACACTTTCAGCTTTTCTCTTAACAGGAGCAAACTTTCTTTCTTTTGAATGCCCAAATTTACTGAGTTTTGATGGGAGAGACAAAGCAGAAAGCTCAACATTATTCATGCATGCAGATGCTTCTTCAGAAATAATCGGATCATAGAGTAGAGAATACCAACGGTCTTGTATTTCTCTGATGGTAAATCTCCGTGAAAACTGCACTGCACCTTTTGCAAGGGACTCTAAGGAAGCACCAGCCTGCAAACAGGAAACTGTAGATTAACCCAAGCAGGAAACCAGGAACAGGAGTCTCTACTATGGTCCTTTCCTGAATTTGGCAACAATAGGAAAATCCCCTGCCTCTCACCCCCAAATTGAAGCATACAACAAAATGAAAAGAAGGGGAATCAAGAAATCTCTCTAATATCGATAGCAGTTAGCTACAAACTACTTTGGGGAAATTCACCAACTTGCCTTCAAGTAAGTGCGACACAATATTATATGAAAAGAAGAAAGCAAGACATAGATTTATTCAATTCACATATACTGCCTAGCAAATAAATACTTCAATGTAGAGGTTTGCACAGCATTTCCTTAGACATCAATATTCACAATCCTACACAATTCATGCTCATTTGCCATTATATTCAGGAAGTGACGAGCTAGCGGAGGAATAAAAAATGAGGTCAGTTAAGGTTCTCCGTGATAACTTGCCCCAGTGGTGAACAATAACTCCCCTTCTTCAGGTTATAAATGGATAGTGAAACAAATAACTAATCGTCCTGTTCCAAAATCCCGAGCAGACACACTAAAAGCAATACTATAGACATTATGTACCCTGAGCCACAGTGAGTAAAACATTTATTGTAAGTTTCCGGGTTTCAAAATAATCGTGCCTATAAAACTGAAAGGTATTTTCTATCCGTGCCCGACATGACAGAAACTGGCACTAGATTCTCGAACTATCAGAAGCACGGGAAACGAGAAATGACACAATGAAGGAGTAACTGCAAAATGTAGAAGATGGAAGAAAGAACGAGCGGGTTCAATTGGACTTCCAGAAAAGGGAGGGAAATGGATAGCAACGGTAGAAAAACTCTTACCTCCACAGCATTTTTCAGCAAAAGATCATCTTCGGGGGTCCAGGAGGCGACTGTAGCTAGAGCTACCATCCTTGAAACGCACCAAGACCGCCTTCGTCTTTGGGTATCACTTTGTCGAGAAAGAGCGCGCTAGTTTTTCATGAAGGGATGCTGGGAAGTGGGAAGGGTTGAAGGAAGGGTTTTAGCCCTTTAGATGTGGGAAAGGGAAAATAAAATAAAATGAAATCAGATGAAATTCAAGGATTCGGGTGACCACGGAATTCATGAAAATTCTATGCAATCCATCTCATGCTATGTCGAGTGGCGAAATCTCAGCCAGTGCAACAAATTTAGGATGTATCGTGATCGTCAGGCGATCCCTTAACACTGTTTATTTTTTCAAGTGAATAACAAATTTAGAATGTAAATTTTTTGTACTGAAAATTAAAATTGCATCATCAATCAACCCCTTATTTTTCATTTTTTTTTTATTTTGTCATGAAAATATTTTCTAGTTAAAGCCCTTCTATTTTGCAAATAATTTATCGAAGCACAGTTAAACTCTTTTCTCATTCGTAGCATTGTTAGATGGATTATATTGACTAACTAAATTGACAGTCATGACATTGAGAAAGCATTCACCAACTTAAACACATCAAATTTTAGTCAACTCGTTAATATTATTATCTACTATTCACTAATCCTGCGTTTATTTAAAAGGTCTATATCGCATTTGGCCAGCAGAAAAAGTAATTTGGATTGCAACAAAGTTAAACAGCATTTTTCTCAATGAAATATAAAATAAAATGAAATATCGAATGCTTCATTGGAATCTAAATGTGGCAACTATTTTGAAAAATTATAACAACAATAACAATAAATCTTATTAATCTCACTCAAGATTAAAAAAATCTTATTTATCTCATTAACTTCAGAAATTATAAAAAATTACAGTAATAATAACAATAAATCCAAACCATCTTACTAAGTGATACTCATTCCGTTAAAAAATGTAAGACATTTTTAATCAAATTTCATCATTCAATAAAGTAATTACCTATTTTCAAATTAACCATATATTTTCATATTTACTTCTATTAAACATCTTATAATAAATATAAAATCATATATCAATAGAGACACTTTTAAAAAAAATAATGATAATATATTGAAAGATTAAAAATATCTTACATTTTTAAATTTTTAATTTTTAAAAAATACTTTATATTTCATAACAGAGTATGAATGTAAAATCAACGTTAGATCCTGTTCCAGGCAGAAGGCCGCGTCATTGCATGGGCCACCGGGAAGCAGTAAGTTGGGAACATCGCAGCGTGAACTCGGAGAAGTTTGGACTCTTTGCACATGGGTTCGCACATCGCTTGCACATACTATTAATCAGGGAACTGCTAACTGGGTTTCCAGCCCAGCCTAAGATAGCAGGTTGCCCATTAAGTCTAGAGCCCGTTAATCGAGTCCATTGGACTTTAATCCTCGGTCCGTTGTGCGTTTTTGTACGGGGATCCCATTTGAATTGACTAGAAGGTTTATTCAATTCCGTTTGTGACTTTTTCCATAATAGTTAAAAAATATTTTTAAAATTATCTTTCATTAAAAAAATAAAAAATAATATAACATCACTTTTTAGAATTATTATATAGAGACATATTTAAAATTGTACACATTTATATTTATTATATTTTTTTTACATTGATATTGATGGAAATGATTTAAAAAATAATGGGAGGAGTATGGGTTTTTTATTTGTCATTTGATGATTCTTATCCCAAAAATACAAATTGTCATTTGATGATCTGAAATGTTCGCCGATACAGCCCCAAGTTTAGTAATTGATTATTTTTATTACAAGTGGCATTCTGACATTTCTGTTCTCACCAGTCCTTTTCTGTTTTTATAATATTTTTTTATAAATTATTTTTACTAACCTTATCAATATTAATATAAAAAAATATATAAAATTTTAAATATATTTTATATAATAAATTTTAAAAATAATAATATGTTACTTTTTTGTAAGAATTAATTTTAAAAATATATGTAAATATTATTTAAAATGATGTACTGTAATTTATAAATAAAATTAAATAAATATTTTAAAATATGTGATTTATAAATAAAATTAAATAAATATTTTAAAATATGTCTTATAAATTAAAAAAATATTATAATATCTACTGATGTGCATCGAGGTCCGAGGTCCGGTTTTTCTCCCGAATCCATCAACGTCGGATTAGTGAAAGCTGCTATAAATTAAAGGAAAACAGTGGACGTGAAAACTGCAAACCAATAGCTAAGCTAGGTGTTAGAGTGAAGCTATCGTTTGAAGATATTTTCTACTATCGGTGACGTTTCCAGAATTCTCTCTCCATTAGTTCTCCTGGTTTTTTTTTTTAATAATTCTAAACTTAGCTCTCAAAAGGTCAAATGAATACATGCGTGACGCACCAACCTTGCCTGTGTAATATACTTAATCTTAAAACTTGACTTCTAAAGTTTTTTTTAGTCCTCATTTGTTTTTTCGGTTTAAATATCGTCTTGATTTTTTTAAAAAGGAAAAAATCTCGATATGAAGTTGAATGTTTTTTTTTCTGCAGCCATTTTTGTTTGGACATGCACAGCGGACAAAATTTGAGAGCGACACGTGTTGTCCCCTGCGGTTAAGCTCTATTAAAAAAAAACAATAAGAAAAGCCGGAGTTTATCTGCATTCCGAGTAAAAGTCATGGAAAGCTCTACCTAATCCCTTTGATTTTGACGTACCTAATTTTATTTAGGTTTCTCCGTGATAAATTTAATCCGAAAAGAGATTAACTCACGATGCTCTGTGATTTGTACATCAATTCAAATGAATAATCAACGCTGAGCCCTGTTTGTCCTGTTTTCATGGTTATTTGTTAGTCCCCGTGCAATTCGCTATTATTTATTATCCAATTCGCCATTAAACAATTAATTCTGGGTTGTATCCAATTACGACTTTGATATTTTAATCCGAAACCGATGGAGCTTTCAGTGCCTGCAAACGTTTTCATCAGCCAGGATTTATAAACTAATAAGAATAAGAATGACCTTCCGAGATGTAGAGTTGCTTGATCTGATAAAGGAAAGGCGATTAGATACGAAAAAGATATCGCAAATATAAATTCATGGGGACAAATTAGGCAAAGGCCCACTTAGTTTCGCGCACATGACTTTGCGCTCAAATTATAAATTTAAAAATTTTAATTTAACTCAACTTAATTAATTTTAAAATTATTAAAAATAAATATTCATAAACCTTTATTATTAAATCAAGATTGAGTTTAGATCATCATTCTCACACTCCACTTATCATGCTTGAATTATGAAAATATATCATGCTTGAATTATGAAAATAAAAAGAGTGATTATAATAAAAGAAGTGCTTCATAAATTTAAAAAAAAATAGCGATTCCAAGGCTTAGGTATTAAGTTAGAATCATTTATAAATAGAGAAACTTTTTTAAAAAAAAATCACTATTATCATTAATAAATTATCAATCAAATTTTTAAATTTCATGTCTATTGCTTTCCCCTTTTATCTTATATTTTTAATTTTTACTTTGCTGTTGTACGACTAACATAACTCATCATTTTTTTCAATTAATGTATCTTTATTTTTTATAATTACATTAATTTTTTTACTTCACATTTTCTCGTTCAAAAGAACTATGATAAGAGAGCTTGAGGGTTGTTTGAAATTATTTTTATTTTATTATTTTGAGATCTGTTGTTTTGTAAAATATATTTCGAAATAAAAAAATAATAAAAATAGGTGTTTTTTCATTCTTCTTTGTTCTCCAAAATAATAATCACATAACACCTAAAATTTATTTTTATTTTTTATTCTTCAAAATAATATTTTATTTTTTTTATTTTTTAAAACACTTTTTAAAAATATATTATTAAATAATTTTTTTTATTTTAAAGGATAGAAAACTGTTTTCATAATAAATTTTCAAAAACAGACTTTAAGTTTTTCACGATTTTAGAGGTCGGGTTTTTTTATTTTTTTTTTTGAGAACCCCCCCCCCCCATTGTGTGTATGTGTGTGTGTGTGTTTTTTTTTTTTTTTCGCCGGATAACATGAAATTTGTATCGCAGACTTTGGCACAGGGAAAGACTTCGACTTACGCTGACGCCATTGTGAACACGATTTCAATTTCCACGTGTGGCTGCTCTCTGACGATTGCAGGTTGCAGCAGATTTATACAAATAAATAACACACACACACTTATACAATAAAACAAAGGAAAAAAAAATAAACAGCCGTGACAGAGGGGAAGAAAATAAAGGGGCTTTCGCAATTGCATTGCAGGAGGTAAAAGGGAGAATGACAAGGGCTTTAGCAAAAGATTAAAGTCAAATTATTTTTTTAACATTAAAACTCTTAAATCCAATACTCTTTTTTCTTTATTTCAATATTAAAATTCTTAACTTGACATTAATTTTCTTACAACATCTTTACTTGTAATTCCTTCGCGCGTGTGATAGGAACGTTTGAATATTTAAAAGTTTATTCTCATGAGCGAAAACTCCTGATCTTGAACCTTGATCGGAAACAAACGAATAAAAAGGTACCGCAAAAGGTTCCAATATAATTAGTTGGCTATGAAAGGTTAAAAAACTGGACAAGTTGGTTCAATCAATCTAATTATTAAACCATGAACCATTTACCATTCTAACTAGTTTAACGACGGGTAGTTAAAATTAAATTTAAGGGTTCTAAAGTTAAGATTCGTAAATTTATATGAATTTTTTTATTATTATTTTCGCTGGTTTCATTATTTTTTTTACAAAAACATAAATTTTTCTTCCTCTCTCTTTAAACAGATAAATTCTATGAAATTCATGAATTCTCATTTTTAAAAAATTTAAATTTAATGAGATTGACTCCATTCAATTCAAATTATAAGTAACTTTTAACTATAATCCATGTATAAATGAAATTTAATTATATCTATAGTTTTCTCTTTGTAAAATTAGTCCCAGCCACGAGTGATGACTTAAATCAAAGAGAATATTTATGTGAGAAAGTCAGAATAACATGAAAATTGGCCAATAAATTAAGAAGGAGGTGATAAACTGCGATGCCACATAATGAACTAGGTTAATAAATGTAAAGGTAAAATGAGAAAGACAGTTTTTATAAATATTAAACTGTTTATATTTTAAATCAATATTAGCTGGTGGAAAAACTTATATTTCGAATGAGAAGGAGCACATAAAATATTTTCTAAATCAATCAAGTCAAGCACACTATTTTGCGCCTTCCAATGGAACATAGTTAATGTACTCGAAGGATTCGAGACATTTAAGTTAGATTTATCGGATATGAGTAATGTCAAAGAATGAATATCAAAATAGCAAAATATATAAAGATAACTTTTTTTTTTTTGCGAATGATTATACATTGATATTTAGTTATAAAATAGCAAAATATATTACGGAAAGGTTGCAAATTCGTACCTGGCATCCATACGCCACTTTCGTTTCTACGCATATATAAAGATAACTTGTCGGTTTAAAAAAAAAAAAAGAAAAAAGGAAAAAAGATGACTTGGAGGTTGTAGCTGTATTGATATAATAATCATATTATAGGCAGTGCTTTCGTATGGGGTTTGATTAGAGACGAGACATACACCAGGGCGGAGTCAAAATTTAAAAGCAAAGAGAGCCAAAATTAAAATATATATATATATATATACTGTAATGTTTTCCTAAATTTAAGAGGAGTCAAAAATATTTAACACTTATATAATATAAAAAAAATTAAAAATGCTAGTCCCTTCTCTTTCCGCCACTGTACTGTTGATTAAAAAAAAAAAGAAGACAGGAGAGATGAGCCATGAGATATACCGTGTATCAATTTCTATATGTATATTTTTACAGTGGATCAATTATGAACAGTACATCTCATAAATTTTATAAATTATTTTTATATATAGCTGGTAAAAAATAAAAAAAAACAGAGAGGTGAGGTATACTGGGGTTCATTAACAAACGATAAATCTCATACAGCCGTTCAACGTAAACTACTATAGCATTATACTAAGTACGGTCCAGCTAAGAGTAACCTTTTAAATGATTTTTTTATCCATAAAAACATATCACAATCCTCGATCTTCCATGCCATGTTGCTGTATCTAGATTTACTTTCTTTCACACAAGTTATATCTATATATATATATATATATATATTGCTAGCAAACAGCATTAATCAAATATTGTTAATTAAAATAACTGAAATATAACTATAATCCACTCATAGAGACATACAAGTGGCGCAAATTAAAATGGCCAATTGACTTATTATCTCTCTCCTCAACAACAAATTTGTTTATAACAATTGTTGGAAATATAGAAAAGGCGTTAATTACCTGTTTAGATAAATTTTATCCAAAAGGGACCACTGATTCGTCACCATGGATAAGGAGGAAGATGATCAATTTCAATGACTAGATTATGGGCACCATACTTCACAAAATATTTGAAATAAAATTAATTATATACTTTCTGTGAAGCTTGTAGCTTTTTGTTTAATTCGTGACATATAATTTTTGATGAAACTTTTAGTTGCTTAACTTTTTTTTAATTATTGATTTGGTTTTTTAAGCTTAATTTTTATGAATTTGGCTCCATATCTTTTTTAAAATTATCATGTTAGTCATTTAAGTTTTAAAACAAAATTTATTCTTAAATTAATCTAATGTATAAAATATAATATTTTAATAACTTAACATGCATATGTAGTTATTAAAAAAAATTAGACACTGAATTAGTTTAATTTTTATTTACACACTCCTTTAAACCATGTTTTTTTAATTTCTTAATTTTATTTTTTTCTACCCGAATTGTTACACTTCTTTTAATTAATCTAAATAATTATCATTAATATTCTTTTTTTTTGTATCAACAGATTTTAATTTTTAACAACTAGCTTTCACACCTTGCAATGCGCGGGAAAATTAAGACAAAGATATTAAAAAGTAATAGAAGATTAATATTAAAGGTGATAATTATAGTATAAAAATAGTATTTATAAGGCATAAAATATAATTGTCCCGATGAACATAAATTTTTAAATATAACCTATCATTCCAAATTTTGATTCCTAGAGATGTGTGTGGAGCTCATCGCTTGGGAGATGATAGGCAATTAAACAATGCTCGAATTCCTTCGATGCTGCTATGGCAACTCTACATTTTCAAATGATTTTTAGGCTTTAAGATCATTCTTTTAATCTCAACTTTCCCAACACAATTGAAGATGTTTTGTACATGGTTGTAAATAATCATGTTTTGTACATGATATCCCTATTTTTTTTATTTTTTGTGCATTGAGGATTATTTTAGTGAGTAGATAATAGAAATAAATAACAATGTTTATATAAATAAATTTTTTTAATACACCAAATGCATCTTAGAACAACATTGTTCCAAGTTGAACATTAAACCAACATAAATAGTAATAAAAACGTATCAATGTCCAAAAAATAATAAGATATATTTTAAGTTTATTTCAAAATATACTCTTATAAAATTTTCTTTTTATAGTAATTTTTTAAAGGACGAGTGCTCACCCAACCGCTTTTACAAGATGAGTATGAAGATTTTATCTTCTATTCAAATCATAAAAAAGACTGACCAGATATTTGAGACAAATTTTAAAAGTCAAATTGATAAAAATTAAATTTGAGAGGTAAAATTGATAACTAAAGTAAATTTAAAAGATTAAAAGTTTTATTATTCCTAATTTTTATTATTGAATGAAAGGATATATTCTGTCCAGAGTGCTTAGCAGGCATGTTAAATTATTAAATAATGGTTAGTCAAAAAACCATTAAATTAGAGTATCAGCTTTAAAGATTTGGAAAGACAACTATTTGCAAACAATGATCCAAACACACACTTAGTTTATAGACATTGAGTCACTGACTCCTATCAAAGATGGAAAAACAGACAAGTCTAGCACTTAAAGGCCCAAGTCTTAAAACTTGATTTTTTAAATTTTGAGACTCAACCCTTATTAAAAGGACTCAAGTTCGGGTCCAAAAGCCCGGTTTTTAAAAAATATAAAAAAAATCAACATTGTAATTTAATGTTCTTTTTTTAAAAATAATTTAATTCAACATCATAATATTTAACACAATAATTTAATTCTAAAATTTAATATAAACTAAATTAAGGTCTCACGTCATTTATAAAATAAATAAAAAATTTAAAAGTTTAAATAAATGTTAGCTGATGCCATCACAATTTATAACAATGTTCAAAAAATAAATGCACGAGGCATATCGATATAATCCTCATAAAATAAGATGGGAGATTAAAATTTTAAATTGAATTGAAATCTTAAAAGTAAATATTAAATTGAATCTCGAAACATCCATGACCTAACAAAGGTCTATGTCAGAAGAGGAATCACATGAGAGTAAGAGAGCCAAAAAGCTAGAGCAATATAACACCGAAAGGGAGACATCGAGTCAAGAGACAAGAGGAAGAGATGAGTCGAGAGATGGAGAGGGCTAGAGAGTGAGTAGACCAATGAGGGGAGAGGCGAAGGGACTAGAGGAAAGGAGAGGTCAAAAGGGAGAGGTTGAGCTAGGAGACAAAGAGAGCTAAAGAATTTGGAATTGTTAAATACTGAGAGTTTTTTCCCATTTGCCACACAGTGCATTCCAAGGTAGAAAAGAAAAAAAATAAAACAGGATTTGGAGGACCATCTGGGCCTAAGCTCATTTTTTAAAGCTTATCAAGGATAGGTCTTAAAGCCTGATTATCCTACAAATCACTTATTTTTTAAGTCTAAATTCTTATTTAAATAAGACTTTCAAACCCAATTTTTATTGCTGACTCTATTTCTATATTTATTATTTAACATAAATTTTTGCAATGATTTTTTCTTGAAAAAATTGCACCATTTAATATTTTAAAATGGCTAATATTTTTTAGAGAATAGATTAAAGATAAAGAGGCCCTTTAACCCATGCTATTATTTATTGATATATTGATTGATAGTGTGGCAGATATTCAAATATTTTTCAGAGTTGACGTCGGTGCATATCATCTTTTTTTAGTGTGTATTTGGTAAAAGTTAATTCAATGAAAGTTAGTTATTAAAATAAAATTTGTGTCTGAATATATATTTTTTAAAGTCAGTTTGATAAATTAAAAGTTATTTAGATTAATGATAATTTGTACTTTTAAATATACAATGACATTAAATTATGATGATTTATAATTTTTTATACAAATATAATATACTATAAATGTTTAAAATAACACAAAATTTAATATGTTATGTAATTAAAATAAAAAATATAAAGTTTAATATGCTGAAAAAATTATGTAATAAATAGTTCAATATTTATTAATGTTCAACCTTCATTACTAGATAAGGAAGCACCGACGGCAAGGAGAGAGAGACAGGAGAAGTTCGGTTGGAGGAATCGTAGATGGCACTGAGAAGAATAGAGACCAAAGAGAATTCGATGATTGTAGTGCAAAGAAAAAAAAATATTAAAGGTAACATGGTCAATTAAAAAAGTAGGTAAAAATTTGTTCTCCTCGTTAAATTTTCAACTCAAACTTAACATTTTAAAATCTAATTCAAAGTAGAGTTTCAAAATTCACTTTTAAATTTCATTTCAATTTACATTTTAAAAGTCATTTCAGCCAATTAAAAATTTTTCAACCAGTTTTTAATATTTGAAAAGTTCAAAAGTACTTTTAAGATGCCAAAAGTTGTTTAACCATATTTACTTTTAATTTCATGCTAACATCTACCTTAAGACGTACATAAGCATCGCAAAATTAACGGATCTGAGTGTGAGGTTTGATTAATTAAGAATATTAATTTTATTGTTTCTTGCAAGGAAAGGATGGCTTTTACCTTTTAGCATTATAAAAGCTCGATCTCCCTTGTGACTTTGTCAATACAAAATATTTGATGAACCTCCAAAATGCTGCCAGCACAGAACTTTGATTGATGACGGATGGACTTTATTTTCCCAAGTAGTGAATCGCATTTGCCGGTAGAATTTTATTTTATTTTTTGGCCAAAATTTGCCGGTCGAACTAACATGCACAAATATATGTAGGCAGAGACAAAGGAATGCGCCACGCACATACATGCACGCATGTGTGTGTGTGTGTGTGTGTAATGAACTAATTAAAAAAAGAAGATGAAAGAAATAAAGAGGCATGGGGGTCAGTACTCAGTGGGATGTCGGTAGATGAAGGAGCAAACTAGCGATGGGATCGTTATCGGGAAGAAGCATCTTAGAGTTGAGCAGAGTGAAGAGCGTGAGAACAAAGGATACCAACACCGAGAGAGCCGACAGAATCAGCGTCAGCGAGTTTGCGATCCCTCCCTTCACTTCATCTGCATATTCCGTCGCCGCAATCGCCAGCACCGTCACCGGAAACGAATATGCCCACCATGCCACGTTGAATCTTCTCATTGACCTCCTGAACAGCATTGGCCTGCATATCTGTTCGACACGCCAACATCCATCTTCTTCATTCGCTATTCATTTTTTTCCAATTATTATTATATTTGACAATCGACCATGACGTAAAAGGGGTCTACAACATTAGTAAACTAATGAAAGCACACTGAAAAATGGTCATGCATCTACATGGGCCTGCATAGTAACTGAAATTTAATGATCCTCACCTGCTCTTCATTCTTTATCAAACTTTCGTCAAGGACCAAAAAATAATTACATTGATTCAAAATTAGCTATAATTATTTCTTTGAATATCTTTACATAAAATGAATTCATTGAATCAAATAATTTCGGGTCCAAAAAAATCAAATGTTTTAATTATAAAGATTATATTTAAGGGCAAGTTTTGCAGGCATCCATATAAAGTACAAGCAGGTGAGAAAAATATGTGTGAAATTTTCACAAAAACACACAGTACTGGAGATCGGCCGTATAACCACTGCCCGGAAGGATCCTTCTCTAGGCCTTTGTCAAGTCTCCCTTTATCTCAACGTGAAGCAGATTTAGGACACCGGATGTGTAAACAACTAAAAAGTACAGGTGAGGAAGTCATTGCACTCCAGGGAAACTTCCAGAACATAAACTGAAACTAAAACATGTGTGGGTCTGTGTGGTCATAAATATAATGAATGGTGCTGCTTTTTATGTGTTTCATATGTTCATATTATGTATAAATATAGGTATTCAGGGGGGAATGATAAAAGAGATAAAAATATGCCTTCGAACGAATATAATTACCAGTGACGTGAAGAGGAACAGGGATAGAAAGAAGAGCATCTTGGAAGCAGTATCAAAGCCGCCAACAATGGATTCCCAGGCCAAGCTCGCGACGCCTGGAGCAGCAAAGAACAAGAAGAAAACCGGCCTTAACAGCACGGGAAGCCGATCTCCACCGGAGAGGCGCTGATAAAGCGTCACAAATAGCACCAAGTAATGAACCATGCCCAGCGAAAACAAGCAAACCGCACTCTCTCTCCACCCCATGTGAGCCGCGGCTCGTGCCCCAACCAAGTTCCCTATCACCGATAGCTGGCTCGTAGGGTTCGCCACGGTGGACAGAAACCTCTTCCCCTTGGTGAACCATTGACCGTAGATTTTCACGTCAAGCAGCACCACCGGCACCGAAAAGACCCACCACAGAACTAAGTACGCACGGGTCTTCGGAGCCACGCACGGAGCCGACTGAAGCAATAGAAGCCAAGAGATCCAGGGAGCGAAGAGATAGTTAACCCCTACATGGTGCAAGAACTCTGCCTTTACCATCTCAAAGTAAAACAAGCACCTCAACAGGTAAAGAATAGAGAGTAGGACGAGTACAAAGAGTGAGAGAGACCACAGTACGAGAAAAGCGGTGGGATGGAACATGTTGCGCACGTGCCCTAGTATGCCTGTGTCATGATCTGCTGCTTCTGCAAATATCTTCCATAGCAGAGCTTGGCCACCAAGGGAGAGGCTTATCCTGAAATAACCTGCATGAAGTTTGGTTAGGATGGAATTTAGGGACATTATTAACGAGCGCTTAGCGATTATCATCACGAGGGAAGAATCGTGACTATGAGTATCGTTATCATTGGGGCTAGTATTGGTCACCACGGCGGGGGCGGGGGCGGTGGCGGAGGTGGGGTTTATCACAAGCTCGATCTCACATGAGGCCATTGGTGCTGGCTGGGGGTAGATTATATCAGACTCACATACGAGAGAGTTTATTAGCGCGCTTTTCCCTGTCCATATGCTGGGATTTTATAGGGCAGGGTAAGAGGGGGATCGAGGCAAGGGGGCGTATTATAAAAAAAAAAAAAAAAACCAGTTGACCAGTTTTTAAAGGAAGAAAATACTTGTTTTTTTGGGTAGGCTTTGTATGCTGTACAGGGAGGGGATTACGTACGATGTCCTCGTCGCTAGTATAATCCACGATGATTCATGCATTTGTTGTAAATATTAATTCAAACATCGTTTTCTTGGGTACAGTCATCTGCGCACACCAGTACGTTAGGGACTGCTCAGGCTAGCTAAGGCTGCTTTTGCCAATACTTCAAGAATCATTATAACATTTATGCAGGTGAAACATCGGAGTTATGTCGAGGGATATCAGGATTTCGGTTCTATAAGACAACATAGAACATACACCAGCATTTTGCAATGAACACGGGACAGCAGCTGAAGTCTGGGGCAGTGGGGATCATCTTCAGCATTTACTCAGACTAAAAGTGGGCCAAAGTTTGGGCCACAACAACGGCCCAGAAATTCGACCGGGCCTGCTTGTCCTTTTGGAGCTGAGCTTATATATGTTCTCATGATTTATCCGCGGCCTGCAAGTAATTACTTCCTCCGTCTTTATATATAAAATATTTTTAATTAAATTTTACATATCTATAAAAATTTATCATTTAGTTAAATTTACATAAAAATACAATAATTTTTTAATTTTATTCCTAATAATATCATAATTAATATTACGATAGTAGTAGAG
The DNA here is from genome assembly GCF_029017545.1 of Prosopis cineraria. Classification (NCBI taxonomy): domain Eukaryota; kingdom Viridiplantae; phylum Streptophyta; class Magnoliopsida; order Fabales; family Fabaceae; genus Prosopis; species Prosopis cineraria. The sequence continues at coordinate 1,228,978 of NW_026555333.1, forward strand.
AAAACATGCAATTAATGATCTATTTTATTTTTTAAGATAAAAATAAAATTGTTTAATTATTCAAAAATATTATTGTCATTTTTTTATTTAAGAACAAATTAAACTTATAAAAAATACCTTATATATAGTGATGGGAGAGTAACTAATTATTGTGCATGCGCATACCATGTGAAGGTGAAAATTAAACGTGTGTTACTATCCAATTCCGGGTTTTTGTTTTTAATCTTTTCCTTTCTTTGGGTTACTGTGCCTTGAACCTTAACCTTTCTTTCTTTTCTTGTCTTTTAGTGAATTATGATTCCAGCATCAAAAAAGATAATTACGCTGAAACATCAGATATAATGATTAATTAATTGTAAATGCATAATAAGGCTTTGATTTAGCATATGTCAATGGGAAACATTAATAAACAGTATCAATGACTTGAGAAATAAAATATTTATAACAATTGTGAATTTTGTAGATTGACCACTCGTGTTAAAGTTCCCTGCTCGGAATGTATGATAGAGGATGGTGGAAAAGGATACGACTAGCTACGAGATATATCGGAGACAATCTGATGATGGGCTAAGAAGAAACGAGAGGAAAGGATTCAAGCCAGTGTTGTTGTATAAGGTTGAAACCCTTTGAAAACGTATTCATCGTGATTCGTTTTCCCTTTAAGGAAAGGACAGGCATAAAACTCGTGCCAACGAGGTTTCCGCATCTGTGAATGTCCCTGCTCAGGCATGGTATTGGTTGGAGAATTGTGTTAATAATTAAATAGATAATGGAATTATTTTATTTGAAACAAAAGAAGAGTAAAAAGGAGGGGGAAGGGGATATGAAGTCCTTCCTGTCTTATGGGTTATGATGGCAGTTGAAAGAAGAGAGCATTGCTTCCCTATAAATAAAAAGAAGGAAGGAGGCCAATTTCATTGGTGAACAAGGAATTGTTTGCTGGCACGAGACATGATGACAAGTAGACGGCTGAGGGCAAATTGTGGAGTTCAAGAGGGACCTATCGGGGAAACCCGAAATCGGGTCTACGACACTCTAGTCTAAATTCTGAGGAGCCATCCCATCATTATTTGAGTCACATGCCGGCCCAACTGAACCATACACTTCTACATTTTTCACATCTGGAGTGTCCAGTTCATTGTATTGGCTATTTTCAGACGCTAGTACACCAAATTTCTTCTTTTTTGTTTTAATTTCTCATTCTCTGTTCTTTTTTTTTTTTTCAAATGCCAAACATTGGTCGCTAGGTTCCTTTGGTTCTCCCAGGGGACAGAGGCAGGAGCAGGAGTATTAAAAGAGGAGTGAAAGTATAATAATTAATAGAGGGGGAAATGGAAATGCCCGGGAAAAACAAGAGGAGGGGAAAAAGATAGGAGAGGAATGAACTGAAGTTTTTTTTTTTAAATCTTTTTTCCTTTTCCATGGAGGAGTTAAAATTTGAAACCCCAGCAATATTAAAGAGGAAATGGAATGAGAAAGGAGGGAAGGAGGAAGCGCAGGGCTCGAGAGACAGGGGGACGGGGGAAGCATTGATTGGATTCAGCGACCTTAATAATTGCACTCAGTGTGCATGAAATGTAGACCACTTTGACCATACAAAACACAAAGGACTCTTCCAAGTGCGAAGAAATGACCCGCAACGGATTTGAATAATGCAGGCAGCTGTTAAAACAGGGAGGAAATTTTGGGGAAAAGTAGAAACGTGGTCTCAATTCTCACTTGAATTAAGGGGCACCTTCTCTCTCACTGTGGGGGCGCGGGCGAAGGAAAAGTGAACAAGAGAAACACATTAAGAAAATCCAGGGGCATGAAAAAATAACTATATAAACGGATAAATTACACGAGAGACAGGCTATGTGTCAAGTAATCAAGTTGTTGATTTTTTTTTTGTTTTTTGTTTTTTGTTTTTGCTGCCAAGAGTTGTTGATTCAAGTTTAAATGTTAAATTAAAAAATTTGTGTGTCATTTCTCTTTGTGAGGCCAGGAATTCACGTGTTAATTTCGAGACGTTTAATTTACAATTTTAAAATACAGTACAAAAATTGAACATTGTATGGATATAAATTTTGAGAATTAAGAGGATATTTATAAACTCTAAAACCAGCATATATACCTGTGAATAAAAAAAGCACGTGTTACCTTACAAGTCATATCTGAAAATAAAGACTCGAGTGCACGTCTCCACGCCAATAAAATTTTGAGAAGTATGCAAGACACACTGTACATAAGCGTCGTTACTCATTAAAGAGCACTCAAAGAATGAATTTCAGCGGCGGCACTCAAGAGAGCATCTCAATAGATAAGCCATCCATCAAGCGGACGTGGTCAGTTTTACCTAGTTGCGGATATACGTACAAGTCCTCAAGTTACACGACTAGTGTATTTAAATTTTTAGGTCCCGAGCTAGGAGAAAAACCGGTGCTAGGAAGGAGCAGCACCAACTCGAGGGCCCGTTCTACGTAGATTTACATCACCCACAGCATCCGCCAGTGTTAGTGTAGTCCTGAGGAAGGAAATGGACAATGATGGCTCATTAAAATAAGCTATGTTGTTGGGCCAGCCCAAACCGACCACGGCATTGGTCTAAACCTCAATCATGACCTATGACCCGATTGGGAGAAGAGGGAAGGAGGACACCGCTAGAAATTTGAAAACTGGGGAGGCAAGGTCACATCCCCTCAATTCCCATACCACTCCACTGCTACAATGAACCATGGAACATGGATCACCCACCAGATTCAAGACGCAAGCGTAGCAGTATCACAATTCATCATTGAACTCAAAACCTCGACTCCAGTGGCCGATCAGCCATGAGTAATGACACGCACTTTATCGCCGTGTTCATGATTCGGTTTAATTGAGACGTGCTCATTAAATTCATCAAGTCCAACCGAACCTGTTGTTTGCTTTCCGGATACATTTGACTGTAAAAGTCCAAAAAGGGCCGTTTGACCAGCTTCGAGGACTCGGACATGACTGCATAAGGAGGGGAGGCACCGATCGCGACGATTGAGCGCATCATTGTTTCCATCTCGGCCACTAATTGGCCCAATCATTATACATGTATATATTATGTTCAAAAAATTACAATAATATACTGTATAAAGAAGTCAATGATGGTTGAAAGAAAAGAAAAGGTTAATCAGTGGCATGCTGGAGGGTCCAACGGCAGGGGGAGGAAGATTTGTTTTCTCGGGCCCCTAATTACAAATTAATAATAATAATGAAAGGAGATTATTGGGGTAGAGGCGGATAGCGAAGGACAGCGTACGGGCAGTGAGCAGCGCAGCAGCTTAGGTGGTGTTCTTTCCAGTTTTATATAATAGAGAGCCAATTATTAGCGGTGGTTCTTAATTAGATAGGCCTGGGGCTGGTTCACGTGATGCACCCATCTCACTATTTCATGGATTCCTTAACACACAACAATCCCACTCTAATACTCGTTTTTTCTGTGCCTCTCGCTTTCTACCTTGACAGCTAGCTCCGAGGTGTTTACTCCTTTTTCTAAATTGACCACTTCCCAACTTCTCTTCCCCGTCATCCTACTTCTCTCTGCCTCCCACTGTACGTTACGTTCCAACCGTTTACTTCTAGAAATTCGGCGTTCGCCCCCTCATAATCTCCCTTCTTCTCCTTCTTTTTCTTTTTGACCTGGGATTCCTCATAATCAGAAGCTAAAACTTAATTTGTCCTTTTTTATTTATTTATTTATAAAATACAACTTTGTCTTTGATCACCGTCACTGTGCCACCACACCACCCTTCAGCGTAATGGGTCCAGGTCCAGTCCACCGTTTCCTTCCATACGCTAATATAATCAATTTCAATTCAAATGGAAAGTCATGCATGCATGTGCTGCTTTAATTCATTTTCTTCACATTTCATCTCATAGCTACTATTCGTGTTTAATATTTTCAATAATTTCATGTCGAGACGCGGAATTAGGACTCATTGCGCGGGTTCTTTTTCTCCAATTTCATGATTGTGAGGGCATATTTATATCGGTGATTGCTGCGTTTGCTATGTATTTATAGACACAAAGTCCTATGAACAAATTATGCTTGATGCGGTTCCGTGATTAAAAAAAAAAACGACTTCAATTACTAGCCACTTCATTCCAACTTTTATGCATATATTACTCGTGTTGCCCCTCATATCTCACCATCTATGCATAGACGTTGACATGCCGGAGGTTTTTCATCAACAAAGCTTGTGTATTGGAAATCGAATGAAATTCCATGAATTTTCATAATCTCCCCCCCCCCAAAGTTTTAGATGTAAATGTATAACTGTAGCCAATTTTTACGATGATAAACACAACAGATTTAACTTAATTAATTAACAAGCTATCACGAGTGGCTCAAATAAAATTAAAATCATTTGTGAGTTCATACTACGATTAATTCGTTTTCAAACGAGCAAAAAAAAAAAAAACGGAGTTGCCAAATCGAATAATTTCATCATGTAGAGGGTAACACGCGAGTTATTACAGGTGATTTATGGGGCTTGACGCCCTGATCACCTTGATAATTGTTTCAGAGACGCTTTTCCGTATGTGAGTGAGGAGAAATCATGAAGGGAGCAACTACGAGGTAATGTTATGCGAACCGTTCAATATGGTAATCATCGTGATTGAAAGCAATAATCACATATCTGTGGAGGGTTTTATGATGCATGTTGCATAATGTAGGGTCTAAAATTGAAGTGATTTTTAATAATATGCCTCAGGCACGGGGCAGGGTAGAATCTTTGAAAAACACAGAAACTTTGACATCGATAATCTCGATTAAAACGCCAAGATACAAAAAATGAAAAAAAAAGAGAGAAAAATCTTATTCCCCACACACACTCACACGATAGTCCAACTATTCTCAAATCCACGTAGTCCTTTTAATTAAGTCAACAAATGCTTAAATATATGAAGTAAACGAATGAAGGGCCGTGTATCACATAGGCGATGACACCGCCAGAAGGGGGGGGGGCTACTATTTCCAGCCTTGTGTGAAGTGAAAGAAAGCCGAATTCGACGTATAGGTGTTGACCTGGTCGAGAAGCTGATTTTCTAAATCGTAAAATAAATGGAGCAATAAAGAAAGTGTTTATGTGAAATTGAGAGTCAATCGTATAATGATTACTGAAAGAATTTTGAGGGGAATACGAGGCATGAGACGAGGAAATAGGAATAGAAAAGTAAACCCAGGAATGCAGGGCACTGGGTCAGGTAAAAATACACTAGGCCCGAGATTAACCCATACAGATGAAGGAACGATTTGGTTTTTCCAAATAATAGTAAAAAAAGGAAGCAACGAGGGGCAAGTAAAATGACCTCAGTTATAATGGCAATGACGCGTGGGAGCCGTCCGATGAGGAGGAGTCATGATGAAAAGCAAGATTTGAGCGGCGATGGAGAGGCCCGTGAGAGAATGCGCAACGCGGGTGCATGTGAGCGACGCACATTGGTTTTTCCACTCTGGGTAGATTGCTTCATAGACGTTAAAAATCAAAAGAATACAATCTTAATTATAGGGACGGTCAGAGAAAGTACTAGCGGGTTTTCCGGTGTAAGGACGAATAAGGAAAAGCTCTAGTCCTGACACGTGGATCAACGGCATCCGTCAGATGGTCAAAACTCGACTGGAATTCACTCATCCGGCTGAGATTCAATTGAACTGAAAGACCACTGTAGTGAAGTGGCCTGTGATAGATTTTCATGTTCCCCCACGCAGACTCTCTCCCTCCATACTCTCTCTCTCTCTCTCACTCACACTCATAATCATGCCATATTGCCATCCTTAACACATTCTGTCCACAGTCTGAGACACAATAAACCACCACACCGCAGCAGCAACAAAACCCAGTGTGGCGCGGACTATCTATGTTTGAGTGATTGATTACAGAGAAGGGGCGGGGGGAGAGAGAGAGAGAGATGACGGCGTGGTGACCATAAATGAGAGTTCGTAATTTGTATAGTAGAGTCGATGGGTGCAGTTCCCATGGCGGCGTAGCAGAGGCTCTAATTCCGTGCTATAATTGCTTCCAACAGCGAACAGAATTGGGCAGCATGAATACCACCTTCCCTTCCCTATTCTCCGTCCTTTTTATCCTTAATTTTCTTTAATTCTGTCTTTTGAACTGCAGTTTCCCTTCAAAAGCTGCAAAATCCCAACCACGACCAGAACCAGAAGATCATACTTGAGACTTGAGACGCCCCCACCACAACCCCTAAACAGTCAGCAGCGGGAAAAAAAAACAGCAAAAGGATCCGGGTCAAATATTAAACCAAACCAACCACAGATCAACCCATTTCCTCCCTCCCGATCCAAAATTTACAGCTGTACTCTGATCTTTGAAAATTATTTTTAAGATTCGGGGAAACTTTCTCTGCTATGGATTGTATGCCTCAATTAGACACTGTTTCAGCTTGTGGGTGCAACAAATGGCTGGGTTCTTCTCTCTAGGCCCACAGAACAAACAAGAAGAAGAAAAAGAAGATAACAACAACAGTAACAGCCTATTCTTGTTCAGGAACGAGGAGATCTACAACAAAGGATTCGAGATATGGCCGCAGTCTTATCATCAGCCGCATCACAACTTGAACAACTACTACTCGTTCGGGGCGGGTCCTAGTCGCAGAAACTCCTCAAACGACGACGTCGTCTCTGACGACTCTACGAGGTTCGGATTCACGGTCATGAGGTCTGGAGGTCTAGGAGGTGGCATGAACTGTCAAGATTGCGGGAACCAGGCTAAGAAGGACTGTGCACATCTCAGATGCAGGACTTGCTGTAAGAGCCGAGGGTTTCAGTGCCACACCCACGTCAAGAGCACTTGGGTTCCCGCAGCTAAACGCCGTGAACGACAGCAACAACTCGCTGCGTTGCAGCAGCAGCAGCAGCAAGACCAACAATTTAGAGGAGATAATTCGAAACGACACAGAGAAAATCAAGCTTCCGGCTCTCTTGCCTGCGCTCCATTAATGCCAATTGCCACAACAGGTGAAATTTGTCATGTAGAATAAAAAAGAGGGATAGAAGGAATAAAACAACTATTAGAAAGAAAATATTGGGTGCGGGATTTTTGTTTGAATTCAAGGCTTATGAAATGATATAGCCGAGGAAAAATGCCCCGAGATCTTGAAAAACAAGTCTTCTATCACTATACACCTAACTGATGCCATATTGCCATATCATTTCAGTGTGAAAACTAGATTCCACTCCATAGTCACCGTCTTTCTTTCTCTTTCCTCTTTTCTTTTCCATCACTGTTTTAAGTAAAATTGACAAAAATTCCTTGTAATCCTTTAGACTTTCAACTTGTTTGTTTGGCTATCACTCTTGTTAAGAGACAAACCATACCTCTCAAACAAGTGAAGAATGGAGAGGAATTCTATATATCTAGTTTCTTTTGCTTTACCATGATCTTCTTGTGTTGATTTGTATTATCTAGGGTTGGAACTGGGACAATTCCCACAGGAGGTGAACTCTTCGGCTGTGTTTCGCTGCGTGAGAGTAAGCGCAATGGACAGTCCAGAGGACCAGTACGCGTATCAAACGGCTGTGAACATCGGAGGTCACCTTTTCAAGGGAATTCTGTATGACCAAGGCCCTGAAGGTGCTTACACCACCGGTGGCGAGAGCTCCTCCGGTGGAGCTGAAGCTCAACAATTAAATCTCATAACCGCGTCGACCCCCACGAATGCGGCAACAACCAGCAGCGCTAACCCATTTGATCCATCTTCACTATACCCGGCTCCGCTCAATGCCTTCATGGCTGGTACGCAATTCTTCCCACCCCCGAGGTCCTAAACACGTGACTCTCCTATCTCCGGGAACTCACAATGAAGTGTTGCTTTGGTTAGTGAAACAATTCCTCTCTTGTCATCAACTCTTGGAACTTTTTTATTGACTATACTCGTGTCTTTAACAACACCTGGAGTAACTAGCTAGAAGGAGGAGTTAGGGATTTTAAAAATGATTATGGAAATGATTCAGAATGCATGAAATGGGGGATGTTTTGTTTCGTCCGAATGTCGCGATTTAAGATTTCAATTATTTGCAATGTTTTGATATTATCGATGGCATACTTTTAAATTCTAGAGTATTTGGATTCGTCGTGGATTTTCTTGGCGTTATTTGGGTATTCGTGCGTTATGTTATGCAGCTGATTTGATTTCTTCATGTGCAGTATTTTTCTTTTTCGGGTTTTTTATCGAGTAAGCTTTCTGGTTGGTGCTGAACTCGAAGCCGCTTTTCCCGTTTATCCGTTTGCTTGCCGGATCGATATAGGTTTCGTGTTTGGCTAAGCTAGCAATAGAATTTCAATTGAAACCCTATATATTTATAATATTTTCGTAAGAGAGTTTGTGTGTGTGGAATGCACACACTCTTTTTGCACGATTTCTGGGGAGAAAGGTCACGGCACTGCCCATCTTTTCTTTGTCTCTCATGCATCGGTAAAAATTAAATGGCAAACTGGGCGTCTCAGTCTAGTACCAAAAGTGAGATTGCTGGACGCAAATGCTCAGTTTCCATACCTTTTTTTCTCCTTCGAAATCTGTATAATTAATTGTATTACGTATAAATGGGGAATTACAACAAGCATTTACACCAACTACTTGTCTGAGAAACAATAAAATTTAGCCACTTGAATAGACATCCATGGATGTGACTCCCATATGCTAGAGTTGGAAAATGGGTTCTTCTTTAGCCGATAATGTTTAATGCTTCTGAAAGTATGTGCATGCGATGCATGTATATATGCATACAAGTGTCGACTGCCACCAATGATATAGGGGAGGGTACAACATATGATATGATAGGGTAAATGATATTTTTATAGTTTGCTGGTTTTGGTTCATAAGGAAGAATCAGAAACTTTACGAAAAATTTCCTAGTTCTGTATAATTACTGGCCCATAACATGTGCTGCACTACCTCCAGCTGATTGAGATGCAGCAGTCTCTTTCGCTTGCATCTATAATTTTGTTCCTTCGTATTTATATAAACCCTTTTTAATTTGTATACTAGTTTCTTCCCCTTCTGATTCCTCTACCATCCCTTGATAATCTCAGCAAGCTTTTGTGGTTATGTAGCATTATATATTACAGAAAGATTCACTGCCCCTCCCTTTTCGCTTCCCACTCCCTCCCCCGTATCTAACTGTTCAGATAATAAAAATCTTGTTCCGCTAATTAGATTTCTTCATAAACCATTAAAGATTGAGGATTAAAAGTAAAACGGATTATCTGATGGGAGGAAAATCAAGGGAATCAAGAAAGAGTTTATCGATATATAACTTTATTAATTATTCAAGTCAAAAGATTCATCTGTTGGTCACGTCCATAGAAAGATCAGAAAGAGAATAGAACCAAAAATAAAAAAGTTAGTTAATTGTATGAAACTGTGCTTCAATTATTTTCAACATACAGAGCGTCGGTATTTCTTCAAACTATAATGGTCAGAAGCATCGTAAAATCGCTCAAGCTTAGGAATTAGTCTCACAAAGGCAGTGCACACATGCACAAATACAGTAAGGTGAAAAGAAGTTGCATTAATTATTTACCCAAAAAGTGAGAATGGCCTTCTAGGCTGAAAGACGTAGCCAGCGAAAAAAACCAAAAGATCTGGAATATAGTCCATTATTGTCTATATTCGGATTCTTTCTTGCTCTTTTCTTTTTAATTTATTTGATTTAATTTATTTATTTTAAAAGAAGAGGAGTCTGGGCTTTTCATTGATTGAAACACCACGATTATAGAGGGGATAGAGAATATTCTGTCGCGCGTTTAACTTTAGCCTATATGTGCAAAAGAGCGTGTGCGTGCGGATGCATTTATAATTCCATGTACTCACTCCAGTTATAAATCCTAGTTAAAGAATTTATTTTGGTTCTAAGTATGACTTTAATTTTATTTATCGCCATCCTTTAATATTTTTTTAAGTTAAAATATACTTTTGATCTTTTAATTTTATATGAGATGTTAATTTAATTCTTTAAAACCCTAACATCATTCGTTTTGAATTATTATTGTTTGGGACAATCATTGTTTTTTTTAAAAAATTAAATTAAATATGTCAAATGTTTTGTTAATATTTGAAAAATTTAATGTAAAAAATTTTGTAATGAAACTAATAATATTAGGATTAAAGATTTAAAAATATATTTTATAAAATAAAACTCTGTCTAATATAAAAGAATCAAAGGTATATTTTTACCTATTTTTCTATGTTACCTCGTTAATTTCACCATTTTTTCCCACTCATTTTGCAATCCACATTTAATATCCTTATTAAAAATGAGTACCTTAGAAAAAAATAGGACAAATAATCAAATTAACCAAGTTTCTTAATGCAAGTTTAGTTAAGTAGGTCTTATATTTAAAATCAAAGGATGTATATGATCTAGTCTAAAAAACTGAGAGCTCTGGAGTAAATTCATATTGAAATATACATAAAATATAATAAGAATGCTGCACATGCCTATTATGAGTCCTACATTGAGAAGCTTTATAGGTGTTGTAGGATTTACAAGTTTAAAGGACTTTTTCTTCTAACAGACTAGCTTTTGAGAATAGGCTCTTCCTTTAAGTTTGTACTCATTACCTTGGTCTTTTCATTGAGAGGTTGGTGTCACGGAAAAGGCTATCCATAAAAGTTCTGATAGATAGAAAAGCGAGTGAAGTGTCATGTAGTGAAATCGTTGGAGAAGTCGACTCTTGACGAGGTGGCATTACTATGAGTCTTATATCGAGGAACCTCATAAGTCATAAGTGATATAGGGTTTAAAGAGCTTTTCCTCTTAATAGATTAATCTTTTAAGATAAGCTAGCTTTGAGTTTGTACTTGTTACAATGTCCAAGAAAATTTGAGTGAAAATTGCTCGTTATTCGGTAAGAAGCCTTCAGTCGAGTTGCAGTTGGACGAGTACTCGTAGAACCATCAATAAGTATCAGCTGTTAAAGACGGCAGATCGATGCAAACGACTGTGACGGAATCATTGGGAAAATTACGGTGGATTGGCTTTCACAAAATTTGTGTTCAGTGCCCCTCAAAGGAAAACATAATTTAACATCCTGAATATAGTATATTGTAAGATATATGCAACAAAAAATTGGTAAAGTACTCTGGATCGGATTTGAATATTTCGAGCACTGGGACTAAATTAAGCATCCTTCTTGTACGCACAGACAATCATACATTTAAGTCGGGCGATAATAAACGGAAGCATGCAGATCAACGATCGATAGTGTATTTGTGTTGTCAATAAGAAGTTTTTACCTGTTAAAACGTTATCAACACAGAGCATGTGTCTGTTGAATTCGTGAACTTGGAATTGCTTGTTATAATTGGCGCTGCAAGGTAACGAAGAAAACGAATTCTTGTTTGATTATATTTCTTTAAGCGATTTTAACTTTAATGTGGAGCACGGGTTTCCTCGAAGTAAGCAATACCCCAAGAGGAAGGGAATTGGACCAAACTCGAAAGATGGCTCAATTTGACATGGGTTTAGATTTGTCTTTTCCCGCAAGTTCCAACGAGAGAATCATGCACGTTTTCAAACCATTTCATGTAGGCTATAGGTAAAAAGATTGTTTGATACGGCCATGCTGTCTTCGAGTTGGGGTCAACTAAATGAACTAATTAATATTCGGTCCCTATGTTCAACCATAGTCAGCATGAAATTGACTTCTTTCATGCCAAATTAAATGCATTTGCGAATATGGACATTTGACAGTTCGTGAATGACAGCAAGCAAATTTTTATATGGATATGAATAAAAACAAACAGCCAAGCTGCACAGATTTTAGCCAGAAAGAACGAAAAGAAACAAAAACCGTTCAAGTTTTGACCAAAATAGTAGTAGAATGAACGGCGATTTTTGCATTTAGAAATTATTTGATATCGTGTCATATTGAGTAGTCACGAAAATATTGCAGGTGAGCTTTATCATCAACTAAAAAAAAAAAGAAGAAGAATTATATTTAGATCCTATAAAAAAATTAATTATTATAAAAATTTATTGACAATTAAATTAAAGAGATTAATAATATAATTAGTTGTCAATCTCTTTAGTTCAATTGTTGCTGAATCTTATAGTAATTAAATTATTTTTGTGAGATTTTAATATAATTTTTTAAAAAAAGTACGTATGGTTAATATTGATAATATAATCAATTATCAATCTCCTTAATTCAATTATCACTGAACCTTATAATAATTAATTTTTGTATGTGAAACTTTAATATAATTTAAAAAAAAGGACGTGCGGGTGAAAAATCACTAATTTAGTGACTTGTTATCAAAATATTATATATGTATAATTAATTAATATATTTAAACGATGTATCTCTGTTTACATCTGTGGAACCCATATATGTACAATTCTAGTGATCGGAGAAATAGTGCATGTGGTTTCACGGACTCATTTGACGTTGATCCCGTCCATGACACAAGGTTGACAAGGGGCGGTCGCATCCTTGAATGTGTTGTTTTTGAATTGGTGAATCCAAATCACGGGATATTTTATAAAAAAGAAAGAAATTGACACTTTTGCAGGAAGATATATCAGGTAGGGTTTGTTATGATAAGATGGTCACGGCCTTAGGGTTCGTGACTTTGGGCAAAGGAAAAGCAGCATGCCCCGTGTGTGCAGGTGTAGGTGATGGGCCTCTGCTCAGCTAATTAAACGGTGCTCCAAACTAAATATATTAGCTACGGTCATGCCAAAGCTGCTCCTGCACCCTGCTAGTGTTCATATGTCATACGCCTTGCTCTTCTGACTTGCGATTCTTAATGTTTCAGAAGCTTTGCAACGTTAGCTTTATACACGTACGCATATTTTCTGAAAATTAGTATATTGTTAGGGTTTTAAAATCTAGAACATAACTTACAAATAATATGCCAACTTAATTTGTACGTTAAGGGGGGATCGCCACATGACAGCCATAAAAAAATCAAATCGAATCTTTTAATTTGCATGTCTTTTTTCAAAATAAAAAAAGTAGAGATTCACAAGGGCATGCTTTAGAGAAAAGTCACCCTCGGCAATAAAATGATATTTTATGGCACGATTTCAAAGAAATTAATGGATCCTTATCGGTGCAAAACTAGTGATATATCATATATGCAAGCTCCTGCGGAGAACATGGAGCTTTTTATTTATGGATCGGATGGAATGCACTAGAACGAGCAGCAAATTTAGGGGTGTGACATAAATGTCTGAAAATGAAAGACAATGGAATTTGCATTTTTATGCACGCCGATTTGAGCTGTGACAATAACAATAACGTATAAATTGTACAGTGCACCATAAAGAAGGCACAGCCTCGGACTGAGACATTTCCTGACTTTCATTGACCCTCGGACAGTGTGAATAAGACAATTAACTATGTTCATCCAAACAATCCGGGAATTCACACACTTGCCGTCGTACCGAACCCTTGGTCTTGTGATGTGCAATTTCTATGCTATTGGGATGGACCCCTTTTGTTTGCGAAATTTCGGACTGGAGCCTGTTACCGGATTTAGAACCACCTACGCTGCTCTTGGGCCAGCCCTTATTTTCATTGTTGGCCAAGGAAGGAATTTCGCATGCTGACCTCTTTGATTCTGTTCACTCTTTTTTAAAAGACTTAAAAATTGTTTAATATGATAGAAGAGTTTTTAATAGAGTTAAAACTAAAATCAAAATTAAAATAGAATTAAATTTTAAAAATGTGTTTGGTATGAAGATAAAATTTTAATATAATATTAAATTGTACGTGCATTTAAAATAAGAAAAGATTAAATTGTCCTTTTTTTTAAATTAAAAAGACTTACCTTGTCATAAATGGACAAAAAAGATGAGAATAGTGGGGTTCACAAAATAAATTTAATAGAATTGAAGTAAATTTATAATTAATATGATGGAATTAAATTCTAGTATTTTTGGTTGAATTAATATTCTTAAAAATTACAACTCTTATATATCAATCATACTTAAATTAATATTTTTTTTAATTTTATTTTTATCTTATCAATTGAATGATATTAGAAATGGCTTTGGTTTCAAAAGAGAGTGAGGGAATTCAATTGCCTTTTTTTGTTTGACTTTTTTACTTTCCGGGCTTAGCCCTCGTTTATATACATACATACACACATATATAAAAGCTTTCCATTCGCCCGCTCACACTCACGCGCAGGTCCCATAGTTGGCCCGTTCATCGCCATTTTACTTTCACAATGTTCTCTTCTTTTGATTCCTTCTGCCAGGAAGTTTATCGCATCCTCTAGACACACGTCCTGTGCATACAGTTCTACAAAATAACCGAGAGCCCTTTGGTTAATCAAAAATTACAATCTAAATTATTATACTTTGCCACGATCTAAGTTATTTAATAGTTTTATTAGTTTGTATATGCATAATTTTAAATAATTGATATCTTAAAAGGAAGATAATTATTTATTTGAGGTTGTGGTATGAATTTACACTTAAAATTTCCTCACAAGCGCATCTCATATTAAGTATTTTTTTGATACAATTTCATTCCAACATTTTTTATGTGGATACAATATTGCCCTCCTTTTGATTGTTGATTGTTAATTTGACTTTAAAGTGCTTAGGCGGCATGCCAAGTGGCATGACCTCACCCTTTTGTTTTCTTGTTCGACTAAAACACAAAACTAATGAACAAACATCTTGCCAATACTATTAAGAAAATACAAATTAGTGAAAAAATTTAGTGAGAGATTGTCTATTCCTATCTAAAATACCAAATTAGTAAGGAAATTAGTGAGGAATGTTAATTTTGTAGCTTGATTTAAAATTAGCGAGGGACTGTCAATCCCTCTCTAAAATAAGAGAATTAGCGAGGAAAATAGCGAAGGACTATCAATCCCTTTCTAAAATAAGAGAATTAGCGAGGAATTGCCAATCCCTCTCTAAAATAAGATAATTAGCGATGAATTTAGCAAGTGATTCTATCCCTAGCTAATTACTATAAAAAAATTAACTTTTGACAATGACTTTTAATTATACATTTAATTATTTTTATTTAAAAATAATAATTAAATTTAAAAATTAACTAAAATATTCATAATAAAATTATTTAATATTTTATTTATTTTAAGTTGATTTTCATTAATAAAATAATATTTTTAACATATTAATAATTGAAAATAAAATTTAATATGCATATGTGTATATTTTTATAATATATTTTTTGATATATTTATGCAGTTAAATAATATATATATACATATTTAATTTCTCATATAATGATTACAAGTGCCTTTCAGTTCAACTGGCAAAGAAGGAGAGTATAAAGTTTAGAAGGTATGAGATCAAGGATTCAAACCTTGGCTTTAACATAAACATGATGAATATATGATATGGTAAGGAGCAAGTGACATGGCGCAAGGTGGACAATGATATGTCATGAGTTATCGCACATGTGGTGGGTAATAGGGTGCAAGATGATAGGTGACATGGTGGTTGATAAAGCATGAGGTTGTTGATGACATATCACTAGTTGACATCACACATGACGGGTGATATGGCATAGTTACTTTTAAATATAAGCATATTTAGCGAGGGATTAGCGAAGGACTAATTCCTCGCTAGAATTATCAAATTTTAAATAGTATTAGAGAGGGATTAGTGAGGAATTTAGTCCCTCACTAAAATTAGTCAGGGACTAAATCCCTCGCTAAATTCCTCACTAATTAACGAGGTAAATATAATTCTTCGCTAAATTTAACGAGTTATTTTTTAACTATGAATTTAATGAAGAACAAAAATCCTAGCTAAAATATAATTTAGCTACAAAAAATGACATTTAGCGAGGGATTCGTCCCTCACTAAATTTCATTTTTCTAGTAGTGCACGTTTCTGCATCATTTGCTTCATTTGTATCTTTTGCTTCAAGGAGCTCTAGGTCTTTAAAACAAAATTACAACTTTCACTAGCACATGTGAATGAGATTTGAGGGTAGATTTGAACCTTCAATCTTTATTTGATTTTCTAACATCTGACCTCAAGTAAAGTGACGTTGTGCACCCATTTTTTGGTATAAAATTTGAAATTTCATGTTATTCGTATGTGATTTGTAAGGTGGTTTTATATAAATTAAAGGGTAAATATATATTTTTGTCCCTGAAATATTTTTCAAGGAGCACTCAGTATCCTAATATTTTTGTTAGAACAATTTTGTCTTTAACATTATTAAAATGGAATATCTTTGCCCTTTCTGTCAGCATTTCAAAGTTGACCTCAAATATTGCCTGTTAAAAAATTTGACAAAAAGAAAAAATGCTCTGTTTTGAAAACATTAAGAGCAAAATCGCTCTAACAAAAATGTCAGGATGCCGAGTGTTCTTTAAAAAATATTTCAGAAACAAAAATGCATCTTTACCTTGAATTAAATGGCGAGTTCATGTTTTGCATAGAACAAGTTAACCAAATTCATGGTTTATTTATTTGGCAAATCACATACATAGCTTTTAAATAATATATATACATATACATATATATATATATATATATATATAAAATTTATATATCACATATGTAAATATAAGAATAGACATAGATAAAATATATGGCGCGATCATGTGCATGAATGTTACAAAAAGGACCCTACGAATTTTAACATAAATGACATTTTTATGACACACAAAAAGTGTTAGTTGTTGGGGTTTTATATATATTTTATCACATATCAAATTAAGGCATGTGAATTTTAATAGGGTAAAAGAACAAATTTATTTTAAAACTTTTTTCAAGGGCGTTTGGCATTCTTAAATTTTTTTGGGAGCAATGTTGTTCTGAAATTCTTCAAAATGGTGCAATATTGTCATGCCATTAGAGTTAAGTATTTTATTTGACTAGACTTGCCACATGACATTTTTTAAAAATTTTAAAAAAAATAATAAAGGTGCAAATTTATTTTGAAACTTTTTCTTCAGGAACACTTGATATCTTCAACTTTTTTTGGAGGTAATGTTGCCTTGAAACTCCCCAAAACGGTGCAATGTTGCCTTGCTATTTTTGTTTGACTTTTAAAAAAATAAAAAGGGCTATGCTTTGTCCTCATCAGCTTCTTCTTCTTCATCCACAACACTAAAAATATAAAATAACTTAGAATACTAAGATAAAAAATTAAACTTAGATTTTGGACATCAAAAAACAATCAAGCCAAGATTTTTAACATAAAAAAACAATCAAAGACAAGGGGCATAAAGAAGAAAATAAAAAAATAACTCAAAAACCCCACAATTCAAAAACAACACAAAATATCTAGGACAACAAGAACAAAAAATTAATAACTTAGATTGACTAACGCCAAGTAGGAAGTAGTAAACATGGTTAGATCGACAACAAGAATCTCTACAAAACTAGGCACTTTCAATAAAAGCTCAAAACTTCCAATTCCAATAATAACAATTTTCAAACCCGTGAAGCAAAAACATTAGAAATCTTATGAAAGAAGCTCTAACTCTTCATTAGCCTTAGGTTTCTCATGAGCATCATTGGCTACTCATTTCTATGGCTCCTCATATGAGTGACAGCTATAAGCCTTTTCATTTAGCTCTTATCTTGCAAATGTTGATTGTGAAAGAGGGAGAGCGATGTGCAATTGAGACATAAGGAGAGAGGGGAATGATGAGCCAATTACTATGACCCAATGAGCGAAAAGTCAGAGAGCCAAGGATGCTTTGATGGAGGCCACCTATTTTTGCATTTTTTTAATTTTTTAAAAATGTCATGTGGCAAGTGAAGTCAAAGAAAACAGTTAACTATAATAACAGGATAACATTGCACTATTTTAGAGAGTTTCATGATAATATTGTTCCCATGAAAGTTAACGATATTAGGGGGCCTTAGAGGAAAAAATTCAAGATAAAATTGCACTTTTATTATTTTTTAATTTTTAAAAAATATCATGTGACAAGTCTAATCAAACAAAACGATTAACTTTAATAATAGGATAACATTATATTATTTTGGAGAGTTTCAGGGCAACATTGCTTTGAAAAAAAGTTAAAGATACCAAGTGCCTAAAGAAAAAAAGTTTCAGGTTAAATTTTTACTTTTACCCATTTTAATATGTTAATACTATTAATAAAAAAAATTTGTTATAGATTAAATAATACATATATGTCAATTTAATTGAAAGCATGTACTTTGAATATGTAAGGTTAAATATATAAATTTTTTCTTTGCATTTTACATAGGTGATTGTGTTAATATTAATATTGATGATGATGTTGATAAGGCTGGCAACAAAAAATATTAATGTTGATGGATGACTTACCACTGGAAATATAAATATATATTTGTAAATAAAAATGTAAATTATAATCGTAATTATAAATTTAGAACTGGAAGAAGGACCCACTGCCCACAGCATTTGGCGCCGTAAAGTGTAAACGATTTGAATTTCCTTCCTTTGCCCACAAAAATCATCGAGCAATTTCGAGAGCCAGAGAGTTGGTTTTCCCTACAGACCCTCTCCGATCAAGCATACAATATATTGAATTCGGACACATTCACCACTTCTGCATTTAGAAATCCAGATACAAGTAAAGGGGGCGGAATAGCGGACGGAGGTTGTTGGCAAACGATGGATCTGCTTCGGTCGGAGCCAATGCAATTTGTGCAACTTATCATTCCAACTGAGTCAGCTCACCGAACCATCTCTTACCCTGGAGATCTTGGCCTCTTCCAGTTCAAAGATGTATGCCTCATTTCCCTTTGCCATTCCTCACTCTTCTTTTCTCAATTTAATCTTCTCGTTGCTCTAGCTTTGTTCTGTATATCACGTGTGGATCCTTCCTCTCCCTAAACCTGCATTGATCCCTATGCAGGCTTGCTTTTAATTGTTCATTGAATTTTTTCTTTAAATCTGCTGTCTCTTTATTTTCATATATTGATACATTTTTTTCATTACAATTTTCCAGCTAAATGCAGAGAAAAGCCCACTTCAACGGACATAGGCTGTTCAGGTTAATTTTTGGATCCACGTATTCCTTGGACTGCTTGTTATACATCTTCAGAAAAATCATCCACCTATGTGCAGCCTCCTTGAGGATTTTCCTTCCTTCCTTCCTTCCTTTCTTTGGTTGGTGAACTTGAGGACATTTCTTTTCATAATTATAATTTGGCATCTGAAATATGCTCTCCAGACGCGATTTCACTGCAAATTAAATTGGTGATGATGATATTAATTTGTTGGCTTGTCCCCCTGTTTTTTCTTTTTTGGTGTTTTTCTGTTTGGCGTTTCTTCAAGCTTAGGCCTGCCCTTGTATTTGGAAAAAAAAATTATGAACTATGAAAACACCGATACTTCAAAAACGATGCGCATGTTACTCTCCTATCAGACCTCACATGACACGACGTTTTAACTATTGCTAAGACTTTGCAAATTTTGCCATGTTATGCAGTCTGTATTTCTGTGTTAATATCTGTGCTTCTTAGAGCATAACCAAATAACCTTAGTGAATATATTGTGAATCATGACTCACAATGGAAAAGGCTGGAGGCCTGAAGTTCAAAGTATTCATGCTTTCACAGGCTCACGTATGACATGATTCTTGGTGTCTTCTTATTTTGTTATGAGTTCATGGTGATGATTGGTAAATGTAATACCCAGAGTTGGACATTTTTTTCCTTTTGACACAACGGTTGGACAACTAGGGGCAGCAGATCTTTATGAATTTATTAATGCAATATGTTGATGTAGCTAAATCCTATATTTTGGATATGCCTGCAAAAATTAGCAGCAGCATATTCTATCGTACGATATTTTATGCTAATAATCCCTTATGAGATTGGAAAGCTGATCGTTGTACCATGCAGATTAAAAGGTGCGCGGAAATGGCACGTAAGCTTTGGTTCTTTAGGGAACAAATGATTAAGGCTGGCGTATCACCCTCAAGAAGGTCCACAGAAGAAACTGAATTTGATTTGGATAATTTGCAGGTTGTCATGTGCTCTATAATTATTGTCATGTGTATTAGAATTCCCTGTACCATGTAATGGAACATTTCTTCCTGATCAGGTTAAACTTGCAGAACTTGAAGCTGAGCTACTGGAGATTAATGTGAATAACGAGGAGTTGCAGCACACCTACCGTGAGCTATTAGAGTATGAACTTGTTCTACAGAAGGTATGGCTATGCTAACCACAAAGTCCATCGTTGCTAGCATTGTCATGTCCTCACCAATCTGATATTTGGTATTTCAACCAGTAATTGGTTGTATTGCTTTGTTTGTTATCTTGCTTATATCAAGAAAAAAAAGTGTACGAGCATTTTATTAGTTATGTACTTTGATCTGTATTCGTTCTCATTATATACATTTTGCCCCTACCATATATGCATCTTCTCATCAGATTAATTAGCGTGGCTTTGTTCTTTTGTCCTATGTTAAAGCAAGGCTACACCAAATTAAATTAATTTTTTTTATTTTTAAAATTCATTCCAGGCTTCTGAATTGTTCCATTCAGTCATTCAGTAAACATAGTGCCACAGCTCACCGAAGAGAGCTTGAAGCCCAGGACACTTTTGAAGGGTCTATTGACAATCCGTTATTACTGGAAAAAGTAAAATTTTACAGTATCGACACACACATATTACAGGTTTATTATAGTTCTCCTTTTGGTGGTGCATAGAGAATTTATATTGCGTAGGAGTCGCCAACAGATATACCAAAGCAGCTTAAGCTGGGGTTCATCAGTGGCCTTGTTCCTAGAGAAAAATCATTGGCATTTGAAAGAATCTTATTTCGTGCTACAAGGGGTAATGTGTTTCTGAAGCAAGTTGCAGTTGAGAATCCTGTTCTTGATCCCTTGTTAGCAGAGAAGGTTGATGCCAAAATTTTGAATTTTAAATCTATGACTTATTGAACAAGTTCAATTATTTTATTCGCATGACTGATTATCATGCTTTCATTCTATTGTCATTTGTCAGTTGGAAGCACTAAACATTCATAAATGAAGATTCTGTATGCAATGGAAATTTAGAATTATTCTTTACTATTTTATTTTCAACTGTCAATTTAAAGAATAAACGACACTGTTCTCATCCTGGGGATAGTGCGGCTTGTTATAAATTTGATATGTTTATATTGATGATTCCTTAAATTGAAAGAATGAAACTTATGTCTCTCTCTCTCTAAAAGAAAAGAAGAAGAAGAAGAAGAAGAAAGAAGAATGAAACTTATAACCTGTCTTTTTGCAGATTTATAAAAATGTATTTGTAATATTTTATTCTGGAGAGAGAGCAAAAATTAAAATTCTGAAAATATGTGATGCTTTTGGAGCAAATCTTTATCCATTCACTGATGATCTGGATAAAAAATTTCAGATGACAACAAAGGTATACTCAAATTTTCTTTTGGGCTTCTGCCGATCTTGTCATAGTTGAAAAATATACACTTCCAAATCATAATTGATTCTTCATTTACATCTTGTTTAGAGTAGTAATAAGAACTGCTGGTTTACTCATTTTTGGTTTGGGCTTTTTAGATGATTGATTGTTATGAATTTGATTCATTTTTGTTTATTCACATATTAGGAAGAGCTAACATTCTAGTTGTCTCACTGGAGAAGTTTTATTGTGTTTACCCTCCAATGATAACCATGTAGTTGACACCTAATAGGATAAGGATTGTTGTTGTATCATCCAATTATAGCTGTGTTCTGATTGATTTGGCTAAATTCAAGCTGTTCGTTCCTCACAGCAGCAGTTACATGGGGAGTGCTTTTTCCATTTCATCTGTGTAACAGTAGCCTTTACGTCCAACGGTTTCTGTAATATTATTTGGCAAACATTGAGACCATAACTTAGTTTTCTTTAAAAGAGATCTTTACTATTGACATAAAATCTTGACTTTATGATGTCAGCTTCTAGAAGCTCATGCATGATACAGGATTTTATTGATTTTTCATTGAAAATAATATATTTACTGAGCATATGATATTCTTTCTTGTCCAATTGTTGTAAGCCATAGGAAATACTTTCTGAGTTGAAGACTACCATTGAGGTTGGACTGTTGCACCGAAGCACTCTTTTGCAGACAATTGGTTGTTACTTTGAGCAGTGGAGCATTCTGGTTTGTTTTACTACTCTAATATAGTATTTCGAAGGATTTATTTCTGACACACATGCACAGAGTCTTTGTGCTCATGTCTCTTTTAGTTTTGTTGCTCAGATTCTGCATTTAACTTCCATTCCAACTACGACATTCTTTGATTTAATGATAGGTGAAGAAGCAAAAATCCATTTTCCACACTCTAAATATGCTTAGCATAGATGTAACAAAGAAATGTCTTGTAGCAGAAGGTTGGTGTCCTATTTTTGCAACCAGCAAGGTTTGTTCTTGAGCTGTATTTCTGATACAATGCACATCCGAACCTCTATATTACACCCATAGGTGCATGCAAAGACTATAATATATTATTAGCTGGCCTATCTAATTAATTTATATTAAATACTTTGGCAGATTCAAGTTGTATTGCACCGGGCAACCATGGACAGTAACTCACAAGTTGGGGTGATATTTCAAGTTCTACAAACAAAAGAATTATCGCCTACATATTTCCAAACGAATAAATTTACTTCTGCTTTTCAAGACATTGTAGATGCCTATGGGTAAGTCATCTTGAGGCTAGATGCTGTCAAATCGGGTCCATTTTTTCCTGAAGTGAGTAGGTCATTTTCATTAAACTCAATTTGATAATGTTTTCAAGTGTAATCAGCGTATCTTTTATGTGCCCTTTTTTGTGTGTGAAATGCATGTGTCTATTTTACCAGTTTAGCTTTCACTTTTGCACGTGAAGATTCAATAAATTGTGACTGAGAATAACGACAAAAAATGAAAGTGAACAGTTTCATATAATGGCATTGCAGAATATGAGCAGAATGCGAGATGATGCTGGACATTTGATACTGTATATAGAGCGTAATCTTTGAATCATTTATTAGAAAATAAATATATAAAATTCATTGTGTTGACCCACAATATTTTAATCACGATATTGAGGTTCTCTCATGTTGGACACACATAAGTTTTACATTTTAAATGTTATTTCAAATGCCAAATGTTATATGAATTTCATTTTCCATGATTTGTTTATATTTTTGTGTTTGGGTCTAGTAAGCTTATAGATTATATACATAAAGAAATGTTCTCTTTGGTGTTTTTGGAACATATCATATAATATTTTTTTTAAATGAGAAAATATTTTGTCAATCTTTTATCTTTCACTACATGTAGGAGGATTTGAACCCCAGACACAATCCCCACCCTATCCGACTTTTACAAACTAAGTGGCCTTAATGGCATATTAATCTTCAATATAAAGGATAATGAAAGGCCTTTTTTTTTGGGCCGAATGAGATGTTAGTTATTTGAAGAGCTATAACTTCTCATAATCTCATTTTATTTTTTAAAATTAGAAACCAAAAAATATTATCTAACAATCTTATGTAATAAAGGGAAAAGGTGGTGTGAATATAATAAATTAGCAATACTGGCCGGAAAAAAAATAGCATGAAACGAAAAAATAAAAGAGCAGAAACAGAAGTTACATAATAGAGCACAATAAATTCTCTGTAACCTTCCCTTATACTTTGTGTGCTTCAATTTCAGGATTCTAGTACTATAAATAGGGCCTTTATTGCCTGTGTAAAACATTTCAGTTTGAAAAGAATTAACAAGTGTTTGTTTTCCATTCAGTTTTTATACCATTTTGGTATCAGAATTGGTCCAGAGAGCGAAAGAGTGAGGTAAAGTTGAGGAACTGCATTGGAGAGGAGAGAAGCTTAGAGGAAGAGTCCTTAATTTGTTCGAATCCTACATTCCGCACTCAGAAGGTTCGAAAATGTGGAAGATAACTGAAGGTAGAAGACAATGACGTCATCTGCCACGTCATCGATCTGACCGGTTAACGATAGATCAGCCCAATTTCCTACCACGTGTCACAGTCGCCACATCACCCTACCCAGTTAGCCATATTTCTTGAAATTATATTTTTGCCCTAAATCTTTCCATATTGACCCCTTAACTTTATGAAATTTCATAGTGGCTCCAAAATTTTTCAATAATTCTATTTTGACCTCTAATATTTCTTGAAATTACACTTTTCCCCTTATTTTTTACCTAAATTCCATTTGATCCCTATATTTTTCATAAATTACAAATTGACCCTTATACTTTTAGAATCTCCATTTTTACCCCCTAAATTGTCCAAAATTCCCATTTTACCCTTATATCCTTTCAATGTTTTCATTTGCACCTCAATTTTTCCAATATCCCTTGCCTTGACACTTATCAAAATGCTTTCAAGATGCAAGCATGTGCAAGAGGTTGAGATGAAAGAAATGAGACATAAGATATGAGAGTTGGAAGCTATTATGGAAATGCAGCTAACTCTATTAAACAGTAATATAGAAAACTTAGAGGGAGATTTAGGAAGCAGCAATTCGTCATCCACTGATAACCGCCGCCGTCCACAATAACAACAATTCTACACTAATAACATTAAGGTAGACATTTCTAAATTTGAGCGAAGAATCCAGCCAGACAAGTTTGTAAATTGGCTTCAAACTGTTGAATGAGTATTTGAATTCAAGTAGATTCCAAATGCACAGAAAGTTGAAATTGTCACCCTCAAACTCAAGAAACATGCTTCTATTTGGTGGGAAAACCTCATACAAAAGCGGGAACGTGAGGGAAAGCGCAAGATTGAGACCTGAAAAAAAATGAAATGCCAGCTCACCAGGAAATTTCTACTAGATCATTACCACCAGGATAATTTTATCTAGCCGTAAAATCTTCAATAGAGATCTTTATCTGTAGAAGAATATATTAGGAAATTTGAACAACTTATGATGAAGTATGACATTCAGGAGAAGGAGGAGCCAACAATAGCCTAGTACCTTTCAAGTTTAAACACAGGTATCAGTCGTCTAGTCTAGCTTTAGCAATATTAGACCTTGGATGATGTCATCTGTCTAGCCATGCATGTTAAGAAGCAAACACTCAAGAGATCCACTTTCCAGCCTTCATCCTCTAGGGGTTATCCAGAAGGCCGTAAGGTAGAATTTTAGTGGACCAGCTCCTCAAACAAGCCACAATCTACCACTATGCACAAACCACTACTCAATGTTGCCAAGGAATTTGGCTCTAAAGCAATCAAATGCTTTAAATACCAAGGATTTAGCCACATTGCTGTGACCTGTCCTACTTAAAGGGTTGTCACTATTAGGGAAGGAGCAGAGTATGAAGCACTTGAAGAAGATGAGGAGGACATTGAGTTCTACAGAATTGATCCTGTATATGATGAGGAGGTCACGCCTGCTGATCAGGGAGAAGCATTGGTGCTTAGACGAAGTCTACATACAACTATAGTTAAAGAAGAACCTTAGCTACGACGCAACATTTTTCACACTCGTTGCACTACCTAAAGAAAAGTTTGTAATGTCATTATTGATAGTGGAAGCTGTGAAAATATAGTATCTGATTACATGGTGGAGAAATTGAAGTTGTTAATACAAGATCATTCACAACCTTACAAACTTCACTGGCTCAACAAGGGGAATGAGGTAAAAGTTTCTAAACAATACATTGTAACCTTTTCTATTAGGAATCGATATTGTGATGAAGTTTTATGTGATGTTATTCCCATGGATGTATGCCACCTTCTTTTGAGGAGGCCATGGCAATATAACCGACATGCTACGCACAACGGGCGAGCAAACATCTATTCTTTTATGAAAGATGGTGTCAAGTTCACACTAGCACCTCTACTGCCCAGCGAGATTAGCCAATCTTTGAGGAAATCTAGCGCCTCTAAGCTATTGGTGTCTTTAATGACTAAGAAGGAATTTAAGGTGATGAAGTCTGAAGCCTAAATAATGAGCTTTATTTTGGTACATGAGGTGAACGACGAGTCGGCCAATCCACCAGAGTCATTTCGTTATTGTCAAAATTTCTAGATGTAATATCTGATGAGATACCACCAGGGTTGCCTCCCATGTGAGATATACAGCGCGCCATTGACTTTGTTTCAGGAGTAATCATTCCTAACAAGTCTGCTTATAGGATGAGTCCTTAAGAATATGTCAAAGTCTAATGGCAAGTTAGAGAGTTGTTGAAGAAAGGGTTGGTTTGAGAAAGTGTCAGCCCTTGTATTGTACTTATTCTTCTAGTACCTAAGAAAGATGAGAGTTGGAGAATGTGCATTGACTGTCGAGACGTCAATAAAATCACTATTAAGTATCGGTTTTTGATATCTCAGCTCGATGATATGTTAGACCAGTTGCATGGTGCTGCTACCTTCTCCAAAATTGACCTTTATAGTGGGTACTACTAAATTAGAATTTGGTCAAAAGATGAGTGAAAGATTGCTTTCAAGTTCAGAGGTAGCTTGTATGAGTAGAATGTGGTGCCTTTTAGGTTAACAAATGCCCCTAGCACATTTATGCGCCTGATGAATCAAGTATTGAGACCCTTCATTGGCAAATTTGTTATTCTGTACTTTGATGATATTTTTATTTACAGTAAGAGTCAAGAAGAACATTTAGATAACTTGCAGTAAGTTTTGCAAGCCTTACGTGGACAGAAGCTTTATGCAAATCTCAAGAAGTGTACCTTCCTCACTAGTAAAGTTGTGTTCTTGTATTACATCATTACAGCAAAGGGTGTTCGAGTTGATCCACGCAAAGTTACAGCCATTGACAGCTGGCTAATTCCAAAATCTATCCAGGAGCTTCGAAGCTTTCATGGATTAACTTCTTTCTATAAGAGATTCATCCGCAATTTTAGCTTTATTGCTACACCACTTATAAATTGCACTAAGGGAGAGAAATTTCAGTAGACAGAGCAAGCTCATAAAAGCTTTGAGGAACTTAAGAAGAAGTTGACTGAAGCTCCAGTCCTAGCTCTTCCTAATTTTGACCAAATGTTTGAAGTTAGTTGTGATGCTTTTAACACCGGCATTGGTGCTGTCTTAAGCTAGGGGGGCCATCCCATTACCTTTTTTAGTGAGAAGCTCAACGATGCCAAGCTTAGGTATTCTACCTATGATAAAGAATTTATGCTATTATT
The DNA here is from genome assembly GCF_029017545.1 of Prosopis cineraria. NCBI lineage: Eukaryota > Viridiplantae > Streptophyta > Magnoliopsida > Fabales > Fabaceae > Prosopis > Prosopis cineraria. The sequence goes on from NW_026555333.1 coordinate 1,256,065, forward strand.
CGATCTCTCCAATATTAGAGTCATTATCTCCTAAATAAAGAGTTTTATGCCATTGCAAAATTTGTCACTTGGCCAAATCTAATGGTTAGAATACGGATTATACATGCCTTTGCCAATTCCAAAAGTACCTTGGGAAGATGTAACTATGAATTTTGTTCTAGGTTTACCATAAACTCAGAGGCAAAAAGATTCTGTCATGGTGTTTGTGGATCATTTTTCAAAAATGGCCTATTTCATTCCATGCTAGAAGACTAATGATGCTATTCAAGTAGTAAACTTATACTTTAAGGAGATTGTGCATCTTCATGGCATTCCCAAGACTATCACTTCTGACTATGATGTGAAGTTTCTTAGTTACTTTTGGTGGACGTTATGGAAGAAGATGGGAGCTAAGCTTCAATTTAGCAGCGCTAGTCATCTCCAAACAGACGGTCAAATTGAAGTTATAAATAGGATTCTTGGTATTCTTCTTTGCAGTTTGGTGGGGAAGAATTTGAAGCAGTAGAATCTTGTTCTTACTCAAGTTGAATTTGCCTACAATAACTCTGTCAATCAAGCAATTGGGGAGTGTCCGTTTGAAGTTATTTACGACACTCGTCCCATTAGTTTGCTAGACTTGACCCCTCACTTGATAAGCATCGATATAGTTCTGATGCTGCCCAAAGGGCTAAGGAAATCAAGAAGTTGCATGAATAAGTTCGTGCATGAATACAGAAGCAGAACTTGAGATACAAGACTCAACGTGACAAGCATCGGAAGTATCAAATATCATACTTTTAACATGGGCAATTTGGTTTGGAACATTTACGAAAGGAACGATTTCCTAAACAACCAAATGCCAAGTTGTCCCCGAGAGCTAATGGTCCATTCAATATAGTGCAAAAGATGGACAACAATGCTCACAAAGTAGAATTACCTAGTTCTTATGGTGTATCTGCTACCTTCAATGTCGCTGATCTATCTCCTTACATTGACCAAGATAAAGAATTTGACTCGAGGGCGAGTTCTATCCAACCCAGGGAGGATGAAATGAAAAAATAAAAGAGCAAAAATGGAAGTTACATAATGGAGCACAATAAACTCTCTGTAACCTTCCCTTAATTCCTGTAACCTCCTTTTTACTTTGTATGCTTCAGCTTCAGGATCCTAGTACTATAAATAGGGCCTTTGTTGCTCATGTAAAGCATCTCAGTTTGAAAAGAATAAACAAGTATTTGTTTTCCATTCAGTTTTTGTGCCATAGTAGTAATAGAATATGCTCCTGCTATCTAACACGTGTTATGGAAACTTAAAAATTGAGCCAGTTTAAGTTATTTATAACTGGACAAGGGGTGAAATAATATGTTTTGTCCCATCCATATGATCCCAGGCATCTTTATTTATTTCACTTGTGTTAGTATTTTATATGTTGTAATTTTAAATCCAATCTTAGCAGCATGGTATATTGATTGTCTTCATTAATTGGTATATTCAGGGTTGCTAAGTATCAGGAGGCAAACCCTAGTGTATATATAATTATCACTTTTCCGTTCCTCTTTGCTGTTATGTTTAGTGATTGGGGGCATGGTATATGCCTATTGCTGGCAACTTCACATTTCATAATTAGAGAGAAGAAATTTTCTACTCATGTACTTTATTCATTTTGATCGATTTCTGTACAATTCTATGCACTACTCCTCATTAACTTGGATCAATTTTACTTGATGTTGTGAATAACAGAAATTTGGGGACGTATAAAATGACTTTTGGTAGTCGCTATGTTATTATGATGATGGCATTATTCTCAATATACACAGGACTGATATATAATGAGTTTTTCTCTGTCCTACTTGAACTATTCGGCCGATCTGCCTATGGATGCTGTGATCCTTCATGCAGGTGGTTATCAGTTAAATTTATTTTATGCATATATATATATATATTTTTTCTATAATGCAAGTTCATTAAATTCTAAAAGTATGTTCTTTATTGACTTTTTGCAGGGATGCAGCCACAACAGGCTTAATAAAGGTGCGTGGCACTTATCCATTTGGTGTGGATCCTAATTGGCATAGAACACCGAGTGAGGTTGCCATTTCTTAACTCATTGAAGATGAAGATGTCAATCCTATTGGGAGTAGCCCAGATGAATCTTGGAATTATATTGTGCTACTACAATGCAAAGTGTTTTGGCAATGACATAAATATATGGTAATATGAAAAATTTAAGATGTATTATTTTCATTTATATGTGAATTATTGACCGTCTGACTCACATACTTGTTTTCAGGTACCAGTTTGTTCCCCAAATGTTATTTTTAAACAGCTTGTTCGGCTTCCTGTCTCTCCTCATAATTGTTAAATGGTGCACTGGATCACAAGCTAACTTATATCATGTGATGATATATATGTTCCTAAGTCCAACTGATAATCTGGGTGAAAACCAGCCCTTTTTTGGCCAAAAATTCCTTCAAGTAAGAAAATATCAAATATTGATATGAATAGATTTTGTATTCAGTGATACTAAATAGATGCCACATTTGAAATTGTCCACCGTTTCATTACTAGCTTGTGTTACTATTGTTAGCACTTGTTGCTGTACCATGGATGTTGTTTCCAAAGCCTTATCTCCTCAAGAAGCAACACCAAGAAGTATGCCTTTAACTTTCTTTAAATTTCTTGTTTTGTTGACATCATATTTACAAACTCTAACCTAATTTTTGGTATCATTCTTCCTCATCGGCATCAAGGTCTCTTTGCTTTACAGCAGTGATAACCCTGTTGAATCAGGGGCACACATTCCCCATGGCAACGATGAATTTGAGTTCAGTGAGGTTTTTGTACACCAACTTATTCATACAATAGAATTTGTGCTAGGGGCAATATCTAATACAGCTTCATATCTACGACTATGGGCCCTTAAGTAGGTGGTAGAAAATATCTTTTGCCAACTTGTGAATCCTTTTAGCATATTGTGCTATTCAACATGATTAGAAAGGTTGATATGTTCTTTATATGGTAGATAATGGCTTAGTTCACAGATAATTTTTCATCACTTGCATTTCATGGATGAGATCATTACACATTAACATCTTTGTCAGCATCCCCAACCTAAAGAACTTCTGTTTTTCATCCTGACTAAGACCACGTATGCCATAATCTTAGGTAGGCATGATCGAAAATGAAAATAGCATTCATAAAAGATGGTCCGTGGCTTTGATGAAGAAATCTCACTACACAGTTATGTTGCCTTTTGGGGCAAAATTTCAAAGAAAAATTGGTTCTCAATACCAGTTTGTATTCAAAACAATTCATCAACAAACATCTACCTTTCATTCTCTTACATATATCTCATAAGAAAAGCCAACTGATTAGTTTGATAGTCAGCTTCTCTAACTACTTGTAATAGTTCTTAACAAACTACACAAACTACTAACTGAATAATACTTAATAAAGTAGCTACTAATCACTTCCTTCCTGACTCTTCTTACACATGACGCCTTTGATCTCAGCAAGTTCAAATTTCAATCTTTTGCTTCCTCTTTCAATGACTAGTTGACAACAAATTTAAATGGTTTATTCTACACTATGCATCAGTGCCAGCTTCTCCTCATTCTTGAAGATGTTTAGCTTCTGACTTCTACAGATAGACTTTAAAGGCTATACCTTTTTCCTATTAAAAGTGCTTCTCTATCATACCCTTTCATTCTGACTTTTTTCCCTTAAAATTTATTCCTGTCCACTCTAGCACATTCAGAGTTGTCAAGTGTGTTCTATGACAAAGTCATTCTTCTGGCCTGGGGGTGAGTCAATGTTTTGTTATGTTGGCTGTAGAGGATTGTAAGGAATTAGTTGACATCTTAACATGTCTTTTTTTTGTGACTGACGCAGGTCTAACAACATCATTGTTTTCATTGTTGGCATTATTGTTTTCATATGTGCTACTGTTGGTGTGCTACTGGTGATGGAAACTCTCAGCGCTTTCTTGCATGCATTGAGACTCCACTGGGTGGAGTTCCAGAATAAGTTTTATGAGGGAGATGGTTACAAGTTCAGCCCATTTTCATTTGCTTTACTTAATGAAGAGGATGAAATATAGTTGCAAAATAATAGAGTCTAAAATCTAGAACTGAAAGGGTGAAATTTATTACTTTCGTGGTCTTTGTACGGGAAGCTGAAGCTACATGCTATCATGATTGTTATTGTATCACTATGTCAATTTTTTTGTTGAAATTTCTAGATTTTTAATTTTTAATTTCCATCAGCTCATGGATTGGTAGTCAAAAGCCTGCAGTGTAAGAGGACAAGGGAATGGATCTCCGTGGGCACAGACTACTGTCACTAGTAACTGCACTTTGAGGCATGCTACAGTTGTGTGGAAAGTACTGAATGTGAATGATGCTGTAGTTTAGGTTCGCAAAGTGCTTCTGAAAATGAGTAGTTTCTTCTTTTGGTCATGTAATCTTCCGTAAACAGTCAATAGAATTTCTCATCGGACACTGCTACGTTAAATTGCTCCGCATAGTGCATAGTAATATTTATCAGCATATAATGCGATCTATGTTGTTGACCCCCTCTAACAAGATAATGCTTGTTATTATAATATTCTTAGCATTGTAAAATTATCTTCCTAGTTTTTTCATTGACCCTCTTATCTTCCTAGGCTCCTCCTTTTTTCTACTTTTACTGCTACTGGTCTCACGTTCTTGCCCACGTATCTGAACTTCGTTACACTTTTAGGACAGTGTGGAAAGAGTGAATTTCCCCCAAGTTCAGTTCCAATTTTTTCTTCCATTGATGTGTAACTTTCCAGAGATTTGTGCATCCCGCTGCAATTACTGCCTCTTGAAATGAACTGGCCGCATTGGAATTGTGACAGCAAAATACACATTGCTAATACATATAGACCCTTAAAAATCTCTCCATAAACCACTTGTAATTCTTGATCTTCTACTTGATCATAAGTAGACCAAGACCGAACATACCAAATTCATAATCACAGCTAATTCCTCCTAAAACCATAAGAATTTGTGCTCTTATCCAAAAATTAATGTAAGTTGAACAAGTTACTAAACTTTTGCCCTACAACTTAACCATCAATATGTACTGGCTCTCCTAATTCTTTCCTAATCCCTTTGGCTAATTCTTATGCCCTCAAGTTGCCACGGTATTTTATAATAGTACAATATATAAACTATTTTTTTCCTTTGCATGGAATATTCGATATCCTAAACCTACCTCACTTTGAGGCAAGGAATTTAACGAGGGCCTAGATTAATCTAAATTGATCCAAGATAGGACCCTTTTGGATGTGAACTTTATCATCTACATTGTAATATTTTGAGGACTCAAATTCAAAAACTCTAGTTAAGTTAATGTAACCCTTTTATTTGTTGAACCAAATGTCTAGTGGTATGCTGTGTAAATTATTAAATTGTAATTGTAAGGAAGTACAGCTTGATAGCCCATGATGTTAAGAACGTATTTTATCACTTGACACTACTATATATAGCAATCTACAGTAGGAGTACCAAGCAGACAGAGTTATAGCAGATGTGTAATCAAGAATAGATAGCAATCTGTAGCAGTGATATGCATGCAGAGTAAGTAGCATGATAGATCCAACAATGCACCTATTACAGAACTAATTATATACATAAGCTTCACTAGCCTAGTAATAGAAAACCGTAACAAAGCACCCTTAAAATTATTTACCATCAGTATGCAATGCAATTAAGGTTTAAACCAACGATTCTACCCCACATATAATTCGACCTCTGTAAATCTTGTAATATCCATCCTCTCCCCAATTGTGCCCCCATGAATTCTTTATTATCGAGTAAGGTTTTTCCTTAAACCGAATGGGATCATAGCCACCAGAGGCATATCATACTAGAAGACCCCCATGATCTAAATGTTTTATGCAGATGAATGGGCATGAAATGCCACCAATATTTGTTTGCATAAAAACTGCATTGATACCAACTGTGCCAAGCAAAGCAAAGTCACACTTTTTCCAAGTCTCCTTGGACCTTATTCTCATTGTCAGAATGAGTTGCTGTAAGAGGACCGTTCTTCACCAGATTTACAGCAATTTGATCTTCATCAGTGGAAACTACACTGACATTACAAACAGAAGCAGCAATTTTGCTTTTACCAAACTTGCAGGGTCCACGATCTGATCTAGTATGAGGATAGTTCTCCTCTCGTTCCAGTCCACCTACCTTAAGTGTGTACTCAAATGCAATAGTTATCAACTCGCCATTGCAGCCTGAGTCGCTTGCGCTATATTGTTTTAGATCACACTAAGATGATTGCAGATGTTAGTTCAATATTTCTGCCTTTTAACATGACAGTCGTCTTTTGTAATGCCTTCCTACAAAACTTAGAATTCAACTTATCAAAAATAAATAAATAAATAAATAAATACACCAATTCAATTAATCACATCTTCAATGCATCATACAGACTATGATCACGACCTAATCGTGCGACTTGCCTTAGTAGAAAAAATACAATATTTCTTCGATCACCATATGTATACAACTACAATCTTCAACAAGTATCTATCTGTCTTAGCGAAAAAACAAAGCATTATAAACATACTCAAAATATACAATTTGAATTTTGAACTTTTGAAGCTATTTAAAAAAAAATTCAAAGAATAGATATAGCAAAGCAAGTGGAAAAGGCAAGGCCAATATCCAGGAGAGGCGAAAGAATATATGAACCTCGTAGTTGTAATCTACGAGCTGTCATTCACCAAGGCTCGCTAGCTCTCCAGTGCTTACAAAATGAACCTCGTCTAGTGCTCTTGTGGTGCTAAATGATCCACACACGCCCTGATCACCAAACTATTTTGATGGTTTTATTTTAAGAAACTATCAATTTTGATGTTTAAATAGAAAAATATAATTTTTAGTTAGTTTTATTTCAAACTATTTTGATGGTTTTGATTTTAATGAGTTTTTCATCAATTTATTTAATGGAACAATGACATGATATTTTCTAAATATACAATTATTATTGTCATCGTGATTTTTGTCTACTTTCTCTTCTCTCATTTTTCTCTCTCCGTCCAAACTCAAAAGGTGATAATATCTTTAGTTTGGTTTCTTTCCCTCCCCCAATTCTCCATTTATCCAATGTATGCAGCGCTAAACTGCTCAAAGCTCTTGTTCAACTTACCTAGTAATAGAGAACGATGCGTTGGCCCCCTATTGATACGAGTTCGTGCCAGTGGCCACCTTCTTGGAGGTAACTTTATTCGCTCGCCGACTCGCCATTTAGCAGAGTTAAACCCAATAGCAGAGGGTAAATATCAAATTTCCATTACTTCTAATGGCCCGCCGTTCATTCTTGGGTCTTGTCCTCTTTTCCCTTGTATTTATATCAGTGGTGACGGCCAAGTTCATCAACGAAGGCAATAACTTTCTAATCTGTCAAGTCATTTTAGACTGCAAAGGTCACTTGCTCAATGCCTGGCGCCACTTTTCTAACTTTAAGGTGAAGTTCGGCAAGGCCTACACTGCCAGGGAGGAGCGCAACTATCGCTTTAATGTCTTCAAGGCCAACTTACGACGAGCCAAGATATACTAAAAATTTAAAATGCACAAACCAGCCCTAAAAAACAAAAGGAGAAGACAAAAGGGAACGAAAAGGGAAGCTTATGGCTCTGCGGTAATACTTGGGTGACATTTTGCAGAGATTTGGAGCTTCAAATCACGGCAATCATTTCCTCACATTCCTCTTCCCTACTACATGTTTTTGAAGTTATGTTTGGAAAAAGGGTTGATAATTTTTGGATCATTTCTAGGATTGAATCCATTGTTCTAAATAAAACTAATTGGACTTGTTTAATTCTTTTAACATCAGGCTGGATGATTCTATATGCCACGTGTACGGTCTTTGATTTTGGATGAGCCCTGTATTATAAAGTGCTAATTTTAAGATAGTGAGAGTAGTAAATGTTGCCATTTAACTAAATAAATTTTGGCCTAAAAAAATCAAAGAAAAGCTAAATAAAATTGTTGAAAAAATATAAAGGTTTGGGTTACGTATTTATGATAAGTTAGGACTCTAATGATGGGTTTAAAGTAAATTCTAAAGCTAAACAAGTGAATTAATGTTGGGATGAGAGTTTGATACTGCTTATTAGAATAATAAGAGTCTAACAAAACTAATAAAATTGAGAAATGAGTTTAACTGTAGCTAGTAACCACAATGAGTTTGGGATTGAGATTTTGAGTTGAAAAAATTGTTGATAAATAGTGATTGATAGTTATAATTATGTTGGTTGTAGATTGACCTCATATTGGCCATATTGAGTGTGTTGAAAGCTTAACTGGATTAATTTGGATAATCTTGGCTTGGTAAAACCAAGGATTGAGATATCTTAGGAACTATCCTTTCTCTAGGCTTGTATGGTATGTTTGTGAGATCAGTGAAACTAATAAATTGTATATTTTGTGTGAAAAAAGTGTTATGCTTTTGAAATTTTATGTAAAATAGGGCTTGATTGGAATGTGTATTTGTATAGAAATTGATGTATGACATTTCACCTAAATAGTTTGTGAAACTCAAGCATGTGTTTTGAAATCATCTTTTAATTGTTGAGCATAATTGTGATTTTGAGCATAATAATATGTTTGTAGTAATGGCAGAGGAGATTGTATGTAATAGCAATTTAGATGAATTTGCCACCACCTAGACAAAATTGTTGTTTGGCACATAATGTGAATCACCTTCGTCGAAAAAGGATTTGGTGTGGAGTCCGATATATATTTAGATAGCCATGCACCATTGTCTCTTGTGGAAGTAGTAGTGTGGAGTCTAATGAGAGCTATGCATTAGCATTTTTGATGAATAAGAGATGGCATAACATCCTAATTCTTTTCTCTTTGAGTTAATTAAGTTAATGATATTTTAAGAGAGTTTAAGAATATTTATATACATTGAAAAATGATTTTATAATCAATTAGGGCTTGTAACAAGATAAAAAGAAAAAAAGAAATGAACTGCCTTTGTAATCAAAAATTTTCAAAGAAAAAATGATAATATTTTCGAGTACTTTTTTTGCATTAAAAATAAACACATCAAGCTTTTTATGGATTCCTAATTCACAATTTTTAGAGATATGTAGAATTAAATATAAATTTTTGAAATTGAGTTAACAAAACTATGCTATTGGCCATAGTGGATGGCACATTCTCATATTTAAATTTTCTATCATAAAACAAAACTACAAGGTGATATTTTAAGAGGGTTGAGGCGATTTTGAATAGCTCAACTAGGGTTTCATGAAGGGTATATATTGAGCAAGTTTTTGGGCTTTTAATCACTAAGGTAACCTTGGGTCCAAATTATAAGGTTTGTTTGATATTAAATAAGCGTTATTTATTTTGTTTTAATGATATTTATCATAAAAGGTGCTTAAATATGAAACCCTGAAGTTGTTTTGGGTTAGATTAAGCTAACGAGGTTAGCTAGCAGTATTTATTAAGTTTAATTAATGTTAAATAAGTTATTGAAAGTGAGTTTTAGGGTTGTTTGTGCTTACCCATGCTTAATTAGGGTTCAATACCTTAAATGTTATTAAGGTTAATTGTCATTAATGATGTCTGTTAATTATTAATTGTAGATTGATAGCTTTAGAGCTCTTTAGGCTTGTTGGGAAGCTCCTTTTCAATCCAAATTATCCTTTCGAAGTGGTAACCCAAAGGTGAAGGTAACTAAGAATTAAATTTTTGTAGATAATTATTGTTTGTAATTATGAGTTGTATATTATTGGTTATGATGAAAATGATGATATGGATATACAAGTATGTGGTTAATGATTATTGAGCATTATGTGATATGCGGCTATAAGTTTGTTGGTGATAAAATAGGATGATTGATTTGGTTTGGGTTGTATGGTTATTAAGCATGATGTGATGATGACATTGTGATTATTGAATCTTAATAAGTATTGATTATGGCATGTGAATTAATGAGCATGCTTATAAGGATGTGTATATGTGATTAAGTGATTGAATGTTTATAGCACAATTTTAAGAATTGAGTATAAATACATGTCTTGATAAGCTGATATTATGCATGAATAAAGTTATTAAAGTATATATTATTAAAGTATATATTGATGATATGGCAATGAACATGGACATGATATTGGTATGAAATTTAAATATTGGTTATTTATTTTTGGCTTAATAGTATGTGCTTGATTATAAGATAGGTTAATTAAAATTGCAATTATGATATATCATTAAGTAACATGAGCATATTGCATGATCATGGATATGTGATAGTGTACTCAAGTGAGTAAGGGCATTATAGAAAATCCATGTGGTGTAATAATGATCAATTTGTGCATGGTGATTGGCATATTTGATTACAATACATTTATGTCTATTATTCCTTAAGGATGACATATGTGAGTGGAATCATCGATTTCCTATGAGGGATGGTGTAGGTTATGGCAATTATGATACCCCTCATATTTGAGAAGAGAAAATGCATAATTTGAGAATAGGGATGGTTACCTTAATTGAGCGATCCCCTGATAATTGGAGAGTGGGTATGATTTGATAACTCATAAATTTAGTCAAAAGATATAAAGATAAAGATAAAGATGGAATGCATATGACCATAGATAATTATCATCATTGCATTATACGCCTTATGATTAATGATTAATAGTTTTATGATATATACTAGATATTGAAAGATTGTTAATTGTGCTTTCTTGCCTTACATGCTTATATTTGACATGCTTTAATGTACTTGAATTTATGTGCCTTAGTTATTGAGATTGTATAATCTCACTCCCATCTGTTAACATATTTTCAGGGGATGTCAAGGCCAAAGGAAAAGGAGAAGCCTTTGAGGTCAAGAATTAGAGCTTGTTATTGTAAAGTATCTAGTCTTCTTGTAATGTAACTAAATGCATATTTTTCCAACTTAGAGATTTATTGTAATATATGTAATATCTACCTTGACATTACCATTTAATCACCACAAACAATCACACATAGATAATTAAGAGTAATTAAACCCCTAAGCTTACCATAAATAAAGAAGGATAAAATATAGAAAAATAAAACTTTAAAAACATTTGCAATCTCAAGTACCCTTCAAAAATATATTTAAACTCATAAAATTATAAGTATATAAGCAATATGGAAGCAAGAAAGATCATAAAATCATATCCAATAAAAAAAAATAAGGGCAAAAAATTTTTTTGTTCAAAATGGCACATATGACGCTACTTGTGCACTATATGCTATGGCATATGGTATAGAGAAGTAAGTTCTCACTCTGTGACATACGTCATGGCACACGTGATAGCAAATGATAACTTGTTAGGGATAAACTTCTGACATGTGTCATTTCCACAAATGATGTCTAATTGGAGTGATTCAAGTGTCAATACGTAGCTTATTCGATAATCTAACTAATGACATAGTTTCATTTTAATATAATATTTCATTTGAAAGTGAGACGCGTAAATGCCAAATGGTTACTTAATACTATTTTCTCGCATCCAAGTGCCCCAAATCATAACCATATGTCATTAACCACAATTAATGCCTCAACCATATCTAATTGACTATTACACACTTGATGAAACAATTATGTCATCAAACATGCATTTCAATTCACATTTAGTTGCTCAAATGCCCTGATTTCTCATAAATAGGGCCACATTGTATTTATACACAATCAATTACCTTGGCCTCATTCAATACATCTCATCTAATCAAAATATATAAACATGTATTTGTACTAATATCTCATCCCTCTAACCACATTTATCACAAATATCAATCTTAGGGCTAAAATATTACACAGATCCTCTTATACAAATGCACTCAAAATGCATGTTTTTCTATTAGATAGCATATAAGTGTAAACTTTATATATATTCATTACAAAATATAAAATAAAGCCATACGATAGTAGTCTCACTACTCTTGGCTTGAATCTTTTCCCTTACTCCTATTCGCTTTTGAACTTGTAAAATAGTAACCATGAGGTGAGATAGAGTCCCAGTAATCAAAATAATTCAAACTATCTATTAACAGATAAAAGCATAAACAAGTACATAAAACATGAATATAAACCACATGTTAATATATATATATATATATATATCCAATATCACGTGCATGATGATACTATCCATCTGAACCTCCATATCTACCTCAAACCGAATTCATAGGCTTCATTGGACTAACCCCAAATAAGTTGATTTGAGCTCACCTTAAGAGAACTACCTAACCAAAGATGTTCTATTCCATTTTTGGACTATGAACTCCCCCTATTATGTATATTAATCAAGTGATGTATATTCCAGTGCCATACCTTTTTGGGTATTAAGGAGTTCATAACCATGTCATGACTACCCAAATGTTCTATGGTAACAGTCCATCACATGTTGCTATATCGAATGTCTCATGATGTTAGTTCGACCATATAGATTTCAGATACTACTCCACTTAAAGTGAACTCCTACCTTCATTATCGTGATTATAGTTTTCGCACATGATATAGTTCACACAATTTATCATATTCATATTTCTTATCAATCAACACTTAGTTAACAACACAATTAATAAATGCATATTAGTTTCTCAAAATCATTTTCTTTCCCCACTTTACAAGTTCTAAATTATACAAATGTTTACTATATTTACTTTTACAATTTACTTATAAATAGTTAAATAAGTTAATAAGTAGTATAAATTATCTAGTTATTCCAACCCTCTAGATAGTTAAGGGTTACCCATCGTACTTTTCATCCTTTGCATTATCAACTGCTCAAAATACTCGTAAGCTATATCAATATACAAGATTAGCAATATATGTCAATTCCAAATTGAACATAAGTATTTATTAATATAATTAAACTACCTTAAGCTTTTAATCTCTTCCATTAGGTAATTTTAAATCCTATCCACCTTTCAAAAACTCCCTACCACTTTTACTAACCCCATTAACCTCAATACAAGATTTTTCACAATTTAAACATTTCCTTTTGAGGCTAAAATTGAACCAAAGCCTTAAAACTCTGTCATCAACTATTAAATTAGTCATAAATTCTCAATTCAACTTTACTGGTCCCTATAAAAACCCCTCCCTATCTTAGAACACAATTTCTAAAATATCTCAAACTAAAAGAAAGTATGGTAAATAGAAAAGGAATAAAGTGTAAAGCTTACTCGGTAAACAACAAGTTGAAATCAACTTTCAATTGCCCGAGATCTTATGCCTTAACAGAGCAAACTTCTTCCTCCCTTTTTTTTCATTCTTTTCCTTTTTCTCCTCTCAAAATCATAAGCTGACCCTTTAATTTAAAGTTAAATTTTTGATCCCTACGTTGTGGCACATTGTGACATGCCATGGTACATGGCACAGTGAGATATTTGTCACTCTAACTCTTTTACTTGATCTCGATTAGCTCTGCTTCTATTAAATTTTGATTATACAACTACTAAGGACCCAAAATGTCAATTTATGATTCAAAACCATGATTAAACTAGTTAATCTACTAATTTATCCTTAATTAGTAATTAGTTTTCAGATTAAAATTCAAGATGTTACTATATGTTAACTATTTATCATTTGTATATGGCTGTTATTGTTAGACTTGGACATTTTGAGGTGTGGCTATCATGTTTAATGAGGAAGGCCTACCAAGAAAAGATATTTTAATCATTGTCATGATATATGGTGTGATTTATACATGGATGATAATAGCATAAGAGGGGAGAAACTTGATCTTGGTGCTTGTAACATAAACACTTGTTTTGACACCAAATTTTCAAGATCTTCATTTGATGTTGATAAATCTAGAACCATTAAATAGATATTTTTATTACTTGTGCATAGACCCTTAGATTATCTTAATTGGAGGTCCAAGTAGTTAATTAGGTACTTTAGGAGTTTTAGAATTATGTGTTGTTTGGCAAAGCATCTTGTTGGCCACAGTGGAACTAGCTATTAGCTGCAGTGAGTGATTATGCCCAAGCCATAGTGGACGTGCATTTAGCCATGACGAATGTACCAGAATCCTCAGAATGTTTATTTTGTCCTTCTTTGACTTGTTTCCAAATGCTCTTTCCTTATACAATATTTTCACAATATTTTCTACTCTGATTTTAGGTATTTTCAAGTGTTTATATTTTATTGCTCAATTTTAAATAAATTTTAAAATCTTATTGTTTTTAATGTTTCCAAAGTCAATTGTTAAAATAACTTTAACTAAGGTTGATTCGTAGTTTTAATGTTTCGTTTAATTATTGTGCATTTAAGAATGATTAATGAAGGAGGTCATTTTAAATGGTATGGAGTCCCTTTTAAGACATCTTATTAGTTAAAGGACAGGGGAGCTATGGTCTAAGAATGAGTAAGGTTGCTCTTGGTTGAATTACCCTTCATGATTAAAGAGCTTAGGCTACGTCAATCACACGACCTAGCCCTATTTATATTGATAATGCATGGTCTTGGTTAATAGTACATATCAGTAGGTATAAGGCGATCACATCCATATTCATATTTGTGTTTGCATGTTTGAGTAAGTAGAACATGGTTATTTTATATATGCCCTCTTTTGCATGCTCATGAATATGGCTCCTTATATGTGATTGAATTGGTTATTTGGTTTATATTTTGGTTAAATATAAATCTCGTTTCACTCATTAGAGCTATTAAATAACAATAATTTCCTTGAGTCATCATTAATATCAAAATTCCTATAAAAATCACTAAAATTCACATTCAATCACAAACCTCAAAACCAATTCATTTAATCATCAATATAACCTCCATTCAACCAAAATAAACTATTAATTTTTTGTGTCGCATAATATGCCCCTATTGGAGGCCCACAAAATTTTTGCTATATTTTTTAGATATTCCTCACTAATTCAACCTCTTTTCCTCTGTCTCTTTACTAATGCCTTATTGGTTAGTTGATTCTCAAACCCCTTCCCTTGGTGAAGTCAAGTGACTTTCGATCCTTACCTGGGTGGGGATCGATCACATCCTTCTTTCCCTTGTCTTTGATTATGGAGATTTAATTTCACAGCCCTACTTTCAAGCTTTATCTTTATGGCATACCTAACTTTGTTTTCTTTAATACTTTCACTTACAATCATAAATTTAAATTTTCTCACTAAACTCTAACTTCAATTCCTTGTATAAACTATTTGGGCAAATCCAAATCATAGAAATTCTCATTTTTATATCATTAGTTCCATTAAGATCCAAATAGTCAATAAAAACACCAAAAAATTCAAAATCTATCAAACGCTAAATTTTTCCTATTAATAAATCAAAACCAGAAGATGATAGGTAATTAAGAAAAAAATTTAAAACACTTACATAATATTGAAAAGTTTAAAATCATATTCAAAATATTCTATTATAGAGTCAAGATTGCCAGATTCCTCTCACCGTCACTTGAGCAACCCTCGCTCTATTTCCTTCTAAATATTTTTTCAACAGAATTGGATAACTTCATTCATACGAATGCTAAAAAACAAAGAGATGACAAGCCTATAAATATAAGAAAAGACACCAAACATAGACCTAACTAGAAAACCACATAAGAGCAACTACTTATATGGTGGCAAGTCAAATAATAAGAAGTCAGAATTTAAACTATAAGCAAATTAGCAAGATAGCCAGCCATACTATTATGCTCCTTCTAAATAAAATTAAAATTAATAATTTATTGTCTATTCAATAAATGCCTCGCAGCTTTAATGATATCCAAGAAAAGGTGATAATTATGGTTGCTTCTTGTGATTGTTGAGATAGCACATGCACAACCACAAAAGACTTTCATGGTCCTAAACCCTTTTCTCTAACAAAGCTCTAGACCTTTGTAAATCTTATAAATCTCTGCAATGATAGCTAAAACACCATCTAATTTTCAACTGAAGCCCTGTAACCATATCACATTAGTGTTCAATAGAATACTGCCACAAGCACTTTTCCTTCTTTTTTAATATAAGGCCACAGAAGATCCCTACAAAAAGAAACAGAAATCAAGTCATGTCAGATTCCATGAGGAATCTATAGCTTGAAGGTGGATGATTAAAAATAACAATATCTAAATTTTCTTGAGAGGCCTGGTGAGCAAGCATGTTAGTGTATTTGTTTGCTTCCTTGAACATGTGATCGAAGGTAATGATCCAATCTTTCATAACAAAATCTCTGACTCTCTTGGTAGTTCTTGAAAAAGGGTGATTATCAGAGATATTACACTGAATAAGTGAAAAAGCTTCCATAGAATTGGAATGAATATTGATTGTAGTAAATTTTTAAATGCCTTTGGAAGGGACTCCAAAGTGAATTCAAATGGAAGAGAGGAGGGGTTTATTAAACCATTAATGAGACCTACCATGTGATTGACATGCCTCCTCTCATTTTTTTAACTCCTTTCTTTCTATTTTTCTATTCTTTTCTAATATTTCATTTAATTTTTTAAAAATTAATCGTTTAGTTCTTTAACTTTTAACTCATTTATAATTTAATCCCTGAATTATGACTTGTTGCAACTCAATTTCTTAACTATAACTCACTTATGACTCAATCCCTCAATTTTGATTCACATATGATCCAGTCCCTCAACTTTTGTTATTTCTCCTTTTTCATGTTAGTTTAGATCCCAAATCATAAAGCAAGAGGAGGGTAATTTAGAGCAATATATGAGCATTTCTTTTATCCCTTTAATTTGATAAGGATAGTTTTTTTAAACAAATGAAAAATCAGGACTAGTTATAAGTGAATCAAAAGTTGAAGAATTGAGTTACAATGAGTCATAATTGATGGATTAAGTTCTGACGAGTCATAATTGAGAGACTTAATTACATGTAAATTAAAAGTTGAAGGACTAAAGGATTAATTCCTTCCCTTTTTTTACTTTTTTCACTTTTATAATCTAGTATTTTTACCTTTCAAAATCCTCTTTGATTATTTTTATAATGACTTAAATTTTAAAAATTTAAAAATTTTTCAATAAATTATTTATACTTAAATAATTACATAATGAATGTTAACTATCACGAAATCATTCAATTAAATTCAAATTCAATGCTCGTAAAAATTTACTACTTGTAATTTTGTACTTCTTTGTAAAATAATAATTTAATACTTTAAGAATATATTTAAAGTTAATTTATCTTGATTAATATTTTCTCCGATTTCTTATTCCACTTCATTAAACCACAATCATGTGTGCCTTTATACCTCACACAGCATAAATTAAGTGACTTTAAACATTAATTTACTTAATAAATCATATCTTAATATTATTTAAATTTTAGGAGTAAAAAATGGGATGTTACAGTCACTTGGCAAATAAGGTCAAAAGTAACAGTCAACAAACAGTCATTCTAACAGCTAGTGCTAGTAATTTGAGTCAAACCCGAATAAGCCTGAATAAATTTAGGGCTGAGCTTGATAAAATTATTTTTTTAATGGTCGAGCCTATTTGGGCTCAAAAAAATTCAGGCCAAGCTCAATCAGGTTTGGACTTAACTCAAATACCTAAGTACAAAAAGTTCATTTTTAAACAAATATATTAAATATTAATGAATTTTTTAAGTTTTATATTACTTTATATTAAAATATCATTTATTTGAGTATAGTATTATATATTTTTTAAAAAAATTAAAAAATTTTAATTTATCATGTTTTTATTATTTTTAATCTTTAAAATATCTCAAAATAATATTTTTAATGTATTTAAACATTAATTTTTAAATTTTAAGACCCACAAATTTTTTTTTAAATTTTTTTAGTCTTCTACATCATTTAAGAATTCCAAAAATTATATTTTATATTTTTTATAAAATAAAAAAATTTTAAATTTAAAACTAAATTAAAATTGATTTACAAATAAAAAAATTGATAATTCAGGTATTTGGGTTAGCTCGAAGCCTGAAGAGGTTAAGCTAGAGCTTAATCAATTAGGCTATTTAAGAAGTTTGGGCTTATTTGATAAGCTTGCCTCATCCAAATTATCAGCTTTACTAATGATACGGTGAAATTGCACTCTTTTAAAAGTTTTAGGATAATATTGCTTCACAAAAAAATTCAAATACAATATGTTTCTCATAAAAAAATTTAAGGTATTTTTATCTTTTGACCCTTAGATCTATTCGGCTCATTTATTATGTGTCAGAATTTTTACCTCCTAAATATATTCCAAAGTGTTTCATGAATGTGTGCACACCTTGAACTCCTCCCATCTATGAGGACTTGACTTCTCTCCTTTGAGAAAAGCCTCCTTTGCCTCTCGAGGTAGAGGCTTAATTTTGATCTTTTAAATTTAATTTGGATGGTCCATATTTAATATTTAATATTTTTATTTTTAAAATAAAAAATATATAAAAATTATAATTTTTTAATAAATGTACTTATCAATATGACAGTTTAAATTTAATATAGGTAGTTTAAATTTAATATTAAATTTTTTTAATAAATTTACAGTTCTGTTCAGAATATATTTGCACTGTCTATAATATATCTAAAAAGTTAATTTAAATTTTTTATATTAAATTTAGATCATCTACATTAAATTTGGACTATTATATTGATAGGTATATTTATTAAGAATTTTTATATATTTTTTGTTTTAAAAATATAAATAAAAATAGAAAAATAAAACTATTAAATTTAAACCATTCAAATTTTAGATTTTTCTTTGCCTCAAAATGAGAGGCAAAGGAGGCTTCCCTCAAGGGAGAGAAGCCGACTCTCATCTATGAAGCCTCTATTTATACATGGGATCTTGGTCTTGGTATAAGGAGAGGCTTCATAAATGATTCTTTTATTTTTAAAATGATTTTAAATATAATTTTTATAATTAATCATATAGATGTTAAATACTTTTCATGTTCTCTTTATAAATTATTTATGCCAATATCATCAGTATCAATGCAAATGAAGTATAAGAAATTAGTGTGTAGAATTTTAAATATACTCTTATATAATAAATCTAAAAAGTGATGTTATGTTATTTTTTTTCTCATAAAGATTAATTTTAAAAATATCTTTTAAATATTATCTAAAAAATTATACCGGACTTATAAATAAAATTGAAGGAAATATTATATAAATATTAGCTAGATTACTATTATATATATTTTATTTGTTAAATAAATAATTCAAGTCATGTTAGTGCACAAAAGGTGCAAACAAGTGATGAGATTTAAAAAATTAAAATGCTCATATTATTGATAGAGACCTTGTAAGCCAATCAACCAGTACAATTATTTGCCTTTTTAAAGACATACTCAAAAGTGATCATTAATCTTTCATAATAAACCCTCTAATTTGCTATTAGTTCAATGAGTTCATGATTAACAAAGAATTAGTTATACATGAGAGCAAGTATTTCAATAGTAACAATACGATAGGTGCCTGTTCCTCCGGAAAAACTGATAGGTGTATGAATTTTGCAAATAACTCTCTCTCTCTCTCTCTCTCTCTGTCTCTCACTGTGTCTGCGCGCGTGTGTTTATTTACATATATATCTCTCGTTCACACGTATAGAAAATAGACATGCACATATAAAATGTTATTATTAAATATTGACACATTTATACTTATATTTCTAATATTTCAACTTTTCAAGTGAGCCAATAATGAAAATTTCACACCCAAAGCTGACACTTTCAGTCTGGTTTTAAATGTTCAAAATTTCCAGTAAAAGACTCGTTGGTGATGTAAACAATATAATTCTCTATTTAAAAATATAAAATATCTTTTAAAAAATTAAATATTTAAAAATATAAAGTATTTTAAAGTCTTTTGAGGTGTAATTATTGTCTTTTTTTTAAAGTATCTATATTGTTAATGACTTTATATTAATTGTAAGGTATTTAATAGTGATAAATATAAAAAAATAGAATTAGTTTGAAAGTAACTAACTATATTATTAATGAATGATATTTGGTTACCTGAAAGAAGGATATATTAATTTTCTTATTAAATTGGATCCATGTTATTTAACTTAAATTGCGTGACTATCACCAGTCGCCGCTCTTCTTAATATGATTGTCATGTACTTCTTCATATGATCCAGTTTATTATAAAATTAATTTAGCTATCGGAATATAATTTAACTAAAAAAGTATAGATTTAAATATATATGCTTGAAAATAAAAAACTACGCATACGCAATTTTAATAAAAATAAAAAATAAAAAATCTAAAAAATGTAGATTGTGACTTGTAAATGAAACTCAGCATCAATATAATTGACCGGTGACTGGGGTCTAGATGTGTAGCAGAGTTCGACTGGGTTACCGTTTCTCTTTCTAGTTTTTACTTCCAACAACAGGTCGGAGCGGGGGAGAAAAACCAGAGACGAGGGGGAATACAGAGAGCTCCGAGTCGTGGGAGCGACATGGAAGAAGATCACAATTACAGTGGCAGTGGCGGCAATCACTTGGAGACTTCCAAGGCTGAGAGATCCGTTTGGCTGATGAAGTGTCCTCTCGTTGTCGCCAAGTCATGGCAGAATCATCCTCCCTCTCATGCTCAACCTCTCGCCAAGGTCGTCCTCTCCCTTGATCCTCTTCATGCCGACGATCCCTCCGCTCTCCAGGTACTTCTCAATTCTTTTCAAATTTTATCTTTTATGCGCTATTTCAACCACTATTTTTGCCCTGCTCTGTTATGTTTTGCCTCGCTTTGCTTTCATATTCTTGTTGACAGGAGAGAGTGATGCGATTTGGTGACTTTATCGGAGAGATGCGTTGATGAGGATGTAAATCATCCTATAAAGTTGGGATTTTCCTGTGAAGTTGTTATCAATCCTCACTAACTTTTTTCAAAACCCTACTTTGTGCACTTGAGCACAATTTGTAATTTCAAATGGTGGTGTATTGTTTTAGCTGTAAACTATGCTTATTCTGAATTTCACACAAACCATAAGTACTTTCAAGATTATTAGTTGCTTAAATACAGTTAGATATACATTTTGAAGACATGGCGAACTCAAAGCTCGTAATAGCCGTTTTCTATTCTTATCTTATTGATATTTGTAAGTTGTCGTCGGGGAAAAAAAAACTGATGGGTAAGAGTGTTGATTTATTATTGATGTGAGATGTTCGTCCATTTTCTAACTTGTATCATGATTATGTCAGTTCACAATGGAGATGGCTGGCACCGATGCAGTGAATATGCCAAAAACTTATTCTTTAAATATGTTTAAGGATTTTGTTCCCATGTGTGTATTCTCTGAGTCAAACCAAGGTAAGAATTGTGATTTCAGCTTGCTGCAAAACATAGTTTCAACTTTTCATTCATTGGTGGCAATTTTATAATCCTGCTCCACTGGAGCTGCATCATTGTTCATGTATATCATAAATCTAACCTCTTGGATATGATATGATATCAACTCATGTCACAGCTTTGAATGATGATATTTATTATGTTTCATTTCATGCCTGATGATTCTTTAACAGAGCAGTGTATAACTTCCCTCAATTGATGTTAGGATTATTTAGTAAAGATACTACCCTGGTTGTAGATTGTTTTAAAAGACCAAAGCTCTGATTTCACCTTGATTCTTAGCCCTGCCATGTTGCAGATTATATATTTTTTTTTAATTACCATTTTTGAAAAGAATATTTTTTTTTTCCTCCTAAAATTGAGAGGGTGGCAATGATGAAATATTTATTACTTTTACGTGTGGAGTTTGATAAGGCTAGTGGGATAAGGCTTGTTATTGTTACGTGTGGAGTTTGATATCTGTGTTGAGAGGGGCTACATGGAATTTGGAAGATTTCAAATAATTCTGTGTTGGTACTTTGGGAGTTAGTTCATTTAGTTTAAGCAATACAGGACAAAGCCATCCATTACAGTTGAAGGGAGCAGTAGCTCCATTTGTCTGGTGTGGCTAAGATGTAAACAAGCATGGTAGGATACTGTCATAAAAGGTTTTCGTTTTGACTCTTCTAGATCATGTGCAATGTTAATAATAGCTGTAGTAAACTGAAGTTACATTTTGCAACTTTTGTGTGGTAGTTAGAAGTCTAATTTGAAGGTTTAACAGCTTTGTTGAGAGACTTCGAGAAAGCAAAGTGAACGTAACTTCAAACTTTATGGGCCATAAACACTTTTATTATGATGTGAAAAAAATATCATAATCAGGAACTGACTATTAGGACAATTATATAATTTAAAATAGATGAAAAGGACTTGCATACAAGTGTTTTTAGTTATATCAGTTGTCATAATTAGGCTTGGCACCTTGAATAAGGTAACAGCCAGTAGGTTCTTGTTAGGCAAGGTTGCGATGGAAGGGAAAGTGGAGCATAAATTTGACATGAAGCCCCATGGTGAAAATATTGAAGAGTATGGCAAATTGTGTCGTGAGAGGACAAACAAATCTATGATTAAAAATCGACAAATACAGGTAATATTTCTTAATTAATATTTGACTACCCCTTAGGTAGTTTTTGGCTTATTGCATATACGTGTGATGGAAAATATTGATTATCTTGTTTGCTTGATTTTGTTGTTAGGTTATTGATAATGATCGTGGAGTTCTAATGAGGCCCATGCCTGGAATGGTTGGTCTAGTTTCTTCTAATTCAAAGGTACCCTTTTCTATACGGCATTATAATTATACGTTGAATGAAATGCTGATAATTGGCTTTAGATCAGGTTCTTGCATTGCATAAAATTTGGGGTGCATGGTATGGAAAACTAACGCTAATTATTAGGAGTTCATATGAAGTGTTATCAATTTATTATAATTCAACTATCGCAGGATAAGAAGAAGACCCAACCAGTGAAACAGTCAGATACAAAGAGAACAAGAAGAGATCGTGGAGAGTTGGAGGACATAATGTTCAAGCTATTTGAAAGACAGCCCAATTGGGCCTTGAAGCAGCTTGTCCAAGAGACTGACCAACCAGCTGTATGTCTTTCTGCTCTTTTTTTGCTGGCCTTTTTTTGTGGCGAGGGGTGGGGTTAAAAACACTTGGTTTGCCTTGACGTTCTTTCTCTAGAATTTATTATTTACGGTGTTGTAAGTTGTTATATGGTAAATTTGAAGATTGAATTTATTATTTGATCAGCTGCATTGCATCTGTTTGTTGTATAAGATATTTGGGATGCACAAATATCCAACGATCAACCATTTGAATGTGCCCTCGGTCACAATTCAACATGGTTCTTAAATATTCATGTATTGGAGCTTCAAAGTCAAATTTACATAAATCTGCATGTATTTAGCATGATTTTAGGATCAATAGACGGATTATTTAATTTCTGAATTTATACTTGAACGGTTTGACTTGATTTCGTTTTTTAACATTTGGGGGCGTGGATTTTCCGCTCTGTTTTGCAGCAATTCTTGAAGGAGATCCTGAACGAATTGTGCATTTACAATAAAAGGGGTGCCAATCAAGGAACTTATGAGCTGAAGCCCGAATACAAGAAATCTGTTGTTGAAGAAGATACAGGTGCTGAATAAGTATACTTCGCTCCCAAGTGCCCCAACTACCCCTCCATCCAAAAATAAAATATAAAGTCAAGAGTAAGCACATTTATGTTTAGTATATTTGGGAATGGGGTCATCGGGTCATCCGAGTAACTGGTAAATTATGTATCTTTAGTATACTCAGCTTACGATGTATTTTTTTCCCCCTAAACTTCTTTCGAACTTGAAGAAGGTGCGCAACAGCGCAAGTGAGTTGTATACGTTCTAAAAAGGATTTTAAGGTAGCGAAATTTTTTTACGGGTAATTGTTGCTTGGTTGCACTTTCGTGCGAACTGGCTATTTCAAGGCAGAGACAATTTCTTAGTGTTATACAAGGTGTTGCTATCAAGAGAATGATACAGGTTAGGAGTGAATGAATGGCCTGGTTAGAAGCGAATCAAACAAACAGAAATCAAGATACAAAAGTTGTCTATGATAAAGGAGGCAATATAAAAGATTATTCTTTAATGCGCTATTATGCGTTTCTTCCCGAGGCTCCAACGTTCTTATGACTCTGCTTCTTTTTGTTAAATTGATGCTGGTTTGAATGATCTATGGCTTCGGTGAGAGTTTACGATTATCGTTTGCTGGTTGCTGGGTATCGATCCCTTCTTCGAAGGCAATGAAGAACAAGAAGGGGAGGAGGGTGAAGGATAACAACGGACAAACAAAAAGAGGAGAAGTTATATATAGATTTTGTGAAATAGATTTATTTATAAATGAGTTTTATAAAATTTAAAAATTATAGTCAAGTCTCTTGAAATGAAACTTGAGTATACTGAGATCAAATCACAATAATGCTCTTATTAAAAATATATTATATCAACTAAATAATTTATAATTTTTTATCAGTAATTTATAATTATTCCTTCAATTTTTTACAGTTATAATTTCATATATTTAATAATTAAATTGATTATGCATTATTAAAAAGCTTGACACTAATTGTTTATAATTATTTCATCATTAATTTATGATTATTACTTTAACTTTTTACAATTACTACAACCAAACTAGTATTTTAGCACAGATTTATTTGTTTAGTAGCCACGTTTTCAAAATGTGGCAAAGCTTCCCACCAATGGCTGTAAAAAAATATGGCTATATTAATCGTGGAAAGAATTTAGCCACAGTTTTAAGGAAAATGAAAACATGGCTCAAAACTACACTTTCTGTAGAAACTGTGTATATTTTTCACCTGACAACTTGTTAGACTTCATCTGTAATCACATTTTTCGTGGCTCAAAGCTATGTTTCTGTAAAAAACGTGACCACTGACTTATATTTAAAAAAAAAATTGGCAAATTTTTTCCAGTAATTTAAATATTACATATTATTATATTAAAGCCATGTTTTTCCAAGAAAACGTGACTACTGGCTTCTTTTAATAAATAAAATTTAGTAAATTTTTCTCAGAAAATTAAATATTTCCAAAACCTTTTGATTTATTTAAATATTACCAATTATTGTATTATATTATTATTTTTCTACAATATTTCACACAATTTAATTTTAAAAATATTTTTGATAATTAAGTTTTATTTATTTTATCATCAGATTATTAATACAAATTATTTAGATTATTTTTGTTATTGATTTATATAGATATTTTTATTTCTAATTATAAAATATTTTTAGTCAATATTTTAATATCCTATTAATATGAAACATTTCCTAACCTGTAAAACAAAAATAAAATTATAATTAGAAATTTTAAAACAAACGAACAAATAAGAAACACGAATAGACTAAAAAATAGGGATAGAATAAGAAATGAGAAAAGAAGAAAAGGAAAGAAATTGTAAAGAACTTATATGAAAAAATGATGCCGGAGGAGAGAGCTCGAGAAGAGATAGAAAGAAATGAAAAGAAAAGCAGCAAATGAAGGCAGAGGTGGGTCAATATATATAAAAACTAAGATTAAGTCACGTTTATTTAAAAACGTAGCTTAATCAATCACATTTTTATCCAAAAACATGGCTGATGGCATTATTCTAATAAAAACCAAGCCACGTTTCTAGTAAAAAAACGTGGCTTGGCTCCAGCAGTCAGCCACAAAAGCGTGGCTTGGAGCCACATTTTTGTACAAAAATTGTCTTAGATCCACTAGCATTATGCTATTATTTTAATAAAAAGGACATCCTTTTATTAATTTCTAAAAATAATTAAATTTAATTGCTTTATTTTTTACCAACAAAATGATATACTTTTATTAATGATTGAGAATAATTCAATTGTCCTAACAACAAAATTATTACATAATTAACTATTGTTATGCAATTTAATTGTAAATTTAAGTAAATAAAATTTATAGTATTAATTTTAACCCATTAATTAATTTTTTTAAAATTAAATTATTTGTCTTAATAATTTAATAAAAAATTTTATTTTATACTGTATAACAATAAAAATGACATATTTCTATTAATGATTGTGAATAAATTATTCTAATAACATAATTATTATATAATTAACTATATTTTATTATGAAAATTTATTATTAAATAAAATTTAAGTTAATAAAATTTATAGTATTAATTTTAACCAAAAACTATTTATATAATACTCTCTTCGTTCAAAAATATGAAGCATTTTTAATCAAATTTCATCCCTAATAAAGTAGTTACCTACTTTTTAACTAATCCTATCTTTTCATATTTACTCTTATTAAACACCCAATAATAAATATAAAGTCATTATCAATAGGAATACTTTAAAAAAAGGGACAATAATTATACCTCAAAAGACTAAAAATGACTTATATTTTTGAACATCCAACTCCTCAAAAAATGCCTTACATTTTTTAATAGAAGGAATAATAATAAATATATTATATTTCTAATGAATTTTTTTTAAATAAAACTTAAGTTTAAGTTAATGAAAGTTATGTTGTTAATGTTAATAGAAATAATTTATATATTATTGATAAGCTATCAACCCATAAGGAAAATATTATTAACTAAAAAACAACTTGATATGAAATTGTTCATCAAAATTTTAACAAAGTTATACATAAAGGAAACAAAAGAAATAAATATTCATTAGTCCATTACAAATAATAATTTGAAGCATAAAAATCATCCATGAAAAAAGCCTGAAGAATTATTCAAATTCATATTTGTTATACTGTCTGGACTAGCATTGGAAGTTAAATCCTGCAAATAAGAACAAATATATAGCATTAGAAAATATAGGATGAAAAAAGTATAAATAAAATAAGTTGAGCGTATTTATTAAATTAAAATGTTGTATTTTCCATTTTATTTCTTTCATCGACCGCATGAATCTTTCTTCCATTTCCTTTTGGATGGTTAGAAATTATTTCTCCCTTTCTCTTTTACTTTCTCTTTTCAGAGCCATCCTCTCTCTCTCTCTCTCTCTCTCTCCCCCCCCAGAGCCATCATTTCTTTTTCTAGAGCCAACTCTTCTTGCAATCTCTTCTTTTGCTCTTTCACTTATAACATCCTTCCTCTCATTTGATCAATTTCATTTTCTATAAAAAGGCCTGATCTACCTTAACTTAAACGAGAACGTCCGAATACTTGTGTCATTGTTTGACCTAATCCTAATCCCTTCGCACGTCCATAGTGATTTGGGCCTAAAGTTTGTACTAAAAAATCATTATCAACACTAGAATTTGATGAATGTTGACTTTCATATTCTTTGAGTTTTTCCTAATTAAAAAAATAGAAATTAGAAAAATTTTGAATTGTTAACTTAATTTTTAAACAAATAATTATTATCTTATAATAACTGCAGCTGTTTCTTTATTGGAATAATTTCCTCCTTTATTTAAATGAGTTTCTTCATAAAGCTCCACAAAGTTCACTTTTGGTCCATCTTCTTCTTTCTATAAAAAAATATCTTTGTTATTGAATAAAAAATATATAAAAATATTTAACATGATAAATTAAAAAAATGATATAACTCCTTCTGCTCGCGAAATTGAGAGTTTCACTCGTGAATCTTCAAATGACCTCTACTTACAGTATTTTTACGTGACATTATCTATAAAAGATAGTTATTATTAATAAATGAATTTTATTTTGAGAAAAAATTATTTCAAGATGAAATCTTACTTTTGTGTTAGGATTTGCATAGCAATCAACAATTATTGCCCAATCTTCTCTAGAGACACCATCAGACACAACATTCTTCAATTCTTCCACTGATTTAGTACTATCTTGATTGTTTTTGTACGAATCATATTTTGATTTTTTTTTCACTTTTCCCCCATTGCTTTTAAAATATTTTTTTCATGGCTAAAATCATCAATTAAAAAATGAGCATGCATAAGATATTATTATACAAAATATTAATTATATTTTTTGATTTACCTTATTGGTCAAATAACACCCTTCACCATTGTCTTGATGTGATACATATTGAAAAGAATGTTTGTAATAATATCCTTTTCACATTATTGAATGAGTCTAGTAAATTAAAAGATCGTTTACAAGCACAAAAATATTTGAAAGAAATGGGCATTAGGCCATATGGCTAGATGATAATGAAAAATTTCATCTAGCTAAGTTTACATTGAGCAAGTCTAATAAAAATGTCTTTCCTAAGACATTAAAAAATATCATTGTTCTATATGGATATTTGAGTAACATTTCTAGATATGTTGATTCGAGACAATAGAAGATTGGGAGGCTAAAAAGTCACGACTCGTATGTTTTGATGCAGTAATTGCTTCCATTAGCAATGAAAAATACTCTTTCAAAAGAAGTATCAACTGTGCTGATTGACTTTGTGTTTATTTTTGAGAAAATTGTATGAAAAGGTTGCGAATGTGAGTGATCTTGATGAGCTTCAAAGCTGAGTTGTCATCACTTTATGCCATCTAGAAATAATTTTTTTACCTTTTTTCTTCACTATCAGGGTCCATTTAATTGTGTACCCTATTAAAGAAGTCAAACTTGGAGGTCTTATGTAATATCGATGGATGTATCCTATAGAGAGGTAAGTGGAAAATATGTTTTTTTTATATCTAAAAAATATGTTTCTCTCCAGAATACAACTATACATTTATATTAAAGTTATAAATTGTTTGTAGGTTATTGAAAAAATTTAAATCATATGTTCAAAATAAAGCTTGGCCAGAAGGTTATATGGGTGAAGAAATATTATTATTTGTTCTAGATATTTAAATGGAGTTGAGACAGTTTTCCATCGCCCTCATCGAGTCGATGACAAACCCGTTGTCTGTATTTTTGCTCCTACTACATTCCCTCCGGTTGGAAAATATGTGAGTGGCTTTGAATATTATAGTCTCGAAGAGAGATTACGAGCACATCGGCACGTGCTTACAAATTGTTGAGAAGTACATCTGTTCATTGAGTAAGTATTTGATGATAATGTTATTTTTAGTGAGTTTATTGTTTTGGAAAACAATATTAAGTCATTTTTAATACATGGAATTTCGAAGAGTTGTAAAAGGACAACTACGAAATAGAACTCGATCATCTCTTGAAGTTGATAAGAAAGTTCATAGAGAATTTGTTGATTGATTTTCTTATAGAGTAAGTTTATATATGGGTTGTTTTATTTAAATTTTCTTTAACTTCATATATCAACTAAGTAGATGTTTATGTTATTAGATACAGAACAATTTGTTTGGTTCATACTCCATTGATTTAAAATTTCTTACTGCTGGGCCCCTTGATTCTACATGAAGATTTACGACTTATAATGTAAGTGGATTTAAATTTCGTACGCTTGAATGTGAATAAGGGCTTACAACACAAAATTGTGGCGTGTTTGGTACTTTGGCCCAATAAGTTATCCAAGTAACAGTGATGGTGGTATGTGCTTTGGTGGTATGGATTATTATGGAAAGTTAATTGATATAATTGAACTCAATTATTAAGGAAGATTCATAGTAACATTATTCAAATGCAAGTGGGCTAACACTTCCAATCATCATGAGATCATTTTGGGGATCACATTAATTATTTTTTCTTGATTATACACACGAGTGATCATGAGGATGATGAGCCATATATTTTAGCATTGGAGGCTCAACAAATTTATTATGTTGAAGATGAGCCAAATAAAAACTAGAATATAGTTGTACATTTGAAATCAAGAGATATATGACATGGGAGATGATGAAAATAATTGTTATGATTTTAAGCCTTTTTATCTCCAAAACTTAAAATAGTTATTTCCTTGTAATGAAGTTCATATGAATTTCTCTAGGTATATTTAAATAATTTACAGTTATCACTTCAACTTTTTACATCAAATATTCAAACATTTTAACTGTCAGATGTGTAAAGTTATATACTACAAAAAATATTGCAATAGCAACAGACAATTGCCACATTTTTTCTTAAACCGTGGTTAATTTTTACAAAAAAACTGTCGCTATTTTGTTCCCTTCAGAAATTAATTAAAGCCACAGATTTTTTGTTTAAAAAAAAGTGGCTTAGTGAGCCACGGTTTAAGAAATCATGGCTCACCATGTTTTGTCATAGATTGTGGCTCTGTTTCCTGTTATGTAAACCCCCTCCTTCATGTAATTTTCACTTTCGCACGATCTGCAAGATCAGGTACGCATGCTCCATATCTTTCCTTCTTTTTTTTCTGTTTATTTTATGTATGTTTTTTTATTTAATATGTTTTATTATATATTTTCAGAAGTTAAAAAATTCTCTAAGCCATTATAAATTTAGCATTTCACTGCACATTTGAGGTAATTTATTTTTTATTTCATGTTTTATTTCATTTTTTAATTATATAAAATATTATGTATGACATTTATTAGTTTTTTTTAATATGGATTTGATATGTATGAATAGGATAAGTTAATTAATTTTTTAGGGTGAAATATGACATGAATTTATGTAGTTGTATTTTATTGGGTTTAAATTTTTTACGAAAAGTTTTTATTTTCTACATAGAATAAGTTATATGTTACATTAATGTTTAAATTAAATTTATTTGTTGTGCTTAAATTCATGATATGCATGTTGAGATTTTTTTAGTTACATTGTTTATATTTATTTAAATAATAAAAAAATATGTTGAAATTTTATGCTTAGATATAATAAATTGTAAATATTGTTTTATTTTATACAAAAATGAATAAATCTTAAATATCTAAACTTCACAACACAAGAGAATATATGAATGGTTTGGAAGGACTTTTAAATTTTGCTTTTACAAATAGTGGCGTGGAAGGCAAAATAATTTGTCCCTACCCTGAGTGTAATTTTAGAAAATGAAATATTTGAGAGGAGGTTCGAAACCATTTAATTGCTAAACTATTTCCTCCTAGATATATATGTTGGGTTTTACATGGTGAAAAATGTGAATTCAAAGTAATTTCTTCCATTGGCCCAGTTAACGTAGGAAATAGAGCACAAGGCAATGAGGCTAGTGATCACATTCATAAATTAATTTGTAATGCTTTTGGGGTGCAAGAAGAAAATGAAACTTCAATTCAAATTGAGGATTCATTACAAAATCAAAACCAGAGGATAAATGAAGAGACCAATTTTTTTTAAATTGGTGTAAGATGGGCAAGAGTAATTATATGATGGGTATGATAAATATTCAAAATTATCATTCTTAATTAGATTGTAGCATATTAAATGTTTGTATGGTATAAGCAACAAAGCTTTATCTATGATTCTGAAATTATTAGTAAATGCCTTTCCATTGGCTAAAATTTTCTTTTCATTTTATGAAGCAAAAAATATTATTACTAAGTTAGGATTGAAATATAAAAAATTTGATGTTTTCCTAAATGATTATATGTTATATTGGGGGGAAGATGACAAAAGAAAAACTTGCAAAACATGCAATAAATCAAGGTGGTAATTGATATCCAAAAAAAAAAACTAATGAAAAAACCTACAAAATTTTTAAGATACTTTCCATTAAAGCTACGATTGCAATGACTATTGTCATCTAAAATTGCAAAGCATATGAGGTGGCATGCTGATGAAAAGAACGTGGATGATTTGATGAGGCATCTGAGGGATTTTGAAGTATGAAAAAATTTTGGCATAACTTATTCAAATTTTGCTTTAGAGCCTTGTAATGTGCGATTGACATTAGCCATTGATGGTTTCAATCCTTTTGGAACTTTAAATAGTACTTATAGTATCTGGCCAATGGTTCTTATGTCTTGTAATCTTCCCCCACGGATGTATATGAAATAGGATTCATTCATACTTTCAATGATAATTTTTGAATGAAAAGCTTTAAGAAATGACATTGATGTGTATTAACAGCCCTTAATTCAAGAAGTTTTAGATTTGTAGAATGTTGGAGTGGAAACATATGATTGTTATTCCAATGAAATATTTTGAATGCGTGCAACACTATTATGGATAATTAGTGATTTTTCTGATCTTGGGACATTTTCTGATGGAATGTTCATATAAGATTAGCATGTTCAACTTATAATTTTGATTGCTCATCGTTTTGACTATCTAATGTAACACACCAAAATTTTTTTTTAAATAATTTAACTCAACCATAGTTGGGTTACAGACACCCAACACATTTTTATATCAAAAATTTCGATATAAAATATTTTATAATTGGCTTCAACTCACACACTATAACATTTCAGATAAATTTTTACCTCCCACATGCCATTAGGCTAAATCACATTTGTCCATCCTTATACTCCCAACAAGTAAACTAAATCACATTTGTCCATCCTTATACTCCCAACAAGTAAAATAAGCAATTTAGTCAATTTTCAACACAAGCCAGTTATTTGACCTTATAATCATGCCCTTTTAACCAATCCAAAGTAAACCAAATATTAAAATTACAGTCATCCAAATTGTACTAAAAATAGAAATAGTTTGAAAGGCATGATTACATTTATATATTCATATAATTGACAATAAACAAAAAAGCCCTAATATTGGCAATATAACACATTATAAATCATAAATTAAATACCCAAAAGAGACAGTGGATCTATACCACTAAGCCTCTGGGACTCCTCCACGTGTCACTCGTGGCTCTTCTCCTGAAAATTGTTAACCACATAATGAGACTCAAAAGTCCCAGTAACCAAAGCCAATTTATGATAGTGTATACAAACAGTTAAGTGTGTGCTTACTAAGTGAGAATTAAAAATAATATAATTCCAACAAATATAAGAAATATTATAATAAACACAAACAACCATCCTTATATCCCTCCATTAACCTTGAGCCGTAGCCCTCACTCGGTGCTAAATTACCCGGCCAAAGGTAGATTAGCCCGAGCCCTTACAAGCCACCTATTGAGCTCCAATAGGGGCGTACCACGTGGCACATAAGTACAACAATAATAGTAAGTCTCCCAACACCTCCCACAATAATTAAACAAATTCATAATAATATTGCACAATTATACAATATTACAAAAATTCATAATTTTCTCAATAATCACCCAATTAACATGAAGTAACACTAATCACAAATTAAAAGCATGGTTACCTTGTGGCTTTTTCAATAAATTATTCCTTAAAATTTCTCTCTCACCACAATCTTCACCAGTAATACAATCTACAAATAACATATTATTTATAAATATTAGTTTCAATTTTTGAAACTAATAAAATAATTCTAATAATAGAATTAAAAATATAACATAATTTCTAATCTCAATCTTAATACAAATCTATAGTTAATACTATTAAGTAAAATTTTTAACTCCTCTTTTAATTATCAATAAACATTAATAATCTAAAAATCAACTTCTAAACTAATTTCTATTATCAAAATTTTCTTTTTATTTCATAAATCCGTACCTAAAATACCCAAAAATTAAAAATTGAGTCTCTAGCTTAGAATCATAATCCTATAACCATAATAATTCATTTCTCGTCCCAAATAATCATCTAAACCTCAATAAATCAACATATATTTTCAGATCTAGTTTAGAATTTGATCCATAAGCCACAAATTTAAAGATCACCAATAAATTTATACTCTAGAATATTTATTATACTACTAACAACCTCAAAAACCATATTTATTCAACATAAATTCATCCCTCTTCCAGATCTTAAATTTTCTACCACTACAAACTTAGAAACCAAAGAAGAAGGATAACTAAGAAAAAATTTTAGAACACTTACTTAGTCTTGAAAAGCTTAAAATCACACCCTAAATATTCTATTAAAAATTCTTACCTTAAAACCCAGCACCGGTGAACTTGGCTCACAGATGCTCTCTCTGCCTCAGCTCACGCACGAAAGAAAGAATGAAGAAATGAAGGAACAGGTGAGTTTTTATAAAAATTCAGTGGGTCCCACATTTTTTTTAATTATTTCCTCTCTCTTCTTCTTCTTTTTTTTATTATTATTATTTTATTTTACTATTGAGGCGGCGGACGAAGCAAACTTCTCTTTTTCTTCTTCTCTCTCTTTTTTTTTTGCATACCTTTTTTTTATAATAATAATTTAATAATATATTTTTTTAATTAATTAATAATAATTTTTTTAAAAAAAATTTAATTTAGAATTATATCCTAAGTTAGATTTAATGATCATTTTCTACTAATTTATTTACCTCTAAATATTTTTTTTTAAAATTTTATTAACCCAAATTAACTATTAAAATTTAAATTGGGATGTTACATCTAATAGTAAAAAAATGATGTTTTTTGAGTCATTGATGCTTTTTAAATAGTACACACAAGTTTAGGTTGGCTGGCACTCGATTTGATGAAAATCAGAGTTGGGAATGTAACTTGAGGTTTGGTTAAGGTGAGAAATTTTG
Organism: Prosopis cineraria; assembly: GCF_029017545.1. Classification (NCBI taxonomy): domain Eukaryota; kingdom Viridiplantae; phylum Streptophyta; class Magnoliopsida; order Fabales; family Fabaceae; genus Prosopis; species Prosopis cineraria. Next base: position 1,290,295 of record NW_026555333.1, read on the forward strand.
AATCAAGTTGAAATTGTTAATGTGATTTTTGATAAGGACAATGATGAAAGATTTAAAATAGTTATAAATTATTTGATTGATGTAATGTATTTTTAACAAGGGTATTATTGTCTCTGTACCATAACTTCAAATTATATTCGGATTTCAAAGGACTTGGCTGTAGTTTCTAAATTTCATGAAATTTTTTTACAAATTAGTTTACTTCACAGGACATATACGTAAATTTTTCTAAAAAGAGTATTGTGCATGGGTATTATTTCTTTTCAATTTTTTTATTTAATTAAATATAAAAATATAATTTTCTCGCTATCTTTGATATCATATCAAATGGATTTATGATACTCAACATTCTCTCTCTCTCTCTCTACAATCATTATCCTTTATGGGAGCCAAATGTACCCTTGATCTAAATGAGGATGTTGCTGGGTGTCATGCGTTATTGAGGACAAACCAGACGCATGGTAGCAACATTGAAATGATCATGTTGAAAGAGGCGTCGGAGAATTTTAATCATGCTCTCCTTAACGCCCCCAAAACCCAATCTTCCACGCCTCTTTCCATTAGATAGATGTGTTTAATTTCCCATTAGAAACTATTAAAATCACATTTTGGTGGAAACAAGCTCAAAAACTGCTTCCACTAAAGCGTGGTTTTGGTTTAGGTGATTTATAACAGTTTTTTTTTTTTAAAAAAAAAGCCAACCATGCATTTAAATGATGTGTTGCCTTGTGTCATTTGTCCCCATTGGCCATTAGTGTGACACGTAGTAGCTACATCATCCACATCATCAAATCTATCAGCTGTTTTACACCATACAGGCACAGGACTGCTGGGAATGGGATTCAAACTTCTCAAAATCTGAACAGTGATTTTGCAACTTCAACAAAAAACAGTAAGGGGCACAACAACTTCTGAGCTACTATAGCTGGGGATTTTGAGAATCGAGGCAAACTATAGGATCTGTTTTCCCTACTTCAAGTCTAACAAAGCTATCTAAATGATTCTAGAATTTTACCTATCGCATCTCTCCTCATTAATTCAATTTACATGAACGAAGAGTTTTTTTTTTTTTTTTGGGTGTTGTTTCCTCTGATGTTTGACAACTACTAAGAAAGCAATCTAAGGGGGGTCCGGGCTAAGAAAAGCACGCATAGTGAAGTGTCTAATCGAAGGGGAAAAGGAAAGCGCCCTCCAATCTTCACATTCAATAATGTAATTATCTATGCATATTGACTAAGAAACTGGCGTAGAATATCAAGTACGTAAATGTAGCTAGCTAGCAGCAGCTAAAATATCAAAGCAATAGGGATGACATCTCTCTCTGATTAACAGAAAAGGTATGGCCCCATAGTCATAGACCATGAATGATTATATTTAATTTTTCTCTGCATGGGCTTATCCTGCCACCATATATATCAACAATGTGTGCTGTGTAATTATATACTGTGTTCCCTTGTCTTTCTCCAGTATGATCATTTTGCGCACTCGCGTCAGTCAAATTACTATATCATTACTATCATTCATCTAATTAAGAGGATTGCACGAATGTCGTTATTACGCACTACGAAGTTATTTATATCATAGAAAATATACATGACTAAATAATTATAGCATATATGCATGCGTGCAAACTTGCATGCATCACTGATTGGAGGCATTATAAGCATTTATACACAGTCGGCATGCATAATATGTTATGCCATTGTCTCCTTTCAATTTAAAAGTTTTTTCTTTTTTATAATCTTGTATAAATATCTTTTTTATTAAAAGCAATCATATTTAAGTGACAGTTAGAAACTAAATGTAAAAATTTCTTCTAATATAAATTCAAACATGATGAGAGATTAGTTACTCACGTTAGATTCAATTATCGTTAGTCAGAACTTAGTTATATATAATTCTACAAATGCACAATCTTTTTTTCATACATTACTTTCACTAATAATCTCAAACATGATTTGATTTTTGGACCCCCTGAAGATCCCAGCAGTAATATTTTATAAGATCCTTCTCTTTTAAATAGTATAACATTGTTTTATTATTCGATTCATGGCATGTAGATGGAAGATTCTGTTATGTAGCTAGGTTGTTACAGGGTTATTCCGCCATGACAAAGACTAGGCTAGAGCTAGTGGAAGGAATGGGATAGTCTGGCTCGTATATTGGGCGGTTACGTTTGATATGATCGCCAAATGCGTATTGCTAAAAAAGCAGACGACAAGATCCATCAAGTGCATATTTGAATGTGAACACTAATCTGGTAGTACTGGAGTTAGTCACAGGCCTTGGGAGCCCGAGTTGTCTCATGCGTCATATCCATAAGGAATCTTGTTTGTCAGCTTTGGAAAACTTTTGATCAATCACCACCATTTTTCTTTTTCATGCTTAAAGATCATTCCAATACCATCGATCCAGTTACTAATTCTCATCGAGTAGGGCTTAATTAACGTAGACCTTATGGTGGGTGTGGTGTGTCCCCAGTTTGGGTTTGTGACCCTTGGGCTTATTCCACCCAAAGTAGGAGCCGGTGATTCCGATGAACGTGGAGATCAGAAAACATTACTATTAACGAAAGGGAGAAGCCTAATCAACGAAGAGAGAGAGATATTGAATGAACGTTCCGATCTGAGAAGGTGGAATATGACAGGACTCCTGCCATGTTCCGCTGGGATATAACCTCCGCGTCAACCACACGAGCCATTGATCCATGATCATTGTACCACACGCCACTTTACACCACCTATTATGCGTCCTTTCTGTTCTCTCCAACAAATAATAATAGAGTCAATTTACAAGTTCAAATTCCTTGAATCCTTTCTGGTTAATTTACATACCCGGCCCTCTGTCTTTGCTTTACCTAATTACACATGTGGTCCGCGGGCCGCAGTATTTGGAATTACGCGTTTTCTTTTTGAACCAAATTAATTAAAATGATTCGATATCTAATTATTAGCGCATGGTGGATTTATGATTAGCTTTGCGGAATGCCGGTGTGAGGCGAGTCGTGAATATATAAGTCAATTCATATACGAGCATATACACAGAAGGCCGATAGACTTAGCGGAAGAGCATGAAGATAGTGCTACAGGTACGCATTAATTCAATTGATTCAATCGTGTCCCCAACTGTCCTTTGGGGCTGGGGCTCCATTGTCTACCCGCTTCAATTCGCATCCTCAAAGTCTTGTCTGCCTCTTACATCCCAGTGTTTACTAAGTTACAGTGCCAAGCTTCATCCATCAGGCCCTTGCAGTTTTACTCTACTCAATATGGAAAGATTCAAAAATTGTTGGCGGTGGGTAGGAAACTAAAGCTTGAGTCATACTTAAACACATTGTCTTTAAAAACTATTCCGGCACACCGATATGTTAGATCGGCAATTCTTGATGATTAAACAAGCTCATGCTGCAAGTAAGTAAGGCAACAAAACAAAAAACACTAACAAGAAAGGCCCGAAAACTTGAGAGCCAAGCGAAGAGTTTTGCCCTCATGCAAGCCTATATATAAGCCGTGACATGACTCATGCAAGCCTATATATAAGCCGTGACATGAACGTTGGGACTAAATGCCAGATTAAGCCACCATTAAGCACCAGTTACAAGTGTGTAGTTGTGTAGTTAGCTAAAATTATAAACAATTTTTAATAAATAATTATTCATTTTTTGCAAAAAATAATCCAATAAAAAAAATGTCCCAATGCCTCTTTAACTCTCGCACAGGGGAGGCAAATCAACTGTTTTCAACTGCAATTACTCTATGTAAACCTGTCTCATATGCACAAGCTCACTCTTTCTTTAAATTCATTTTACAAGCCCATTTCATTCCTTAGTACATATATACTAGGAGCTAGTTCTCTTCTCTTAGGCAATGTGAGACTTGTCATTTTTACACACCGCTTCAAATATCACAACAAAAACTGCATACAACTTTGTAAGAATACATAGTGAAATTAATGCATTCATGATGTATATTTATTGATCTGTGGGGGAAAAATCATAAATATATGAAAGTTTTCACTCACGGTTGTCATTTGCCTATTTAATTTGTGCATGGTTCTTTTGATATCTAGTGATCTACTTGTAACAATTGGGAGTCCTTCAGGCAAGTTCTTATATTGAACTGATTAAAGTCTTGGCTTTCTATTAATTTTGCATTTCATTAACAATCAGTGACACACATCAATTTCCGATGTATCTGATCACAAATTATTTTACATTTACTTTTTATACAAGGATAATATAAATAGGTTTCTAGGCTTTTAGCCATGCATGATACATATGAACGAGTGATACTGATATTAAGACTTGGTTTTTTGTTTTTTGTTTTTTGTTTCCAGATAAGATCGGCAAAATCACAGCAGATCTTTATATTTAAAAGCATTTCGGTATCATTACATAACAACTTCTCTCATGTGTTATGATCTATTCACTGCACACAAAACAACAGGTTTGTACCAGATTGCAGAGAAACACACGCATTGTATCATTGGTTACGTTCCAGTCCCACATAGACCGATCTTACGACATCCATGTCCGCTTATACTGTTGTTAAAACATTAGCATGAAAGTGAAAGTAACTTATTGAAGAATGAATAGGACTCACTAATTAGATGTTAAGAGATTTCCTTAAAACACATTTTAGCCTCATAAAATGAACTTCTGACGTTAAGATAATTTGAACTCATTAACTGAATATCTACTGGTGAAACTGAGAATCCTTTTAAAAGGTTAGACATCACTGTTCATAATCTCTGATATATCAGTAAACAAAATAGTTTGAAGTATACATGTGTGTACTATGATAGATATCAATCAATATACATACACGTAAATATGAATTAATTAATTAATTGTTACTTGGGCTATAATATAAAATGTCGCTCGATAGGTCACAAAGCTGTTTGGGTTAAGAAATCGAAGAGTCAAGCCGAATATAAGTAAAGGGGCCGGCCTCGAGCTCAATAGAAGTAGAATGAACATGCTGAAATCCCGCTAGTTGCAAATATTAGACTGTTGGCACATAAAGACATAATCCCAGGTGATTCCAGAATCTACGGACATCATGCTCACGTATTTCGATAAGACGGGCCGATTGCCAAAAATGGAAAATATTGAATAAAGACCGTGCCATGAGTCTCACAGGATCCCTGATTTTTTGACAGAATGTTATAAGTTTTAAGGAAAAGACTATCATCATTCTGACACTATAAATAGGATATAAAAATATAGAAGAAAGACAGTTAACACTCAACAAAGACTCGCATTCTGCACTCTTAGTTTTTAATTTTAGCAATTAGTTTGTAACTTCAATTTAGACTTGTAATTCTTCACATGTCAATAAACATAAAAAACACTTGTTTTATTAAGTTTTGCGTATTTTTTACATTCTAATGAATTGTAATAAGGAAGTTCAGGATCCTTTGATTATTAATTGAGACTCAACATCTCTAACTTATTTGGTTATTTATTGTTCACCGGCGAATAATTATATATGTGGCTGATGCTAACATTGATAGTATATAACAGCAGTAGAGAATTGTGAAAGCTAAGGAGAACAATAGTACGCCTACAGAGAGGGTGACTTGGAAAGAAGATTTGTCGCGAGATGGACGTCCGAGAAGATAACCCCAGAACCGAAATCATGACGAAATATCAAACGGTCAAAAAGGTGCAGTTGAAAACGAACAATCAAGGATCAACTTAATTTACACATCGGCCAAGGTTTTTCTTTTCAAACTCAGATCACGACAGACGCAACTTGGTTAGCGATATTTTCATGAACCCATCTAATCCAATGTTGAATCCTTAATAATGAAAGCATGAAAACTAATTTTACCAAAGAGATATATACGAGTTAATTAATTAAAGCAGTTTTGCATAGCGACGGGCAAGTCTTTTTGGGTTGGTGCGAGTGGTGCGCTCACCTTTACGTGCTTAAAGCGCCAAAATGAAAAAGCAATAAAGAATCAGAAAGGTACGTTATAGTGGATTTTATCTCGCAGCTGCTGGCTATGATCGTAAAAAATTAATGTGCCACGAACCATATCACGCAAAGGAAAAGGAATCTTTCCAAAGGATGGGAACTAAGTTTCGCACGGTCACATTATAAACACAAACGCCCTCTTATCTTCAAGAAAAGGACACGCCATTTAGATTTGATACTGTAGGAGTTTGGACTCAGCGATAATGAACAAAACTCACTCTAGCCTCACCGACAACGGTCATGGAGAGGACCATGTTAGGGCAATCTTACGAAAGTTTAACTCGTTGAGAGGTCGGCATTCTCGAGATATTAACAGTAAAATTTTAGCATTTATTTAAGAGAAAATTACACTATATACCTACACGCGTGTATATTTGTTGTGAAGAACCACCAAAGTTGATTATACATTGTAATGATATTAGGGGATCAAAAGGATAATAAATTGACCATCACACCCACACTTATGTATATCCCCATAAAAACAAGTAACCCTAATATTGAGTCCATGAATAATCGAATATATATATATATATATATATTCAGCAAAAATAATTGAAAAATCAATTAATCCAAACACCACGTGACCATTATTTGGGGCGGTCGTTATCATTTCAAGGGTGGGTGCGGGAGGAAGAAGCGGAAGAGGCTAGCATTTGGAGCATTTCATAATTTAATTCCAATTAAAAAAAAATATGGGTAGTGTCGATGACGGTAATTAAGGAAATGACCGATTTCGGGGTCCGTAATGGTCTTTCCTTGAAAAAAGAAAAAAGGAAATCGATAAAAATATGGTAATTAATTTTAATTTTTGTCTGTATCTGCCAAGGAAGGTTTCATGGTGGCTGGTGAATTCGGAAGACCTGAGCGAAGATCTCGATCTTATTGTGGGGGTTTTTTTTTGGGGGGGGGGGGGTTTGAAGCGTCTTTGACTTCAAGGGAGAAAATTAATTGTTAATTAAAAAATAACGTACCTTGGTAATTTGGCATTATGATGACGATGGGCGTCTATCAGAAAAACAAGAGGAAGATGGAAGAAGAATTATTTTGTACGAGGACATAATGATAACAATCAGTCATCTCTCGATTTTTTAATATAGCTATGATTTTCATGATCTTTTAAAATAATGAATAATAAATATATGAGAAGCTTGTATCTGCAAGTCCTTTAAAGTAACTTTCTCTTTATTGAAGTAATGGAGTGATGAGCCGAATTCAATCCGAAAGTAAAAAAGGTTCGCGAGGGAATATCTTGGGGAGCCTCCCTGCCACCCGTGCCAGAGATTCGTATTGGGAAAAAAGAATAAATAAACAAAGCATAGTGTTTTGTATCCGCAGAGTTGCGTTTGTTCATTAATTTCCAAATAGACGGTTTTGCGGTGGATGATGAGTTAAATGTGCAATTTATGAAAACAATCATAGTACATAGTAGTCGATGAACCCAAGCTAATAGCGTATATGACTGCTGACAAATGATAACTCTTGGCTTCATGGCTTGCACGCGTTCCCTTTCAAATCTCTTTCTCACTCTCACATGAAGATCGAAAAATAAGTTAAACTTATATGTTAATCCATTTAACCTGTCAAATTTAATGAGTTAAATTAAAAAATTGATTCATTTTTAAAATAAATTGGACTAGTCTAACCAACAAAATTAGCATACTAAACACACTGGCTCTCCTGATGCCATTTTTTAGAAAAAAATATATTTTTTTATTTTTTAATCACAATATATCTTTTTATAAATATATAATAATGATAATATTTTTAAACTATAATTTATAATTCACAAATTCGTTCTTTACATTTAACATATAATGTAAATCAATAATTTATTAGTTTTTATGGAAGTATTTTGAATATATATTATTTATTAATTTCATAAAATCTATTCATTGAAATCACAAATATAAATTTATTAAGAAAAATAACATGTGTTTATATTCAAGTTTTCTTTCTCAATGAGACAGATAACACACCTAAGTGAGAAAGTGATTAATAGTAAAAATTTAGCAAAATGAGCTTACCTTTTTTTTTATTCAATTTGAAAAATTTAATTTTTCTAACACCTATCTAAACCTAACTCATAGTTTAGCCCGCCAACTCATTTTTTATTTTTTTAAAAGAAATTTGGAGTGGTGGGTGGCCAAACTCATCTTTTCTCAAACATATATATAATAAACAGGTTTGCATTGTAGTGGGGGGAGATGATAAACTTTCTGTCTTTTTACACAATTGTATTATGAAATTATTGTTAGCTTCATTGTTGCTTAATTTGTTTTATATGGTTCACGTTTTGAGAGTTTCACAACTAATAGCATTAGTTAAATTGTTAACATGTTCTTTACCAAAAAAAATAAATTGTTAATATATTTGTCTGTGATTCATGATTTTTGAGTTTGACAACCAATAAGATTAGTTAAATTGTAAATATGAGGTTAATAAAGGGAAGGTGAAGATACCTTTGTATATACAAGTTTTATCTCTTACGCGTTGAAGAAAAAAAAGGCAGGGACTTAATAGCAGTATTTTGAGCATTGTATTCATTTAAAAGCTAAACTATTGTTAATTTAGAGTTTGAGTGGATTTTGAACTCAAATAGTGTACTGTTAAACAATTTAAATCATAGTGGTTGTATTTAGATGCTTGTTAATTGTTAATTTTCCATGAAATGTGGACTAAAATTTGCTTAATAGAATTCTATGTTTATTTTAGTTATTTACAAATTTTTAATTGTTAATTTGTTTTAAAATGTTAACTATATATATATATATATATATTTATATTATATAAATTTTAAATTATTAAAAAATCTGGTAAATTATTGAGGGCCAGCCTGTGGGCTAGTAAGCTCGTCAGAAAATGGGTTAGGTTGGGATTTTTAACCCATTAACTCTAGCTTACGCAGGCGGACCTGTAGTCCGTTCGCCTAGTGTCACTCCCACACACGTTCTTTTTTGTTTTTAGGGATCGGATGTCTTCCATGTACATGTATCATGTATCTGTCCGAACGTCTTTGATTATACGCTGACCTTGGTTAAGGAGCATTCCATTAATTTCGTTACTTTCTTTTTATAAAAGAGAACATCCCTATATCATAATTTTCATCCCTTGGTGTGGCAAATCTTTCAACTGCCTAAACAAGAGGTAAAGCGTACTAGTCTGTGAGAGTGTAGTATCCGAGAGTCATAGTCTCCAAGAGCCTCGACATTAGAATGGATTAATGGAATTTGCATGCGGCGGGCCCACGCGTTGGTAGATCATGCGTATCAATTACACCCAATTTATAGATCTTGTTCAACCTGATATGATCCCTACCAAAATTGATAATCCCCCCAATATTGAAAATGACTGAACATGAACCACCAATATGACCAACCTAAAATAAAGTCATCCCCTGTTGATTAGCGGGCGCGAGGCCATGGATGTGATCATGAAAATGTCAAAAGAGCATTACGTTCTCCTTGTTCCATAGTGCAACTTCAACATCATGCGGGCCTGGGAGGACCAGTTATAATTAGCGCCTCTAGATCATTCAAATGTCCGTCCATTTGTTTGATTTTCCATCCTTCAATTTCCATTTCTAACATGTTAAATTATGTTTGGTTTCACATTGAAAATTTGTCAAAATATTTTTCAACATGTTTGGTTTCGTGTTAATAAGTTTAGTGCTTGTAAAACTAAACATACATTTTATCATCGTGGCTTAAGAGCTGTGTATTGGACTGACCACCATATATGACATTATAATTACGTGACAATGACTTGCTTTAAAATGTACCCCATGCATGCGGTGCATCATGAACATACCAATTTTAATTTTTCAGTTATATAGAAGTACGTTAACAGAGACAAAATTTAATTATGTAAAATTTATATTTATCAAGTCCGTCGCAGCTATTTTTTAAATATTTTTTAATTTTTAATATATAAACGTATAACAAGCATACTACTACAATTTTTATTGCTTAACAGCGTGTTATTGTGAGCACGTCTTAAATACTCCACTTCTTTTCATTTAAAGGTTGAATCAGCTTTCCATAATTATGACTGGCATTCATTGACAAAATTGAAACTCAACAGGTATGGATGACGATTAATTCACGCCAAATTATACAGAGACATCCTTAGGGGTTAATTAAGCCCTGTACTCACCATCAACGACAAGGTGCTTTATAGACAGGCATCAAAATCAGTATTAAGCGCTCGATTAACCGTGGGAGGAAAAAAATCATGATTTTCTAGCCGGCGAAAAGATAGCTTAGCTTCTAATCATGCAAGGACCAACCCTGGTGTTGGCCTTGGCCTACAGGATACACAGAATCCCACCCTAGTGCGAATTCGGACCACAACCTCGCTGTTCATCTTCCACGTGTGCTCTGTGCCGTGCACATGGAATGTTGGTGCCTGTCTCACTCTATCGATGGATCCTTGCAACTACATCTAGATGCACTCTTTATTCCGGTAATTATTGTAATATTTACAGGGGAAAAAGAACTGGAAATTGAATCAAAAAGAAACAATACGTTAAACAAGGGTATATTCCGTAATATGCAAATAAATGTTGGATTCACTGTATCCGCGCTTGGCCAGAAAATATACAATACAAAAGCAAAGCAAACAAAAACTGATTATCTTTATTCATCTTGCCCTCTATGTTCGGGACGCCTTTGGGCCGGGTATCAGCATATTCAGCCGCAGCTAGCGGTTCAGAATGGTCAGTATGAGTGTCTTCAGATTTCAAAGAAGCTTTTAAATCGACCAAGTTTATTTTTTGGTCAAAAAAAAAAAAACCTCGACCAAGTATATGATGCTATCAATTTTTAAAAAGTGGAAAATGCAGATGAAGTGAAAAAATGAATTAAACAGGAATCCACTATTACGAGTCTCACATTAGGGAGTTTCACAAATAGTGTGAGGTTTATAAATTCAAGGGGCTCTCCTTTTTAATAGGTTAATTTTTTAAGATGAGCTCTCCTTTTGAATTTGTACTACTCATCACATTGATACTTTTATTGAGAGATTGATGTCACGAAAAAGGGTTATAAAAAGTCGAATAAAGTGCCATGGAGTAAAATCGTTAGGAATGTCGACTCTTGACGAGATAACATTGTCACAAGTCACATGTCTGGATGCCTCGTAAATGATATGAGGTTTATAAGTTCAAAAAACTCTCCCTAACTAATTTTTTGGTGGGTTCTTCCTTTAGATTTGTGTTCGTCACGTTCACATGGAGGAGCAAGCAGAGAGAGAGAGAGAGAGAGGGGAAGAAAGGAGTCAAAAGAAGAGAAAGGAGGGGTGGGGAAACAGATCAGATGGATGAGAGAGAGACACACATACAAAATCTAGAAATAGCTGTCAGGAGGGTACTCATGCGACCCAAAAGAGGGTGAGAGATGTGAAAACGCAATTAAGAGTGCAACTGGGTTGGTCAGTGAGGTGTGAGACCTCCGGTTCACGCAGGCCGGTCAGACCAAGAGGTAGTGTGGCTATGGCTTTTGTCTCGCAAGGCCATATGATAAAGCAAGGGGTGTCAGATAAGGAGGAGTTTCAAAAGTGCAGTTTATTCTATTCTTCTCTGCTTTGGAGTTTTTTATATTTTAGAATGATGGCGGTCTCCATGGATGGGGGGCAGCATGTCTGCTAAAGCCAGGGGCCCCGTATCAGCATCACTGTCAACCTCACTGGACTTGATTCGTTTCTTTTCTTTAATCACCTGCCCATACTCCACTACTTTGTCCCCCAATCTGCTCCTAACTACACTTCTGCGTCAATTAATTATCATCACCACTTTATATATATATATATATATATATATATTTATACAACATTGTATTCAACATGTAGCTGCATTTTTTATATAATTTTGTTTTATTTTTATATAGGGAACAGATTGAAATACTTCTCTGGCTAGTTTTTCATTTAATTTCCACGTGACGGAGGATCTTCGTGCTAATATTAAAGAGATTCTCGTTAACAAGATTTTATATATCCATCATACAGGATAGGGTTTACGAGGATTCGCCTGCCTGAGAACTAAGGTCGATGCTTTTAGCCAGAGCAGCGCTAGCCTAATTATTCGCGTGAAATTGTACGTGGATATTCAAAATCAAAATTGGCGAATGTGGTCTCGCGCTTTCTATTCTACATATATGTCTTTCTTTATGATGCATGTGCGTATAATGCATTTGTGTACGTATATAATTTAATATGCGCAGTACTACACGATAAATTTTTACACAGATCTATTGCGTTATCTCATTTGTACACTGACCAGCCAAAAGACAACACCTCGGAAAATTTTAATCTGCAATGGCACTTACAATTTGATTTATACTTCATTTATTTAATTTATATTACATGAATTATTTGAATCCTTTTTTCATTCATCGTCTTCTACCCAGGAACCCCAGCTGCCAACACCCTTTCCGCTGAAAAATAGTGTTTGGCTTCCTATTGCCCTGTTCACTTAGTGTGGGGATATATTTACTGCTCCCTTAGTCTCCCATTTCACGACTCGCTTAGGTTGTCTGCAGCTTCTCCTCTTGAACCGCAACTTTGCGACCTCCACCTGATTCAGAATCGCAAGTCCGCCTGACCGCCCAGATGCCCAAACCAAAAAATGGAGATGTGATGGAGCCATTCCGAACAGCAATAGTCGCCGGATGTTCACCACTCCTGGTTGTTGCTGTAGAGTACAATGAAAAGGCAAATATCAAAAACCAATTCCAAGAACCCGCCAACAGCAGATAAGGGGGTTATGGAAGTACTGGAACATGACAAGTTAAAAGAAGTAGAGGATGAGTTTGTCCAGCGGCGGACAACCACAGGCGAAGAAGGGTGCTAGCGGCTGGAGCTTTTGTGAAGAAGAAAGAACTATGAATAAAAAAGGGGATAAAATAATTTAACAATATAAATTAAATAAAATAAATATAAAGCCAAACAAGTGCCAGCTCAGATTAAAATTCTGCGAGTTGTCATATTTTAATTCGTCAGTGCACAAATGAGGCAGCGCATTGAGTTTACCTTAAAATTTCTCCATACTACATTCCTAACAGGAAGCCCCACAATCCATGTAAGGTCCTCCTTGGCGATTTCCCGCGCGGGTAATAAATCCATCAACAAATAAACGAGTGTCACTCCTTTCCACATCTAAAAACCTCACCCAAACTAAGGTTCCGTTTGGGTTAACAACGTAAAGTGAATGTACGTCTTCAAAGTACATCTCAAATATAATTGAACGTGGATTTTGAAAACGTCATTATTTGTAGCTTTTGGAACTTACATTTAACATGAGTTAATAGATAAGAGAGTTAAAATGTATACCCAGTTTTTTATTTTACCTTGCTACCCTTCTACCTCTGCTCCTTTTTTTTGGTCTGCCTCTCCTCTTCTATGTGTCATTATATCATGAGGCCATGATCAGGAGCTCCATCACAACATAGTATTATTGTTAATTTTTAAATTAAACATTTAATCATGTTAATTTTTCTTTTAAATTACAACCAATCATATTATTTTTTAATTAGTATTAATGTACATTAATATAAATTTTTTCCAATATATAAAATATCATATTTTTATAAACATATATGAAACATTTTGATAATTGTATATTCAAGAGAACATTTTATTAACTTTTTCAATGTATGATTAAATTTTAATATGAAACATGTTTGCAACAAAAATTACAAATCATAAAAATCAATATTCTTTTTAATAATTGTATATTCAAATTAATTTTTTAAAAAATATATTTAAATATAAATTTTGTTACAACAACTGATTTTTACTGAATTAACTTTTGTTAAATAAACTTTTAATAAACTAATTTTTGACCAATAGAAAACTAATTAAACACGCACTAAGTAAAGTTAGCTAAGTAATGGATATCTTTTGCAAATTGAGAATTTTTTAATTTTTTTTATTAAACATATTATTTTTAAAAATATTTTTCTCAAATATAATCTTCTACATTGTTCACCTAATAACTCGAAAAAATGAAATGGTAGATTTAAAAAAATAATATATATTTATACGTGACTTATGAAAAAGAACTAGTATCAATTTTTTCTACGATTGGGATGGAATATATCATGAAGTCAATTTTTTGAAAAAGAAATTGACCCAAAAAATAAAAAATAAAAAGGCTACTAAACAAAGGCACACTAGTTTGTAGTTGTACAGAGTACAGAATACAGAGTGGAGTCTAGATGCATGGCCATGTTGAGTGAGAGAGTATTTTAATAAATAAAAGGAAGGGGTTGGAGGGAGGGTGGGGTAGAGGTTTTGGTGGAGGGAAGACCCACCATCACCCCTCGTGCGCGCTATCTATGGATGGCGGCTCGGCCCTTTGCTTCTCAAATTTTCATCATAAAAGGCATGCTTCCAAGCCACAAGCTGTTCCGTTTGCCTCGTCCCCCACGCGCTCTCCAGTCTCCAGTTCTACCTTCAATAATCCTATGCCCACCAGCTACATGTCGTATATCTTACATGTGATATTTCCATTCACTTTCAGAATGTATGTAACCCAAGTGCGGTGGGGGGTTATTGTGCTGTCAATAACGCAGAATGTGGGAGACAACCAGAAACTTTTGAAGGCTACCAACAGTTGACATTACGTCTTTTTAGACTCCCTGTGGGATTCTTCTATATTTATATCCCTCCTCTTCGCTCCTTCTCCTTATCATCTCTTCAACTGCTTCTTCTTCGTTATCTTTCCTTTCGCCCTGTGTTACCATGGCTGAATCGGCCTCCGCCGCCCCCCGCAGAATGTGGTGCTCAGTCCCGGAGCGTCTCCAACTGCACGCCGCCATGTTGGCCTTGCAGTTCGGTTACGCCGGCTTCCATGTCGTCTCCAGAGCTGCCCTTAACATGGGCATTAGCAAGCTTGTTTTCCCTGTCTACCGCAACATCATTGCTCTGCTTCTCCTTCTTCCCTTCGCTTACTTCATGGAAAAGTCAGTACCTCGCTCTCTTTACCTCACTGCCCACCTATCTATAGTTTATACTTTATATCTCTTTGTGTGTGTTATATTTCCAACTATAGATACACTGGTCTGTTAGCAATATTAATGACTTCCTCTTTTGTTCAGGAAGGATAGGCCTGGGCTTACCCTTAACTTTCTCCTACAGTTTTTTCTTCTGGCTCTCGTCGGGTATAAATCCTCCCAGTACATTAAAAATAATAATAATCAAGCCAGTTAAATAAAGGTTGTTAAAGTATGGAAATATAATTTTGGTTACACAGGATTACAGCCAACCAAGGGTTCTACTTGCTTGGGTTGGACAACACGTCGCCAACCTTTGCATCGGCTATACAGAACTCTGTCCCGGCCATCACTTTTCTGATGGCAGCCGTACTGAGGCAAGCTCTGATTCCTTGACCTTGTTCATTGGAGTCTGAAAGGATCGCATAAATGTGAACCTTAACAATTAGACGTGTACGTTACTTTCTTCAGGATAGAGCAGGTGAGGCTTAACCGAAAAGATGGGGTGGCCAAGGTGATCGGAACCTTGTTCTGTGTTGTCGGTGCCACCGTGATTACCCTATACAAGGGTCCTACCATATACAGCCCGTCTCCCCCGCTGCACAGTACCTCCACGTCCGCATTCAAGCCCCTATTTCCCTCGCTCGGGGATGCAAAGGCAAAAAACTGGACCCTCGGCTGCATCTTCCTCATCGGACACTGCTTGTCCTGGTCTGGCTGGCTAGTCTTGCAAGCACCAGTTCTCAAGAAGTACCCCGCTCGCCTTTCCGTCACATCTTTCACTTGTTTCTTTGGACTCATCCAGTTTCTGGTTATTGCCCTCATCTTCGAGAGAGACTCGCAGGCTTGGGTTTTTCACTCTGGCGGAGAAGTTTTCACAATCGTATACGCGGTTAGTAATTAATTCAGTATATACATGCTAATCTTTCACAGCTCGTGCTCGTCGGGAACAAAGCCGGTCACTAGCTTTTTTAAAAAAATTTATGCATGATAGTAGGCTCTCGAATTGGTGTGTGTGAGTATTCAACATTTATACAATAATATTTATGATGTTTTGGATACACACACACACACACATATATATAGCGGTGTGTGTGGATTGTAAGGGTGAAATAAGAAATGAAGTGTGTGTATACATATAATCTAGGGAGTGGTGGCATCAGGAATAGCCTTCGCTGTACAGATATGGTGCATTGACAGGGGTGGCCCTGTGTTCGTAGCAGTGTATCAACCGGTTCAAACTCTCGTTGTCGCTATCATGGCTTCCGTCGCTTTAGGCGAAGAGTTCTACTTGGGCGGGTTTGTCTTCCTCCCTTTCATCTAATTTTCTACTTTATTCTTCAATCTCCACCATCCCCGCACTTTCCCTTTAATTTTCTCTGCACAGCTTTGACTTTCTATATTTTCATCTTTTTTTTTTTTTAATCCACTTATCGTTCAGCTACGAGGGGTAATTTTGGTTGTTGGAACTTTAAGAATTCTTGCAACAACGACAAATGAAATCTCTTGGACGACAAGTAGGCACAGCTAGGGAACTTTCGGCGAGAACTGAGAAGGGCTTCACGATGAAACAGCCTTCAATGATTTCGGAGTGTTAAAGGCTAATGCTAAACCTTTAAATGAAAAGGACAAGGCACATTAATAATTAAAGATTTTGGAGGGGATGCACAATCTACATCTGCATGTCGTGTTTCTTTTCTGCTCATTTTACTTAATTATTTTAATTTTAATCCTTTGCTGTTACAGGATCATAGGGGCCATAATGATCGTAGCGGGATTATACTTGGTGCTGTGGGGTAAAAGCGAAGAAAAGAAGTTCGCGAAGGAACTTCTCGCGAACGCGTCCTCGGCAGAGCACGGCGGCACCGCCAGGCCGGCAAGCCACTCCAAGACCTCCCTCACTCAGCCACTTCTTCCTTCGTCTACGGATAATGTCTGAGCCCCAGACTGCCCTGACTTTTAACTGCAGTCTCAATTTAATAGCTTTAATATGGGGAAAGAAAAAAGAAAAGAGGAAGAAAAAGAAGAAGAAGAAGAAGAAGAAGGGTGGATAGTAGTAAAACTACTTCCCTGTGTCGGGAAGCTAAGCTTGCTCGTGTATTAAGGGAACTTGCTTGCCTACGAATATGTTTCCTTTTGGTTATTAATGCAGATGATTTTGTTGTTGAACCTTTAGGTAACATGATTGAATATAATTGATGTCACTCGAGTGGGGCACACAATATGCATAAAATCACCTAATCAAATCCCCCTCAAGCTTTTTTAATCGTGTGTTAATTTGTGGCTTGATTTACGAAAACTGCTGGGTTAATTAAATGCGGTACTGTGTGAAGGCAGTGATAATTAATACTCCTTCCACCCCAAATTATTAGATGTTTTTAAAAAAAATTTATCATTTTAAAATATAAGGCAATTTTAAAAAATTAAAATTTTATTAAATAAACTTGTTTCAATATTATTATTTTTCTCTCTATTTAATGTTAATTTAAGTGTAAATTTAATATTAGTAAGTTAAATTAAATAAAAGATATTTTTAAAAGTTTATATTTTTTTAAAAAAATAGTTATTAAATATATTTAATGAAATTTATTAATATATAAACTTTTATTTAAAAATTCTTAAATTGTTGATAGAGTACAACGGAGACCATTGGGGGCAAATATATAAATTGTTGGGCGGGGCGGATCTTCACTGCTCATGTGGGAAGGGAATTTCTTGCGCCAATGTGTGGGGTTTATTCTGCACTCACCACTTTCCATTTCATCAGTGATAGGAGGGGAATCCTAGGAGTCAAACAAGTAGTCATTCCAGTGACCCACGAGCAAACTGGAAAACTATATTGGAGACTCGTTCTTGGAATTATCAATGAGCTTCAGAAGACTAAAATGCCATCGAAAAATCAAAACATCTTTCCAATTCGTGCCATATCCAACCTAAATTAAGAGCCAACCGAGGGTCTCAGTTTTGTAAAGATGGCCAAACACGATAGGCAGCTTGATTGGGAATCACTTCAGGTCAGTGATCAGCGCCTACTCTTTCTTTCTTATTTGATGTGCATTTTTTTTATTTTAATTTTATATAAAATTTTAATTTAATAAAATCTTCTTTCAATCCTCTAACTTCAAACAAGTTCATTTTTAAATGAGATTATTTTTATCTCAATAATTATTATTTTTAAAAAAAATTAATTTAATATGTTAACATTTGAGCATGTTTTATCAATAATATTTAAAAGTTCAATGAATGTTTTTTTTTGGCAGTGAAACTAATTATTAAAAGATTAAAAATATATTTTATAAAATTAAGGAATCAAAATGAAACATTAGGTAAAGTTAAACAATTAAAGATATAATTCAACCTTCTTTCTTTTCTTTTCTTTTCTTTTTTTTATATGAAAGACAAAAATAAATTACTAGTTGATATTAATTTCTGAAATAAGGCCTGTTATTTTATTTGTAATAGATCAAGAAGGACAATTGAATAAATTGGCTTTTAAAAAGAAGAACATCTAACGGCATGCTTAACTGCAATGTTATCTTAATTTAAAAAACTAATAAAGGAGCATTTGGCAATAAATGGAACATATAATGTCAGAGGAAAATAACACATTGAAAAAACATCAGAGGTAGTTATACACTGCCCCTGGAAGTTGGTTAATTGAACAGTGCTTACAAATGATCCCCTAACAAGATGTTTAACTATCAACAATTCAAAGACATGTTTTGATAAAGGATGAACCGTGCGTGATTTAGCACGAATTTCAAGCAAATTTAGTCACACGCTTGACGTTTTAAATTAATATTCCGGGCGATAATATATATGTGGAAGTGCAACTGCTAATTTGTTTTGGGTCAGTTTGATGTGAGATGGCAGAATCAGCCCTGCACTGTCCATGTGCGTCGTTGCTCCCTCGGCTCCATCAAACCCGCCATCCACGTCCCTTCCCTATTTCTGATAACGACGCCCGCAAGTTGCCAATTACATTTAATCAAGTGTTGCTGCTGCTGCTTTTATTATTATGATTCAATTAACACGTCCCGATATCATATCATCATTAAAGGCCATGCATTAATCCTCAATTAGCTTCATCCGTCCATCCATGCTTCTTTTTTACCTTTTATCCTTCTTCATCATTCTTCTCTAGCCATTGCAACTTGATGCCTCGAAATATCTGTCTTTAATTATTTGACGACATAACTCTCTGCATATCCCTTCGAGTCTTTTACAGCTCATCATCATCATCTCTCTCTCTCTCTCTCTCTCTCTCTCTCTCTCTCTATAAACTTCTTTCACTCCTCAAAAATAATAATAGAACTGGAGAATAGTCTATTCCATGAAAAATTCAAACGCTAAAGTGTCAAGGCAAATTAGAACAGAGCAATGTCGGGAGGATGGGACTTAAAAAACGCTCCATACAAATTCTCCCGGCGCACGAAACAAGCGAAATTTTATAAAAGCGTCACGTTGAAAATCAGCGCTATGCAAGTTCATCCTGCAGTCTAGCAGCATTTGTTACTAACCCCTCTTTTATATCTATCAACCCTACTTGTCGATGGATGGATGATTTTGTGCGTGTTAGTTCATTATTCGGAGAAAGCTTTTTTCATAAAAACAATATATATATATATATATATATATATATATAATATTATTTCTCGTCAATGGATGTAAATGTCCTTATTTGATTTTTCTCTTTACTTCGATCATATAAAAGATTATATTATTTTCACGTATATCGCGCATAAATTAATAGCTAAATTTCTAGTTATGATGAATTGATGATCGCTGAAAATTGTATTATTTCTCCAAATTATAAATACGCTTAAATTTCATAACAGTATTATTATATATTATAATTATAATATATAATAAAAAAGGGGCTCGGATCCAACAAGGAAAAAGCGAGTTGCGCTGGTTCACATTTGGTTTTGTTTTGCATGGGTCCATTTTCAAAAGTAATCTGTTTTTTCTGGGCTCTTGTCCTCCTTGTCTAGGCCTGGCCTTTCGAGTGAAGAAGAAGCTTTTCGACTTGTGCACCTTGCTCCATCTCTTGTATAAAGTATAAACTAAGGTGTTTTGTGAATATCTAAAATGCCTTAGATATTTTTAAAAAATAAAATTAAAAGATTTTATATGATCGATGGGGTAAATTAAAATGTCGAAAAATATACAAAGGTGAAAAAAGAACAGAGGGAATTCATTTATAAGAGACATGTTCGAAGACTTTTATGTTTTGCACCGATCATATTCATTTAATTCAATTTCTTTTATATGTTTAAGCGTTTTATCAATATCGAAAGTATTTTAGATAAAATTTTCAAGTGATTTAAAGAAACGAGGAATTTCTTCAATATAACTAATTGAGCAACTGGTGTGATAAGGCTTCACTAGATATTTGGTGTGAGAGAGATGTCTAATCGATCTAAGTTTTGAATTAATTGGGCCCATTTGACTAGTTCAACACACTAATTCACACTTTGTACAAGTTAATTATTTTAGTTACCTTGCATATACTAAAAAAAAAATAGTCAGAAAAATTAAACCAATTTAAAAGGTTACCCTTGTTGATGATGTGGGCACCTCTTCAACGCCCAAGAGACATGTATAACGGAAAAAAAAATAGTTAATGCTCGATATCCACTAATACATAAGGTGATAATTAAAATAAAAGCACATTTTAAAAGGAGTCTTGCATTTATAGGTACTGCTGTACTAGAGCAGTAAGTGAGAGAGATTCGCTTTTATATGTGCCTTGCCATGCGAGTTGGACTTCCTATATGTAACGAATTGTTTTCGACGATATATATAGCTACAAAAATTTTTTGATAATTTTATTTTAGGGAATCGAATATAATCAAATCAGATCTCACATGTTTTTGAGGCAACGTATCGAGGCGGGGATAAAAAGACATGGGGATTTTTTTAAAAAGAAAAATTGTTTATGACTCAGATTTTAGACTGATCATGTATAAAGTTGTTTGATTGCATGGAACAAGAATATACGAGTACTCATTCAAATGGTTGATTATTTATATTGTCAAATTGATTAAAACCCATTTGACTAGCACAACAATAAAACGCACAAAACATTTATTCCGCTCCACATAGAATTTATCACCTTGGAGTACAATCCTCACAAATGTTCGATTAAATGTTACTGGGATAATGGGACAATCACAAAAAACCTCGTTTAGCGTTGTTTCTTTTAACAAACATCAAATGAGAAAATCACCGGGCGGCTTACAGCCTTCGACTGCTTAATTTCTTACATCATTAAAATGTCTTGTTAAATGACTTCAGATACATTGGAGTTAAAAGAGTTTGTGTGACCAAAATTTGAGGTAAAGTGTCATAAAAGAAGCCTCCAATATAGTTATAACAATGTGTTAAGGTTCATTCAACTTAATTAATGGAGATTTAAACTATAATTTGTAGAGAATAGTTTATCTATTATAAATTGAATACCGGTAGGCACGTCACGTTGACTTACACACATATATTCTGTTAGCATGTCAAATGATTTGATAAAATTTTTCAAACTATCAATACTTCAACTTATATTTGATGGAATTAAAAGAGCTTACACGATGAAAAATTGATATGGACTGTCAATAAGAGATTATATAATGGATAAAATAAAACAAATGTGTGTAGCTTATTCAACTATATAGAATTTATTTTGGTAAAAAAAAAACTATATAGAATTTATCACAAAAACTCATAAATAAATTAAATATTAGATTCAATGCTTTAATTTAAAACCATCTATATTCATTAATTACATAAATAAATTAAATATTTGATTAAATACTTTTAAAATAATCAATTCATTTGCGACATTTAAGATAATCATATAATCTTTTGAGGTTACGTGTCGTGCTCAATTTTCAATATATGAAGTGCAGGTTTGGAGTAGCGTTTATATCACGTCAAACTTTATAGTTGATGTATTAAAACTGAATGAAGTCGGTGCATCTTAACTTTTTTTTATAATCAAAAATTTAAATGAGTTGGATCATAAAAAATGAGGACAAGAGCATGCCTCTAGACTTAAAATGTGATTACAAAGATACTTACAAAACGTTTACTAATAAAGTCTTTACATTAATAAGGGGATTTACATCTTAACTATTTTTGTCAACAAATTTGATTTGAATTAGAAGAATTTATATGGTGGGAACTTTGAGAATAGAATATTATTTAAAATGACAATATATAGGCGTCAAAATAAATATTGGGGAAATTTCGGACGGAAATGTGATTCCTCCAACACAGATTATTTAACAGTGTAACTGCAAGAGTGTGGAATGTGAACTATAAGCAAGAGAACTAGAGAAGCACTAAAGATAGAAAAAATCGAACAAGGTTCTAAGAGCGGGGACGAAGACAAACAGGCGGTTTTCTGAACAGTGTTTGTGTGCGTATTTTAAAAAATGGTGACGTACGTCCCAACCCAATGTACATTGAACATGCCTTCCATCATTACGAGCCTTCCGCTGTCCTTTTCTTCAAATTTTCACCAAAATAATAACCTACGTCCTTCTGCGGCTCTGCTGGAAATTCATTCATTACATTTGTATTTAATTAATTTCAGCGGCAGATTTCTCATTTATTACATTCATATTCATATTTATTTTCGAAAAAACATAACTTTTAATTTTTGTAATTTATGTCTTTACACTTTTTTTATATTTTAATTAAATTTTTATACTTTTATTTTTTTAATATTTTAGGTCCCTAAATAAATAAAATTTAAACATCTTAAAGAATTTAAAATATTAAAAAATAAAAATGTAAGAATTTAAAATATAAAAAAAATACAAAGATTTAGAACAAAACATAAAGTGTAAGGATCAAATTTTATATATTTATTTTTATTTTTAAAGCTCGCTCACCAATTCAATTCACATCAGAATTAACTGGACGCGCCTCTCCTGTGCATTAGCATTTCCGAAACCAAATTGTGATGCGAAAGATCGATAAACGTTTTCGTTTATTATTATCTTTTTCCCGAAACAAACAAAAGGCCCGACTCGATCGAGATCAAAAGCCGAAACAAAAAAAGAATCTTCTGACTTGAAATGGTGGCTTAGAATCTCACACATGTACGACGGAATCTTTAACATCGGAAAATAAAAATAAAACAAGCCATGGCTGCTCAAAATACATTAGAGCATCATCCGCACTCCGCAGCACAAGACGAACCTGATTTCATAAGTGCATGTACGCATTCTTGTTCACTTACGAAACACAGAACACATATAATATATATTATATATAGATAGAAAAGGGCCCACACGGCCAAGGCACGTGACTGATTTATATAACTGATACAACCACGAACCCGTCTTCTTCATCACCATCTCTCCATACACTAGACTAGCTCCCATATATATATATATATATATATAACCCCTTGAAGTAAAAGTAACTACATGACTCAATATTAAAGAAAGAAAAAGAAAGAGAACCTAAAAAACCTATTTACATATATATGATAAAAATATATAATAAGAAAAAAGGCCAACGGCGGCGTGCAGAAATAACCACGGCGTCGCGACCCCGAGAGGACTGAGATATAAGACATATACATATACTGATGCTTCTAGGCTGTAACTAGCCAGGAGTAGCTAGCTAGAGTGATCATGTGTATATGTATTTACAGAGCGTCCTATATGTGTGTATGAACCATGCTGGTATATATGGCGGTATGTGATGGTATAGACAGTGATGAAGTCTGTAAATGCGATCGAAGGGCGATCACATGCACCAGGGGGTCTGCAGAGAGTCCCACGGAGCCACATCTCCCAGATTGCCAGTCGCATATATGCCCGCATCAGACATCACGGGAAAATCCAGAGACATGGCAGCTTCGGCCCAGATGGAATCGTCGAACTCGGGGACAGGAAGGCCGTTGACGGTCCCCCAGAATTGACCGAAATCCTCCTCCTTCTCAATGGCCTTCACGCTCTCCCCGGCACTGAAGGGAACGGACATGGTGGAGCCGGAGCTGGAGCTAGAGTTAGGGCTGTACACCGGTGCAACTTGCTGAGAAGCCACTGAGATCATCGGAGCATCGTTGGGGACGGCGTTGAAAGACCAGGGAGGAATATGGCCGGCCGGGTGGTGGAGCAGCTGATGATCCGGCACAGGCCGGTGATTGGGCACCATTTGAGGAATCTGCAGGGAGGGAGCAGAGGAATGGGGCGGATCGGGCTGGTGAGAATTGAGGGAGAGGTCGGGGAGGTTAAGCTTGGCCTCGGATCCGTAGAGCTTGCGAGCAGCGGCGTCGTAGGCGAGAGCAGCTTCATGGGAGGTCTCGAAAGTGCCGAGCCAGAGACGAGCACCGCGATTGGGCTCGCGGATTTCGGCGACCCATTTGCCCCAAGTCCGCTGGCGAACGCCTTTGTAGGTGCAGCTGGCGTTCTCGGGGCCTCCCTTGCCACGCATACAGCCCTTTCTGGAGCTGGCCTGGGCAGGCCGTTTCACCTGCTTTCGTTCCTCGATTCCCATCCCTGATTTCAGCATTCTCGCGGAAGAGGAGTGGGGCTTGCGAGCAGCTGTAGAATTATAAGCGCTCGGCTTTAAAGGGAAGCACACGGGCGACGGCGAGTGCTTATATAGCGGGCAGAGGAAGAGAGATGATAATGTGAAAGCAGAGACTAGTGTACGCAAGTACCTGAAACGTGGCCTCAGCTGAGGTGGGCTTGGGTTGCTACTTGGCACGATGAAGCAGTCAGATCGTGTCCACTGACAGCCTCATTGTTGATTTCTCTATTACACACTTGGCCACCCCTTTTGTTTTCGTGTGAGCTCAGCTGGCCAAAAATCTTTTTTGCCAAATAATAATCGTGATGATGATGATGGTGTTAAAATAAAGGGGCGAGGGGGAGGAGGCGGTTGTTCGGATAATGGAAGTAATTTTTTTTTTTATTGATTTATTTCGGCCAAAACGAAAAGTGGATAATGAGCATTTAAGCGAGCGGAGGAGCGGTGTGATTTGGAAGAAACGGTTGAAGATAAGTACGTGCGGGGGTTCCAAAAGCTCGCACATGACAATTAGGGACGCAGTGGGTGGGACGTGGTTGAATCGCAGGGCTTGGGCTTCTGTGCGCGCAAGAGCGGATTCCAGATCCAATGGACTCAGGCGCACACTACCACATGCGACATAACTGTGAGTTTACCGAAAATGATCGGCGCATGTACTTCCCCACCCCTCTTATTATGCACGTTCACTGTATTTGTTCCTCCCTCTCATTTCCATTATCATTACTATTATTATGTAGTGTCCTCAATATTTTCTCTGACCTCCTTGCATATACTGATAAAAGAACCTCCAGGAACATGCTCCAAAGGCAAAATCCCCCTTGTCCTCGATGCAGAACAGCTCTAATTCTTAGCCAGAAACTTCGTGCATCGGTGGACGGCAAGGAGAGATTGGATAGACACCAACATAGATAGCACGCTATGACACACACACACACACAAGGCGAACATACGCATGGACGACCCCTTTTTTGTTATTTATATAGATAGATTGCATACCATATTTTTTGTGTCGCGTTTACACCGCTCCTAATAGTAGACAAAACATGTGAAACAGCTCCAACATCTCCCAAACAGGGATCAGAGGTAATCAACGAGTCATAGTTGCAACATATATTGTAGGCTCTAAGTGCACAAGTTCTTGTAGTTCCGCTTATAATGTCTCTCATTTTATTTATGGGTATATTTGTGCAGAGAAGATGTAAACTCCAACCTTGAACCATTTACATCCTCACCCGTCTTTTAACAGTTATTTAAGTTTCATCCAAATGCTCTAGGCTAGCCTAAATTGAGTGATAGAAGATGAAAGGACCACTCTCTTTAGTCCGTCCACAATCGGACATCATGTGGTTTCACTATCATCTTCTATGTCTCCAGATAATTGAAAAAAAATGATGTCAGTTGAAAAGCAATAGACATTAAAGCAGAAGACAGATTAATAACAGTAGCCTGTGAGATGGATGTAGATCCCAATAAATGGCATTGGTTGTCCTCACAATTGATCAAGAAGTTCAGAATTACATTAAAAGGGCGCACCCATGTACGCTTCCATCACGGCATCATGTTTTGCATATTTACAGCCACAACTCGGAAGTAACAAGCTGATCACTATATTAACTTGGATGTCACAGTAATTACAGAACACCGTTTATTATAAAGGTATCATCAATTCATTTTCATGGCTCCTAATAATTACTCTGCCATGTTGCTCCCAACCATCCGCGGATGAGGATCTGGGTCCACAAGCAATGCTTCCTCAGTCTTTGAGGTCTGTTCGCCAGAATCAATTTGCAATTTTTTCATCTTGCTCTGTGGTAGTCACTTCCAGATTTGCGACCAATGCGGTTTCGACAAAACATCACTTCCCAATTTCCAAGGGCAATTCAAAGCCGATGATACTTCAGTGGAATCCATGCACTCCCTTAAAGCTTTCCTTATCTCCTTTAACATGTCATCTATCATGATTCCCTTCCTGCAAGAAACAACATCAAACATATTTTGACCTAAGCTACCCTGCAAAGAATCCTCTAGCTTTTCAGCACAACCGCTACTCGTGTGTACGCGTTAAGGGCAAATATTACACAATGTGTTTGGCACAATCCCCGGAGAACTTCTATCATTTATAGATGAAGTAACCTCAATTTGTGCACGGATTAAAACGTGAGTAACAGAATACATTTTCTGAAATGACAGGGGTTCTGAGAAGATTGTGTTGTTTCTTTATCCCTAAGGAACTACGGAAGCTAAAATGTTCATCCCATATTGCATAATTTTGAATGAAACCATCAAGAACTTACAGAACACTAACGCCCACAACGGACAGGGGTGGTGAATAATCCTCTAGTTTCTTTTCCTTTACAACAAGTTCGTTGGATAATGATTGAACTGGAGCTTCAGAGGTTAGTTCTGGCCCCGGTGTACAAATGCTCCCAATTCTCAGTATTTCTTCAGCCAATGATGGAAGTCTGTCCTTTGCCTGAAACATTAGTCAACTTAAACGTTTAGGTTAAATTATGATTATAGATTTCAAATAGTCCATGCCAGGATATAAAATCAGCCCACACAAAATGGTAGGAAGCTACATACCTCTGGAAGGTCAATCTTATTCAGAACCACAATGTACGGGCGGTCAAGGTATTCAGGGTTATACATGCGCAACTCCTGCAGAAATAATTCCGATGGGGACCAAAGCATAAACAATTAAACTCAAGAATGGGACAGGAGAAAGCACTTTGCATTATATGAAAAAAGCAAAAACGCTGGCTAAGAAAAGCAAAATTATGCAGGGAAAGCACATATAGAAGTGATACATACTTCCCTCACAGTTCTATAATCACTGATGGGGTTCTCAGTGGCTGCATCAACAACATGGACCAGAAGCCGCGTCCTCCTGAGGTGCCTCAGGAAATTTCGACCAAGACCCTTGCAACAAAAATTTTTCAATTTCATGATCAGCATCCCCATGGTAAATAGTTGGTACAGAGGAGAAGATTATAAACACTCGTACATAATACCTTTCCCAAGTGAGCGCCTTCTATAAGACCGGGCAAATCTGCTAATGTAGCTTCAGATGAATACATCCCAGCTCCCAAGTTGGGGTCACCACCTAGGCGTCCAAGGTTTGGCATTAATGTTGTAAAAGGATAATCAGCAATATCCGGTTTTGCTAGTGTAATGGCTGCCAGTAGTGTTGATTTCCCAGCATTCGGAAGTCCCTATATCAAAATTTTCTTAATCTCCTGAAAAAATGAATGGAAACACTTGGACATTTATGAAGATGGAAAAGTCTTTGCGATAGTCCTCTTATTTTATTTATTCATTAATTTTATTCAGTGTCATCTAGTTTATAATATTAAGACATAAGTTTTATGTAAGACTCAATAGAATCACGTTGTTCAAAGGTCTTATCCTTAAATGCGTTGTTTTGACAACTTAGGTTAACAAACAGAAGTAGATGTGGACCTGGTCACTGAGGCAAACCTATTGAGAAACATAACAAGTTTGTTGCTGAAACAGCCAACAAATTGCAATGGGTGCATTAGGATGGAATAATTTATTGGATTATACAGATTACATTTCTCGAATTGAAAATGAAAGGAGCAAAAACAAGCATAAAAATTTGCAGGCCAAAAAAGCATCAATGTTTTAGTTCCCCAGAAATTGCACAATTAGTCAATCACCCTTATCAATGTACATCAGTACATGCAAGAAAGCCACTGATAAATATCCAAATAATAATTATTATAAAGATAAAAAGGGGACATTTCACATGGATGCAGTGCTTACAACTAGACCAACATCGGCAACAACTCGTAGGATCAACTCCAAGCTAACTTCCTCACCTGGCTGACCATGAACTAAAACCTGTAATAAATATTTCACTTAAAATGTTTTATCTGACAATAAATTTGAAGCACAAACTATAACAGATTTGCTAAAGTTTCATTCATATTTAAAAAGGCAAATTAATCAATTGGTCCTATACTTAACAGTTATTTTCAAGTAGGTCCCTATATTTTAAAAGTTTGTAAAGAACTCAGATAGAGTACCGAGTAGTATTGGATAATGGGTGACGTGGGTGAGTTAGAGAGATATTAGGAACAATTATTATTTTCAAGGTATTTTAGATACTATCTGTTTAATAATATTTTTTTAGATTATTTTCCTATTTTATTGAGTGGTCTTTAAGTTTAGCAGCAGCAGGTCATGGTACTTAGAGATTAAGTTAGAATTTATATTTATTTATTTATTTATTTTTCAGGTGGTTATTCCCGATTATCTTAGTTATGGATTAATGGGAGTATTTTTAGTAATTATTAGTTATTTTTCTGTTTATAAATATTGAGGCACATATCATGCAGAAAGCATCTGGAAATAAAATCATTATTTTGTTATGGAGATTCTCCTTGGGTTTTATTAGCTGTATGAGTTTAAGATTTTTGCTCATCTTCCATGAAACCTTTCATTTTATCTTTATTAATGTATGAAGTTAGATTCTAATTTCATCTGTTAATAAAGATTTCTCTTCCTTATTTAACTCTACCTATCTTAAGTCCTACCACTTGATATCAGAGCCGTTTGATCTAGAGATGGTACTCACACATTCTACTACCCTTCCTAGTTCCTAACAAATCTACATCTTCCTCCTTCCTTCCATACACTTCTTTTATATATCATTACAACTATTTTATATCATATCTCGTCTTGACATTTTTAATGCTAAACTTGGCTTGAAAACCCAAGTTAGTAATTCCCAACCTTAACAACACAGCAAGGTTTCCACTGCAAACCCAAAGCAAACCACATTGGTTTAGGAGTTAGAAGAGATGCCAGAATCCAGAAGTACAAAACCAAGATACCCAGGGCCTCTTCAGCCAAAGACGCACGTAAGCACAAGAGTTCATCAATGCAATCTGCGATTTCTTTCTCAAAATCCTCATCATCGGCTGTAGCACACATCCCAGAATGTAGAAAGGCCCAAACAATATTGATAGAGTACTGAGCAGTGTAGGATAGTGGATGATTTGGGGAGTTAGAGATATATTAGGCATAAATATTATTTTATTTTATATATTTTCTATTTAATATCATTATTTAGGTTATTTTATTTATTTATTTATTGCAGTTGGTTATGCATCTTAGTTATGGATTAGTGGGAGTATTTTTAGAAATTATTTGTTATTTTTCTATTTATAAATATTGAGGCACATATCATGAAGAAAGCATCTAGAAAAAAAATCATTATTTTGCTATAGAGATTCTCCTTTGACTTTATTAGTTGTATGAGTTTAAAATTCTTGCTCATCTTCCATTAAAGATTTCGTTTTATCTTTATTAATGTTTAGAGTTAGATTTTGATTTCATGTGTTAATAAAGATTTCTCTTGCTCATTTAACTCTACCAATCTTAGATCCTACCATTTGGCATTAGAGCCGTTGGATCCAAAGATGGTACTCACATTCTGCTACCATTCCTGACAAACCCACATCTTCCTCCTTCCCTCCATATACTTCTTCTACCAGTTATATATCATTACAACTATCTCATATCATATCTCATTTTGAAATGTTTAATGCTAAACCTGGCTTGAAAACCCAAGTTAGTAATTCCCAACCCCAACAGCCCAATAATGTTCCCACTGTCAAAGGCAAAGCTAGCCACAATGAGTTAGGAGGTAAAAATACATAAATTTGGAATCAAGAAACCTAGCTTAGTTTATAAAGCCATGAATTTGGTTTTAGAATTTGAAGGGAAGGTACAACACATTTGCAGGCCCAATTCATTGACCCAATCCAACTAGAATAGAGCTCCTTTGACTAGGTCATTAGTAGCCGCACGTGATAGCAGAGGCCGTCAAAGCTTTGAGCATCTATTACAAAACCCAGCTTCTGTTTTAGAGCTTGAACATCAGCGTTGTCATGATAAAGGTCTCTACTTTCCATCTAGAGGTACCTATAAA
Organism: Prosopis cineraria; assembly: GCF_029017545.1. NCBI lineage: Eukaryota > Viridiplantae > Streptophyta > Magnoliopsida > Fabales > Fabaceae > Prosopis > Prosopis cineraria. The sequence continues at coordinate 1,320,768 of NW_026555333.1, forward strand.
CCTCGACAACATTGCAAGTCATCTTTTTCCCTCTCTGAAATTATTAAAGACAGCGTGCAACTCATCTCTGCTCTAGAAGAGAATGCCGAAGCTGGAATAGAGCTAGAAAGTGCTGAAAATTCCATCGTTGTAGTTTTGAGGAGGACTGCTACAGCAATGATGAAGCTTCAGGGGACCTTATTCCAGATTCTGCACTTGGTGAATATTGGGTCTATACAAGAAAGTTATTGCCTTTCATTGAGAACAAGGCGGATTCCCAAAGGGGTGAGTACTGATGGAGTACTGAGTAGTATGGAATAATTGGTGATGCGGGGGAGTTAGATATTAGGAACAATTATTATTTTTCAAGTTAGTTTAGATATTATCTATTTAATAATATTTTTCAGATTATTTTTCTGTTTTGTTAGGTGGTCCTTAAGTTTAGTAGAAGCAGGTTATGGTACTTAGAGATTAAGTTATAATTTTTATTTATTTATTTATTTATTTTTCAGGTAGTTATTTCCCACTATCTTAGTGATGGATTAATAGGAGCATTTTTAAGAATTATTAGTTATTTTTCTGTTTATGAATATGGAGGCACATATCATGTAAAAAGCATCTGGAAATAAAACCATTATTTTGTTATGGAGATTCTCCTATAGCTTTATTAGTTGTATGAGTTTAAGATTCTTGCTCATTTTATCTTTATTAATGTATGAAGTTAGATTCTAATTTCATGTGTTAATCAAGATTTCTCTTCCTTATTTAACTCTACCTATCTTAGATCCTACCAAAATCCCTATACATTTCATCATTAGCAAAGTTAGTCCCCAACATTAAATTCATTACAAAACTATCCCTATGCTGCACAAGCGGCATTAACACTGTTCGGTTAATCATGATTCAGGGAAAAAAAAAATGACATGTGGCAATTAGATTCTAGAGATGAGTCATTACATCCATCAAATGTGTTACTTGTGGCTACACCACCATGAACACAAGGAGCCCATGTCCACCAAAACCCACATCACCATTGGCACAGAAACCGAATGAACAACAAGCAATTCTTATTCTTTCAAGTCTCCCTCTTTCACAGCCACAAGGGTCCTATTTATAGTCCTAGAATTCGTGAAACTGAACCATACAAATTTAAAAAGGGGTTACAGAAATTAAGGGGCGGTTACAAAGAGTTTATGATGCTCCATTATGTGTGTCTCCCGTTTTCTGCTTCATTATGTGTGTGCCTTCCGTTTCAGCTCGTTTCTGCTCTTTCCGTTTCATTCTGCTCTTTCCGTTTCATCCTCCTCGGGTTGGGAAGAACTCGCCCTCGAGTCAAATTCATCATCTTCATCAACATATGGAGATAAATCAGCGACATTAAGGTGGCAGATACACCATAAGAACCAGGTAATTCCACCTTGTAAGCATTGTTGTTGATCCTTTGCACTATCTTGAACGGACCATCAGCTCTTGGAGACAACTTGGTGTTTGGCTGTTTAGGAAATCGTTCCTTTCGTAGATGTATCCAAACCAAATCTCCTACCTTAAAAGTCTGCTGTCTTCGATGCTTGTCACGTTGAGCTTTGTATCTCAAATTCTGCTTTTGGATTCGCTCGCGGACTTGCTCATGCAACTTCTTAATTTCCTTAGCCCTTTGGTCAGCATCAAAGCTGTATTGCTGCTTATCAAGTGAAGGGCTCAAGTCTAGTGGACTAAGGGGACGAGTGCCATAAACAACTTCAAACAGACACTTCCCAGTTGCTTGATTGACAGAGTTATTATAAGCAAACTCAACTTGAGCAAGAATAAGATCCCACTGCTTCAAATTCTTCCCCACGAAACTGCGAAGAAGATTACCAAGAATTCTATTTATAGCTTCAGTTTGACCATCTGTCTGGGGATGACTAGCGCTGCTAAATTGGAGCTTAGTTCCCATCTTCTTCCATAGCGTTCGCCAAAAGTGGCTAAGAAACTTCACATCACGGTCAGAAGTGATAGTTTTAGGAATGCCATGAAGACGCACAATCTCCTTAAAGTACAAGTCTGTTACTTGAACAGCATCATTGGTCTTTTGGCATGGGATGAAATGGGCCATTTTTGAGAAACGATCCACAACTACCATGATAGAATCTTTTTGCCTTTGAGTCCGTGGTAAACCTAGAACAAAATCCATAGTTACATCTTCCCACGGTGCTTCTGGAATTGGCAGAGGCATGTATAGTCCGGTATTCTGACCCTTGGATTTAGCCAAGTGACAAATTCTGCATCTTTGTATATGCCTGTTGACATCCCGTTCAAGTCGAGGCCAGTAAAAGTTCTCCTTCACCAGATCAGCTGTTTTATCCCGTTTAAAATGTCCAGCTAATCCACCGTCATGTGCTTCCTAAATTATGGCTTCTCTTAAGGAACCCTGTGGAATACAGAGGGTTTTACCTCGAAATAAAAAACCATCATGCCTGTAAAACTGGTGGAAAGGTTGATTTACGGTTGCTTCCCACACTCCTTGGAAATCAGGATCATCCTTATACAACTCTTTGATAAGGTCAAATCCAACAACCTTGGTTTGCAGTGTTGTAAGTAGCACATGGCGACGACTAAGGGCATCAGCTACGGAGTTCAGAGTTCCAGCCTTATGTTTGATAAGGAATGGATAAGACTGTAAGAGTTCACTCCAACGAGCTTGTCTGCAGCTGATCTTCTGCTGGGAATTCAAATGCTTGAGAGCCTCATGATCCGAAAAAAGTATGAACTCTTTATTTAGGAGATAATGACTCCAATATTGAAGAGCTCGGACAATGGCATAGAATTCCTTGTCATAAGTAGAATATCTAGGCTTGGCATCATTGAGCTTCTCACTAAAAAAGGCAATGGGATGGCCCTCCTGGCTTAAGACAGCACCAATGCCGGTGTTAGAAGCATCACAGCTAACTTCAAATACTTGGTCAAAATTAGGAAGAGCTAGGACTGGAGCTTCGGTCAACTTCTTCTTAAGCTCCTCAAAGCTTTTCTGAGCTTGCTCTGTCCACTGAAACTTCTCTCCTTTGGTGCAGTCTGTAAGTGGTGCGGCAATTGAGCTAAAATTACGGATGAACCTCCTGTAGAAAGAAGCTAATCCGTGGAAGCTTCGAACCTCCTGGATAGATTTTGGAATTGGCCAGCTGTCAATGGCTGCAACTTTGCTTGGATCAACGCGAACACCTTCCACGGTAATGATGTAACCCAAGAACACAACTTCGTTGGTGAGGAAGGTGCACTTCTTGAGATTTGCATAAAGCTTCTGCACACGCAAGGCTTGCAAAACTTGCCGCAAGTGATCTAAATGATACTCTTGATTCTTACTGTAAATAAGAATATCGTCAAAGTACACAACAACAAATTTACCAATGAAGGGTCTTAATACCTGATTCATCAGGCGCATAAATGTGCTAGGGGCATTTGTTAACCCAAAGGCATCACATTCCACTCGTACAAGCCATCTCTGGTCTTGAAAGCGGTCTTCCACTCATCTCCTGGCCGAATTCTAATTTGATGGTACCCACTACGAAGGTCAATTTTAGAGAAAGTAGTGGCACCATGCAATTGGTCCAGCATATCATCAAGCCGAGGTATCGGAAACCGATACTTAATAGTGATCTTGTTGACAGCTCGACAGTCAATGCACATTCTCCAACTTCCATCCTTCTTAGGTACTAGAAGAACAGGTACAGCACAAAGGCTGATACTTTCTCGAACTAACCCTTTCTTCAACAACTCTTCAACTTGCCGTTGGACTTCGGCATGTTCCTGGGGACTCATCCTATAAGCAGGCTTATTAGGAATGACTGCTCCTGGAACAAAGTCAATGGCATGCTGTATGTCTCGCATTGGAGGCAACCCTGGTGGTATCTCATCGGATATTACATCTAAAAATTCTGACAATAACGGAATGACTCCAGGTGGATTGGCCGTCTCGTCGTTCACCTCAAGCACTAGAATAATGCTCATCATTTGGGCTTCGGATTTTGACACCTTGAATTCCTCCTTAGTCAACAAAGACACTAACGGCTTAGAAACACTAGATTCCCTTGAAGATTGGCTAATCTCATTGGGTGGTAGAGGCGCTAGTGTGAACTTGACACCATCTTTCGTAAAAGAATAACTGTTCGCTCGCCCGTTGTGCATAGCATGTCGGTCATATTGCCATGGCCTCCCCAAGAGAAGGTGGCATGCATCCATGGGAACAACATCACATAAAACTTCATCACAATATCGATTCCCAATAGAAAAGGTCACAAGGCATTATTTAGAAACTTTTACCTCATTCCCTTTATTGAGCCAGTGAAGCTTGTAAGGTTGCGGATGATCTTGTGTTGGCAACTTCAATTTCTCCACCATGTAGTCAGATACTACATTTTCACAGCTTCCACTGTCAATGATAACATTACAAACTTTTCCTTGGGCCGTGCAACGAGTGTGAAAAATGTTACGTCGTAGCCAAGGTTCTTCTTTGACTATTGTTGTATGCAGGCTTCGTCTAAGCACCAATGCTTCTCCTTGATCAGCAGGTGTGACCTCCTCGTCATATACGGGATCAGTGCCGTAGAACTCATCGTCCTCCTCATCTTCTTCAAGTGCTTCATGCCCTGATCCTTCTCAAATGGTGACAACCCTTTGTGTAGGACAGTCCGCAGCAATGTGGCCAAATCCTTGGCATTTAAAGCATTTGATTGCTTTAGAACCAGATTCCTTGGCAGTATTGGATGGTGGTTTGCGCATAGCAGTAGGTGGTGGCTTGCTTGAGGAGTTGGTCTGCTGAAATTCTGCTTTACGGCCTTCTGGATAACTCCTAGAGGATGAAGGTTGGAAAGTGGATCTCTTGAGCATCTGCTTCTCAACACGCACGGCCAGACGGATGACATCATCCAAGGTCCAATATTGTTGAAGCTGGACTGGACGACTGATATCTGTGTTTAAGCCTGCAAGGTACCAGGCTATTGTTTGCTCCTCCTTCTCCTGAATATCACACTTCATCATGAGTTGTTCAAACTCTCTAGTATATTCTTCTACAGATAAAGATCTCTGTCGAAGATTTTGCAACTAGATAAAATTATCCTGGTGGTAATGATCTGGTAAAAATTTCCTAGTGAGCTGACGTTTCATTTTCTCCCAGGTTTCAATCTTGCGCTTTCCCTCACGTTCTCGCTTTCGTCTGAGGTTTTCCCACCAAATAGAAGCATGTTTCTTGAGTTTGAGGGCGACAATTTTGACTTTCTGTGCATCTGAAATCTCCTTGTATTCAAATACTCGTTCAATAGTTTGCAGCCAATCTACAAACTCGTCTGGCTGGAGCCTTCCCTCGAATTCAGGAATGTCAACCTTGATGTCATTAGGGCGGAATTGTTGTTGTCGTGGGCGGCGACGGTTGTCAATAGATGACGAACTACTGCTTCCCGAATCTCTCTCTAAGTTTTCTCTGTTGTTTAACAGAGTTTGCTGCAATTCCACAGTGGCTTCCAATTCTCGTATCCTACGTCTCAACTCTTCCATCTCAACCTCGTGCACATGTCTACGTCTTGGAGGCATTTTGGATAAGTGTCAAGGCTAGGGATAAAGATTGGGGTGCGATTGGAAACGTTGAAGGATATAGGGGTAAAGTGAGATTTTTTTCAAAAGGCTAAGGCAAAATGGGGATTTTGGATTGTCTAGGGGGTAAAATAGCGATTCTAGAAGAATGATGGGTCAAATTGAAATTTATGAAAAATATAAGGGTTAAAATGGAATTCAAGTAAAATCAAGGGGCCAAAGTGTAATTTTAGGAAAGTTTAGGGGTTAAAATGGAATTTCGAAAAAATTAGGGGTCAATATGAAATTTCATAAAAAAATAAGGGCAAATTTGGAATTACTGAAAGATTTGGGGCGAAAATGTAATTTCTGAAAAGTTGGCTGACTGGGTACAGTGACATGGCGACCGTGACACGTGGCAGAAAACTACTGAGCTGACCTGTCGTTGACCGGTCAAAATGCTGACGTGGCAGCTGACGTCAGCGTCTTCAACCTTCAAATGGCGCGTGAAGGTGCGTGGTCTTACGACGGTGGCGCATAGCGGCGCGTGCGGTGGTTTCCGGTGACAAGGAACCTCTTGTTCTACGTTTTCAGACCTCCTGAGCACGATGGTGATGTTAGTTTTCTGAGAAAATGCCTGGTTTGTAAAACGCGAAGACGTCAGGGACTCCTCCTCTGAATCTTTCTTCTTTCCGGCGTACTTTCTCAACTGTAACTCACTCTCTCGCTCTCTGGACCAGCTCTGATACCAAAATGGCACAGAAACCGAATGAACAACAAGCAATTCTTATTCTTTCAAGTCTCCCTCTTTCACAGCCACAAGGGTCCTATTTATAGTCCTAGAATTCGTGAAACTGAACCATACAAATTTAAAAGGGGGTTACAGAAATTAAGGGGCGGTTACAAAGAGTTTATGATGCTCCATTATGTGTGTCTCCCGTTTTCTGCTTCATTATGTGTGTGCCTTCCGTTTCAACTCGTTTCTGCTCTTTCCGTTTCAACCATCCTTCACCACCTCCACTGTGTCAAGCTTTGAATTGGAGCCCATGTCCACCAAAACCCACACCACCAGCCTCCACCACCTCCACTGTGTCAAGCTTTGAATTGGAGCCCATTACATTAACACAGTGTTAATGCCACTTGTGCACCATAGGGTTGTTTAGTAAACAACTCTAACTTTGGGGACTAGCTTTGCTCGATGAGAAAATTATAAGTTGTCCGCAAACTTTCAAAGTATACGGACCTATTTGAAAATGAGAGCGCAGGGACTGATTGATTAGCTGTCTTAATTAAAAAACTGACTCAGAAAAATATACTTAACCAACAGCAGGCATAACCATACATCTCTGACAAACTAATTGATTATCGATTGCTCAAAGTAATGCAAAATTCTAACCAAATCTGGTCCAAGCGTGACAGCAACAGAATCCTATTGCTTCAATTCCCTAATACAAGGTGTTCAATTTACAGTACAAGAGTTGGATTATGAGCGGTCACGATCTTCTCTGGGACATATCTCTCCATGGAAAAACAGTGCAAAATATTTTATACAATAGATTTTTAAATTATAAAAGAAGATATTTTACCTTATCAGTATCATCTCTCAACACATTTGTTGTCAATGCCATCATCTTTTTCCTTTTATGCCGTGGCAGATCTAACAAGCTAATCTGCAAAGGCAAAAATAAAATGAGAAGCAAGTTATAAATTCAACTATATTTAAGAACATGCGCCGGAGAAGTAGTATCATATGTTTCAGGCATATTTACTTCTCAGGGGGGAAAAGAACGGTCTGTACCATAATATACATTAATCCATAAACACCATACCCAAAAACATACACATGAGAGTGCGTGGGAGTGAGATAGAGCGAGGGAGGGAGAGTGAATGAATGAACACCATTAATCCAGATATTCAACTTATCACCAAGATGACACAATATCAATCACCTCAAAGCAATAAATTATGCAATAGCTTTACTTACAAATCAAAGGAGTCTGGCGCATCATTCAATCATAAAAAGCAGCAGATTCCAAAAGAATTTCAAAGGAGATAAAAAAAAAAAAAAGGAAAGAAAGACATATTACCCCTCCCTGTCCGCCCCTCGCAACAAGAACTTCATCACCTGGTTGTGCCAGATCGGCCAGCAATTTCCCTCTCTTGTGTTTTACAACGGTACCTGTCACATCAGAAAATTCAATGAGGGAAAGCAGATTTAGTTCTTCACCTTTGCTAAATTTGAAAGTATAGCAAATTATGCCAATTAACTCCTTGCCATTCTTTGAGGTTTAAACAGTCAATAATGAATATGGAGAAGATTGGGAAACCAGAACATTTCCCATCCAGTCCAGTCTTTGCATAAAACACAAAAAGATCTCTTCAATAAAAAAGACGTATGTTATACATACAAACCTACAGGCACAGGAATACGGAGAGTTGGAGCAGCAAGTCCATCATGCAATTGTGAGGTCAAAATACCCATTGCATCAACATTGCCACCACGCTTTGCATTATAGCGGCTTTTGCTGTGGAATTCCAATAATGAATCTTTTTCCTCATCCGCATAAATCACCACATCCCCTCCATGCCCACCCAAAGGTAGGATAAGCGATCCATCGAAATCTCTTCTATAAGAGTTTTTTTTCCTTGTCTTTTCTTTTTCATGTCTTCCTTGCGAACTATTGATTCTCTGGTATGGCATGTTAAGTATAGTTCCATGGCCTCCATCACCCGAACGAACTGTGATGATTGCTTGATCAAAATACTTGTGAGGTTCCTTGATCATTGTCGGAAGATTTGAGGAAGGAGGGACATTGACGCTGAGAAGTCTGCACTTAACTGAGCGCCATCCATAATTATCAGAACTGCATCTCTGTTGAAGATTTCTGTATATACAAGCAGGCCCCAGATTATCATTATAGAGCGAGCGAGCAATAGCAAAATGAAAAAGATGATGGCAAGGAGGTTATTTATCATTCCCTTATAAATCTTCAAGCATCATGTTCACGAAACAAGCTAGGAGCTTGAATTGCAAAGTTTACTGGCATGAGGGAATATTATTTAATGCCGAACAAGAAAACTGATCCCAAAGTTGGCAATCATAAGAGTGGAAACGAGGTTTGAATAGACAACACGCGGATTATTTTACCAACATGGACCACTCCATAAATTTGAACGGAAGAACTTAAAAAATGCAATTGAAACTTCTGACAGAAGTACCTTGCAGGAAGCAAGCGAGTGGAAAACACAGAAGTTTGACGGAAACGAACGATAGAAAATGAAGCTGACAACGGGGAAGAAATTAGAGACGCCATTGTCGGAGTACGGTCACCGGTTACAGATGGCTATGGATAGGTTGATTGGGGCATCTGTAGAACACTAGTGTCCTTGTGAGACCGCATGGGCTATGTCATACAATCCCGAGATCCAAGCCCATTATATTTTCCGACCGGAACCGGAACATGCAATCATCCCCAGCCCCGCCAACCAAAAAAAAAAAAAACACAAAAAGTCCAAACATTGTGATTGTTTTCGGCCGAAAGACAAACATGTCGATTTTCGAACCAGAAAATTTTAACACTTGGAAATCCTTGCTCATTCTGGAACACCATAAATACATTTGTTTAAAAATTGATAATTGGAAAATAATACATCATGTTCTGTACCAATTAAAATAAGAAAAATATTACAAAATGCAATAGAAAAATTCAACCGGACTAATTTTAATATTAAAGATTCAACATCGAATCAAGAAGACAAATTCTGCTTCGATGGAGCATCTCAACTCACCTAAGCCTAGAGCTGGTAATTCGGGCCAAATCCGACGAGTTAGCCTAAATTGGTCCGAAAAATTTTAAGACCGAACTTAAAAAAAGAATGTTTTTTATGTTCGGGCCAAGCCCGATCGGGTTCGGGCTTGGCCCGAATACCCAAATAAAACAATTATATTTTTAAAAAATACATAAAATATAATAATTATTAATTAATTCTTTAAGTTTTAGATCATTTTATACTAAAATACCATATATTTGAATCCTAGACATCATTTAAGTATTAAAAAAATATATTTTATATTTTTTATAAAATAAAATAATTAATTTCAAAGTAAAAAAATAATTAAAAATAATTTTAAAAATTAAATTCAAGTATTCAGGCCGTCCGAAGCCCGAAAGAATTCTAGCCGAACTTGACTATTCAGGCTTTTCAAAAAGTCAGGCCTGTTCGGGTTCGGGCCTATTCAGGCCGAGCCCGAATAAGCCCGACCCGTCCGAATTCCCGACTCTACCTAAACCCCCAAAACTCTGCAAAGCTAATACTTCGTCCTTGGTGCAAGTTAGGGTTTGGACATTAATTGTTTTTATTTAAAGAAAAAAGAAAAAAATCTAATAATGAGATTGACGAAAGAGAATTTGAAAGTTGGCGTGTGTGAGTGCCGTATCGAACTGAACTCATGAATTAACTAGTGATAGCTTCACACTCTCACCAGCAAGACACGAGACCAATTGGCTCTAATAAGGAGATGAGAATCGTGCCTTTCTAAATTTTATAATACTTCATATATTCTATTTACAAGGTAGAAAAAATATATATATTTTAATCATACTTGCAAAATAACTGCATCCATCTTTACTCTTTTATCTCTATATCTCTATTAAATGACAGGAAGGTTATTAAATATTAAAATATTTCATTTCTAAGGTAGGTATATTTATTAAAGATAAAGTTAAAAAATTGTTAAATTTTTTAAATAGTGTTAATGAATTTTAAAATTCTTTAATTTCAGTGAAAATGTTAAGAATAATATATAAATAAAACCAAATGGAATATTTATCAACAGCACAAAAAAAAGGTCAAAGCCATATTTATGCAATTTTATTAATCAAACCAACTTTCTTTAAGGTTCTCGTGAGACACTTGAAGCAGCTTTTATTAGTAACCGATATTTTTAGAGAAACTCCACGAGAGCTTGTCCCAGTGCCATCAAACAATATTACTAATATATATATATATATATATATATTGGGGTTCGGGGGAGGTTTGGGGGTGTTCTAATTTGACCACAAAAGAGACTAGAAACGTATGTACGACATGGTGGACAATAAAAGTGGAGCCGAAGAATGAGGTACCATACGTGCTAGTTTTCCGCGCGCTCTACCGCTAAAATATAAGCCAAAAGATGCATATGCATTTTACATATCAGAACCTCAGAACAAGAGGAAAAAGAAGGTTTGGTCGAGGTTGGGCGACACGTTAGATCAACTGCCCCATACCGAATCCTCAATCAGGAAATCATTGCAAATCTGTCCATGGCCGGCCATTCAAGGAACTTGACGAAGACCAAACAATCATCACAGCCTGCCTATTAGATTATATAGATGAACAGGCATTCAGACAACTTTCCACCCACGGTCAAACCACACGAATCCCCTATGCGGCAACAAGAGCTTAAGGTAACCGAGCGTCACTCCCCAACGGTGCCCTTTGTTCATGTTTCAACTTTTGAGAAAATCTTTCAATGTAAAAGGTGGATGCCCATCCTGAAATGTGTAAATCGGGGAAGGAAAAGGGAGGGGGGGTCAGATTATCCTCCAGAGATGCGGTACTAACACCACCCTTACATCTCTCCTGTTGAGTGATGTGCTCAAATAGATATAAAAGAGTTTCACAGTTTGATAGAAATATGGATCGAAGCTAACTGCCACGAGAAATTAGCCAGCATATACGGCCACTTAAAAAACTCAAACCAGAGAAACAGAAATTAAATTATACACTACCTTTCCAGCCTCTTGACTTAAGCACTGCCTAACTACAGTAGCTTGCTGTATAAGCCTCTCCATTGCTGTGTAGCTGGGAAGGTTTGAGTGTTCTGGCAAATACCATTATCCACAAAAAAGAAAAAAGCGAGAAATTTACATGACACATCATATATTTGGAAGGGCAGAAATGAAATATTGAATGTTGAAGTTAAATGTACTTGTACATGTTATACCCATGGAATAAAAGAACTACCAAGCAAATGAGAAATCAAGTAACCAACCAAGAATAGCTCGATTTAAACTATCTGCAACCTGCTGCCGGTACTCTAAGCTGAGCAGATGAAACATTGGGGACTTCTCTGGCTCTTTATAAGCAAGAAGGGCCATAAAGTCCTGCATAATAGGCAGCCAAATGGTTAGGTATTCAAATAAAATCTAAAGTCCGCAAACTATCAACTAGATTAGTTTGGATCAAAGATCTAGAATACCGGAGCAAAAGCCAAAAAAAAAATGTAAATTAGTGAGTAGTCTATAAAAGAATGAGCCTCCTTTCAATTTGATCCTCAGAATATAAAATCTCAATTTAGAAACCACCCCCACCCCCCGGCCTGAGAAAGAAAAGAAAATTTCAATCAAAATGATCCCTCCTTAAGGTAGAAGCAGGATTGCACACGACTATTGACTAATAAGCTTGATCATGTGTCCTCAATCCTCAAACCAACGTTGCCTGTGTATCAAAGACTTTAGTACATCAAAGACCCATAAATGCTTCTCAGTCCCACATATGTAGACTTAATCTCCAAGGGACCAAAAAAAAATTTTTTTTTTTTTTTTGAGGTGGGGGTGGGTGTGGTGCAGGGGGGAGATCAAAGGATCAAAGACTATTCATTCACATACCTCAAGCTTTTCCATGTATTTCTGCTCCTTCCCAAAAGGGCTCAACTGGCTCTGAGCAAATTCCAAAGCTTCTGTGCTGCCAATGAAATGAGATTGAATGAAAGCAGAAAGTATGTAATATGTTCTTCTTGGGGCAAAATTAGACTCAGCTCACCATTTCCTAGACCTGACAAGCTCAACAAAGTGAAGGCTTAAAAGATCAAACCGTAAGTCCTTATTCTTCTCAAGAATATCCTGTGCCAGCTGTTCAGTCAGCTCAATGGCCTTTAGTGCATTTCCCTCTAATGCAAAGTGAAAAATTCCTGAAGAAAATTATTAAAATCACCATAAAAGGTCCTCACAGTCTACATTAGACTGCAATTGTAAAAATAACTAAATTCATCAAATATTATGCATATTGCCTAGCAACATGTGACTGGAAGGTAGGAAAGTAAAATGGTCAAGATAAACCCATTTGATTAAAAAAAGAGAGAGAGAGCAAAAGAAGTATAATCACCACTCAAAAGCTTAAGACAAAAATCAGCCATGATTTTAGTGGTGTAGATGTTTCAAGATGAGTTAAAAGAGAAAACAATAGTCCAGCATCCTTCCTATTGAAGTCAAGCAATCCAATGGATATGTTGTAGATGGCAAAAAGGAAATAAGCCACCAAGCAATTCAGAAGTCATTAATCAACCTTCACCACAGAAAGACAACAATGGACCTACTTTTCCTTTTTTCCATGTCTTCTAAATAGTCTGCCGGTTGCTTCATTCCTGTGCAAGCAATAAATGACTCCACTGATTCTTTGTAGCAATTATGAATAAGATATGACAGAACTATGTTTTGGACGTCGTTATCATTTATAGCCTGTCAATCCATGTAACCACAACAATGAAATAAGAACTTGGCGAGATAAGTTATGACAAGGAAATCAATAATCCACAAAATCATACTAGTAGATAGTATCTGGTAGAAGGCACAAAAGCAAGCTTGTAAACAGCAAATCGTTGAGAGTATTTTTTGCTGAATGGGATCCTTTTCAGCCTAATTAATAATAACTATAAAAATATGATAACATAAAGTCAAACACCAATATAGAAAGACAATACTAGTAATAACAACGGCGTCCCCAGTAAAAACGAAGAATGAGACCTAATGAAAGACAACCACCTAGAACTATCCAAAAAATATTCAGAGAATAACATGCCACTCAAATAAAACATCTTCCAAACAAAACAATTCTGCAATACATGCAATGGTCTTTGAAGCAGACTCTAATCAGCAAAACTAAATCAACACACAAATCCTAAAGTTGACCTTATGTTTAGGAAAAAATCCAGAACACTCCCTCGCCCAATTTCGGTTGCAGTATTTTATGGCATTCTCATAGCAATATTTACAGCTCAATAGATGAGGTAAAACTTAAAGTTATCGTCTATTGCCCATGTAATCTTCAATGTTTTACTCTAAGTCTAATCTTCATGTCAAACACAGATGCCTTACCGCCAATAATGATAATACCTCAAAGTTAAAAGCGAGCAGCAACCATAAAAAGGAAATTGACATTGATTCCATACATATAAAACCGGCAAAACACATATTATTAAGTACAAATAAACAGTCCACAGTATGGAGGCGTTTCAAGATTCTGCATCTAAAAGTAGCGTCGGAAATAGGCTTTGATGGTAACAAAAAAGAGACTACGGAACAAACAATATTGGTTCGAATAACACATCAAAATGTAAAACCGGAAACTCAATGATAAAAAAACATATGGAGTAACAAGTTTAAAGATGAGACAGGAGTAATGGAAGCGCAATAAGTAAATAGAAGCGTACGAGGTTTTCGTATTGGCGGGGATCGAAGTCCATGATTAATAGTGAGCAGTTTCCGGGCGTCGATGACTCGATGGGGCTGGGCTCAGGATAATCCAGCGCAGCAGAGAAACAACGAATCCTTCGTACGTTTCGTGTCCAGTGAAGATGAAAAGCGTGTAAGCAGGAGGCGGTTGGGTTTAGAGTAACCCGACCTGCGAGGCGACCCGATCCGTCCAGCGAAGGGACTGGTCTCCGGCTGAAACTGCCAGTTGTTAATCCCCCTGTTACCCACGAGTTATACCGAAATCTGGATAGAGGCCGCGCGACGGGGTGTTTCCTGGGATCAGATCAGTTTAATATCTTATAATAATTAATTTACTTATGTGCTTCAACATAATTTTCCCTAATGTAATGATACAGAAAAAATAATTTTTTGCTCTCTTTTTGTAACAATGTTGAATTCCTGCGCCTACTCCCTCTCTACAAGAGGATCTTGATATTTTTTATTTCTGTTGATGACTTTTTTCATTTTGCTTGAATTTATATGATAAAATATCAATCTGAATTACCTAAACTTTATATCAAATTTGCTACTATAATTTACATTTAGTATTCTAAACTTATCAAAAAATTTTATTGTGATGATGCTTTGGAATATCATGTCTCTAGATTACTCACCTTTCATTTATTCTCAGAGTATTGTTTTTCAATATTCTTGTTCCTATATTTCTCAACAAAATGGTCGTGCAGAGCGTAAACACCGTCATATTCTTGGTTCAGTTAAGGCATTGCTCATTTTCTCTTTTTGTCTTAAATAGTTTTAGGGTGAAGTAGCCTTAACCTTTGTCTTTTGCATCAATCGACTACTGTCTCTTGTTATCGGTAACATTTCTCCTTTTAAACATCTTTATAGTTATTCTCTTAATTATAGTCTTTTGAAAATCTCTACTTATGTCTATTTTGTTCTTCTTCTATCTCATGAGATGAACAAACTTTAAACTCATTCTCGTGTTTCTTGGTTATGATTTTGAGCATAAGAGTTATTAGTTATTATTGTTAGGATCTTCTCTCTCATCGTACTCGTATTGCTCGACATGTTGTCTTTTGAAAAAATATCAAGTTTTTATCTCAAATCGATCTCTCATCATTCTCATCTTCTTTACCTCCCATTTTTATAAATATTTATACCGATCTTTTTTCTAATGGTTCAAGTACAAATTCTTCTACTGAGCTCATTTCCATAACCAAAACTACAGCTGCTCCAACCTCCAAATGTGCCTCCTATCACACTTATTGCTCTTCTAACACAAGTTGTAAAATCTCTATCACTATTACTTGATTAACCCAAATCTCAAGTAATTAAAAGATTGTCTAAAAGTAAGAATGGCAAATTTGTCAAATCATACAATAAGATCTCAAATTTTTCAATATTTAAAATACTCACACACACTTTCTATATTCCCTAATCAGAGTTTAAAATAGGTACAAAAGCCCAGGAATTGAATAAAGAATCAAAACATTTATATATAACTCAAAACAGTGAACTGTGTAGAAAACAGTACATGCTCGCGGCTACAAAGCCATGCACGTTGCGGCATATTGCACGAATTTGACAACACCTAAGACAAACTTTCGAAGCGTCCCATTTTTTCGTTCGATGTCCAATTAAGGTAATTTAAGTATTTACATAAACTTTTTTTCTAACTTTAGCCAATGGCACAAATTTTACAACTAAATTATTTTTATATCAAAAGACACTATTTTACAAAACTCACTCCTTTTCCACATAAGCTCACAACTAGGGTATCCAAATTCTCACCCATGTGTCAAAAGCTTACACCAATTCTTAGATCACACTCAATGAATCACTTAGAACTCGTACAACACATCACAACCATTTTAATTACACCATAAATTCAACCCTCAACCCTTCAATTCACAAAAACATAAGAGGGAGATAATTTTGCATAAAATAATCAATATACATTCAAAACAACCAACATACACTTTACTCTATTTGTACTAGTATTTCAGTCCTATATAAGTCTTACAACCACATGCTAGTAACTTAGGGCACGAAATACACAGTACTATCATTTATAATACAAGTAGCTCAAAATAATGGTATGAGTCCTAGTTGGCAAATTAACAATCAAAATATGCATAAATAAAGCCAAGAGGCCCATAAATAGGATTTACTCATAATCCTATGTCTCTAGTTATTTTTCCCGATCCTGATCCAATGAATTAAGCCTTAAAAATATTGAAGAATAAAGAGTAGGTACAACCACTCAATAACTAAGGACAACCTAGCACATATAGTTGCATGTTAATTAAAAATGGATGCAAATGACAATAAATTCAAATATTATACACATATAGAAAATATAATCTTAATCACAACAATAACAATCATGTGACTAGGCATGTAACACATATCATTTAATTTATCATAAATATATACATTTTGGGATCACAAAAATAACAACTATGCGTCCCTAAAACAAGTTGAACTATAATAATAACAATCATGTGGCCGGAACTAAATATGTGATTAATACCAGTCTTATACCATCCTATTAACTCCGACATGAAACCAATGGCTATTAGTGGCTACGTCTATAATTTAGACTAACTTAATCTTTCACTTGTGAGGAGCTACTAGACCAGGGTTAACTCACTCACTTATATAGCAAGATTTCCTTTAATGCTAACAACCATGGGGTGTTATACCCCTAATTTATCTTTCTCATGAACCGGTAAAAACTAGTTAGATTTGAGTCCCTCAAAGAACAAGTGAAATAGTCCTGAATCAATCATGAGATAATAGCTACCTCTTTACTCTAATGGTCGGTGTCAAGGCAAGCTTTTAATTTCAACGATAAGCTACTGCTATGACGTGAATTTATTAATCTACTCTTCTCTCTAGGTGAAACTCCCACCAATGATCATGCCATGCATAATGATCATTACGCCTTTTATGTGTATTAGAACTTACCTATATTTTTAATATTAGTTAAGTTTCTTAAAATTTTAGGTCATTTTCTATAATTTTTTTAATCAACTAGCGATCTTGCTCCAAAATATTACACGACCTAAATTTATTATTATCTGTATATTATAGTATTAGGAGTAAAATTAAAAACATGACAAATCAAGACCAACAATATGTCAATAAAAAATGTTTATTTGAAATATATCATTTATTCCATTAATGTACTACAAAAAAGTTACTTAATCAGAGAAACATGGAGAGATGAGAAAAAGAAATTTCTTTATTAATTTAGAGGTTCATTCCCTTATTTTTAATACAAAATTATAAAATATCAAAAATATTAAAAATACTTAATATTTTAAAAATATTTATTAAAGCTTATTTTAACAAGAGTTCAAAATGCCTAGCACTCATAGAAAAAAGAATTCAAGAAAAAATTAACACCAAAAGACATTGTTAAAGCCTTATATGTCATTATGCGTGAGCCCCACACACATGCCATGTAAAAGGGTGCCTTAAATTAAGATTTAAATCATCATACTAACCATGATTAATCAAGAACTAACATAAAAAGATTATCCTATAAGTGGTTAACCTAAACAAATCATTAACATGTATTTTCATAAACTATTCAAAACAAAAGGATCCCAAATCTTTAAAATATTTCAAGAACTCATATCATTTAATTAAACATATGCAAAAGCTTGATTAAGAAATATATTTCAAGATGGAAGAAAAACTTCCCCCTTTATTTTCTCCCTGTGCCCTACACCATATAATGTATATATTTACCAGTATAACACTTGATCACTCAAACCTTTCCATAACTGACAGTGTGAGGTTAAGGTCTCAATCACATTTATCACTATGACTATCACCTAATTATCGTACTCTATATATCATCTAGTCATCAATAGCCTATTATGTGTATGAATTTTCCTTTTTCATTCATATATGATTAATATCAACTACTCACCCCTGGACAACAAAACATAAAGGGAGATCATAACAATATTTTAGTTTTCAAATCATGCATAGAATAACTATTTTCACTTGCACAAATATTTTGATCACTCATATAAACACAAGCACTAAATCACATTCTCAAAGGCTCAAAATACATTTCCAGCTAACACAAAAACCATAATGTAAGTGAATTAATAATATATTATCCTAATTGATAATATTATAAACTAAATACACATATCAAAATAAAAAAAGAAAGACATATAGAAGTGATTATTATCACTTGACTTAATGCTCATTTCCTTTGTTCTTCCTAAATAAGTTAGCTCCTGTAATATGTTAAAAAAAGGGAATAAGTATAACTATTCAATAACTAAAGTATATCTAAGTTATACAAATGCATGATAATTAATTATAAATGTAAATGGCTAATAAATTCATCAAAATGACCATGTAAACAATCATATCAAGATCATGCTAATTACATTAACATCTAACTCATGTGAATAATCTCAAGAATAAAATCAAGTACAAAATTGATATGACTATACACAAATATTGAATATTCGTACAAAATTGGCATGAATGACCATATATGCATTATTCACATATTTACCACATGTTTTTATTTTCATAGTTACAATCATAATCTCAAACATAGCTATCAATCACTTAAATGGCATAATAATAATATATATGATCAATCTCTTCCTTATATCTCCTTTATTTTCTCTGATATGAAATCTGTGGGCTAATAACCGGAGACCGTCCATGTGGTGAGACTACTTAAGGACTTAATCATATCATGAGGGGCTACTAGGCCATAATTATTTTACTCACTTATGAACATAGTTTCTCCTAAATCACACACTATAGGACGTCACACCTAAGACTAGTTCTATCTAAAACTTTAGATGGGCTAGTAATGTTGAGTTTCGTAATAAGAACAATGCTATAGTATTTTACAAGGTAAGTAACAGCTATAACCTTTAGGATTATCGATTAATAATCAAGGACCATATGAATTTTTCACAATCGCTAGCTCCTTTGCTAAAGTAAACTACTGCCATATAATTATGCTCATGAGAAAATACATTTCAATAATTTATATGTGTAATTCACAATTACCCACATGTTCCTCAATTTTTATGCTCAACAAGTATTAAGAATCATCGTATCTTAATCATGTCTCATGCATCGAGTTTTCATGTTACCACATAAATCACATTGGGATCATATAAAAACTCAACATGCTTATACACAATTCATCACCATGTACAATTCATAATTTATAATTAAGAGTGCGTACATCATCATCAACCCTCAATTTCGTTACTCAAATCATGTCACAATTAATTTAGTCACAAATTATAGGATCTCAACAAAGCCACATATGTATTACAAATAACAATTTCAAGATTTAGATGTATATATGTATACAGATATTCATTTATTTCACAAATATAAATAATTAATTAACACACAAATATAAAATAGATTTTTTTGGGTTACCTTAACCTTTGAGAGATCAAAAGTTATCTTTCAAATTACAATATTTTTAAAGCTTTCAAAGCTTGATTGATGCTGACTTACAATTAATCTCTATTTAAATCACATTACAATGTATCAATAATATTATTAATACAATTTTTACTCATATTCCAACACTTAGGTATTTATTCTATTTTATTTTATTTTTTTAAGACCTTAGTCTTAGTCTATTGAGTCTTAAAATTTAATTTCATATATTTGAACCTATCTTGTTAGTTCAATAGCTTTATTCACAATAATCTCATTGAAGTTTAGCTAAAATCATCATTCAAATAATTTCTACTATCAAAATTTCTCTTTTTATTTCAAAAATTCACACCTAAAAATACTCAAAAATTATAAACTTATTCTCAAGCCTAAAATTATTATTCTATAGTCATAATAATTTATTTCTCACCTCAAATAATTATTTAAATATTAATAAATTAATTTATATTTTCATATTTAACCAACAATCTACCCATAGAGTTAGAGGGTTTAACCAAAAAGCCTCAAATTTAATTTTATTAATAAAATAATACTTTAAAATATTTATTATACTACTAACAACCTCATAACTAGATTTATTTATAACAAAATTTATTCCTATTTCAAACTTTAAATTTTTCATAATCTGAAAATCTAAAAACAAAAAGAAAATATAACTAAAAAAATATTCAAAACATTTATATAATTTTAAAATATTTAAAATCTTATCTGAAATATCTCACTATGAAATCCTATTTTTTACTTTAGCTTTGGTCATCGACATTGCGCTCGCTGTTTTTGTTCGCTCTGAGAAAGAGGAAATGAAATGAAAAGGCAGGAAAAAAAAAAGGAAAGAGAGGGATATTATTTTTAATTGGTTGCCAGTCTTACAATCCTATTCCTTCTTTTCCCACTTTTTTTTATGTCAAACACACAAACTCGGATATTAATTTGCCCCCTTCTTATTTTTATTTATTTATTCCTTTTTCTTTTCCTTTCTTTTCTTTCATATAATAATAAATGTTGTTGTTATTATTTTTATTTTTTAAAAAATCATAATTTAGGATTTAGATTTTATTCTAAATTAAATTTAATAATAATCCCCTAACTAAAATTATTTATCTCTAAATATTTCTTCAAAATTGCTCATTCACCCTTAATTGACTTAATTAATCTTAAGTTAATTTTTAAAATGTTACTTGCCACGTTAGCGAAAAATAAAAAAGAAACTAACAGTTGACTAATAAGGAATTTTTTGCTCATCAAAAAAATAATTTAAGGGTAAAATTATCCCACTTAAAAATATATGACGCCCAACGCTTCTAAAAAATAAGTATAGGGATAAAATTAAACTTTAACACAAATTTTAAATAACATAAAATTTGACAAGTTGAAGAATAAATTAAAGAAAAATATAGAGTTTGACATATTTGGACAAAAAATTATATACATAATCAAATAAACGTGAATTAAACCTGAAAATTTACGCAAAACGTGCAGCTTTAAACATTGATAGTGGTGAAGTGTTATTCACGCAGATTCCTGTTTTTATTTCGAGCTTTATTGCTAAGGATTTAGAATCCTTGGACACTGGTGGGTAGTTTCATCTGGAATATTTTGCCATTAAAAAAATGGAGAAAGTTAATATTAGGCCTGGTTTGTTTTCAGGCATTTAGGCCTTCTTGTTTTTGTTTTCTGATTCGGATATATAAATAGTTAGGAGAGTCATATTGTACAGAAAGTTAATATTGGGGCCTAGTTTCTAAAGGCCTTCTCGTTTTCCTTTCCCAATTTGGATTGTACGTACATTGGTTAGAAGAGTCATATTGTAAGGTATTATGCTGCCACATTTGTTCAGGCTCAAGTGCCAGATAATGAATTGTTCGTTTTAGTCACATTCTCCTTTATGATATTTGAACAAGGTTCAAGCTTCCGCAACCCGATCCATTCTGAGTTATCATCCCCAAAAGTGTCTCATTCGTCCGTTTGAAGAAAACCCTAAACACACACACACACACACAAAACAAGAAGGCCTAAAAACAAATTAGCCCAATATTAACTTTCCACAAAAAAACTTTAAATTTACTTGATTAGTTATTTAGTTTATAATACACAACATGATTTTAAATTAAGTTACGTGATTATTTATCTCTTTTTAGGAAACTAGAAGTGAAAGTGAGAATAGAGATACACACTAGCATTATTATCAATATAGGAAAATTATGTCATATTTTTTAAAAAAGTAAAATTATTTAACTAAAAAAAACTCTATATTATTTAATTAAAAATAAAATTATATGTCATATTTTTTTTAAAAAAATTACAATATAGGATTTAAAAAATTGCCATAAACAAATTTTTTCCCCAAAGACACATTTGAAAACCTTCAAATTTTTCTATTGGGTGAAAGCACATTCAAGCTTGTTTGAGAAGGACTTTCACAATGTACTCTGATCCTATATTTTTTACCCAAACAACTTTTCACTTTTAAAATAATACCAAAAAAATTTTAAAAAATTAAAAGTGAATTACCCATGCACGCCTTGAAGAAGCTGGAAGCTCACTACTTTGAATTGGAATTTGGCTCAACCAAACTAACGGCGACTTCTCCCACATGTAGTGATTAAAGTCGCTTCTTGTCTGTCATAAGTAGCTCCTTTTCCCTCCTCGTATTTTCCCTCTGTTCGTTGAAGTGAATGCTCGCTGCTGTTAACTCTGTTATCTTCTTCAGACTTTCTTGTAATATGCTCTATGCATTTCTACATCACCTCCTCGTTTTCATCGCCACCTCTATATAAGCAGGTAAATCTCGTTCCTGTTTTCTCCATTACATACTTGCTCACATTTTCCTATCGGGTCTTCGTTCTTGTTCTTTTTCTTGCTTTAACTCCCTTGCGGTACGATGTTGCCTTTAATATTGATTAATTTCGACTCAAGACGTGATCAAAGAGCGAGTATTCATTGTTTCATGTATTTATACACTATCTGTCCCTGTTCATCTTGATTTATCCTGTTCGTTTCATATGGATCTGCGGTTTCTTTTCCTCCTCTACATTGTTTGAGTAATTTCAAGTTATATGTAAATCGCGGGCCAGGTTTAAATATGCCAGCAACCATATACCGGATCGCATGATCTTTGATTCTTTGTTTTGGGCATTTGAATGGTTTTCCAAGAGCGCACGAGTTTGTTATGTTATTCCATCCGTGATTTGAACTTTTAAGGGTATATCTTGAGACTCTAGACAAATTAAATAAATCTAGGATGACACATGAATGCCCTTCGTCAGAATTCAAGCGCTAATTGGCATTGCCTTGTTTTTCCAATCTTCGGGGGATGGCTGCTAATGTCTATCACCAGGCTATTGGTACTTTTCAGTCTGAGTCGCTTCTCAACAATTCCAAAAATCGCAAAAATTTTCAGAAGAACTCTATAAGATTGTTAGCAAAGGATTTGAGCAGCTAAATAGTTTGTCAAGGAGAGCTGTCCGGAGGGATTGTTGCATTATTCGATCTTCTGGTTCAGCTTCTCAAACGTCAGTGGTTGATCCAGTGTTATCCCCTTCAAGAAGCACCACCAGCGACAGTTCCACGAAATCAATAAAAGAAAATCTACTGTGAATTGACATTTTTTGCTTAAAGAGTTTTTTGTATTTGTTTATATTGTTTTCATCCTTCTGTATGAAAACCATTCATGCTGGTTGGATCATGAAGTCGGATTCACTTGTAAGCTTCACGTGATTATGATGGTCAAGGAGTTGAAGTTATCCTTGTTGGATCTTTTTAACTGATGTTCAGTTTGCTTCATGTCAGATGAAGCAGCATTGATCCTCATTCGGCATGGTGAATCATTATGGAATAAAAAGAATTTATTCACAAGTTGTGTAGATGCCCCCCTAAGCGAAAACGGAACAGATTAGGCAATTGAAGCTGTAAAAAGAATCAGTCTGCTCTGATTCGTGCACAAATGACGGCCATGCTCGCCATGACTCAATCGGCACCGTCGAAGGAAGGTAAAAGGGATGCATAACCATCTTTAGCCCTTTTGTGAGAATGTGCCCCACTAATTTTAACATTGAAAGCTTAGGGTTCGTTAGGAAGCATGGCAGGCTCCCTAATGTTTGCCTGTGAATTAGTCTTGTTAATCATTACTGGAGTAACTTAGGACTGGACAATTTATACTGCCTCCACAGAAAACTGGGGAATAAGAAATTGCCAGGTTATTGCGGTATGCTATAATATAATATTATAATTGCTACTCGTGGCGTGAAAAGCAATATCTTGTTTACTCTATTTTAAGAATTATATCCTTTGCTGTATTATACTTTTCAATGTTTTTTTCCTGACCTTCAGCCATCAACTTTTATGCAGGTGCCTATCATGTAGACAATGAGAGTGAACAAGCAAGAGCACGGAGCCAAATTTTTTAGTGAGAGACAAAAAGCAATCCATTCCCGTCACAGCAGCATTGCAACTAAATGAAAGAATGTGTAATATTGCATTAATTTGTAATGAAATAATATTACATTGATTTGTAATGAAGTTATATATTTGATATGATGTGTTTGAAGAATTAATTAATAATATGTATGGTTGCTTTGTTAAACTTATTTAGGAGCAAAGTTAATTGATTATGCATATATGCAAATATGTTAACCAAAATTAGTTTGAATCACACGAATTAACCTTAAAGAGACTATTTATTTATGAAAATATATGTTTATCAAGATTGCTTTGTTACTTCCATGAAATGTATGACAAGTGAAAAATGTATTTATATTTGGAAGATATATATATATAGAGAAGACATGTCAAAATATCATATGAGGGTAATGATTCTTGTTTCGTTCAATCGTGATACAAAATTAACTCGCAAATGCAAAGGTGTTTGCAATAATAATATTCAAGAATTAACACATGCATGAGTTAATGGTACAAGAACTTAAGAAGATTTAAGAACAATTAATGATATCGTCATCAAGAGAAGTAAAAATTATATCGCACTCTCTCTCTCTCACACAACTAAAGTCTTGTCTCACTAGGTTTTCTTGATAAAATTTGTAATGAAGCAGCTTTTATAAATATAAAGATATTGTATATGTTTTGTCATTGAGTTTTTTGTCCTATTGAATTTCTTTTAGCAGGGTTTTTATGAGGCACAATATCTAGACATTTATAAGAGAGCATTATGAATATTAGGATATTATATAAATACCCATTATCTCATCATATCTTTCAATTACCATAATATCTATGAATTATTATTATCTTATATATTTTATTTAATCAATAAATTTGTATATATAAATAGAAGGCATATTAGTTGTATTTTATGATGAAAACTACTTCTTCTATCACTCTGAATATTCTCCTTCTAATATTTTCTCTTCCCTTCTTCTAAATCTTTACTTATTTCATAACAGATATTTTTTGTAAATTTTATATCGTGTATAAATATATAATAATATATACACTGACTGTTTGAACGTTCGTGGAACTAACTTCGCTACATCTTGCGGTCTTGCATTTTTTCCTCAGGAAAGGTGTCATCTGAGTCCAGACAAAAATCTGAGTCCAGACAATTTCTGCCGTGACCTGCCTAAATGTTAGAGGCCTGTATCAGTCCATTCTCACTAATAACTCGCAGCTTTATAACCCCCCTAATAGTTTCGCTTGGCGTGTTTCCAGTCCATAGTAGCCAATTCTGCCTGGCCTTTGTTCCGTTGCCTAACTAAATATTAGTTCATCCATATGTCAATCAACACATTGTCCTTAATTTGTCAGTTCAAATAACATCATGCTTCATTGATCATGCAGCTTTCGTCAGCAGAATCAGAGCATTATCCACATACACCATTTTCATTTCAAGAGCATGCTGTCAATGAACTGCACTCGATTTCATTACAGTCCAAAAAGTTCAGGCAATACCCAAACCAGTGAAACTAAAATATGTGTTTGAATTAAAAAATTTATAACTGATGTTAAGATTAATATTTTAAAAATCAGATTGGACATTGAATCAGAAAAGTCAGCAGTTCATGATTCGTATGGTTCAATCGGATTGGATCAATGGTCCAATCGGTGACGTAATAATTAAATTAAAAAAAAATTATATATATATATATATATAATAATCTAAATATAAGAAATACATATGAAATTGTTATTTAACTTTAAAAAATTAAATATTTTAAGTTTATCATGACTTAACAAGCCACATGATACAACATAATATCAAATGATTAAAAAAATTAATCATTTTTTTAAAAATTTGATAAAAAATAAAAAAAGTTTTTTTTGAACAATCTTATTTTTGAAAACTGAATCCAGTTCCCAACTTGATTTCGGTTCCCGATCCGATCACCGGTTCAAAACGGCTCAACCCCTAAAATGACTTTTTTCTATGAACTAGACTGATCGATGGTTGGACTGGTCTGACTGTTCGGTCTGATTTGATTTTAAAAACACTAGTTAAAACTTTATTGAGACTAACAAATTGAGGTTAGAAGAAAAGTAAAGTTGATAATTCAGGTAAGTCAGGCTTATTCAGATCAAACTTAAAATATTATATTCTTTCTAAAAAATTCATATAATCAAACCCGGCCCTAATACCTTCGGGCTTCAAGCTTATTCGGGTCGGCTTGAATACTAGAAATTTTTGAAAAATATTTCTTTTCTTTTCTTTTTGAAACAATTTTAATTTTTAAATAATTCTATTAAGTATAAAATATTATTTTAATTTTAAAAGAATAAAATATTAAATAATAACTTAACAACTTTATACTTAAGTAGTTCTATTATTTTGTTGTTGTAATATATGTAATTTATTTATGAATGTTTTCTTTACTTGTAAATTAATATTGTAGTTGTTTAAATATTATTCTTATCATGATTATATATAAATATTTTATATATTTTAATTAAATTATATTTTTTAATTATGATCAAGTTAATTGTAATTTAATCACGGTTAAACTACTAACTTAAAATCACCACCTTAATTAGTTCAAAATTTTTAATAACTTTTAGGTAAATTATAATTTTCATTTTTAAGAATATGAAAAAAATAGTCATCATTATGTTATATAAAATAAAATCATTTAATTATTAATAAAATATTATTTTTTTAGAATTATTTTATTTTTTACCTTTTTATATTGTTTAACCCCTACATGCAAGAGGCATTTGCTCTAGTTTTTTTTTTAATTTTTAACTAAATCTATTGTGGATAATAACTAAATAATTATTTAAAAATATTATTCTATTTATTATGTTTATTTAGTAGTAGAGCTAAAAATTTGTACATGTCTTAATTTTTTAAAAATTTATTTTTAATTTTATTTTCACTTTAGAATTAATCATCTTATTTTACAAAAAATATAAAATATACTCCATCCGTTTAATAATATAAGGCATTTTTAACTGAATCTCATTTTTAAATAAAGTAGTTACCTATTTTCAAAACTAACCATATCTTTTCACATTTATTCTTATTAAACACCCTACAATAAATATAAAGTTATTATTAATATGAGTACTTTTGAAAAAAAAGTAATAATTACCTCGAAAGATTAAAAATGTCTTATATTTTCGAACATCCAACCCTTTAAAAAATGCCTTACCTTTTTCAATGGAAGGAATAATTTTTTGGATACAAAAATCATGTATAGGACTCAACTTTTTTTAAAAAATAGGTCTTAAAATATAAAAAATTAATATTAAAATATATTTGAAACATTATTTTAAGATATTTTATTGATTAAAAATAATAAAAATATGAAAATGTAAATATTTTTAATTTTTTTTAAAAAATAAATAAAGTAATGCACTCAAATATATGATATTCTAATATAAAGTGATATAAAACTTAAATAATTAATTAACATTTATTATATTTTATATATTTTAAAAAAATTATTTTTTATTTGAGTATTTTCAAATTTTCTCAAGCCTATATAGCCCACGAATAAGCCTAAACATTAAAGAGTTATTTTTGAGTTTGGTTTTAGATTTTTTAAATGAGTTCAAATTGACCTATCAAGTTTGATACAAATTACCGACTATAAAAAAGTATGTAAATATATATTAATTTGCATTTGTATATTTTTTTTAACAAATCAATTAAACAAATTAAAATTCATTTAAATGATTTAATGCAAAAATTAATTGAAAAATATAATGGTAAAAATGCACGTGAATTTTCTTGTATATATTTTTGTGATAAATTTGATATTTTTTTTAAAAAAATATCTCACTTAAAATTATAATTTTTTAAAATAGCAGATTACAAATATAAAATACATTGATAAATAAAAAAAATTATTAGAATTTTTTTAATTTTAAAAAATAACTAGAAAATTATAATCAATCAAAGCAAACGTTTCGCTTTTGTTTCCCAATTGTTTAACTCAGGGAAAGCAATGAATAACGACATGTGACTAATTATAATTATAATATAATATAAAATTTTATCATTGAATATTTTGGTTTGGCCTTGTTTCAGCGACTAAGCTTCCCCAATCCTTCCGCCAATGGCTCACCTTCTCAATACTTCCTTTCTGCATTCTTTCTCAACCCCTCACCGGAAAATCATTTGTTGCCTTCATTCCATGCCGCTATTAGTAACCGAAGAAGAGCCTAGATTTAGGCCAACGTCCGGAAGATATTTATGCCGGCATTGTGCTCAACAACGATGCAAGAAGAAAGAAGGGACGAGGTGAGCAAACTAAGACACGCTAGGCACCGACGAGACACTGAGACACAGTTGACAAAAGATCGGATGGCAACAACGACGATGAGCATAACCTTCGATCAAATCTGGGTCGACAAGGAGGTGAAGAGCTCAGACTCGTGAACATCTAAAGGCAGAGCAACAGATCGGGCACTCGAGGAAGACAAATGAAGAGAGAGAAGTATGATAAAAAATTTAAGCCATATCTATACGCTCGATAAAAAGTTCCCTCAAGTGGCTTCACTGAAAATGCTCTTCTACCCCTGAACGCGAGTTCACTTCTCTTTTTTTAATATTCAAACAAGATCAAATAAGCTCTTAACATCCCAACCATGTTAACCAAACATACCCTAAACTGTTGAGAAGCAAACCACCCTCAACAGAACTTCGACCATACTCCTCTCGTTGGCCCAAAAAAAAAAGACCACACTCCTATTAACACGACTTCTAGTGCCTATCAAACTCAAGAAGCTGTGCACTTTGATACTCTAAGATCATGGGCACAACAAGAAACTAGTCCAGAATCTGGCCCAAAAAAAAAGAAACTAGTCCAGAACATGAAAACGGCCACTGAGCGATTATTATTATTTTTTTAAAAAAGGACAACCGCTGAGCAAGATTTTACCAATAGCGAAACTTCTAATTAACCTGTGAACTTAAGCAAAATACACTCTTTCTCGTACTCGATGGATTTACCACAGTAGCTCAAGCTGCACTACTAAATTCTTCATTTCATAAACGTGATTCATTACACATTCCTCGAAAATGAAAAGCAATTAATTTCACTTTGATTTTAGCAGCCTTGCAAAATGATAAGCCATCGACTAAACATTATCTCAATACTCCAAAACTAACAAGTTTTGTTAAATTCACAAGTTAACTGGGCATGATACATGCCTAAGTCAGGCAAACTGGTTACCTCGGTGACAAATTTGGAATCATATGGATTTGCAGCAAACTTGGGTAAACTAGCACGCTCTAAGCAAATTTGCTCCTGACTTCAGTTTGTTGGAAGTCTGAAAACGTCCTGATTCTCTGACCTTTTATTCTTATGAGATCTTTATCTTCACTTACCTAAGGATTTCACCCCTTGTCAATAGTTTGCTTGAACTCCAAATTTGACAACCTTGCTAACAAAGCAACAAAATATTTTGAAAAAATTGGTAAAAAAAAAAACCTAGTTGAAAAAAAAAAATTATGCTCAAGGACCAAGTTGAAAATTTTATTTATTAAACAATTTTAAACAAATGACTGAAACCAATGAAATTGAAAGGAAAAAAAAAAAAAAAGACTACCTATTCAACACGTGCACCCCAAGCCAAAGGCCTTGCATCCCAAACCAGAAGCTTTGCACCTTAGGTAGAAGTCATGCATCCCATGACAAAAGCTAAAAAAGTAAGTTGTAAATTTTATTATCATGAGTGTAAGGTTTCTAACTCGAGATGTAAAGCATCTGGTTTGAGGTGCATGTGTTGAACAAGCAACCCCTTTTTTTTTCAATTTTGTTGGCTTAAACAAAGGGGCATTTTGGTCATTTGTTTAAATTGTTTAATGAATAAAATATTTAGTTTGGCCCTTGAAATCATCGTGATCCTTAGACACAATTTCTTTTTCAACTAGGTCATTTTCACCAATTTTTTCAAATATTTTCCACCAAAAAATATAAGCTACAAAATATTTTAAAAAGGCCGTCCAGGCAACCATACTTCAAGGCGAATCATATTCATTAACAGCAACTAAAGGTAATGTTAGCATAAAAAAATACAAGTTGTTCAACAACAGCAAAGGAAATGGTCAGCTGAAGAAATCAGTCAAGGAAAGCGAGCCACAACATATCAAATAATGTGAAGGGCCTGTCTAGGCCACAACCACCAGTTGTTGATCCAACAGTCACGTAACAAATAACAATAAAATAGGAGAATGTGGATCCATACGACATGTGACCTCGAAGGCTAGTTAAATAAGAACACAATCTTCAGAGCTAAGATATGACATAAATGTCAACAACTCAACATGAAGGGATAAAGAAAGTAACTTGGTGGAGAAAGTGTACCGCTACTGGGAAAGCTATAAAATGGGACATGGTCGGCTTTGTTCACAATCTTAAAGATTTTACTCTGTTTCAATTCAGCATTTGTACATTTTATTGAATTTAACAAGCGCCTCCCATTACAAACCGTGTCCTCGTTATTTATACGCGCTCAAACTTCTAATTTATGTCTAACTTTGTCCAAGACATAATGCGATCATTCTTCAGGAAGAGTTGTTATTCATCTCTTTGTAAGCTTCTGAAGATCAACATGGCTAGGAACACTAGACTAGCCGAGAAATTTTTACAAAAACACACTAGCAAGTAGAAATATTAACTAGGTCTACGTCTTTGTCTTATCCTATTCAAATATATATATATTTTGGGGGGGGGGGGGGAGTAATTAATAACAAGGTGGTAAAGAAAGAGAATCTCAACTTTCACGTCTGATCGTCTTATAAAGAATATGCAGAAATCTGTGTGGTTCGGGAGCAACAAAAACATCCAGTCAATGCATTCAGCAAGTAGACTTCAAAAAGGCAGGAACAAAAATGACGGTAATACCCTGGGCAATCGATGAACAAATGCAACTGCATATAAGCGAAAAAGCCACTACATAGGTTAA
This sequence comes from Prosopis cineraria, assembly GCF_029017545.1. Taxonomy (NCBI): domain Eukaryota; kingdom Viridiplantae; phylum Streptophyta; class Magnoliopsida; order Fabales; family Fabaceae; genus Prosopis; species Prosopis cineraria. The sequence goes on from NW_026555333.1 coordinate 1,351,601, forward strand.
AAAATTCAAATGTATTAACTTGAGTCCATTCTTAATCACTTTTTTTTTTTTTTTTTGTTTCGTTTTAAGGAAAGCTACCCTATTACACAATGCTTCCGGTTCCGGCTCTCACAAAGGAATCACAAGTCAGAAACAGACAGGAATATGTTACAGTGGTCATCCTACAAGTCTGATCAACAAGCTCAACTGGCATTTCAAATAATGCAATTATTCATTGATAACTTATGAGTTACTTCTTAATTCTTATTTATCATTCCTTGAGTTTAAAAACATGAAATGTGTACCAATAACCACCGACCATGCCAATTGAATAATGCAAAACCACCCTAGGTATCACTTCGTTTTCAAGCCAGAAGGATCAGTACAGTAGTCACAAAACCAAAATAAAGACCCCCCTGGCAACGTTCAATACTTCTTTTTCCCAAATCGAATCGTGTATACAGACTGCATTATCACAAAATCAAATAATAGGCAACTTCAGGCTACAATTAAGATTTAGCATGTCCAATCATACACCAAAATTTACAACTTCCCCAAACCCTGCCAGGGTAATTACAAAAGAGCAAGAGTATGGAAAAGTACCTCCTCGTTGCCCTTAAATATGCTTCATTTAGCAAATTTACTATCCACTTTCCTCTTCTATTTTGAAATTTCAACCTCTACTAAGAAGAAGGAAAGACATCTTTAACAGCTGAGGCAGCAGTCAAGTAGTTAAGCGTGTTTCTTAAAGTTTCCTTCTCCCTCTTCAATCTTGTGGCAGTGTCCTCTAATTCAAGCAAAGCTTGTTGCTCTCTAGGCGCGCCCTCGAATGTGCTGCCAACAAAGAATGAAAAGGGCGTGGGAAAGAGGTTCCTTCTCAAATCCCCCACGTCCTTCTCCGGTTTTCCTCCCAATCGATTGGATAACCGAATGACATCCTTCATATAGGCCTCCACCTCATTGGCCAAACCGCCAAGGTCCTCTTCGCCATTCGCTGAGGGCCTATCCTCGAGCCAAGTCACTTGAGCGACCAGGTAGGGCTTGGTGCGGACGAGGTTGGCGACGCGGAACCGCTCCTGGCCTTTACAAATCAAGAAGAAACGGTCATCGACGAGGCACTCGTGCTTGACAACTTCACCGACGCAGCCAACATCGGCTGCGCCGGAAAGAGCGTCAGAGTAGATAACCCCGAAACGGAGATCGGTCTGAAGGAGAGTGTGCATCATTATGCGGTAGCGAAACTCAAAGATTTGCAAAGGAAGGATAGCGCCGGGAAAGAGGACAAGGGGAAGAGGGAAAAGAGGGAGTTCGACTAGGTCGTCGGATTTGGGGGAGTTGGTGTGGTGCTTCTCGGAGAAAGACGAGGCAGAGCACCGAAGGGAATCATGCCTCCGGCGGCGACGGAAGAGGGGGAGGCGGCAGCAAAGAAGTGGCTGCGAAGGGAAATTAAGATTAGGATTGGAAGAGTAGGGAAATTTATTTGGGTTCAAGGACGAGGAAGAAGAAGCAGAGGGGATGAGTTGGGGGAATGCCATTTGCGTCATTCCAAGTAAAGTGAGAAGGCGCTTCCGGGTTTGTTTCTTTATCGGGGGAAAGAAGAAAAGATTATGAGGAAGACATGAACGAGCGAATGTGTTAGCTGTGTACGGAGTCGGAAACTGCGATTTCCCACTGACTCCAATTTCTGGTTTTCAATTATCCTTCAGATTTTCCACAATCTCGTGGCTTGGCGCCCTAGCCCATGCTCTGTGGACGATAAGGTAAGAAGGAGTGCAACGAGTGTGCTTACATGTGGTCTTGGGCTTTCCACGTGCCATCAAATTCTAAGTCACTGGCTAATCTTTTCCTTTAAATTTCCAAGGCAATTTGAAAATAAAATCAATAATAAACAATAATGTGGTGGCAGAGGGGCGACAATGACCCCTTTAATCATTGTCATGGACGGAAAAGATCTCAAGCAGATATTTTTCATACCATAGTTGTCGTGGAAAGACGAAAAAGAAAGGAGAGCTAGAGGGTGAACATTTTTCAGGCCACCTTTCAAGTTTCAAGAAGCGAGCTTCCTTGCTTTTGTAAATACCTAGGAATAGGAATTACTAGGAATCCGAATTAGGAATTAGCGGGAAGAAGGCCACGCATGATGTGCTCGTATAGCAAAAGTTGTAAGGTGGAATGGAATAAACCGAACGTGTATGTTGAGCTAGTAATGGATGGACCTAGTTTGAACATAAAGAAGCAAGCATTGGTCTCCCACGCCTCATCTTGTCGGAAATTGGGATGCCATAGAACCTAAAGCACACGGCCAGTAAATACTAAATAGCCCAACCTTTTTGCGTGAGGTTTGATTTTGAATCTCGAAATTCCTATAGTGTTCATGCCTTTCCATTTTATGCCACGCTCCCCACGTGACTTGAGCATCAATACTCTCTGACGAGCAGACAGCAGACCCGCCCGATCGTTATCATAGATATATATACTGCATAGATTCTTGTTTATCATCAACTAAAGTGAGTTCATTAGAACGTCCAGACTAATCTAAATCAAATCGCTGAACAACCAATCGCTATCAGTTTAGAGTTCGAGTAGTCCTGGTCAATTTACATGATTTCAATGTCGTTATGAACTCTTCTTAACGACATTAGTTGAAAGTAAAACATGGCATTCCCCCAGAGAAGGTAACTCTTCCAGACGGCGAATGCTCTTCATTCTTGGAAGAATAAAACTCATAAAGCGATTTTGTAGATTTAGCCATCTCATACAACATCGCAGATTTAGCCATTTAGGGACCATTTCAAATTTCACTGAATCTTGTTGGTAACAACTGCCAAGTCATGACTCAAATTTTGCTGCATGTATACTGAAAAGCAAAAACCATTCTTTTACCACGAATCAGTCACAATGAACCAAGAATTTTCACAAGGAGACAATGCAATTCTGCTTACCCATGCTTCATTTTTTTTTTTTTTCAATTCTTTGATTTGGGTTCAGAAACTGCAGGTGTATTCAAGGTTCTCTTTACAAGAGATATTTTCCAAGGATCCCCACCTAATTCTTCAAAAATAACAATCAAGTTGTTGGTTGGCTTTAACCAAGATCTGGGGACGTGATACCTGCAAAATTGCATCCCCTCACAGAATTAAACGGGAAATATCTCTACTCATCTGATATCAAGCATCCATAGAAAGAGGATAGATTCAAACAAGAGGAGATATGGGAGTAATGGAGAAAATTAACACTCAGAGAACAGAATAGTAAAAGTACCATCGCTGGGTGGGTAGTCCACAGCCAAGTTGGCAATTACTGGGCCGGAAGGTGCCAGAATGGGAGCAAGAGTTGCAATCACCTATTGCATAAGCCAGCCAATACCTTCCTATGCTCTCGCCGTTGATCCATACTTGACCCTTTCCCATGCTCCCCATGTCCAAGGCCAATGCTTCATCTCCTTCAGGTGCGTCAAAATAAGCCTGCAACGCTTCAACTTTGCTGTTAGTCACTGTTGGTGTTCTTGTTGTAGCCCAATAACTGTTCTTACCTTATGCCATTTAAGTTGCTGCTGGCTTTGGGCAGCTAGTGACTGTCGTACCCAGTCAACAGATGAGACCCCATTAGGAGACACCAAATTCATAGCCTCTCCTTTTAGCCCAATCTGTTCGACAAATTACCATGATTATGTTAAACAAAATAAAGAATAATTTGTTAATTGAAGGCTGGATGATCAATATTTATGTGCATATGGGACCTGGTAAGACCATTGCTGCCACGTTAAATCTTTGGTTCCCTGGTCAAGACCCTGAAGCAAAACTGGACCATTGATCCCTGTCTTCCATGTTTCGAAATGAAGGCCGACATTCTTTCAATGGAGACAGAAAAAGAAAAAGGGAAGCAATCAGTGACTGACATTGCGAATGTCGATTCCACCATGATTCTCACAAAAGCAGCGCATTGCGATGTACTGATTAACTAACCGGTAATCCAACAGCCACGCTGAGAAGGGCAATTTTATTAGTTCCAACACGTAAATTGACCGGACCATTAAATTTGCAACTAGTTTGTTCCCTCGTCCCAAAAGCAGACCCTGCAAAAGACATTGTCTAACATCTTTGTTTTTTTTTTTATTGATTTATTTGATGTACGAAGATCAGAACTGCTGAGTTCAACTTAAACTAATTACCTGAAAATTGCCATTAACGAAAACATGCACGGCATGGCCTGATGACTGTACGATGATACTGGGTTTCTGCCCTCCTTGTAGAAACGATTCCGATGAGCTGATTTCAATACTGTGGCAAGAAAACCAGAAAACAATTAAGTTTACGATGGCTCGTGAGGCATAGGAACGTTCTGTCTGACAACTAAATTCATTAAAAAAAATCCGATACGAAAATGTCAAGGCAGTCCCTCCTAGGATTAAGCAATGCATTTAACATCGAGCTAGCATTTATGTTATGAAGTGCAAATATATGTATCACAGAACGTGACAATTCCAAATTCCATATGATGCTTCATATTTTGTCACATCTATCATCATGTCTCGTGCCGGGTCCCGGGTCCATGCTTCCTAGCTTTCCTATCCTCAACAAAATTACTAATACTTGAGTAATTAACGTTTATGCAGATTATAGGGCTCCTCACCTTGTAATGTACCATAGATAGTCACTGGTATCTCTGGTGACGTTTATTTGTTCCAAGAGCCCAGCCGCAGTAATCCCCGAACTTTCAGCCAGAGAAGATAGATCTTCATCGTAGGTCTCCCATGAGAACAACTTTGACTTCGTAGGCACTATTTGCGTTTGTGATGTTTGAACTCTCACCTTCATGAAAAACATGACGGTCTACTCAACAACTTGACATAATAATAGGTATACTGATAAAAACTTGTTTTGCGAGATCAGGATTGCACAAGAAGACCCTTGAAATACACTTACATTAGCCGTATTAAATACGGCATTTACGCAATCAGGGAGTATACTTATGGACCAAGGAGGCAAATCATAGTGATTGTTATTGAATGTCACTCTAGCAGAAGACTTTGAATGATAGTTTGCAAGAAAAGCTGCACATGCTCCGGTCCCTGAAGAGAATACATGAGCCTGAAATTTCCAAGACCCGTACAGTTACAAGTAAGGTTGGTTTGCCACTTATTTTTGTAACTAGAAAAAGGTAATGTAGTGCTTCACGTCACAAACAACTGACCTGCTGATACGTTCCTAGTGATGATGTGGTAGGATCCGAAGACACCAAAGCAGATTCGCATTGCTTGATAGCTTTATGAAGCTCTTTCAGATGACTATATTTGGGTTCCCTGATTAAACCTGTCACACAGAAATTGCTCAACTCTTACTGGTTAAAGTAAACTGCTAGAGAAATAAAAATAATCAAAGAATCTTTCGGTGATGAAAAACAATATTCAAGAATAGCTATCTCACCATATTCATCAATTGGAGCATCATAGTCATAACTTGTAGTAATGAATGGGCCTCCAGCAGAGCGTCCAAAGTTAGTTCCTCCATGGTACTGTATTTCGTCATTAATTACATAGGTCAAACGCAAATTTTTCATCATAACCATTGAGTTTAGAATACTAATACATTAAGAGCACCCATTGAGTTTTCATTACCAAGGCACGTCGCACGTTATTTTGATAAATAGCATATCAGACTAACCATGTAATAATTGACATATGAGCCACCCTTTTGTATGAATCGAGCAACCGCAAAAGCTAGATCTTCAACTGGTCGCTGATGATTTGGGCCACCAAATTCTGAGAACCTAATGAACAAGGGGAAAGCGGGAAGGAGAAAAGAAGAATCGAAGTTGAGGATGCAAAGAGCCGAACTTACAGTTATTTAAGTAGCTTTCAGGTGTGACATTAAGCTTACCAGCCACTCCAAGATCAGTCCATAGGGTAGGCTTGTACGGTTTATTAGGAGAGAAATAATCACAGTAAAAGCCATTACATGCATTTATCTGTCATGAAGAATTAAACGGATAATATGAAGCACCCGGTGAAAATACATATTTGAAGGTGGGTGAGAGGTAAATGAGATGACTCACCACGGGATCCGGGGCGTCATCTTCCTTGCACATCACCCATGGAACTCCAGTACCCAATCCAACTGCCATATTTGCTGCCCATTTTATGTATGCACGCCCAGCAGCTCCCAGTTCCCTGCTTTCTGGTCCATACTCGTTCTCAATCTATGAAGCAATATAAAAAAATCCATAAGAAAAAAAAAAGATATTTCAATTAGGAATTGGTGTGTTGCAGACGATAGTTGAACAAAGACTTGAGTTGCGCAGTATATTACAGGAGCCGCCTATACCTGAGAAAGAATGATTGGACCCCCCTGAGTTTGATACAGCTTTTCATTTTTCATCATCTGGACAATTTTCTGGGTGAAGCCACGCATTGCCGACTAAAAGATGAAGACAGAGTGAGACAATTGAAGGGTCAGTTAAGTGAAGAGAAGTGAGAAACAGGATGTGAATGAGACTCGATTTCAACCTTGAAGGGCCCGTTGTCTGTTCTGAAGCTGATGCCGGGAACATACTTCAACCATACAGGAAATCCACTACACCATACGAACAATGAGGATCGCTAAAACCATTCATACCAAAGGACTAAACAAGAATTAAAAACTTGGAAGTGCGTGTACCCATAGTTCCACTCTGCGCAAACATAAGGCCCAATGCGAAGATGAACATAAAGCCCCATATTCTGCACTGTCTTAATGAACTGCACCAGATCGTATCTCCCTTCAAAGTTGTACTGCAAACCGACAGCAGAAAAATAAGAAACAACTCAAAAGTACATGGGAGAAATGTCTGGTTTGATTTAATTCGAGAAAATGAATTGAAAACGTATGCAGAGGAGTACTTTGCCAGGAGATGGTTCGTGGACATTCCAGAAGACATAAGTGTCAATGACATCTAGGCCTCCATCTTTAGCCTTCTGGATAAGACCCTCCCACATCTGCAGCACCGCGCATTACAGACGCAAAAAGCTCATCGACGCCAATTATCAGTAAATGATAACACAAATTAGAAGAAAGCAGGCAAAAAGAAGGCATACTTGTGGAGTGCTTCTGGGATAGTGGATGGAACCAGATATGAGAATTTTCCTCTGGCCATTGATGACGATGGCCTTTCTATCGTAAGTTACGCTACACTGGGTAAGCTCGAGACACAAAAGCAAGGTTGTGAAGAATAATGTCAGCAGCTTTGAAGTTAAGATGCTTTGAATGCCTTCCATGTCTCTGAGCTGAGTGGAGGGAACTTTGAAAAGATAACTCAGGGAGGCGACCTCTGCTCTAATCTTCTGCAGACATAACCTCTGTATTGTCTGTTGTGGGTGCGATTCTTCTTCGGCTAACCACTCTGCTTTTAGCATCTATATTTATTTAGTTTTTTTTTTATGTGGGTAATAATGTGTTTCGGTTTGTTGATAATTCTTTTAGTAAAATGGCAACATTGTCAGATAAGGGAGAGGCATTCTGTGGCAACGAACCCTTTCGTAAGTTTGAGAAGTACAAAGTAAAGATTGCTCGTCCAATGAAACTGTATTTATTGCTTGAATTAATTTTGAAAATATCTGAAGCAGCAGCCGCAAGTCTGGTCCCCCATCTTATAAGGCAAAAAAGAAGCAAAATATGCTGTCTGGTGACAAAAATTGATGACAAGAGCATCAATCTGAAGAAAATTATCAGCACTAACAGTTTGCTTTCCAATGAAAAATGGATAGTTTGAAATCTCAAACACTTGTTACTTTGTAATAGTTAAAGCGCCTGAAGGAAATGATAGAAAAGATTACAAAGAAACTTTAGTTCTTTTTTAATAATTGGGGGTAGGGACTAATTTTCACATATGTTGAGCAATGATACCAACTGGACCCGCTTTGCACCTTACTTTGTTGCGACGTGCCACAGGACCGTTGCTTCAGGATCACAATGCCATCATTAAAGCTTAAACTTATTATTCCCGACTATGGCAAATTTTTTTTTTTTTTTTTGCCGGGCTCTATGAGAGGCTGCTCATATATGGCATCGTCTTGTTACCCCTTTAAGGTTGCTCTACATGTATAATTAGATGAACCTATTGGTGGATATATGTTTCTGGAAAAAGAAAATGCTTGTAGTGACAGATAATCAGAAAGGATTGGGGAGCAGAAGCCGTGTATGGTAAAGGCTCGCTCATAAATAATATGCTTTGTAGGGACGACTCCAAGACAAATTAAAATTGAAGAAAGCCCTCCATTCCACTTGTCTTTTGTTACCAGCTGTGAAGGAATCCAACCTAATGTTTCCGTTTCTTCTCTTCTCTGTTGTTTTCTTCTTCCAATCACAATATGCTCCCTGCCTTTCTTTTTATTTATTTATAAATAAATCAATAAAGGAGGATCCTCCTCGCTGCCAAATTCTCCCCAGCATCTTTGCATCTTCATATTTTTTTCGAGGTTTTGGTGCTACCAATCAATTCAATGGATGTATAAAATCCATAAATAAACATGTCGTTCATATATAAATTTGAATATTTTATTCATTTGGTGTGTTTAAGTCTTACAAAAGTTAATCAAACTTGTAAAATAAAAAAGGTTAACAAGCAGTCATTATTTATAATTTTATACAGCATGCTGCATGAGCATGGAGGTGGAGCGGGAGAGCTGAGCGGATAAGCGTTGACTTACTTCGGGTCCGTTTGAATTTTAATTATGTATAATTGATTATAAAATAATTTATTAATATAATTAATTTTAATTATAATTTAATTATATTATAACGTAATATGTTTGAATACTGAAATCAATTTTAATTGTGCAAATTACCATAAAGATATTACTTTTTAAAATTAAATTATTAGTAAAATTATATTTAATATTATTAAATTTTATTTAAGAAGTAAAATATATTATTTAACAGTAAAATGAAATTTATAAACAATCTTTCAGAGTTTATTTCAAAATATAATTTTAGTTCAATAATTAATTATTAAATAAATTTGCTGTTTGAATAATTTTTGTTAAAATCAGTTATTTTGACTCAAATAATCGTGGGTGATTGGTATTTTATTAATGCACTGTCTAATTTATCTCCACTCGTACTTGATTACAATCAAATCTTTGATGGCTGGATTGTTCTCTCTTTATTAAGTACAGTGTGGTTACGGGTTAGTTTTTCTATGTACATGTACTTTAAAATATTTAATTTCGAGACTCCGTGACGTAACCGTTTGTCGGTGAGGAGTGCTCCAAGGCTGTTTGCTCGGCTCCGTTTGTGTCGGTGGGATTACGTTACGTGAGGGCCTCCGCATCTTCATCCCTGCTGTCGCGCCTTGCCATCCACCAATGTGTTTCTGACCTGACATCCATGGAAATGTCTTATTATCTGATCTAAATTACTCGCATCATTTAAATCCACGACAAAATATTCAAAACAAGACAATTATAAAATGATTAAAATGTATAAATTTTTTTTAAATTTTAAAACAGTTACATGCAATTCCCTTGTTTTTAAGAATTTAAAATTAACTTCCTAACTTTTAATTTTATTTTTCAAAATTTCATATTATTAATTATATTTTTTTTATAAAAATTTAAATGTATTTAACTAAAAAGTATTATTAAACAAAAATATTACATTATATAACTATTTATAATAAATTTTTATATTTTTTTGATAATAATAAAATTATTATTATTGTATAAAATTTAAATATTTATGTTTATATTAGTTTTATCTATGTTTTTTTTATCAATGATGCATGATTTTATTCTTTTAAAATATAAATTTTTATTTATATTTTCATGTTAGATTAATGTAATGTACATGACTAAAATATTTAAAATTTTAAATATTATCATGTTAGATTAATTTGTCTTTTAATGTTAGAAAACTATACACCGTTGATAACCAAAAAATATAAAAAACTAATATAAAAGTAATATTTAAAATTTTATATGATAATAATATTATTTTTTTGGCTATTATCAATACTTCAACCATCCAAAAGTATAAAAAATTTATTATAAATAGTTATACAGTATAATATTTTTGTTTAGTAATATTTTTTAGTTGAATGACATTTTAATCCTTATAAAAAAATAATATAATTAATAATAGGGTGTTTTAAAAAATAAAATTAAAGATTATAAGGGTTAATTTTAAATTTTTAAATATGAGAGAAATTATATATAACTGTTTTAAAATTTAAGGGAGTTTTGTATTTTAATTTATAAAATTGTGAATGTGCGTGTCTTTTGATGATAGAAACGAGTAACACTTCCGTACAGGGAATCGCATGTTTCCATGAACTAATTCTTTGAAGCTTCAAACAGGTAGAGCCATTATGGATTCATCAATGAATAATAAATAGAGTATCAAGCACAAGAGACGAATTAAATGACAGCGGCGAGACTTGAGTTTCCAGAGTATATAGGCTTCCACTTGACAAGCAGACTCGTTTGAATTCCGTCACTTCCTCCGAGCAAGACGTGGTTAAATTTGGTTGATAATTTTGATGTTACTAACAACTAAATGTAATTATAATATTTCGAAAGTACTTTTCAGTAAAATTGGTTGATAATTCCCTCACTCGTCAAATAGTATGCTTCTTGTAAACAACAAAATTAAACTATAACCATCCATCGACTTATTTTTTTTAGACAATTACATTGAAATTCACATAAAAAAATTAATTACTATAAAGTTTATTGATAATCGAATTAAACTATATTAATATACAAATAGTTATCAATGTAATTTAGTTTAGTTGTCAATGAATTTTGTAATAAATAATTTCTTATATGGGAGTTAACTGAAATTATCTTTTTTTAAACAAAAAAATTAATATACGTACAAGAGGCGGGGGCCAAGAGGAAGTACAAACGATCACCGCCCCTTTAGTATCTTATTAATGCAAGCCAAGCCAAGGCCAACCAGAAATCAATCCATTAAACGACATGATTAAAAAAACAGAGAACACAGCTAACATCCATTCTTTCCGGTGATGGTATGTAATTTGAGGCTGACAGGTTCGACTTTTACAAAAGGCAGGAAACAAGCTAATGAATTACATTTAATATTTTTTAAACCAAAATAAATGTGTTGGGGTCTTGGGGATGCAGCATGCGAGAGGTACGGGGATCGATAGCCCGCATCTCCACGGTTTTTGGTTATTTTAAGAAACAACAATAACAATTTGTTATACATCCCATAATTCCCATCCTTCTAGGCTGAAAGATAATGCCTAGTTTTGTAATGAAAGGCCCAAACTTATGGGTTTGTGTTTTTCCACTTCGGACCCTACAGAGATGCGGGTTGGACCAAAACAAAAACCCAGATCTGTCGGCTTACCCATTCCCTGATCCTAGCTTTGGATCCGAATGAGAGGTTGCATGGGAGAGGAGGGAGAGATTAAAGAAAGTGGGGCCTACAGAGTCTGGGACCATGTGGGTTCCACTTCCTTCATTCCCTCTTTTATATAAACATTTCGAGTAATTTCACTTTTCAGTTGTTTATTTTTAGTTTGTTACGCCGCGTTCAGTGTTGTTGACGCCAAGCCGATAGTGAGAAAGTTCGCAGTTAGCTGCATAGATGCAATAACCTCTTGCGGTAATTTTGATCAGCTTGATTGTTGAATGCTCAATGAGAAATTTTTGTTCTGCTGACTCTCAATTCAAATTCAATTAGAGTAAATGAATAAATTTTTCTTTAAACTTTAGGTTTAGTAACACTATAAATCTTAAACTCAATTATCATGTAAATTGTTCTTTCAACTTTTAAAAATGATACAATTTAATGTTTATCATTAACAAAAACTAATTTTAACTATTACTTGATCAAAAATGATGGAAAATAACTTTAAATTACTGAAAATGAATAAAAAAAATTACAGAAAAATGTCCAAAAAATTTTGAATCCTTTTCTGTATTGTCTAGGTCTTTTTTCGTTATTTTTCAATCAACTAATTGTCACAGTTACATTGATTAAATTTTGTTAATGGCAGTAATGAAATTGTATCATTTTTCACATGTTGAGAAAATTTGTACTATACACAAGTTTAAAATTTATGATACTATTGGACATAAAGTTTAATGGGTAATTTGCTCATTTACCCATTCAATTAATTACTAATGTTTCATTTGGCTTGGATGTTTTCCAATGCAATTACATACTCCCTCCAATCCCATATATAAATTATTTTCAAAAAAAATTGATAATCATTTTTATAAATTACTATGAATAAAAAGTGGACTATAAATTATTTCCTTCACATTTTATCATTTCACAATCTTTTATAACTAGAGTAGAATGTTACATATAAGAGAGAAAATATTTTAAAAGAAGATGTATTTAATAATAATAAACTGGAAAAATTATTTTTCAAATGACATTAATTATTTAATTACGTCTCTTTATATTGTAAAATTTGTCGGATTACTGTTGAACAATATTTACAATTTTACCCTCCAAAAAACTTTTAAATTTTCGCTCTACTTGCTTGGCCACCTTCATTTTCTAGAATTTTTTCCATTCCTCCCCTATTCTATACATTGGCTTTTCCTTTCTTCAATGTCTCCCTGATCTTCTTCATTACTCTTTCTTTTCTTTTCTTTTTTTAGTTCTTTGTCTTCTTATCTTTTTCTCCAATTTCATTCTAAAAACCCCTCTTGCTCTCTCTGTTTTTTTTTGTCCATTGATGTTGACATTTCTAAGTTTAATGAGGATGATTTTAGATTTTAGAAGGCAGACGTGGAAGAGGATAGTGCCATTGAAGCAAGGAATGATAAAAAGAAATGGACATGCCATCAGTGGTCATAATCGTTTTGTGATTTTAAACCTCAAGTTTCACTGCCACTCCCTTTTATTTTCTAAATGTTGTTCTATTACTACTGCTCTCTTTCTCCCCTTCTCATCACTATTGTTGTTCTTGATTTCACAAGTGTTGTTCTTTGCAAGCTCGGACTGTTCACGAGCAGGTAAGGTGGGGCATAAGTAGACTCTTAACTCAATTCCATGTGTAACATCTTAGAAATTTAAACTTGATTAACTAAACTTAACAAGGGTAATTAAGTTTACTGATGTGGTGTGTGATCAGAGAGGTTTAATTTCTATAATTGATTATGATTTTAGCCCTAAATGTGAGTCTAAAGTGAAGTCGAGTCCTCCGAGCATCAAAAAGTGAAAAAAGAATTGAAGAAAGGTCCTCTGTACCACATGCCTTGGCATAAGGAACATTCACTGCAGCGCACAGTGGTAACCAACAAAGGGTGGGCTTCTCTATGCCATGCGCTGCAGTGTTGTTGCATGTGTCGCCGCACATGGCCAATTTTTTACTTAAACTAGTCTATGCTTTATTTGAAAATTAGAAAAGAGGAGAAAGGGAAAATGGAGAGCACACCACCACCTTTGCTAGGGCATGAACTTAGAAACTGTTGGAGATATTTTGAAGCTTTCTAATGTAAAATCTCACTCTACTAAGCACAATTAACCACTATAGCTCATAGTAATTAAAGATTTAACTCAAAAGGGAGATTACCAAGTTTTAGTTAAAATTTAAGGGATCTCAAGTTTTCTAAATAAAAATGAGTTTAAATAAATTGAAATCTTTTATATCAGAGTAAAAATAAGTCACGGAAGTATGTGATACCTCAGAGGAGTGAAAGAATTTGAGGACAGTTGAAAAATAAAACATATACTGTGATAGAGGGCAATGCGTCGCGGCTCGTGCACACTATGCCACGCGCGTATTGCTCTTTGTGCCATGCACCATGACTTAAGCACTATGCGCTACAGCGTGTTGCATAAAAAAACTAGCAAATTCTGCTGTCATTTAATGTGACTCGGTTTCTTGTAATAATTGCATAACCCCTTAAAGGGTTTCTTCCTCGGTTTTTCATTCTTATCACTATCCTTCTTAAAAGTTAGATTATTAGGCTTTGGAGTCTCATGCTTCTTCCCCTTTTTCTTATACGACCCTCCAAATTTGCTGCTAAAGTTATGAGAAACATAGTTTATTGAGTGAGAGAAATTCTTCTTTATAGCTTCCTCTTCTTGAGTGACTATTGATATCATCTAGTCAACAAACCATTCAGCTTCTTGTGAGTTGCATGAAGTCCTCAAGAATGCATACTCCGATGGCAGTAATTGAAGAACATGGTAAACTAAGGTACTTTTATCTAAGTCAATTCCATATGATTTAAGCTTGTTATAGTAATGAACAAGCTTTAAAATGTGCTCCCTGACACCAAAACTCCGTCATATGGAGTATTGTTAAAAAGTGACAAATAGTAGTTCTTTTAAGTCTTGTTAAGCTTCTTGTATTTGTTACTAACAGCTTTCAAGTATTCCACTGTAGTATCCTTTTTAGGAATGCTATCTTTAATTCCCTTTTCAATTGTGTACTTGATAGTCGCTAGACAAATTCGGTTAAACTCACTCCATTATTTATGGAAGGCCATTTTAGAAGCATTGGACTCGAAAGAGAGATCCGCAGGCTTAGGTTCTCTCAGAGCTAAATCTTTTCCAGAAATAGTCAGATACATATTCAAGGACTCTTTCTAGTCATTATAGTTAGTCCCATTGAGAGCCTTCACAAAGGATAGTTACATAAAAGCAGAAACTGAAATCGCAAAACAGAAAATGAAAAATAATAATCATGCGTGTACAACATAATTATAAAACAGAATTTTCCAACAAGTGATTATCAATTATGCAACTATAATCATGCACCAAGAAGGCTCAAATACCATAAAGATTTAGCTTATACAAAAGTCCATACAAAATAATGCATTAAACATTTTCATACCTACAGGGTACAAAAAATATCTGACACATTAAAGGAGCGTTGTTAGCCTATCTTTAAAACTAACCATTAGAATCACATTAATATGTCAGACCTATTGGGTATGTCCATTATCAATGCTACAAGATCCTAAACATCATCAATAATTCACAAAGTCATAAATTTTTATAACCTTAGGACAAAATAAAATTATTTTAAAAGTCTTTGGGGTCTTTTAGGAATTAGAGAATAAATTTGAGACTTAAGTGAAATTTTGAAAAGGTATCCAATGGTAAATAGGTAATTATGGAAGAGATTTAGGTCAAAATTGTAATTTTGAAAGTTAAGGGACCAAAATATAATTTCAAAAATTTATTGGGGTCACGGCAAAAATTCTATAAATTATTGGCCGAAGGAGGTAATTGTATCCTGAGATCAAAAAATAATTAACAGAATTTTTTTAATCAGGCTGTACTGTTCTAGGCCCATACGATTTGGGCCCAGTACCAGTTTCATAAACTGTGCGGACTCAACCCACAAAAAATTACCTCCATTTTTATTATATTTTTTTAATCAAGCTCAGATTTCATCTGGGCCTGACATAATGAAACTGAATCCCTAAGACCTGGTTTTTGACCCATTTTGTGCCTCCAGCTTCTTCCCCCTCGTTTTTTAATGCCTAGAAGAAATCTAGATCCATGGGATCCAGTTTCTGATCCAAGCCTCCATTCTTTAATGCCATGAGCTGCAACGCAGATGAAAGATGTTGCCGGTTCCACGAACCAGAACCATAGGAGATGTCGTCACCTGGACAGCCATAACGCCAACGTGAACCTACAGCCCAATGGCCAAGCCGTCCGTTTAGGGAGGAGTGACGCCGTGAACCAGGGGCAGGATGCCGCCGGGAACTTGAAGCAAAACCACTGCCGTCACAACACCGATGATCGTATAATGACAGACCATGATGCCGGGACATTTTCCAGCAACTCCAACAAACAAAACCTCTGAAGTCGGTGACGACAAGAATAAAATGGAAGGAGAGGGGGAAAAAAGAAAGAAGGGAAGCGGCATACAGTAAACGATTTACATGGCTTAAATAATATGAGGGGTCAAATATAGTGATCGCTCTCGCAAATGTATGAGATCATAGTAATAAATTACCCGGAGTATTTCAAGTGTCGAACCCACAGGAAAATTACACTTTTACTAATTTAAGTAATTAATAGTTCAAGAAAAATAGACAAAATGGATAATTTTGATGAAAATATAAAGAATAAAAATAAATAAATAAAATAATGATGATGAAAATATAATCATTTGAAGCATTGGGATTTAGGATTCACCTTATAAGTTGCTAGTTTCTATCCTTTGAATTGATTTGAATTAATTATAATGACAACTATTCCTAAAGTGTCCTAATATCCTCCCAAATTATTAGTCCCTTTTTAATTAGTATTGAATTTGTTCCCACAATACCCAAACAACTAACTAAATCATGAAGCTATAGTTTAAATCACTACAAATTTCTAAAACTATCCCTAGCCTAGTTATTTATGTTTAGTTCTCTATATTTAGGTTCTCTTTTCACTTTCCAGTCCATCAAGATTACCCATAGATTTGATTAAATGGTGGCTAGTCATTAAATCAATATGAAGAATAAGAGAAATAAATATAATTGCAAAAAGTAAAAATATTCATAAATATAAATGCAAAGAGTCAAAACAAAAAAAATTAGAAAACTAGTTTCCCAATTAGGCAACATCTTTATCCCAACTGGGTAATTTAAAAACACATAATAAAATCAAATAACACTATTTTAAAATCTCCAATCATGAAAATTGATCACAGAGAAAATTAAGGAGTAGAAAAGAAATAATCATAATTTGTAAAACTCCTCAATGATCTCGCTTTCAATCTTCCGAATGTTTCTACGAGTTTCAAATATCTCAGAGAGAATTCTTAAGATACTCAAATAAGTAATTGAATGCCTTTCCTCTTGATGGAGGAGTATTTATAATTAAAGTAGAGGCTCCTTTTTTTATTCCTTGTTGATGTGGGACTCTAATATATATATATATATATATATATTCTCTTTTTCTTTCTTTTAGTTTATTCTTTTTCTCTACAAAATATAAAGATAAAAAGATATGAGTGGATTTTGTATTAAAATTTTTTTATCTTATAATTAAGTGATGAGAAAAAATATATAAATATCAATTAAATAGATATGAAATCTTAATAAATATAATCAAATTCAAACTAAAATCTATACCTATTTAATTATAAAATATGTACTTATCATATAGCTTTATTCAACCAGAATTTCAATCAAATCTCATTCACTTTCAATAATATCAATATGTGAAAATTATCATCTTCACGTTCATCAATACAAATATATGATAATGAATTGAGATATATAAATTAATGTTTGTGACGAGGCTCTAATGTCAAATGTTGTATTTGGATAATCTCAATTTATATGAATAAGTAAGGTGATGTATGTGTACCTGAAGAATTCAATGATCACTTAAGAAAGCTCGATTACCTCGAGTGTAGACAGACATACAACCCACTGGTCTCTAGAGTTTTCAGAGAGTGCAGAAATAATGGAGCAGAAGAAAATGAGTCGTATGTTTGCAGTTAACAACTAATCGACTTATAAAGATCAGATCAGTAACCGCTTTTATTAAATAATTAAATAATTAATTTTATTATTTTGACTCAATCAGTTAAGAGATAGGAAATAACTGACAACTACTGGATTGTAAATTGAGCCTTTATTCATTGGACTCACTTGTGTGGTCCACCTATTACGGTCCACACAAAATCATAAAAACCAATTTGTTTGGGTTTATTAATTAATGTTAATCTATAAATAAATAAATAAATATTTTAACAGAATCTAGTTCCATCATTTTTTGTGGAACTCAGTTCATAGATAAGTCTTTTGGTGCAAACCAAACGGGCCAAAATTTAAGTTTCACTTTCACTTTTGCTCCTCTCCCTTCAATTCCCTGCTACCAAATGAATCATTAATTTTTTATAACTAATTCAGCAAAGGAGATTCGGTCATTATATTGCATCCTACTAAAGAGTATGATTCTTTTACGAGTTCAGCGTCAATCATAGACTAAATGTTGGACAAGACGACGAGAGACGCACGTTAATTGTTATCTTTGTGGTTAAAAAATTTAAAGAAAGAAGCCAACAATTAATTAAGACAAGAAACCATGCTTTAATACCTGCTGTAAATTTCATAAAAAAGCATAAAAAGGATGATTTCTTATGCTCTCTATATATTCGGGTATCACTTTGTGTTTTTTCTGTAGCCCGGGTAGTCAGATCTCGAATCTCTTTCTACTGTAACCTGTCGTGTAGAGGGAAAAAGACGAGGTATGTGATATAGGCAAACCATAATAAACAATAGGAAAGGCTAGAAGTGGAAGAATCTAATCTCAGTACTTATGAGAGGAGAGATCAATATGATTCTGCCTCTTCGACTTTATTATCTTCAAAGTGACGCTGTACCGGCCTGGTCCTGCTTTGCACGAAGAGAAAACAAAGGTGGAGTTATTAGAAAAGATACAGGATTCAATCCAAAAGAGGGTCCCTCTGAATGCAAAGAATAGGTTCTAACCAGAAAGAAAGGCATTGAAAAGGAGCATGATGGTGATGGGAATGGAAAAGATGCGCCAGTCCATTAACCTAAATAATTAGTAGTACCACCTTTAAAGCATACACAAATATTGTACCGCTCAGAGAGAGAACAACAAAACCCATTCAAATCTCGTTCTCGTGCAACTCGCCCAATGTCCCTCCTACACCGCACCAAATAAACAAACAGCGAGCGCGCACATTCTCTCTCGCTTTTGAGCTAATGTGCTCGATTGATTAATATAGATGCGATATAAATAAAACAAGATTTTGATCTTGAAACTCCATCGATTTGAATTCTGCTAGCTGTTTAGGGTACACGTACCTGATGAAGAAGGAACCAGACTCTCCAATCGCACTTGCGCATAAAGAATATCACATTCCAACAAGCACATAGCTGATAGAATAGAACCTGTGCCACTTGGATAATCATTATGATGGTATTATATATTTACCCAGCAGGCCGATGCTTCTTTAATTTCTCCTGTCTAATTCATCACTATATATACATTTTATATCCCATTCAAGTATTTCTGACGCGCAGCTGAGATTTTTGTTTGGTACGTACATACAGAGTTTTATGTCGATCGGATGCTTCTATCTCTCTTTATATATAAACATGAAGGAATATTAATATGTATCTCACGTTAAAAAGTGTTTTCCGATCCATTTTCTCAATTAAAGGAGTGTAAGTCTCCAATATAAAAACATGTCGATGTACAATAAACATTAGCTTTGCTGTGTACTAACGGCCTGAAATGTGCTAATACAAAGATCAATATCGATAAATTACTGTTATAAACATGGATCTAAATCCTCTGCAATTAAAATAGGAAAATTTGTGTGAAGTTTTCTTTTTTAAGAAAGAAAGAGAAGATTTTATATTTTATAAAAATAATAAAATGAACAAAAATGCTAGAAAAAGGAAATATTCATCTAAACTAATCCTAACTTCAGAGGATTTAAATCTTATAAATAGTACATGCACCTCCATAAATCATTATATGAATATATTTATAAATATAAAAAATAGAGTCAGTCCTCACACAGCATGAACATTAACCGAGTCCGCCTCTTTTCTTGCACTGATTTATGTAATTACTGGTACCTTAAATAATTATTTACTACTAATCAATAACACACCAAGTAAATGTAATTTACCACGCTTTCAATAATATTACCCTATAATGCTTAGAATACTCCAGCAGGTTGTATACTAGTACTAGCTAGTATAAACACGGGCTGACAGCTGGCTATTTCAGCTGCATATCATTATCATCAGTGTAATCAGCTGTTATACATGGTATATAGTATTGTTATGCATTAATGATACATATATAAAATCTATCGTGGAATAAACGGGACAAAGAAGAAAGACGCGAGTACGGGAACAGAGGAATGAGAAGGGACTAGAACCGGAGGGATACGGGCAAAATAGTAATTAATCTGGTGTAGAAAATGGGCGACTGATCACTTGCGAAAAAACTAATAAGATCCTATTTTTATGGCCAGACTAATAAGATGCTATTCATCTTTCTCTTTGCTAAAAGATCACAAAATCTTCTACATGAGATTCCACGATAGATTTTTACCCTTCTTTATCTCTGACCGAAAGATAAGGTAAAAGAGAGCAAGTTGGCCTTTCTGCAAATTGAGAAAGTAGCCACTACTCTAGGAGAATCTGCAGTGAATAAAGTTGGTAATCAGATATAGGTGCAGGCGACCTAATGAAATGATCTTCTTCGTAATTAAGAATGATTCGATACTCACGGGTATCCTTTCCCTGACGACTTAGCTTTCTTAGAAACTGTTTAATCACCATGCATATGTGCATATATTGGTGTTGGTGAGAGACAAGGCTCGTGAATTCGTGTTGCCAGGGGAAGGGAAAAAGAAGGCTAATCTTTTATACATGCCCACTGTTTTCCAGACAAAGGCCGTAAGGGCAGTCCTATAATTTAAACTATAATAGTAATACGTTACATAATTGACCCTAAATGCTGCCTCGCAGATGATTGTCCGCTGTCCTTGATTGACACTGACTCTGCCGTCAACCTTCACTTGCTTAATTTACACGCGAATGACCACGTGAAGGAGAATGGAGATAGATGTTATGGTCTTGCCCGTTATTAATTACGTTAAATATGTGTTTTGATGGTATTTTGCCCCCCCTCCAAATGAGTTTGCGATGCAGATCAGTCAAAGATGGGCATTGGATAAAGTTTGATCTGTGTGAGAGAGAGAATTTGTGTGGGATAAACTGATTAATTTATGCCAAAGTTATCGTGGGGAGGAGTGCAAAACTAATTAATTTAGTTGTTTAATAATCAGCATCCAAACCCACACCCACTTGGCTCGGAGCTTTGCGTTTTCGCGGCCAAATTAAAGTGCAGCTTTGAGTATTAACTATTAAAGTAAGACGTGAGAGCTAAAGGGAATTGAAGCTTTTCATATACTTGATTAGAGGTGGGAATACGGAGGCCTGACCCTTTAAGGTCTAAGCTCTAAAGCCCGATTTCTCATTTTGATCCTTATTTTTCAAGTTTGACGCATATACTCAAGGCTCAGGGCCAGGCCCGTAAGCCTTTTTTTAAAAAAATAAAAAAATTAAAATAAAATTAAACATTATAAATAAATTAAAATATTTTAAAATTAAAAAAATTAAAATCATCATAATTTTTTAGAAATTAAATAACATACATTAGAAGTCTAGTAATAAAATTTGAATCTTCATTTAAAAAATAGTTCATTTTTTTTATAAATATACAAACATAATAATTATAAAAAATAAAAAATATCATAAATTTTATACTATACACTGATATTTATTAAATTATATTAAATTAATTTTAGAATAAATTAAAATTAATAATAATATAATGTATGTAGGATTAGGTGAGCAGGTCATTGATTTCAAACACGTGTTTTACTAAAAAAAATAATAATAAAAATAATATAACAGGGCTTGAAGGGCAGCCCAGGTCCGAGCCCTATTTTACAGGGCTTATCAGGGCCAAGTCCTCAAGCCCGATTACTTTAAAAAAATTATTTTTAAAGCCCGAACCCTTATTTAAATAGGGCTTTCAGGCCCGGCCCTCCAGGCTCGGCTCTATACTTGATATTGAAATTAGCAATTGAAGTCTATAACGGCCTCTTGCAATTCTAGACCCTTTGGGTATTAATCTAACTTCACGTTGGCGATCTCGGGCTTTCCAAATTGATAGTGGGAACATATAATTAAGCTGACTGGGACTCTGTCATTAAGTGGATGTGAAGATGGGTGTTAGGGCTATAATCACGAAAGAAAAAGAAACAGAAGTAGGAATCATGAAATCAATGAAACTGATCGAAGAAGAGAGAAAAAGAAAAGTTAAGCTTCTATACCGGTAGAACCACCTCCGCATCTACGCATGCATCTACTAATTATATAAATGAGTGAGAGATAAATGAATTTTAATTTTAATAAATATAAAATGAGGCTTATAAAAGAAAGGAAAACAAAAACAGAGGGAAAACAATTACGGGGAGGTGGGAGTCTAAGAGGGGAGGAGGCTAGATTGGTATTAGTTTGCATGGATGCAGTGGCTACACCAACCACGTGAACCTCCCCTGCCTGTGGCCCCCACACAGATCCTCCGTATCTGTACCCCACCTTACGAACCCAACCTCTTCTCAGGTTCTCATCACTCCCGGGGCGCAATGTTGCTCTCCTCATCTTGGATGCTGTCAAAGTGTCAATCCTCGAATCATCTGCCCTCTCCATGTAATTAATAAATGTCTTGCCCTTCAAAGTTCAAATATAATAAAATATTAAAATCAGAAACAGGGTGCCCGTCTCTTCTCACGTGCCTACGAGACCCTCCTTTACTCTGCGTGTCCTATAAATAGCGAACCTGCGTCATATATCCTGGACATGCCAGAGACACGCAGTGTAATGACTCAGACTCCCACTGATTCTCCTCAGTTTCACTCCCCTCTTTGCAAAAAAAGCCAGGGCCGAGCATGGAACCGCAGACAAAACCCTGTAAAGTGCCCTAGATTCCTTCCTGGTTTTGAATTGGGAACAGCCTCCTCATTTTTTTGAAGGCAGAAACCCTATCATGAAAAAGCTGAGGGTGAGAGCAGCAGGGGGAGGGAATCTTTGTGCATGTTTGCGCATAAAATCTTTAAAGAGCAATCCAGGCTTACGTTAGCCCACGCCAACCCAAGCCGCTGCTCCAAGATTTTGTTCTCTGCGCAATTCCCGACCCTCGATCGCATCCCCCCTTTCACCGTTTCTTATTCTTCACATCCATCGCCGCCTTACGTGCCCTAACTCTCAAAAATGGCCGCGACCAAGTTCGTGCTGGCATTCGCTATATGCCGGCTAATGGCTACGGTGGGATTCACGACGGTGGCTCCCGTAGATCTCCTTCGTCTTGGAATCGAAGGACGGGTGAGCATGGAGAGGTCCGACGTGAAAAAGGCATCCGCTGATTTTGGAAAGCTGACGAGAGAGGAGCCTGTGGCCGTCATGGAGCCGGGTTCGGCGGAGGACGTGGCGCGTCTGGTGGCGGCAGCTTACGAGTCGGCGCAGGGGTTCACGGTGTCGGCGCGGGGGCACGGGCACTCGATAAACGGGCAGGCTCAGGCGAGGAAGGGAGTGGTGATAGAGATGAGCAGTAGGAAGAGAGAGGTGAGAGTGTGGAAGAAGGGAAGGTACGTGGATGTGTGGGGAGGGGAGTTGTGGATAGAGGTGTTGACGGCGACGCTGGAGTATGGACTGGCACCCAAGTCGTGGACTGACTATTTGTATCTCTCTGTGGGCGGAACCCTATCCAACGCCGGCATTAGCGGCCAGACCTTCAATCAGGGGCCTCAGATTAGCAATGTCTACGAGCTCGACGTCGTTACCGGTTAGGCTTCCCGCTTAATTACCTTCTCAACTCTCATCTTTACTTCAAATTATCAGCTATAGACGGGTGTGTTACATTATTTGTGATTGTATAAATTAGAATAGAGCACCCAAGTTATCTAAATAAAATCTCATACTCCCTCTAATCTTATTTACAGGATAGAAAGAAGAATTTTTTTTTTTATCATATTTATAAGTCATTTTATTAAGCCATGTTTGACATCATTGAATTGGCAAGGTAAAAAATAAAATAAGAGAAAGAATCTTAATTTAAGCATGTTTGGTATGTAGAGTTGCATATCTTAATTCTATCAAAAATGTTAGAATCCAATTTCATTATAATGATCATGAAATTGTTTCAATTTCTTGAATTCATTTTGTGGATCACACTACCTTCATCTTTTTTATCTACTTATGATAAGGGAAGTCTTTTTAGTTTTGAAAAAAAAGGCAATTTGGTCTTTTTTTTATTTTAAGTACATATACTAATTAAAAGGATATTAGGGTTCCATCTTCATATTAAAAATACTTTCCATCACATCAAATGGGACCTCAATTTTCATAACAAATTTTCTCATTCGCCCTTCATTAAATGTTGGAACAAAAAAATGTTTGTTAAAGTATCTATTTAATAGAGGTATAGTTGAAAATTATTAAATTTTTAGATAGAGTTAATGAGTTTTAAAATTTTACTTGATTACGGCAAAATATATTGAAAGTGATTTATAAATAGAATTAGAGTAGTATGATATTATTTATATTAAAAGTTTTACTCAATTTATATTTAACGTCATCTAAATGTTATTTTTTTAATTGAACAAACTATAAATTATATGATACACTTGGTTTACTTAAGAATTTCTAAACTAATTCATCGTGGGTACTTAAATAAAGTGACTTTTAGTTTTTATGCCATCATGTTAGTCATTATTGTACATGCCAATATATAGGGACAAGGAGAACCATTACTTAACATCATCGCACGTTATTTTGTTTCTTCTTTATTAGCTACGCTTAATTTCAAATTAAATTCTCGTAACTATACCAATCATGGTTAATAAAATCCAATTATTTCAGTTCAGGATCATTGACGAATTTGCCTTGCTTTCCCTCTCCCAATGGAACAGGTAAAGGTGAGCTGTTGACATGTTCGGAAGAGCGTAATACGGAGTTGTTTCATGCCGTTCTCGGAGGTCTTGGACAATTTGGAATCATCATGAGAGCTAGAATTGCTCTTGAACCGGCTCCTCACAGGGTACTTACATGATCACAAAATCTCTTCTGCTTTCTGTTGTTTAATTGCTAAAATTGAATTTAAAGCCTGAATTTTAATTTGCAGCCTAATTTAGCCGTGTCTTCTATCCGGCTTCTCTATAGATCATTAGCACGTCAAGCCAAAAGGTTTTTTTTATTATTATATATTTAAAATGAGAATATGAGACGACCTTCTCCCTTTATATATATAGAGAGAGATGACTATTTACAAAATGATCTGCTTCACGGAAAAACAATCACATGTTCTACGTATCTATCTTTCGAGGAACTTGTTGAATTGAAGGTGTGTTTTCGTTGTTCCTAGGAGAGTAGGAGGGACACATGACACGTGGTTTCTCGCAATTTTTTCTTTGCCTCAGACAAAACCTTAAAAAAATCGTTTTCAAGGGTTGTAGAGTGGTCTATTTGAGTAGCCCCGGATCTCTTCTAGCTGGCAAATTCTGTCGATGTGTCGCTCTCTTAATTCTTTTGAACGTCTACGTTAAATGGATTATCTTAGTTAAATTACAATACTGCTTCGAACGTATGCACAGGTTCGTTGGATACGAGTACTGTACTCCAATTTCTCGGCCTTCACCGAGGACCAAGAGTTTCTGATCTCTCTGCATGGGAGACCCGCAAAAGAGAGATTCGATTACGTGGAGGGATTTGTGATCGTGGATGAAGGACTGATCAATAACTGGAGGTCCTCTTTCTTTTCACCAAGTAACCCAGTTAAAATAGAATCCCTCAAATCTGACGAGGGTGTCTTGTACTGCCTGGAGATTACCAAAAATTACCATCAAGACAACGCAGATACTATCGATCAGGTACGCTCATTTAATACATCTAGACTTTTCCACTTTTATATTGTTCCCACTTCCCATTGTGAGACATCACTTCAAAGTGCCTCCTAAGAGTGGACACGTAATATGGCAATTTGGCATAAGGAGAGTAGGTGCCTTTTATTTTGCTCTGCTGGACTCTATTAATTTGGTAATTTTCTGTCTACTACTATGTATGCTAGTCTTCTAAATTATCACACTTGCAAGCTGTTCCTGGACAACTTGTTCCAATCAATTCAATCTAATAAAACATTTAGTTAATGGGGCTTCTTTGTCCATTTTTGTCACTTTGAAGTTAATTTGAACATTTATAAATGTTTGATCCCGGATAGAGGCACCAATAAGAATAATAGGAAAAAAAAAGGAATTATTAACTCGCATGAATTATTTGTTTAACCCGTGGAAAGTTGTTTTAAAAGATTTGTGTGAGGTTGATTAAGTATTCGATAAATCTCTGCGTCTTATCCTCTGGTATTCTAGACAGCAGAATATATAGTTTTTCATGGTTGGTTCTGTCTAAGAACTTTGGCAGAAACCACTTCCAAAAGTACTTGCATGTGTATAATTGATTGGCAAGATGCAAAAGTGATATAACCTTTTTGCGAACTTGCCTAACTCGATCTAGAATTTGCGTAACATGGCGAGATAGCCTTCTGTTGCACTGCCGAAGGAATAATAAAGACATTTCGTATTGAATACTAGAATCATCGAGCTTCAAACATTAATTTTTAATCATTCACCCTCATATATAGATGATGTTCTTTCCAGACACGACCAATTTATACAGACAAAATGAGAATAATATAAAAGACACGAGACAACATACCAGATTTTCTGAAATCTATTATCCTCGATTGAATCACAAGGGTAAGGCAAGCATTAGATTTGTTTATTGACATTCATATATAATATATATCAGTTAATACTTAAACTATGCCGCCCACTGACCTGATTATTGGCATGTTACAATTCGTATTTGTATTTCGCATACTCCCAACTAGAAACTAGATCATAAATGATTGTTATGATGGAGATCATTCTGATAAAAGCATCTGCTCACCCTGTTTTGTTTGTACACGAACGGGTGGAATTTAAAATGTTGGTTCGTTTCGGTGCGACTCATGGTTGTGGATTGGACGTAAATGCAGGAAATAGAGGGGATGTTGGAAAAGTTAGATTTCATACCAAAAACAGTGTTCACAACAGATCTGACATACGTGGAATTTCTGGACCGAGTACACACGGCGGAGGTGAAGATGAGATCCAAGGGTTTATGGGAAGTCCCGCATCCGTGGCTGAACCTTTTTGTGCCGAGATCTAGGGTGGCGGATTTCGACAAGGGCGTGTTCAAGGGCATTCTGGGAAACAAGACAAGCGGGCCCATCCTCATCTACCCTATGAACAAGAACAAGTAAGTTGGTATCGTTCATTGAGGGACGACCAAAGGCGAGTCCATTATCCGTTAGTAAAATGAACTTTTGTTGTGATTGGATGAAGGTGGGACCAGAGGAGCTCGGCGGTGACACCAGAGGAGGAGGTGTTTTACGTGGTGGCATTTCTGAGATCAGCTGTGGACAGCCAGGCGCTGCACATCCTGAGGGATCAGAACCGCCAGATTCTGAGCTTCTGCCATGATGCAAGCATCAAGGTGAAGCAGTACCTGCCGCATTACACCACCCAGGAGGAGTGGAGGGACCACTTTGGAGATAAGTGGGACCGCTTTTCTCACTTGAAGATGCAGTACGACCCCCGGCGCATCTTAGCCTCGGGCCAGCGCATCTTTAAGCCTCTCACCACCACCAGCTCCGCCTCTGACATGTAGCAGCCTCCCCCTCAGCCCCTCACCTCATTCATTCATGTGAATGCAACAGACCTTGTTCATGAGTTACTAGTTTACCTTGCATCCCAATTCCTTGTACATACGATTCTTAGTCATATATGCTAGACTGTATAACAGCTTGTTACAGACCCACAAGAAAATTTCAGGTGGAGTCTTTTTCCTTGCTTTTTCATTTTTTATTTTTTGACCTGAAGTCTTTTTCCTGGCCTTGTTCCCCTTCAGACTTGCCCATTTTCTATAATTGATCGGTGATCAATTTACAATTCGAACTTAACCTTGTAGCATGCTCGCTCTTTTATCAATATGGAGCCATCACCTTCTACATCCGTCAAAACAAGGGTCATACGATATAAACTATAACAGATTCAGCTAAGGTGACTGGAGCCTTCCCATAACAGGACAAAAAAAGCTTCTTCCTGTTTTATCACGTTTGAATGAAAACTCCATACGATGATTCCAAAGGTGCTGCTGATGCCAAAGATTTTACACCAACACTTCGACCAGAAGATAAAGCAACAATTCACTCAAAAAAAAAAAAAAAACAGATTAAGCCCCAAAGCACAATTCATCCGTTACCAAACCTGAGACACAGAGAGCTGATATCTCTAAGATTTCTAATCTAATGGAAACTAGCGTTGGACATGAAGTGTGGCCAAGCTCGATGACTACTCAACTGGAGTCAATTAATCTGTCAAACGTTAGTATGAAATTTGTGGCATGTCGCACCAACGAATACAAACAATCTTTCATGACTCAATCACAAAACTTTGTTTCTTGAGAGTCCTTGTTATTTGTGAAGCAACAGGGTCCAAGAAACATCTAGGAACCATGAAAAGTTCAAAAACTGCACCTTTCTTCAATCTAGGCAACATCAAACACACAGTTCTAGGAACCAAGTTTTTTACGCCAAGCTACGTTAGTATATATGTAGACAATATAGCCTACACACAGCACATGCCACAGCAGACAGCTACAAGGAGGTGAGCTTCGAGTCGTAAATCTTCTTAATTATTGACAGAAACCAGTGACCTAGTGCAGGTATGGTAAAGAAATGTCGAGATTAGTACGAGCTTGATCAGCAGCCACCCAGATTTTAGGGTGATCTTGGCCTATCACTGATGCGCAAATAAATGGTTTTCCGTCAGCGCGATACCTTAATTGTATGGACTCGTTTTCAAGATAGGATTAGCAATAATCCATTGCAGGCCCTACGGATATTATTAATCAATCCGTTCTGAAGAAAAATGAAAGCATGATGATTCAATTAGGGCAAAACAATATTAAGCATAGTTGAATGCCAAGGAGTTCGTCGTTAATTAGTACAGCAAGTAATACTGGTACCGTTGCATCAGCATAAAGCATTCACGAATTTTTCATAGGAAAAACGCTTACTTCATACACGAAACGTAACGTAGTATCCTACGTTCCAACTGTTTCCAGAAGCCAGGTCCACAGTATAGTTATGTCAATTTCTATACACCAGGGGGTACAGTGCAGCAGAGGCGCCTAAACTAAAAGAAATAAAACTGTGGAACGAGAAGAAGAAATTAAGGAAGGAAGGAAAATAGATCTACAAATTGATCGTGACGAGCATTAATTGGTTGAGTTTAATTAGGATGCTGAGCTAGGTATGGAAAAGAGGACAAAGTTTTTCAATTCATACACCTTTTTTCTGTTTTAAAGAAAAAAGAGGCTAGGAGAAGCAATAAAAAGAAGCAAGCCAAAAGCATGCATCTAATAAACGTGACGCGAACACATGAACGGCAAGTTCCACTTGTGGTTGAGGGAGGTGGGTAGAAAATTTAGAAAAAGCTCATCTCAGCTACTATATGAATCCTGTCGGCAACCAGAGAAAAGGAGCACGGAAATATTTTATCCATAAAAAATGACCAAGCAATCGCCCTGTCTGGCCAGATGCTTAAGAAAATCAATTTCAGGTTGCTACGTCTTATCAGTGTACAGAAACCCTTAGCTCCGTTGACTTCAATTGTCCATCTCGACCAGAATAATGATAATATTAAAAGCCATATATATCAGCCATACAATTCATAAATTTGAAAAAGAGAAAAAACAAAAAAGAAGGGTAGGGGATAAGTGACCTGTGGGTGGGGCAATATGCCGCCCAACAGTGCAAGCTCTTTTTGAAGCCGATTGCCGGAGATATTTGCAGCATATATAAAACCTTCCGCGAAGAAGCAGAGGAGCGAGTCAGGGCTTCCAAAATTTAGCAGAAGGGAGGTAATTTCTATGTCTTCTTCGTACATGAAACATATACAGAAAATCCAAGCCGTCCCACAAATTCACAAAATTACAGTTTGGTAAAGGGGACAAGCAATCAACAACGAGAGTGGGGAAATTGGATGCATACAAGTTAAAAAGAAGACGCGGAAATGTTATATGATCTCTGTGTTTGAAAATGCCTGATCAGACAAAATTTCAACCTATATCATTCTTATTATTTAGATTTGTTATTGGAGAATTTTCACGTAATGAAATAATAATTAAATGATTTTGGAAGAGAACCACCCGAATGCAAAGTCATGGGTCAAGGAATCGTATGCCAACGGCAATTGGCACAAAAGAAGGCATTTAAGAGATGGGAAAATATTAATATTAATATTATTCCCATAAGACGATGACAAGGAAGATAACAGTTTCGCCAATGGAATTTTTATTTGTATGAGTAAAGAGCATGCCTGTTCAATCTTGACTATTCAGAATACAGGTCTTAAAATAAGGTGCTTGAATGTGTTTCCCAAAAGTCTTTCGCCTACATTCTCCACCTATTCTGCATTTAATTTGCCCCAGTCTCCCCTTTCTATGAATATAAAAATAAGAAATAAACAAAGAGCAACGCACGGTCCAAGCAAGCAAATCACCAACATAAGCGCGTGCCTGGTAATGGAAATGGCGGGTTGTACTGTAGTAATAAAAAGCCAAGAAGCATACACGTCGACGTGTGAACCTGTCACTTTCACCAACTGCGAATTTCGAATCAGCCAGCCCTGATTTTTTTTTTTCTTTTAATTCGTTGTAAAAAAAAAAAAAAAAAGGGAAACCAAACAGGCTCGGATATGCTGGTGAGAGGAAGAGAGAGAGAGAGATGGATTAGGATGCCTTTAAGAGGAGGTTTAAAGGGAGGGTTACAGGTTACAGGTCTACCAACTGGTGGTTAGGGTTTGAACCCTATCAAGCAAACAACCACCTCATCCTCTCTTCCTGACCTCCACCATCCAATCCCTACGACGGCTGCTTCTTCCGCTTCTTCTTCTCAAGCTTTCTAGCGACTTTTGCCTGGCGTTTGTCACACGTGAGAAACCTGATATTGATACTGATTGACGCATAAATTTAGCAATTATTTATTCCTTTTTGGCTAAAAAAGAAGGAAAAAAATAATGAATTGTGTGTCCAATAAAATAAAAGTAGTTGGTATGGGGGAAAGTGAGCAATTTCTTTTCTTTTTTGCCCAAAGAAAGTTATTGTGTTTTATATATCGGTATTTTTTAACTGGTTGGTGCCTTTGTTCCAATGATAAGGAGGTCCGTCCTTGTTTGAATCAAATATAATCTCTTGGGATTGCCATTTGTCTCCGGTTGGGCAGGAACATGAACCCCATGGATTGTCTCTCCGGGACTTGTCTAATGTTTCTGCTCTGATCCTCTTCCCTGATTTGCTTCCCACTACAACCCCATCGCTCCTTTTGATTGCCAGTCCTCCTTTCCTTCCTTTCAGGTATTTCACTTATCTTTTTTTTTTTAATCTCTGTTTGATCTTAACAATGATATCCCCGAACAGAAAAGCAAACTTCTTTTGTCGTCGTTGTTATCATGGTGCGCTTTTGTTAGTGGCCGTGGATGATGCTGCTATTAGAGTTTATGATTTTGATGAGTGATTGCAGAAATCAGAATGGACTCGTTACTGTGGAGTGGGGATGGGAGAGTAATTCGAATTACAGTATCATGAGTGTGGAACTTTCCTTTTTGGACTTGCTGCATAGTTGATTGATTGATTGACAATTTTTTTTAAAAAAAAACAGATCCTGTTTCATGTTTTGAATTCATGATGAGAGGGCACGAGAAGGAGCTCTGTATTCTGGTATAGGGTTCTTGCACGCTAAAGGTTGAAATTTGAAATCTTTGTTACACTTTTCGTTCAAGATATGCTTCATTTTTGGGATGGTTCATTTACTCCGTGTCGGTATTTACCAGACTTCCGGTCAATTCACTTCATCAAAATTCCTGCTACCTATATTTTGTCCACCTTGCGAGTGTTTGCTGAAGCAAAATACTTCCTGCCAATCTAAATCCATTTTTACAGAGCAAGCTATTATTCATCATATAATAATTATAAAAACTCCCCCTCATCCCTTTTTTGCTTGCCGTCTAGTTTCAAGCCACTCATTGATCAGCATACACCCTCAGGAGTCAGGAAGATGATACTCAAACAGGGTTTCGAACGAGGATTTACTGTTTTCTTCTTTTGTTTCTTTGCTTTGGCTGGTTATTGTTCCCTATAGCTTTTGCCTGTTTTCTTGTTCAATTATCTGGTTGAATGAAGTTTCCATTGAAAAAAAAAAAAAAAAAAAAAAAAGAAAACTGAAAATCGCCGTTGGTCAAAAACTGCAAATTTTGTAGCCTTGCAGAGTAACATACTGAGAAAAGTGAGAAGTAATCCCCGAGGAATGTAAACTGGGGTGTAGGCAATATTTTAATCAAGCGCTTGATTGAACATTTGAAGGGAGAAATAGACTGTTTCGGCACTTCTACTCCTGAGGCCACCTTTGTCGGGAGAAAAATCCGAGAACCATGCATAGCACACCCAATGGACCTAATAGGCATGGCAACAGATCTCCAGTTCCTCGTGCCGTGTAAACCAGTGTTGCTTAGCTCACTAGCTGATGATTCAACTTAAATCAAAATTCCGTTGTGTTGTGTAGTATTAATTGACGCTGGATTCAGCATAAAGACAAGGTCAATATCGCTGTGAAAAGTGAAAACTAAAGGCAGAGTATAATATGTTGATTTCCTGCATTAAATGCTATCAGAATTTGTGTTACGTCTATGTCTCTGACATATATGGTTGTGTTTTTGATTTAGACAACACACTTTACTTTTTACCCTGGGCTTTACGTGTTTCGTTGTTCTTTTGGTTCCATCGAAAACTTTTCTAAAAAAATTCTATCTAATTGATTCAGGAAAGTATAACGAACTGTCGATGATGAATCGGGAAATCTGTCTCTAATTTGTAATCGCAACCTCTTGCTGCCAATGTCATGATGTACTCGAACCAAGCTTTTTCTTCTGGGTCCTACGCGGAGATGTTGTCTGGCAATTCTTTTTTACCTCATAACTTCACTGAAACTGTAGGAGGCCAAAACGAGGTGAAGTTCATCACAGCCATAGGTGACACTGTGGCCATGCAATCCATTGACGGGCATCCCAACACTGCCACAGGCGATTCATCTGTCAACGCTTTCACAAGGACGTCATTGGGGCTCGTTGACAGTGAACAGAACATACAGAGCCAGGGCTTATCTCTTAGCCTTGGCACACTCATGCCCGTCCCTCCCTTCCAATACCACTATCCCTCCTCCGGCTTTTCGTCGCTGATGATTCCAAATCTCCCAAACGTTAAAGGCACTGTTTCTTTTAAAGACGATGAGGCAGGTGCTGAATGCATGGCACCTGTATCTTCTGGAGGCTTTGACAACTCCATCCAAAAGGAGGCTCTGTACAATCCACACTCCTCACTCTACCACAAGGAAGCCCCCCATGATCCGTCGTGTCTGCATGGTTCACAAGGTTTTCCAAACGCTGCCTTAAACTCCCAATACCTTAAAGCAGCTCAGGAATTGCTTGATGAAATAGTCAGTGTCAGGAAGGCTTTAAAGCAGCCTGGACTGGAGAAGCAAAAAGGTTCCCTTGACATCGCATTAGATGGCTCCAAAGAGTCCGAGGAAAAGTCTCCCAGTCAGTCTATGCTGATGCATCCGGACCCTAATGCTTCATCTGCCAATGCGTCATGCGAATTGTCACCCGCAGAACGGCAGAGTTTGCTGGATAAGAAGGCTAAGCTTTTGTCCATGTTAGATGAGGTATATCTCCAAACTCCATTACAATTGTGTCAAATGGTTTGTTTTGTTCTATACATACTTGTTTTGGATACGTTGTCTCTAAATTGAAGATTAAATCTCTGTATAGCTATGATGATACTCGGTTTATTGAGATTACAATTGCATTAATCAGTTATAGGAGCAGGTTTGGATTGATTAAAGCAGGCTAAGATGTGATATCAGATGGAGAAAGCACACTTATTTGTGAAACTGTCTCTCAACATCTGATGTTGAGCAATGCAATTTTGTCCCTTGGCGCCACTAGTGTTTTCTACAATATGCTAAAATATTAAAGAACAACTAACCCTTTTGTTGCGGTGACTACAGGTAGATAAAAGATACCGGCAGTACTGCCATCAGATGCAAATGGTGGTGTCATCTTTTGATATGGTTGCTGGTTGTGGGGCGGCTGAACCATATACTGCACTTGCTTTACGAACAATTTCTCGTCATTTTCGCTGTTTGCGTGATGCTATTAGCGGCCAAATTCAAGTGACTCAGAGGAGCCTTGGAGAACAAGAGGGGATACCTCGTCTCCGCTATGTTGATCAGCAGCTACGGCAGCAAAAAGCCCTTCAGCAGCTTGGCGTGATGAGACAAGCTTGGAGGCCGCAGAGGGGACTTCCTGAAAGCTCTGTTTCCATACTCCGCGCTTGGCTTTTTGAGCATTTCCTTCATCCGTATGTTCCACACTGCTTTATTTGCCCCGTTAGTGGTATTTTACCTCTTCATTAACTCATAATTCTTTTCCATCTTCTATCCGTCACCAGTTACCCAAAGGACTCCGAGAAAATTATGCTGGCAAGGCAAACAGGCTTGACCAGGAACCAGGTTCATACCTGAAGTTTTAAAATTCGAAATTTTAGTTTCTGACTGAGCTTCAATGGTAAGTAATTGATTGATTATTGTAGCTATAGTAGTTGCTGATATTTAAATTTAATTCATTTTAGGTGGCGAACTGGTTCATCAATGCAAGGGTGCGTCTTTGGAAACCAATGGTTGAAGAAATGTACAAAGAAGAGTTTGGTGATTCTGAGATGACAAGCTGCAATCTCTCATCTGAAAGTACTCCCCAGGCTCCAAGAGATAATAAAGGGGAAGAGTCGCAGGACAATGTAAAAGCTGCCAATAATGTGCAACGGGGGCAGCTTCATGAGTTTAAGTTAGACCATGGCTCCGCTACAGGATTTGACAATGCCCATGGAGGAGCTATCATGCATTCTGGAATTATGAAACTGCAGCAGGGTGATCAAAGGCCTAACATGAACAATACCCTTTACTCGACCGGACCTATGCCAGCCAACCACAATGGTGATGGTTGCCTAATGCCTTCTGCTCCGGCCTCATACGATTTTTCAGAGTTGGGTAGTTTTCCGGTGGGTGGCCATGTGTCTCTTGCTTTAGAGTTGCGCAACTGTGAAACTGAGGAATTCTCCGGTTCTGATAATCGTTTCAACAAACAACGTCATCAGACATTAGATTCTTCCCCAGAAGATAATTTGATTGATTATCATTTCACGGATTCGGGAAAGCAACAAAACAGGTTTAGTAATCCACATCTATTGCATGAGTTTGTCGTCTAAGACCCGCATGCCCATGAAGCTTCACGGAGGAAACGAAGTTGATGTTTTGAGGGAACTCTGAGAAGGTGTATAATTAGTAGACAGAGGAAGCTTATATTGTTTACTCTGGTGCTCATCCATGTTGCCCCTTGTTCATAAAGTGATGATTATCACAAAAAGTACCAATATACTGGTAGATATGTGTAGATATTATTCACTTGTAATATTACAGATGATTGGTTGTAAGCGCAGGCAATTTTGTAAGGATAAGAATCACATCTCGTGCATGCATGATGTGGAATAATGGATCTTGTGGGGGAAAATGTTACGAGTACGATGTGGAAGTATTGGCTTGTTTATATAGCTTTCCGCAGCCTCTCCCATGTGGTTAATGTGCAAACCTTGTTAAAGCAGTAATGCAGAAAAGAAGGAATGGTGCCAAGAAATGTTTGCAAAATGCAGTTTTAGAGGTAATATTTGCCCCATTATATTGAATACAGAGTATGACAAATCAATCTTAGAAGTTACCCTAAATATTTAGAGGCCTCCAAAGAACAGCTCTTGGAGCCTTCCAACAAAACAAGGTGAAGTTTTGAAGGATGATCACTTGCAATAAAATTCTGAAGTACAATGGGCAAGAAGCACTCATTGCCTTCAGCTTTAGTCTTTCATTTACCATCGCCCTCCATCCTCTGTTGCCGTTCACCTTTGGTCTTCGTGAGACACATCCACCTAACTTCTTACATCCAAAGGAACCAACCTTATGAATATTTCACTCTTGTGAGAGTGAAGAGAGGAAGGATAAGTACTAATTCAAAATTATATGTACATTTTCTTCCCATCTTAAACCTCTAGATTTAAATACATGTAAATGTTCATGATTTCTAGTTTTTTCTTATTTACATTTCAAGTTATAGCAAGTACTTGAGGGAGTGTTGAAGGGCATTTAATTCTCATCACTGTTATTGTTACTTCGAGCTTCTTTAGCTCAAGACAAATAGTCAAGCTAAGTCAGAATGCATTGTTATCATTGTGCATAGATCTCACAACTATTCTACATTGGTAGATAACGAAGAAAATGATAAGTCTCTAATAAAAGGACAATCTTGCTTCTTAAAAATTGTTTAGGGAGATATCATCTTGTCCTTGGATATAAAATATCCAACGCTCCTAAAAAAAATTAAGAGAAAAAAATAATATTTAGCCAAAAAAATAGTATATGTTGTGAAATCTATATTAAGCTAACATTTGAAGGAGGAAAAAAAAAGCACGCTAAGATGTGTGCTGGCATAGATTATAAAGAATATATTTTATTTGTCAAAATTTGTATTCCCTCCGTTAAAATTACAAGATTTCTTTTTTGAGTTTAGCTGTTAAAATATATAAAATATTTTTAGTTTTTTAATATATAATTAATAATTTTTTAAAAAAATATTATTAATAAATAAACTACTTAATCATTCATTTTTTAAGTGAGATGTCCTATTAAACAAAGGCAAATATAAAAAAAGTCTCAATTTAAAGATAATTAACTAATTTATCCATAGGTATAATTTGAGTATTATATTTTTAATAAGAGGGAATATATCTATATCTATAATCTATAGTAAATACAATCAATAGGTACTCTGGATTTATAGTACGCATCTAACTTTTTTAAAATTTTACTTTGTTAAGTCATTGGATGGGTGTCGTAGATCATTAGTACCCACATGACTTTTTTTTTTATTTGTTAATCTCTTTTTAATATGATATAGTAGAAAAGGTAAAGAATAATGTGGGCCTTATAATAAAGGTACATGTGGGACATACAAAAAATAAATCATTAATATAAAACTTATAATTAAAAATGAATAAAATATTCTGACCTTTTCTTCATTTTGTCTTAATTAGTGATACTTCTTTTATATTTTTTGAAATATATGTGAACATTTTTTTGTATAAATAATTATAAAATACAAGCATTTTTTTTATTTTTAAGATTTTATTTTCATCTACCTGATCATTAGTTGACCATTAAGTTAATATGTTGAATTAAAATAATTTTAATAATTTAAAATAGTTAAACCAGCTTATATAAACTCAAAAGTTAAAGGTATTAAGAGTCAAGCTTAACTATAAACTTTTTATATGTTTAAATATTTTAAACTCGATATGAATTGAGTCTTTAAGGGGAATGTAGACAATGTGAGTTTTATAATAAACTTGTTTTTTAAAAAATTGCAGTATTGTGGTTTAAAAAAGTGGTGTGTATAACCTACCTTTAAAAAATGTGAATGAGGGTCTATATTTATAAAATATAAAAATTTAAATAAGGTGTAAAAAATAATAAAATTGTTATATTTTGAGAGATCATATAGGATTTATAGTAAAAATTGATGATAAATATAAGATTCTTAGTGAAAATAATAGGTGTTAGATATGCAAAAAAATTACTAATGATAAAAAAAGTGGGTGTGAGACTGATTTTAATTAATAAAATTAAATTAGTAATTATTTAAAAAATATTTTTTAGAATTAGTTAATGGATAATTTTGTCAAAAAAATAAACATAGTTGTGGGTCTCGGTATAAAAGTGGATGTGTGATCTATCACGTATAAAACATGTTTTTGTTTATACTATTCAAATGCATAAGGTATAAAAATGTATTATTCTATTATTTATATGTAAAAATTGATTATGGTTTTAAAACTTATAAAAAACATTGATATAGTTATGTGCTTCAAGTTTGAGCCAAAAAAAAATTATAGGCTTTAAGTTAACTATATAATATTAATGAATTTATCTTGTATTGCACACCTAATCTTTTTCTTAATAACCATTGTATTATTTGTAATACTTGTACATAGAGTTGATAAATGATATTAGAATATGGATTATATTATTTGCTTGATTTACAAACATTATAATTACGATTTATAAATAATATTACGACATAAATTATAGTACCATTCATTATAGTATATGCTTTATTTTTTTTAAAAGTGATACATGGGGAACACATTTTGAAAAAGAATGAGCTAGATTATATTTTAAATTGTAGGAGGTGAGAAATTTGAAAAAATATTGACATTTTTAAATATATATAAGAGTAGCACATTGCAAAACAAAAGTCATTCTTTATAAATATTATCATATTAAAATTTTAGTCTCACAGATATGGCTATAAGGATAAAAACAAGAAGAAGAAGTTGTTCCTTAAATTTTAATTTTACTTGTAATACATTAATTATATTAAAGTATATGTTTTGAAAACCATAATATATATATATATATATAGTTGTAGGAATCAAGGTAAAAAAAAAAGTGGGTTTGGAATCTACTGTTAAAAAATATAAGTGTGGGATCTACATTTATAAATGTTAAAAATCTAGACAAGGTATAAAAATTATTAAATTTTTTATATTTTAAAAGATAATGTAGGATTTATAATAAAAATTGAGGTGAATATAACATTCTTAATAAAAATAATAGATGTTAGATGTGCAATGAAATTTATACGGAGATGACATAGTTTATATAAAAACAATTTATATGGGGATGACATGGATTAGATAAAAATAATTGATTGTATACATATAGGGGGATGATATAGTATTCTTCTATAATTTTACTCTCCGCTTGGATGAAAAGAAAAGTAAAAAAAAAAGAAAATATTGAGAAAAAAATATTATCTCTCATATTATTTTGATGAACAAGAAAAAATAGGAACGAAAGAAAATGAGAAAATAGTATAGTGATAATAATATCCTTATAGAAAAATATATCATGTCTCACATACTTATTTTTATAAGAATAAATTAAAGGAAAATATCATATTAAAATAAATTTATCAAAATAATTTAAAATCTATTTATTTATTAAAAATATATTTTTATGTTATTATATTTTAAAACCCAATAATTTATTTAAAATATATTTTTTATTTAAAATATTAAAAGAGGATAATTAACTAAAATTAAATATGATCAATCTCTACATAACTAAGATATAGGTGAGAACATGGCAAAGTAAAAAAAATGAAGAGGTAAAGCAAAGAGATGGTTCTGCGTCAAGCATTAAAGAAGAAGTTGGAGAGAAAGTATGATGAGTCTCAATTATCATTTTTTTCCTTATTCTTTTCTTTTTTTTAATCTTTCCTTCCTCATTTAAATAGGAAAAAATTCACTTTCTTTTCAGTTTTTCTCCCACATTTTCTTCCCAACTAAACAAAACATTAGTCTCACAATTGTCAGTTGTGAATATGACTTGAGAAACAAAAAAAAGTCATTCTCTAAAATTTAATTTACACAAAATAACACATTCTAAAATAAAATAAGTTATTATTTATATTCTTAATATGTATAACGTAATAAATTTCAAAATAAAATATTCTTTATATTTTAATTTGAACAAATTAATAAATTATAAAGAAAAATGTACTTTGGAAAACAAGTAAAATATATTGGCATCTTTTTTTTAGAATTATAAATACTTCTTTTTTATTTTTAAAACCTATACTTTAGTATTATTTTTAACACTGTTAAGAATATTATGTTAAATATTTTAAAATATTTAATTTATTATTTTTATTCATAATAAAAAAATTTACATTATTAATTTACCCTTATAATCTTTTTGTCTATTCTCTCACTTTTTAATTTTACTTTAGGGATACTAAAATAATTTTTTAATATTAATATTTGTTTTGTAAACATAGTTCTCAATAAAAAAGTGAATGTGAACGTATGATCTACAATGAAGATATATAAAGAATTTTATATTTATTTTTAAAAATTATTTAGGAAATTTAAAATTTTAAAATATTTAAAAAATCCATTTTATGTTGCATGCAAAACTGTCACGATACTGACACAATATTATAAAAAAATTAATGATTAATGATATATTTTTTTAAAATCATTTTTTATTATAATATATAACAAGATATTATATTTGAAATAAAATAAGTATACTCATGTTAATGATATAACTACATTAAATACCTTTACACAAATTAATAAAAAATAAAATTAAAAAAATTTAAATATTGCAAAATTTTTATATTTTGAATTAAAATTACTTGTAAAATGTATTCTACAAATAGAACAGAAGGACTTTAAGATAATAAATTTTGGAGTTTAAATATAATTTTAAATTTTAGTATATATATATAAAATAAATTTTAAAATAAAATATTCTACTTAAATTTTTAACATGGACAACAAATTATAAAAAATATAAATTATAATAAATTTTTTTTAATAAACTCATCTTTTATACAATATTTTTCTTTAACTTTTAAAAGCAGTATAATTTAATTTTTATTATTAATAAAAGTTAACTTTAATCATTGTTTAATAAAAAATAATTTAAAAAATTACAGTATAATATGTTGTTATTTATTTTTATTTTTTAATGTTATTAAAATCTTTCTCTTTCTTTTTTCCACCGTCTTCAAATCAAACAAAACATTAGATTCCCATGTATCACACAAGACTAAAATCTAGTTGCGTGAGTAAATGTGTTTACCTTGTTACTTTTGTAAGTAATTTATATCTATGCTATAATATGAAAACTATAACAAGTTGTACTGACTTATAAATAAATGTTTCAGTGGGTATGTAGAAATATGAGTTGGATTAAAAAAAAGAAAGTATAAATGTGAGCTGTATGTGAATTTTCTTCTATTCTCATTCTTTTATTGAGTCCGGCATATATGTGATGGTGAGACGTATTATCTCTAGTTTCATGGCAATTAGTTGTTCTAGCTTCTAATGATGATTTGTTTGGGTGAAATCCATACATTTTTTTTTCTTTTTTATTTAGTTTAGAAGTGGGTGAATTACAACGGGTTACTTTGTTTCGCAAAGTTCATATTTTTCTTTGAATATATAGGGCCAGTCCTGGCATCAGGTGTGTTGCTCCATTCAGCACTTCCAAGTCCAGCGTTCAAGTCCCAGCATACTTGCCATTCGATATTTGGGACGCGAAAACAATGACGGAGGCAGAAGATGCCACACGACGCCGTAACGCGGTGGCGGATTATCGAAAGAAACTTCTTCAGCACAAAGAACTGGAGTCCAGAGTACGATCTGGTTGGTCTCTCAGACTGTTGCCAATCTTATTGAGCGCATATATTTCTTGAATAAATTCCAGATCTTGTTTTCATTATAATACCGTTCGATGATTAGGTTATGTTTAATTTTTACTGTATCTGGAAAACCAAAGTTTTAGGGTTTGTGCCCCTTGGCGTTAGTAATCCTTACTCCTGTGAGATTAACACCTACCTTTTGATTTGTAAGAAAAATGATTTTGATAAGTTTACATATTATTGGATATTGACTTGGCCATCGATTCCTGACTTAACCTGATTTATTTGGGGAAATTAGGTAATGTTAACGACTCGATCTGTTCACTCGGATTATTTAGATAAAAATTTTATTTTAATCTGCGGCAACAATTCCTAGCCAGAGAGAGGATGGGAAGTAGGCGTGTTAGTGAGGTGCCGATATCTGGGTAGGGCTGCCGGTGGTTTATGCCTGCTTTGCAGTATCATTTTAGCTTGCCCTGTATCATTTTGATATGAAGATGGTTGAATTCGCTCCACTAACTTAAGCTTTTCTTATTTGAATGAATTGCCTAAATTTGCTCTTTCGTTTGGTACATTTTTATTCTACAATAATTATTTTGATCATGATGGATGAGATTGGTGACTTTGGACTTAGAATTCCAATTGCAGTCAGGGAGAATTTGCGAGGTGCGAAGAAAGAGTTCAATAAAACCGAAGATGATTTGAAGTCTCTTCAAAGTGTTGGGCAGATCATAGGCGAAGTTCTCAGGCCTCTTGACAATGAACGCTGTAATTATTCTGGCTATACTTTTAAAATTTGGAATGCTATCTTCCTATTCAACTTCTCTGACACCATCTCTATTCTAACTTTTTGGTTTTGTCTTTTAGTGCTTCTCTAACTGGCAAGTTATGTTATATTATGTTATAATTTTTATCTTCATTTAAGCTGGTTTCATTGCTAGAAAATTTTCTGTTCCCCTTTAAAACGCGGGAAATGTTTACTTCATTTACTTGGTGCTGGTGCATTATTCATGTGTTAGCTAGCCACTTGCTGAACCATCATTTGTGTTGTGATTGTTCTTCTATCAGTGATTGTTAAAGCAAGCAGTGGTCCCAGGTATGTGGTCGGCTGCCGCAATAAAGTGGATAAGGAGAAATTGACTGCAGGAACAAGAGTTGTTCTGGATATGACAACACTAACCATAATGCGGGCTCTTCCCCGTGAAGTAAGTTGTCAATAAATATTCAAACATCTACTGGATGAATGTGTTCATGTTTTTCTTTTTTTTGCTTATTCCCCACTTACTATCAGCTGCTATTTAATGCATGATTGTCACTGACTTGTGATATGGGATTCCAGGTGGATCCAGTTGTTTATAACATGCTTCATGAAGACCCAGGCAATGTCAGTTACTCAGCTGTGGGTGGTTTATCTGATCAGATAAGGGAACTGAGGGAATCAATTGAATTGCCTCTAATGAATCCTGAACTCTTTCTTCGAGTTGGAATAAAACCTCCAAAGGTGATTGTTGATTTATAACATTTTGCACACTGACCCTTTATCAGTATCACCGTGTTTTTGGCAGCCTTGTCACTTCAAGTGTTCCCACTTTTTGTGGTATTTTAAGGGGCCTAGTAGTTATTTTTTTAATTTGTTTTGTATCTTAATATTTCATCTTTAGGGTGTTCTTCTTTATGGACCTCCTGGAACTGGCAAGACATTGTTAGCTAGGGCCATTGCCAGCAATATTGATGCTAGCTTCTTAAAGGTCAGATGATTTTTCCTTTCTGAATTCATTGTATTTCAAAATTTTATTCTAAAGTTGAATATATAGTGTCTTATCCTGTATTGTTTAGGTTGTTTCAAGTGCCATTATTGATAAGTACATTGGAGAAAGTGCTAGGTTGATACGAGAGATGTTTGGATATGCCCGTGATCACCAGGTGAGATTGGTGTAAATTGAAGTTCTATTTGCATGTTCAAATGGAAGCTAACTATTGAACTCCTTCATGTTAAGCCTTGCATAATTTTTATGGATGAGATCGATGCCATTGGTGGTCGTCGTTTTAGTGAGGGAACGAGTGCAGATCGTGAGATCCAGAGAACACTAATGGAGTTGCTTAATCAACTTGATGGATTTGATTCACTTGGGAAGGTATATTTTGTTCTAACTCCCCAATTTTTAATTAATTATAGAACCGTCCTTATACCTGGTTTTGAAATACTTGCTTACTTCACAAATTTTAAGGATGCAAGACCCTTTTTTTTATTTTTCTTTGGGGGGGGGTGTTTCTTTTTTGGAGGGCAGGGGGCTTGGAAATAAGCTTACACAGATGATGCACCTCACAAATCTTCCACTTTTGAACAATGATTCTTGGGGGAATTTTTTTCTTTTTTGGAGGGCAGTGGGGTTGGAAATAAGCTTTACACAGATGATGCACCTCACAAATCTTCCACTTTTGAACAATGATTCTTTCCTATTTATTTCCAAAGATAAACTGTAGCTCGTAATTTTCACTTGTCTTGAAGTTTCATGGTGAGATTACCAAGGGAGCTTATCATGAATGGTAAGACTTACAAATGCATTCTCACTGATTATGGAACAAAACAAGTGAAGTTTTAATTGGCCTTTGCCATTAAGTAAAATGAAGTTTTAATGCACAAGTGATACATTTCACCTCCTCTACTTTGTACCATTGTTTTAAAAACCGAACCAAATTGGATTGTCGACTGGAGCCATTAACAGCTCGATTTAGACCAAAAAATCGTTTTCATAATTGAGTCGGGTTGGACTAGAGTTAAGCTGCTATTAAGTGGGAAACTGTGGTTGAACCAGGAACCAGAGCGGTTTAAAAAAAAAATAGACAGTTTCAAACATAATATTAAAAAAACCTTAAAAATTAAAAAATAGAAAAATTAAAAAATTAGATCCATACTCAAAACCAACTTTATTTTTGAACAATTTACATGTATAAAATATGATTTGAAATCTTTTTTTTTAATAAAAATGTTGCCAATTATAGTTGCAAATGCAAATACTTTTAAGTCTACTTAAATCTAATTAAACTAAGACTTCAAGTTATAAAATTGTAAGTTATAATATTATTAATTTACTTTCATATTATGTCATTTAATATTATTATATATACATGTTACAAAACTAGGTATCTCGTAGGTTTGTTTCTTATATTTATTTTATATATACATTTAATATTATTTTTATTTAATTATTATATCATCGGTCCAATGGCCGGTCTAATTAGTTAGACCGTAACCAAGAACAGTTGACTTTTCCGATTTAATGTCTGATCTGGCTTTTAAAACATTGCTTTGTACTTACATCTTAGGTGTAGCGTATTTTAGCAGATGTCTTGCTTTTTATATGGAAGCAAGACATATATAAGTAGTATGAAATATAGGAACCTCTGGTTTCATCCATGTGCCCCTTGGGATATATATTCTTACTATTTATGACTTCTGGTTCAAGTTCTTATGGTGCATGGCTGTTGCAGGTTAAAATGATAATGGCAACAAACAGACCTGATGTGCTTGATCCTGCCCTCCTGCGTCCTGGTAGGCTGGATAGAAAAATAGAAATTCCGCTGCCAAATGAGCAGTCAAGGATGGAAATTCTTAAGATACATGCTGCTGGAATTGCAAAGCATGGTGAAATAGACTATGAAGCTGTTGTTAAGCTTGCAGAGGTTAGCCTAATGAAATTGGTTTAGCTTCATGTACTTACTGATGCTTGTTTGATGTATTATCTGTTGCCTTTTTTGCAGGGCTTTAATGGGGCTGATCTCCGAAATGTCTGCACGGAAGCTGGAATGTCAGCCATTCGTGCAGAACGTGATTATGTGATCCATGAAGATTTCATGAAGGTGTGTTCCTTCTTTGATTATAGTTTGGGATAACGAAGCAATTGTTTGTAGCCCTTATGG
Source organism: Prosopis cineraria (assembly GCF_029017545.1). Lineage (NCBI taxonomy): Eukaryota > Viridiplantae > Streptophyta > Magnoliopsida > Fabales > Fabaceae > Prosopis > Prosopis cineraria. Next base: position 1,396,517 of record NW_026555333.1, read on the forward strand.
CGTGTGCAGAAGAGACTGGATGCATCTCCCCGTTAGTTATGGAAACAGTAATTTTGTAACTTGGGGCTTTTGATTTCAGGCTGTTCGGAAGCTGAATGACGCGAAGAAACTTGAATCCAGTGCTCATTACAATGCTGATTTTGGGAAAGACTGAATCTAGAGCAATGTTTTGACAGAGCCATGGATATTTAGGCAGTGCATGTTTTTTATCTCATTATTTGGACTGGGTCGTTAATGTCAAGCACGAAATGGTTTCTTGGGATATCTTGTACAATAAGAATACTGAAGTTGGAAGAGAGATGTTATTAACCCAGCACAGGGAAGGGAGGACGTCAATTCAAAATTGCTTGCCTCGAATTGTTAGATTTTTTTATTGGAAACTGATTTCCGCGTCATCTATGATGTTGTTGAATGACTGAATGATTATTGAATTAGCTGATTCCAATTGCTTAGCAGCATATGCATATCCTGAATTCCTGATCCCATCATGGCGGATGTGGAAGGAAGGTTTGTCCTCTGAATTTAGGGTTGGTTTGGTTTGCTTGGGTTTTATATTTAAAAAGTAAAATTTTACTTTTAAAATGTTGAAAGTTGTTTGAGTAAAATATTTTATAAAAAAATATATTTAAATAGTAGTTGAAAGTAAATTTAAAAAATGTTAACTATTTGAAATTCTTGAAAAGTGAATTTAAAAAGTAAGATATTATTTGATTATATTATTTTAAGTATAATATTTCATTTTTTAATTTAAAAAAGTTAATTTATTAAAAATATCATTATTATTTTAATAATAATAATTAGGTATTAAGTTTTTAGCATTAGAAATTGAATAATTAATTTTATTAATTTTTAATATTAATGTATGATAAAAATTATAAATCTTAATTACATTTTTAAAATTACAAATTTAAAAAGTGTAAATAATTAGAGATTAAATTTTTAGTATTATAGATTAAATTTTATGTTATTTAAAATTTTTATCGTATTTTTTAAATATTTTAAATATATTATATTTATATAATAAAAATTATAAATTATCATAAATAATGTCTTTTTTAATTGTATATTTAAAAACACATTTCACTATCATAATTTAAATAATTTTTAATGTATCAAGCTGACTTTTAAAAAATATATTTAAATATAAATTTTATTATAATGATTAATTTTTGTCAAATGAATTTTTGACGAACTGAAAACCACACACACTTAATAGAAGACACAAAAGCTGCTTTCTAATTTAATTTTATTTTAATTCAGTTAAAAATCAACAGAATTTTTATATTAAATCAAGGTCAAATCAAATTGACAGCAACTTGGAAATTTGGAAGTTACACCTCCGTTTTAAAATATTTGTTCTACTTCTACCTCCCAGCAGAACAAGTGTTTGCCTTGAAAATAAATAAATAAATAAGAATATTTTAGTCCAGAAATATTATATTTGTGCGCACAGTCCAGAAATATTATACTTGGAGAAAAATCATCCATCACGTGCCACATTACAAAGGACAAGTTGAAATGGCCAATTGGGCCGTTTTATGGCATTTGAGTGGGTTTTATACTAGGCATTCTCTTTCTGAATGAAAATTAACAAATGGCCGCCCTCAAATCATGAATACAGAAATCCATAACTGGCCGTCTCACTCCAGTTTGCTGGCATGGTTAATGCCATGCTTTGTCATCGTCCTCTTCTTTAATTTGTATTTCATCATTCTTACAATCTTCAAGAACCAGAAGGCACTCACCAGCTGCAAACCCAATCCCATGGCCTGAAAAATGGTTTTTTGAAAAGGGTTCATAATCATATTTCGAAGAACGTGGAGTCCCAACAGCAAACAAATTTTACCAAATAACTGATAACGCTTAGGGCAGACCTTTATCATCGGCGGGTTGTTGGCAGATAGAGTCACGTAAGTGATATAAGGACCCGCCACCATCCTTGCAACTGTAAATATGGAAGCAAACAAAATCTGGCCACCAATTCATCTATTAGTTCCTTTTGATCCAAGTAATCTATTTCTAACATGCAATTTACAAAACAGACCCTGAAGGACTAAAGAGTGACGAAAATTAATCCGACAGGATATAAAATGAAATTTCGTTAGGACAGGAGGATACTCACGTCAGCAGCCAAATTAACAGCAGTATCCCTGTAACCCAGCTCCTTCAAAGCCTCCCTCAAATGCAGGAAAGGGCTTGACATTTCCGTCACCCAAAGAGCTCCCACCATCTCTGATCCACACTGCAGAATAGCATCGCCATGGTTGAAGAAAGAGAGAAAACCCCAAGTTTAAATAAATAGGCAATCTCACGGTCATGGACCGAAATGCTTTAAAAGGAAAAATGGGTTTTGACTTTTGAAGGGAATGGCCGGAGTTCTGATTTAATTAAGCAGCTGATATTCCATTTCTTCCACACAGAAAAACAGAGACGATTTGGCAATTTTTTTTTTTTTAAAAAAAGGACCTTTTGATAGTAGAGACCAGCAGTGATTCCAGCAATGCTGATCAAATGATGGACGGTGTTGTCCAGACCGACTCTTCCCCCGAACAAGCAGCATACTACATCATATATGAGATACGAAAGACTTACTGCTAGAGTTTGCATCTGTCCACAGTTTCCAAAATATTGTTAATTTCACTTTCAATGCCAAAGCTCCCAACTTGATGAGCTGTTGAGTTTATAATTTATAACCTACCTGCGCTGGGGTTGACGTTGAAGCCATAGGGCAGAGTGGACATTTCCAGTCCTGAACAGAGAGTGAAGCTAATGTTACAGCTAAAGTTGCATGCGCTGTAGAGACAAGGCGGTTGCTGAACTCGAACGAGTACTTGCAAAAGATCCTTCTTGCCATCACAAATGCTAACGTCCATGAAATCACTCCTACGCCCACCGTCTTTACCACGTCGTTCTCTTCCATTTCAATCTCAATGGATTGGATTCTAAAAACAAACAAGCAACAGAAGTACAGAACGTTAAGAAAACAATTCAACAGAGTCTCTCAAACTACCGGTCAGAGTGATCAAAACTCAAACTTGACTACACCATCTCCAGCGGTCACAATAAATGAATTTCATGAAGGGACTGCCACCACAACTCCACAAAACAGAGAAAGCATTCAAGTATGATCAAACCGTTGATCTTTAATTTATTTGTTCAACAACCATATTTATTACCGACTGCTAACATACAGACCTACGTTGGTCCTTACCTTTACCCAGCCCCTCCAACACTCCAAGCATATGGTAATGTCTGATGCAACGCCCCCCCCCCCAAAAAAGAAACCAATTTTTTTTTTCATTGTAGCAAAGCCACATTGCATCCTAGTTATTTATAGGAATATTCTCAAGAATATTATTATATGTATATAATACAATATGCATACGTTTTTATTTATTTGTACTTCTTTAGTTTTATCTATAGGACATAAAGAGAATACTTGTTATGATCCTATTTATAAGACTTTTCAATAATTATTATGTCTATTTTTATCATTTTTCTCATATTAAATGTTGGGAATTTTATTAAATGTTAGAGAATTTTATTTTTAAAGTAAATATATTTAATATGAATAAAATTAAAAACTTATTAAATTTTTAGATGGAGTTAATGAAATTTATTTTTCTTCATTCCAGTGAAAAGGATGAACAAGACTGGAAGAAATATATTTTAATAAAAACAGCATATATTATATTTAGTTATTTAGATATATGGTATTTTTTATTTCAATTTTCTTGAAATACTTATATAATTATACTTCTAATAATTATCATATGACAATATATTTAAACTACTAAAATTATTTTTAAAAATAAAAAACACATTTTTTAAAAAAAATCCCCCCCTCCCAAAAAGGTTGGTTCCGCCCTTGGCTAACAGTACATTACCCGCAACTTAGATATCCCATAACCGAAAGCTGGAAAACTTTCGTCTAGCCAAAATATATGGTGCTTTAATACAAGGTTAAGTAATTTAGGTGCACATACAACTAATTTAAAGATATGCCACCCTGTCACTTTTTGAGCCAAGTGTTGAGAATTTCCTTCTTTGAAGTGGCAGAAAGTGACTCATAACAACTGCAGTAATATCTGGCAAGCAAGTACAAGACATGTGGTTGCAGTTTGAGCTCTTTCCCATTTCAAGAAGAAACACTACTCTGGGGATGTTCCTCTTCTCAAAGTGCGCCTGCATGGGTGTTGCAGCTTAAAATGATTTTGGCAACAAACACAAATCGATCCCATCTGCTAAAATCATTTGGGGATGACGAAATTGGAATACACTGTAAACTTTTATTTTCATTCCTCACCAAACTTCAGACATCGATTTCAGGCTGTGTGTGTGTGTGAAAACATGAACAACAAAAACGAACAGTCAGCACATGACAGTGGCATACATGGCTAGGAAGGAAACTCATGAGCCAGCAAGCAACCTTGGCCATCCAATCACTTATATCACTGGCATAGCATGAGCTTGAGTTTCCGTGTAGACAGATATTCAATCGCTTTGTTATATATAATCAAACTAAAAAAACGGCTGCCATCCATCAATACTGAACGTAACCATTCTTAGTCGATCGTGGTCACACTCCGCCACTTTCCTCCCTTGCTTTTCTGCCATGCTTTGCTGCCCTCTCCTTTAATTTGTATTTCACAATTCTTACTATCTTCAAGAACCTGAACGCACTTACTCCCACCAAACCCCATCCCATGACCTAAACAGTGCATCCATATTTTAAAAAGAAATTAGAAATGCCTCAAACTTCAAATAACGCATACGCACGTTTTAAATTTACAAAATCACTAATAACGTTTAGCTAGGTAGCCGGACCTTAAAGATCGGCGGTTGGTCGGTTGATAGAGTCACGTATGCGACATAAGCAGCCACTGTCCTTGCAACTGTATATGTGGCAGCGAACAAAATCTGGCCACCAAATCAATCATGTACTTTTGTTAGTTCCTTTTCCTCCACGCAGCTTGTCTACTTTTAATATTGCCAACTATACTAACAGGCCCTAAAAAAGGTGAGAATCCAGTTAAAAATTTGCTACGACATGCAATATACTTACGTCGGCAGCCAGATTACCAGCAGTGTCCCTATAACCCAGCTCCTTCAGAAACGCCCTTAAATGCAGGAAAGGGCTTGACATTTCCCCCAACCAAAACGCCATCACCATCTCTGAGATACACTGCAGAATTGCATCGATCGCTACGGTTGAAGAAAGAGAGAAATTATGACGCCCAAGTTTCCATGGGCGATTATTCTGTAAGTGAGTTTTGAAGGGGGACTGGAATTCCCATTAATTTAAAGAAAGAGAGACAGGATTCAACAATGAAAGAAATGACCTCTTGATAGTAAAAACCGGCTACGATTCCAGCAACGCAGGCGAAATGGTGGAAGGTGCTGTCCAGACTGATTCTTTCCCCAAAGAAGCAGCATACCATGTCATATAGTAGATATGATAGGGTCACTGCCAGAGTTTGAATCTGTACGGTTTTTTAAGATTATTAATACCAATTCAATGGCGAAGCTCCCAACTCGATGAGCTTATAATTGATCACAGTTTAACCCTACCTGCGCATGGGAGGTTGATGGAACTGGACAGAGTGGACATGTCCAGTCTTGAACACAGAGTGAAGCTAATGTTACAGCTAAAATTGCGTGGACTGTAGAGACAACGCGCTTGGAGAACTCGAACGAGTAATTTGAAAAGATCCTTCTTGCTGTGAGAAATTTTATCGTCCATGAAATCACTCCTAAACCAATCGTCTTTATAACGCTCCCTTCCATTTCAATCACAATGGAATGGATTTGAAGAAGAAACAGACAAGAGAATGTGAAAAAAATGAGCACAAGAGTTTTGAGAGAGAGAATATTATGCCAGCCCTGCTCAATGGGCCAGTGAACGAGAAGGATTGAAATTTGATTACAAGAGGCGGGCCCTCATGGCCTGGGCCACTAGAAATTATAGAGCCATTAAGTGTGATGAGTGACACTTAAGCATGTTGATATATCTACTTGTTAGTTGGAGGAAATTAAGTTGCATGGCGCCATTGTACTTCAAGTTCTGAGCTCTTAGCAGAATGCGACTCCGCAGTCGTAACAAGACGACGAATCCCTGCAACATGTAAATGGAAAACACATGCGATTTGGCTGGCGGTTTGAGCTCTTCAAGTCCAGCTTCTCACAGTCCAATCGAATAATCAACTTCCCAGAGAGAGATCGCACTTTTGTGCTTGGTGCTCAGCACCAAACACTGCGTTTTGCAGTGTTATTTTTTTCTTTTTTTTAAGTCACAAAATTATTATTATTATAATAGATAATTATTATAAAATTATTATTTTAATATTTAATAAATAAATAAATTTAATTTATTAAAATTTGACCTAAATGGTTCATATATAAATTTTGATATGAACAGTTTTGTGAGAGGTATTATCATTCAAGACATGATCAGACATTAAATATAAGTACTTTTTTAAACAAAAATTTAAATATTATTTTGTTACATTGTAAAAAACTAACTCATTTTATTATACTCAACTTCTATTTTAAACTCTTCAAGTTATTTTTTTTTTGTAATTTTTTTAGTACAATTCTGAGCTGTTCAAATGAGCCCTGCAAGTCAAATTTTAACAAGTCAAATTTATTTATTTATTAAATATTTAAATAATAATTTTATAATATTTATTTATTGTTATAATAATAATTTTATGATTTGAAAAAGAAAAAAAAATAACACTGCAAGACGCAGTGTTCTGGTGCTGAGCACCGAAACCGAATCTCACTTTTGTAGGATTTGACAAGGACAAAGGTGTATCATCATTTTCTCTTTTCTATATATAATTAATTATTAATAATATATCAAAACAATTTCAATGAACGCATGAAAAAGATGTCGGTGTAAATCAAGTAGTTGTAATTTTGCTTTCTGCGGCTGCTTGTGTGCGTCAGTTTTGACAAGGGATATTTACGCCCCGCAAGATTATTTAGTATGAGAAATGTAACAGGCAAGAATTTCCCGTCAATTCACTATATAGAGAAAAAAATAACTAAGCGGAACATATAGGGAAAATAATTCTAAATCAAGTAACCGACAAGGGTAGCTCGACAGTCGAAGAAATATCACAAAGCTGGATTAAATCATGATTCCCCAGCCCCAACAAAAGATGAATTTCTCTCATAAGTCATGATCAACCGGTAGAGGATACCAGCTATCCAAATAAGCTAAAGCATTCCTTGTTAGGTAATGCGCACAACAATTTGCTTCCCGAAATATGAAATTAACAATGACATGGCACTCTCTGTTCAGGAGTGATCTAACTTGTTCAACATTGTCTTTGAAGCGGCGCTGATCCACGCTGCTTCGATAAAGTGGGTTGATGACTTCATCACACAATATGTGAAAATCATGATTTTTTGTTAGGAAAATATCATTCAAATACTGCTAAGGATTTTTAATATCAAACAATGATCAAAAAATTTTAAAATATCATTGCAGGGTTGGAAAACAATTTTAAAAATAATTTTTTTTATGAAAAAAGATTATAATATACTTGTTTTTTTTTTTAAATTGACAAGTAGTCTCGTTAGATAATTAATAAATATACATTCACATTTAGTAAGTACCCATTTACTAATTGACAAGTTTAAAAATATAAAAAAGTTTGGTTATAAGAAGAGACAAGTGTAGGTCATGTTTTAAACCATTAGTTAATTCACAAAAAATTATTTATTAATTGACAAATTCAAAAATATGAAAGAGCTTGATTGTAAGAAAAGATAAGTGTAAATCATGTTTCAACACTTACTTATTCATTAATTAAAGTACCTATTCATATTTAACAAGAAACCATTAACTAATTAACAAGTTCAAGAATTTGAAAAAGTTTTGTTGTAAGTATAGACAAGTATAAATCATGATTCAATAAGTAGCCATTTATTAAATAATGTGTATTTATTTACATTTAATAAAAAATTATTCACTAATTGGAAAAAAACAAAATTAAGGGTGTTATAATCTTTTTTCATTTAAAATTGATTTTAAATCAATCTTCTAATATTGCAGTGATAGTTCAAAAATTTTTAATCTTTTTTTTATATTAAATTACCTCAATAGTCCTTTAATGATAATTTTTTTCAAAAAAGTATTCAAAAATTTATTATTATATGTCTCAAAATAAATTATAAAACCAAAGTTATAATTTTTTTTAAAAAAATATCTAAACACTCTTATAAGCCAGAAGCCACGCTCAAATGAGATTATAACTTTTTGCTCTGATCTTATTCAATTAATAGCAGCTAAAATGAGAATAGAACTTTTTGCCCTGATCTTATTCAATTAATAGAAAGAACATATATAACTACTAAACAATTTACAAGATGTAAACAGATTCCAGCTAATTACTGGTAGCATGGACAAATCCAATATTATGTAGTATATAAAGTATATGCCAAAATCTGCCACCAACCCAAAATTTTGGTTATATCATAAACTATTACTACCTGTTTATTCAATTCAGATTTTAATCACAGTATATTTTTTAAAATTTATTCAAAAATCATATAAAATTTATTATATTTTATAAAAATAATTTTAGGTTTATAATTAATTTTGTACTGTATTATACTATTATCCTTCTTTTTGGGTTCATATAATGTCTTTTTAGATGTATACATATCTAATTAAACAAGTTAAATAGAAGCCTTGATTTGATAAGAAGCAAATAGTTAGGGTTGAAAATAGGAGTCGGGCTTAAAGAGCTGCTTGTTCGAACTCATTTTTTTATAAGTATTCAAGCTTGAAAATTTGGTATTTTTTAAAAAAATTACGCTTTAAAACTAGGCCTTAATAGACCATGAGAAAACAAGATAGGACTCGAGCGGCCTGCCAAACTTATTCTCTCTCTCTCTCTCTCTCTCTCTCTCTCTCTCTCTCTCTCTCTCTGCTCTTCTAAGACAAAAACATATTGCTTAGAACCTCTAAAGTAGAGAACCCTAATCTCACTCACTCTTTCTTGGCCATTAGGGTTGTGCAGAAGTTTGGTTGTCCTATCCAACCTTGTCTAACCAAACAAACCCTATCCTGTCTTGTCTGGTAAAAAATTAGTCTAAAGGACCAAAGAGACTAGACCAACTTCTTGGGTTGGACTGAAAAAGAAACCAAACTCTCATACCACTTAGTTTAGTTCGATCCTATAAAATTATTTTAATATTTTTTAATTATTTTAATTTATTTGAATAGATTGAAGTTTGAACACAGTGTTTCCTTCATTTACAACTTGACCAAATCGGACTACGAGTTGTTTAACTTAGTCCTTTCTATGAAAGAGACTTGTGCAACCTTACTCGCCACTACTCCTCTCTTATGTGTCGCCCTTTCAATATTGGAAAGTCAGTCTTAGCTCTCTATCGATCTCACATGTTGTCTCTATCTTTGGCCCTCTGTGGACGATTACTCACCTAATCTTTTAGTCTCACGATTCGTCTTCTTGATATTGCCTCTACTCTCGCTCTCAACTTCAAGCAAGTGCCTTTAATGTAGTCATATTGTTTCTAATTTCTAATCTGTGGTCTGCTGTGTGTCAGGATATTTGAGTAAGGATGTAAGAGTGAGACTAGGACTAGAAGTAAAGATGTGTTTGAGAAAATGAAAATAGGGAGGCATGAGAGTTAGCTAGAAATGTCAAAAATGGTGGGGTGAAGGGAAGATGAAGTTAGACAAAAAATTTCAAACATCGGAATGCACAGTAGCTCTTAACCAATAACCAAGTGAATAAAAGCTTTGACTAAAAAAAACTAGGTGAATAAGAGCAAGAAATTGGTTAGGTTTTCCTAGAAATTCTATGCATTTTTTTATGCAAAGACTCTATAGTCAAAGAATGAATCACCCAATTTCTTGACCTCATAATTTATTTTTGAAAACATGTAATTTTTTTACCATCTTTAAAGAAATGTGCTCTAAATTAGTAGTTTAGCTCATGGCTTATTTCATATTTTTATTCAAATCATGTGATTTTTTTACATCATCTTTAATGTATTTTAATTTTACTTTTTTCTTAAATGGGCTTATAAACTTAGCTCTAAATCCTTTAAATAAAACTCAAGTTTTGAAAAATAGGATATTTTCAGGAAACTAAACTTAAAGATCTAAGCCTATAAAAGTTGGACCCATAAGGACGAAGTCCACATAAGCCAAGAAATTCTTCATATTTCTCAACTCTTCAAATAGTACCCTTTTTTTTTACAGAGGCCCTTTGTCTGTATTGTTTCCATTACAAGTACTCATGCTTAGTCTTCATTTAGCCTTAAAAAAAGAAAAGAAGAGAAAAGAAAAAGGACTCAACTTGCCAAACATTGCAATGCGACCTCTTTTCCTACTTTTATGTTTTATTGTGCATGTTTATATCATTCTATAAGAAGAGAAATAAGAATTGTATTGGTGTGGAAAAGTGGTACACAAGCCTTTGAATTGTATATTGCTATTTATAGAGTGGGTATGAAACCTCAAGTACAAAATAATCACGTCAGATGACAAATAAATAATAAATAGCTATGTATAATAAAGAATACAAAATGCAACACCTAAGTAGGAGATTAGGCCTTTTGTGACTTATAGACTTTATTGGGTTTAGAGGACAATAGATGATCTGGTTTAGCATGCCCTCGCAAATAAGGGATAGGTGGCTTCAGGATCTCAAGTTTGGTTCGAAAAGTCTAATGATTTGAATAAGACAAAGCTTTAATAAATAGATCTGCAAGTTGCTCAGTGGATGGTGCATATGAAAGTGACAGCTAATGATTAAAGACGCGATCATGGACATAGTGAACATCAAGTTCAATATGTTTTGACCGAGCATGGAATACTAGATTTGAGGTAAGGGCAATGATACCTAGGTTGTTGCACCATGCAATAGGAGGTTCATAAAGGTGAAGTCCAAGTTCTCAAGTGAATGACTGAATCCATGAAAGCTCTTAGGCTAGATTTGCAAGGGCATGATACTCAGACTCAGCTGATTACCCAGTTACTTCTTAGTGGACTATGAGATTAGAGAATCACCAAGGAAAATGAAGTAGTTGCCTATAGATCTACGATTGTTTGGGCAGACAGCCTAATCGGCATCAGAGAAGCCCTGTAAGGTAGGATGATTACTTGGTTTAATACATAGGTTGAGATCTATGGTTCCTTTAAGATATTTGAGGACTCATTTCAAGGCTTGCCAATGAGTATCTCAAGGAAAGCATAGAAACTGACTTAATTCATTGATAGAAAATATTATGCCTGGTCTAATATGAACTAGATATTGTAAAGAGCTGAGTACTTGTCTGTAAAGATTCAGATTTTTGAGAGGAATGCCTTCTTCCTTTAAATAGTTCTTGTTCATAACCATTGGTGTAAGAACTGAAGAAGTGAAGCATTTGACATCCCACACTTTTTTAGAATGCTTAGGATATATCTTTCTTACTTAAGATATAGTCCTGTATCATCTTGATAGGCTTCAATACCTAAAAAATGATGAAGTTGGCCTACATCTTTAAGAGCAAAGTAAGTATTATGCTGTCTGATAAATAGATTTAAAGCTGTTAGATAGTTTCCTGTAACAATGATATCATCTACAAAGACTAGAACAAACATAACTACCTTGTTAGATTTGAAGAAAAATAGAGAAGGATCACCTTTGGAATATTAAAATTGTAACATCGTAAATTTTAATCCCATAATAAACTAAGCTTAGTTATAATAATTAAGTAAATTATAGTGGTATGTGGCCAAGAAGGTCTAATGACTAATTTTGGGTTGTGTTTTAACCTTAATTTTAAGTTTGGTGTAGAGTTAAGCCACCTAAATATTCAAAGGAGAAGAAAATAAAGGGTTAGTATTGCTGTATCACACGTCGTAGTATGGAGTGCATCTGCCACAGTGCATAGACACTACAGATGCGAGAAGGGGATTTCTCTATGCCATGCACCATGGTGCATTCAGCATCTGTTGTGGTGCACGGCCATTTTTCTACAAAAATAAGTTACGATTTGTGACAGAAACAAAATGAAGAGAAAGGGAGGAAATGAAGAAGATGAGTTAAGCACTACTAAGGTTCATTCTTGAACGACATTAGGAGTATTTTAGAAGCTACAAACACCTAAGTTAAGTATCACACTCATTAATCTCTCCATCTTTTCCACATTTATGAGTTTATGGTTAGGGTTTGATAGTGAAAAATAATTTTTAATCTATATAGGTTATGATTTTGAATTTATTGACTCAAATGAATTTAATGAGAATAGAGTTGGGTTCAAGAGAATGAAGCTTTGTGTATTAAAGTTGGGCATTGGAAGAGTTAGGTTTAAGAGAATGAAGTTTTGAAGACATTTGGAGTTTTTTTTCTTTAGTTTTTCTGTTCCTCTTTCCTTTCCTCTCTTATATTCTGATATGGGTTCAAATATTTTGTGTATTTATATCTTTTGGATATTATGAGTAGCTAAACATTTTGTTCAAGAGTTATTTGAAATCCTTGTATGTATTAACATGATGTTCTTCCTCTCTTTTTTGTGATTAATGATGTGCGTGTGTGTGTTTGTGTGTGTTTATTTTACTTTTTTCTTAATATTTTTAAGTGATTGGCCATCATTTAAATGTTAGATTCACTTGATTGATGCCTGAGAGTGCTAAGTTGAGTGTAGAATTTAGGTAAAATAATGCAAGAACTTTATATTTGCATATTGAATTGACGGTTTTGCTAGTAAGATAAAGATATATTTGCTCACCTTGCATAGCCACATTAAAGTTGGAGCTAAAAATTAAATTTTATTAATTGTAATAAGAGATTGGGTAATTAATTTAACTAAACATTTGTTTATGACTTGAAAAAGCTTGTCTAAGTATTTTTAGAACTTTAGATTAGCACTTATTTTTATTAAAAGTATTTAGGAGAAGAGGTGATTTTGGTGTTATGAGATATAAGGAGGATAAATAATTTTAGGTCTAAATTTGAGCTTGAAGTATGTGAATCAATTTGTTTTCTTTATTTTCTAGTGCTAATTTAGTTTGTAAAATCATGTTCACCTAATTGTATTTGACTCAACTTAATTGCACTCACTTAATCTTTTATTTAATTATTATTTTTAAACAAATCCTCAAGGAAATGATACTTTATATTTATTATATTACTTGCTATTACCCGTGCACTTGTGGTGAGTAACAACGTGTCACATGATTGTAATTTGGCAAGTTACGTGAATAACGGGTTATGGTCACATGTTAAATGTATTATGGCAATGTACTAGTGTATGTGAGATAAAAATAATTTCAAATAAGTAATGATAAGTTATGATGTGTGTGTAAGTATGTTTTAAGAATTTAATTTCATATATAATTAATTATAATTAATATATAACTGCATAAGGTGGGTTTGACCTTATTTACTGAGTGACTAAACACACCCCTTTCATTTAACAATTTAATGGCTTTAACTCTGGTACAAAGAGGGAGAAGACGCAAGAGGATAGGAATTAGTTCATTATTACTATATGCTCTAGTTTATATTTATTTTGTATAATAGAATATGGTTGCCAAAAGTAAGGATAGATAATCAAGAGATTTAGAACAAGTAAGGTGTATAAATGATGAAGAGGAGAATGTCTTAGTCACAGATAATAATATTAAAGACAAGTGGTAGACATACTTTTTTAAGCTTTTCAATGACGATGGGAGGTCATCAATTAACTAGGAAGATTTAATAACTTTTGAAAGAGTAAAATTTGTCATTTTATTGAAGAACATGAGCTTGGAAAGTGAAAGAAACTCTTAAAAAAATGATAAATGATAGAGTCAATAAACTTGATTGTTTTCCTGTTGAAATGTGAAAATGTTTGGGTTAAAAAAAAATACAGTGGTTAATTAAATTGTTTAATGAAATCTTATAATTTAAGAGAATACCGACTCAATTACAATTGGACATTGGGCCTAGAGGACAATAGGTGATCTGATTTAAAACTATATTAGGACAAGAAGGTATCGTCTGACATGTATGTCTACGAAGTATTTACCAACTATTCTATACGTGTACTACGTGGAATACGCAAGTAATTATCATTTTTACATCTCACACTAAAAAATAAAAATTTGTACTACCAGATGTTAGTTTTAGTGAAAGTGTTATAATCAAATTAAATATAAGATCTGAAATTTAAATTTATATAAATGCATAAAATATTTTTGAAAGAATTACACTCATTGAGCCTAACAACAATTGACATGATTCAATCAAACAATAACGTTGAAACTTTAATAGATTCATTTTTAAAAAAAAGAGGGTGGATAAATTTTCCTGATTCTTCTTCTATATTTTTTAATTAAATTTGTTATTTTTCAAAACCAAACCCACTAAAATCTTAATTCTGAACCCGTTTCTCCATTCCTAATCCAAGGGCTAAGGGGAGAGTTCGAAAAAGGTATGTATATATATATATATATATAATTGACAAATACCATTTTTACATGGAAATGCCCATCAATCCATACAGAGACACACACACACACAAACACGAGCATATACTGCACTTCAGCCAATATTACTTATATCCCGACCCACCATTACCAGAATCAAACCACTAGCTTCTGCTCAACTCCATTACAACAATTAATTAGACATATTACATTAAAAGTCTGAGAGGTCGAAGAAGATAAAGAACCTAGAAAGTTCAAATTTTCTCCACTCGCTGACTCCGACATAAAGAAAACAAGAATTGGACTCCTTTTCGAGAATTTCCAGGTTCTGAGGCACAAGGCCTTGGAGAAGATAATAGCCTCACTACTGAAAAACGTCTGCAGAAGCCATAATAGGCTGATTGAGAAAGGGCATGCCCATGGGATTCATGAAGTTGTCTGCTCTCGCTGGATAGCAATCGGTTTCATAAAACCCAGTGCTCGTGTTGATGAAGCTCAGAATATCGTTGAGTGATTGCAGCCTGTGGCTAAGCTCCGCCGTTCGAGCCCTCAATACGGAGTTTTCGGCCTCAATTTTCAGATAGTGTTGTGTGGTGATGTTTATGCTTGTCAGGATTTCGCTATTTTCCTTTCTCAGCTGACTCACCTCGCCCATCAGATCATCCAAGTGCTTTTGCTTTCGCATCCGGGATCGCTTTGCCGATTCCCGGTTCGATTGCATTCTCTTCCTTTTTCTCTGATCCATCAAAGCCTGCAGATCCTCTTCAGAACCAGAGCTCTGAAATCTGGTGGACATGGACGAATTTCCACCGGACAAGTCCATGAGATATGATCTGTGCACCAAAGACTGGTTTTTCCAGAATTTACCCAACTATCGAAAAAAAGACCACAAACTAGCTTTGAAATCTAAAAGACGCAGCAGGAGCAGGACCCCAATGACACGGAGCTAATTTTAATTTTGACGATAATATTTAAACAATTATATAATACAGAACTGCGATGATGTTAAGAGATTTATGAAAACACATAGAACCAGTAGAGGAACACAACAGAGAAGGACTGAACTAAGTGGGTCCTGCGCCTCAAGGAAGAATTTATCATAAACCCGGAACGGAGGATTTCACTGACGACTGGAGACATGAATCTCAAACGTTAAAAACCGAAAAATCAGCGTAAAGAAACATGGGAAGAACTTCCTCCGGCAGAATAACCGCCTGTAACCAGCCTCAGATGCCTGCAAAACGATGGTCCCAAGAGATTTAAAATATAACGGGTTTCAGGTGATTAACCTAACCCAAAATAAATTTCACGGAAAGCAGAAATACGGCAAGCCAGAAAGCCTGGGCTTGAGGGAGAGAGAGATAAAGATTTAAGAGCTAAGGAAGGAAGAGGAAAACGAAGAAGGGGAAGTTGCAGAGAGACTCGAAGGAGCAATTTATAGAGGAAAAGCAGGAAAAGAAAGGCAGAGAAAATCAGAATGGGGCAAAGGAAAATGAGAATCAATTGAAGGGAGCATGGGAATCTTCTCCAAAGGCTTGGTGAGAAGACGATTAGGCATGTGGGGTGGAGACGAAAGCTTCACAACCTTCCAATTCCAACCGGTCACCCCTGTACGGACTTTTTTTGGGGGGTGGGGGGAGGGAACGACTGCTATTTTTTAATTGATTGCCAGCCTCTTTTTGTCGGAGATATTACAATTCAATACAGTAATTTTAATATTATATAAATATTGATTTTGCTATAATTAAGTGAATATTTATAGTTGTATTATTAAATTTCCTTCAAAAAAACTGAAGTTCTTTTTTTCCACAAATTTTTTAAAAAATAATTTATATTCGAGGAAACAATTATTTTTAATATGATTATTTAATTAGATCAGATTCAGATATTATCAGGTTTGATGGTAGTATTTCTTTTTTATTTACACAAACTTAAAACTAAAATCTCGTATTTAAATAATTATAACCTATTTCACTAGCACCCAAACACAAAAAAGCAAATTTGATATGAATTCAGCCGAGTAACATGACAGGATGTAAAAGGACATCTTTTCATCCTACCAACAAAACCAAGGGTAAGTGGGAGGTGATCTTCTTTAAAAAGTACATGATATCCTGCGTTTTATGAAGTATATTTGCAATCTAATAATATGACCTCAAAATTTTGTATTATAGTTTGAGGCGGGATTATGGGCTACTGTAGACCATACAAGTTGGCCTGTATAGATTTGAGAAAAATACAAGTTGTACTGGGCTCAACTTATTTTTGTGCGTGTCGAAATTTGTAGAGATGCCAGTTTGAAGCCTGCAATGAAATGCAGAGCATTGGTAGAAGAGAGAGGACAAAAAACAAGCTTTAAGTCAACGGCCAAGATTGTTTTTAAAAGATAAACGGTAATGATTGCTTTGTCTTTTATTGACATGTAAGGGTGCCGCGTGCCGGCAGCCCATCACCTCCCAACACGCACTCTTGCCAATACAAACATCGCATATTGCATTTTACATGTAGTACTTTTGTGATTAAAATTAAAATTGCATTTGTAATATCATTATAGGTAACGATTGCTTTGTCTTTTATTCATGCTTTTATTTTATAAATTTATTTTTAATGTTCATCTTTTGACTATTTAAATTAGGCATGAATAAAATTATGTTAATTTGGAATATGTGAAACTGATATAAACAAATATCACGAGACATATTTGAACACGCATGACAATACACGAACAAATATTGATTAAATTATTTTGTATTCATATGTATTATTTAAACAATATTATTTTAAATTAAAAAGGTCCAATCACAATCTAACCTAACCATGGTTTAATAGATCGGTATCTTGATCAATTTAATCTACTCTGTGTCATCTTGGAAAGAGGTGAGGTATGACAGTTTATAGAAGTTTTTATGAAAAATATACTTTAATCTCTATAATTTACTCACATTTTATTTTTTAATTTTTTACTTTTTTTTGATATCCTAGATTCCAACAATTTATTTATGAAGGGGTCTAAAATAATAAAAAGTAAAAATATAGGAATTTAAGATATCAAAAAAAGTATAAAGACTGATAACAAAGCACAAGTAAAATGCAAGGACACATATTTTTTCATGATTTTATGATTTTAAAAAACGTAAATGGCTACAAATTAATGGATATCAATATTATTTATTTGACTACTTTTTTTATATATGAAAAATCTTCATCTACATAATCTCTTATCTCATAAAGTCTCAATCTACATTTAATTTAAATATTACTTAGCTTCTAACTATTTTCTATCTTATCTCATAAAATTTCATCTCGATTGTTTTCAGACAGGAATGGAAACAGGCTAATCGAGACGGGTATAAATTGAACAACCCTAGTGCAATGTATTTGATTGTGATATACAAGTAAATGTTGGAAGTATGAATTTTTTTTTAAAAAAAAAAACATGCAATCTAGTCCAATTCCTAGCTACACTGAGGCCAGGAAAAAAAAACTAATTTTACTAAAATTATTATGTTAAATATTCAAAAAAAAATCATGTTAAATGAACCTTATATGAAACGAATTAAATAAACATTTTATTTTGTTAAGTGAATTAAATTCATATTACACTGGAAATCCCTACGTCCTAATACATCCATGATACACAGTCAGAGGGTTTAGTTAAGCATATTGATCATGATCGGTGGACCATGAAACATGCGAAGTGAGAGTTTTTGAGATATTTTATGAGCACAAAGTGAAGACTAAATTAAATGTTAATTTCATTTCTTTTTTTTTAAATGGGTACTTAAGCCAAACCTTTCAAATTTGAATTTGGTTTGAAATTCTTCAAGTTTGGTCAAATGGAAGTTAAAAAAAAAATTCTAACCTTCAAATTTAGTCCTAATATTTTCAAACTTATTCAATTTAACCCATTAAACTTAGTCTGAATTAATCGGAATCCCGCTCATTCCCACCTTTTATTGGAGATCTACTAGTTTAATTAGATGTTCACATTACATTATTACTTCACCCACTTCCCCATCCACCGTGAGAAAAGCGAGAAGCTTAGGTTCCTCACCGCTCCAATGTAATCACTAATCAACTCCCATCCTAGCTAGCTCCTCTATAGGTTTGGCGGGTGTGCGTCTTAAATATTCTGGACAGTTTGTATTTGATTTTTTATAAAATATTTATCTTTTATTATTTAACATTTAACAATAATTTTATAAAAAATTAAATCTAAACTATCCAAACCTAGATGTTAAAGCTAGAAAGAAAAAAGAAAGAGGGGAGGAGAAAATTCTTATATCCGGAGACAGGACGAAGAGGCAACCCCCCTGATCTCACAGCCGCGTTTGGCTTGGTGATGACCATTGCAAGTTATATTTTTCGAAGTTAATGGACCCTTTACAACTCGGCTTTCGTGTCATTTTGTGCTTTTCTTTTTTTTTAATTAAAAAATACATTCATAATTAAAATGAAATTACACCAATGATAAATGACCTGATAAATTACTCTCCTCATCTGCAGCCTTTTTGATTCTGTGCTTTTCACGTTCGTGTATCATGACTTTGCACATTTTTTAAAAAACAAATTTCACAAATGATTTTTAACCTTTGGAGCCATTCATTTTGGTGTATCCTCCCTAGTTTTTACATCTCATATAAAAAAAACATTTTACAATAATTTTTGAAAAGAAAGGGGGAAAGGTACCAAAAGTAGGAGCCACTGATGATGACTTTATTGTGAAAGAAGGGAGATTGAAAATGGGGCCCTTGACAGAGAGGCGTATTGGATTATTTTCTTGAAAAAATTACAGATCGCATAAAAAATTAATTATTATAAAATTTATTAATAATTAAATTAAAATTTATGATAATTAATTTTTTTATGAGTTTCAATAAAATTCTTCTTTTATTTTAACCTATTGATATCATGAGAAATGCTTAAATAGATTATATCATTTGTGATTTATTTAATTAAAATGTTTCAATTAATTTAAATAAAATCTTGACATTTTTTAAATTAATTTTACTTTATAAAAAATATATATTTATTTTTTATATTTTTTTACTATTATTAATATCAAGATAAATTTATATTTAATATTATTTAAATATTATATTTTTATTAAATAGATTATAAATGATATGATATATGTGATTTATATATAATAAGTGGGGGTGGGCCCTACAACGAGAGTAAAAGCGTAAGGTAAGGGCATCTCACGCAGGTGTCAACAGAATATTCCGGATCTCTTCCGAGTAGTATGGCCTTGAAGTTTATTGTTTCCTCGTTCATTAAATTAATAAATTTGCAAGGTCTTGTCAAGCCCCTGGCCGTTCCTCCATTGCTTGCATCCCATTCTCTCTCCTGGGATATTTTCAGACACACACGCAGGCAGTCCGGTGAGCGCAAATTTGTTCACATTGTAGAAACTTACACGTATTTTATCAAGGCGCGCGTGTTTCAATCTTGTCCCTGCCGTCAGAGTCATTTTGATGGCGTAGGTAGTCTTGAGTCTCGTGGCTCTCTAAAACTCCATCGCCCATCAAATCCCTCGACGCTCGGCCAATTTCTACAGCACAACCAACCGTGGGAGAGCCAGCCTCGAATGTTTGGGGAGGCCAATGTTTTTAACATTAATCAGTCTCTCTCCTCTCTATTATAACGCACGTTTATCTCACCGAAATCAAGGAGATAAAATTTAATAATTAAAAATAAAATAAATGTTTAGTTTTATTCATATTTAAATACAAAATTTTAAATATATATTGCATTCTTTCCAATAATTAATGAGTTTAAATACAGATAATATTAAAAATATATATATATATATATATGTATGTATTAATATCTCATCAAGTGTATTGTATTGAAGATAAAAGTCTTTTTAAAATGAGTTCTATAATAAGAATATAAGGAAGTATTACACTAACTTCATCCCAATTTATAAAATATTTTAAAAAAAATCACATGTATTAATAAAATTTATTAAATATAATTTATAACTTTATTTTTTCAAAATAAAAATATAAATTTTTAAAAATATTTTTTATTTAATACTTCATTTGTGAAATAATACTAAAGACAGAGAATATAATAAAAATAATATTAAAAAGAAATAATTAATAAGATTTTATTTTTATTAAAGTATTTTATATTTTAAAATTAAATATCTCTCAAAAATGTCTTGTAAATTAAGATGGGAGTGAAAAAAAAAAAATGATATCGAATCTCGATCCCTCACGCTTACTAGCTCTCTCTCTTTCTTTCTTCTCACTATTTTGAGACCCTCCTTCTTTGCCTCACCATATCACAATTCCTTCCCTTCCTCTTTTTCTTCTTCACGCAGCTACCATTAAAGGGTGCGGGCAGTGACAGACCCAAAAAAAGTTATTAACGGGGGCAGCATTACACCAAACACAAATATTAATAATTTTTGAAAGAATAAAATTATAATTATTAACTAAATAGATATATAAATAAATTATATCAGAATTTAAAAATATATTAATTTCGTTTCCATCATGAATTACTTTACTAAATATAAATAAAAGATAAATGATATTTTTTTAATAAGCTAAAGTGTGCCTTTGGTCCTTTACTACATGCAATGATTTATTTTAGTCTCTTAATTCTATAAAGTATTTTTTAGTCTTTAATCATAATACCAAAAGTTTTAATGATTATTTTTTGCACAATCATTATTATTTTAAAAATTTTTGAGAATGTTTGTTAATATTTAAAAATTTAATGTAAAAAAAATTCTATTGATGAAAGTAATGGTGTTTAAATTAAGTGATTGAATAATTTTATAAAATTAAGGGATTAAAATAAAATTTTATATAAATTAAAGGATTATAAGTATGAATAAAAATGGATTAAAAGTAAACTCTAGCATTTTAAATATGAATGTTTGATTAATTTTAAAGAGGATGTGAAACAATTAATTTTTTCTAAGTGGGAAATCGCTATTTTAAAGGGAACACGTGCAATTGTAACATGAAAATAAGTGAAATTTTTTTACTTATTTAAATAGGGGCAAATGCCCCTTCTCCTGTGGACATTGGTATTTGGTGCACGTGTTTTCGCGAATACACACACGCACTATCTCAAACCAAATCCCCTTTCCATCCTCAGTACTGTTCCAGCATTAATACTAGAGATCTTAATTGTCATCTCTTTTCTTTAAAAAAAAAAAAAAAGCAGCAGAGAGAAGAATACAGAGACAGCGAAAATTTAAATGGCATTCCATGATTAATTAATTTGTACAAGCACATATACAGATAGATGGTACTTTGAAGAGAAAGAGAAAAGGCATGCATGTAGATGCAGCGTGGAATAATTGTGAAATCTTGATGTCAGTGGCTTGTACGTGCAGATGTGAAGGGATTGTGGAAAAGGGATTCCACGGTCGGTTACTCGGGTTGGGTCGCATGAAGTCTCTTTCTTACTTTTGCAAAAGCCATCTGAAAGTCCAGCTCCACTCCTCTCTCTCTCTCTCCTCTCACCTCATCTTTTTCATCATCCCTGGTTTCCTCACTTTATTTCTCATTTGGTCTATGACCCAGTCAGATACGCACCAACATCAGTTTCATGATCAATCAATATACAGCACACAACATGTTTCACTCTGCATTTGTTTTTTTTGGGCAAACGAAAAAAGAAAGGGTGATCTGCACTGAAACTTGAAAAGGAATTGATCGAAGCAACGAAACTGCCACGGTGAGGGTCAGTGAAGCCACTGTTATCAATTACAGTCGCTTTAACGGAGATCATCCGTTTCATAGGAAACTTTCCAGTCATCCATGGGAAGCTGCAGGAGTGCCGCCCTTGCAAGTTGCTCTTCTTTGTTGGAGACGCGCGCATTATTGCGTCCTTGCAGCTTTCTTTTCTTTTCTTTTCTTTTTATTTTTTTTTAACCAACTGCGTCCTTGCAGCTTTTCAAAGGGATTTTATTTAAAATCATAAATAAAGATTGAGTTTAGGGGGCTCTTTATATAAAATTATTTTATAAAAATTTAAATTTAAAAAATAATATTTTTAAAAAAGTCAAGCTTTCAAACCCAGCCCAGATGCTGATAACCCTTAAAAATTAGGCCCGGCTCAAGTCATCTTTTTAAGTTCGTTTTTATTTTTAAATTAAATTTAAAGTTTAAAATTTATATTTATACTTTAAAATTAAAATTTCTGTGATTTATTTTTAATTTTTAAACATTATAATTTATATTTTTTAAAAATATATGAAATATTATGATTAAAAATTTTAATTTAAAAAAGTTTAAAAAATAAAAAATAATAATAAAGGCTTACAAGCTTGATTTTAAATTTTTTATATAAAATCAGATATTAAAAAATAATATTTTAAAAAAATTAAATTGAACGGTTCAAGTTCCTAAAGGTCCAGTTCACAAAGGAGGGTCGAACTTATATGAGCTTAGGCCGTCCATTTTTTAATTCTAATTATTTGAATCTCAAAGAATTAAAATGCACGTGCTAGGCTGTGCCTAGTTAGTTCTGTCATGTCATGTTCCGTATACCTAGTTTACCTCTTCATCTCAATGATTAAACAGTTCCCTTTGTTTCCTTCGCGACGAAGAAGCCGAATTAACCCCACCAATCGCCACGAGATCTTCGCCGTATCTCTGTGGGCTTCCCTTCTTGTCTACACTGGCGCAGTTTGTGAACTACAAATCAGATTTCATGATTTCATCACTTTATCTTTTCAATTTTACCTTTCTCTTCTTTTTCTCTTTGCCTTTGAATCGCCTTCGTAGTTTGAAGAGGATACTAGCTAGAGATTATAAGATATTTAAAATTTAAATGACGTTCCTCGTTGCATGGAACACGTCAATCAAATAAAATGGTTCACGAAGAAACTAAATTAAAGGGAAAATGAGAGATAGGTTTAAATTAGTTTTCAAGTTTCAAACTCTAAAGATGTGCATATCCGTTATTTAATTTTATAATTTTATTGTGATAGCTTTATAATTTATTTTTTAAATTTTAATATAGTTAAAAAATAAATAAATTTATTTTTTTATTAAAATTTAAAATATAAGTTAAAAATTTGTCATAATAAAATTGTAAAATTAAAAAACTAAATTTATAAATTTTTGAAATTTATTAAAATTTGATACTTAAGTTAAATTAATGAAGATCTCTGTATTATTCCCCTTAAATTAAAAGAATAGGATCCGTCAAATTTGACTGTCACGACCCTTGGAATATGTGGCTTTATTATAAAGCAGTATTAGAGAGAGGATGTTGGCAAAAAAATATTAAAAAATAGAGAGAGAGAGAGAGAGAGAGAGAGAGTTGTACTCAAAAAGAGAAGGAAAAGCCTCCACTCTACCTGAAGACAAAAGAGAGACGGTCACGTTCACTTCTGTTGCTTCTTGGACTTTTTTACAAAAATACTACACACAGTAAAACAAATTACCAAATGTTTCTTAAAATACTACACCAGAGATCATTCGAAAGAAGAACGAGTTTGAGGTTATGAAAAAATTATTCTCGCTTAGAATAATTTTGTAATCAAAAATTATTTTTTTATTTTATTAAAAATGAAGTGTATTATTGCTGATTTAATGTTTTATTTTCAGTCTTTCCTTCTTTACCCACGATCGTTTTATCAAGTCTTCAAAACCACCTAGACCCAAGTTTTGCTTTTCACGCGGATTAAGAAGATTCATGTGCACTGACTATATAAGGGGTTAAAAACATGAAGATGCCGTAGTAAAGTTAAAGCCAAAGAGTGTGAAGCTGGTTTTTTTTTACTAACATGTTATACAATGTAAAAGAAAACACCAAAATGTTACACAAAATGTTGCACTTAAAATTCATCACACCAAGAATGATTTCTTCAATATATCAATTCAATTCCTCCAAAACTCATTCTTGACAAAAACAATTTATGAACTTTAGCTGCACCATATAATTACAGTAATAATTTAATAATCATTTGAATGAAAATGATAAATAATAATTGTTACTAATATGATTAAGGAATTATTATGAGGTGTATTAAATTAAAAATTATTGATAATAAATAAATAATTATTAGTTTTTATGAAAAATAATAATGAATGGATAAGTTATATGAGTGAAAAGTAAAAATTAATTTACCTCACAAATAGTGACTTTCAGTGCCACATCTTGTTCTTTTTCTCATACGTTGTGGCTGCTGTTATTGTTTTATGTTTCTCTATTCTTGAAATTTAAGTGTTTTATTTATCTGCATAGTCAGTATATTTAAATCAAATTAAGGTAATTCAACTAAAAAATCGATTATCAAGGAGTGACATGTGATTTATTTGATGGTCTATTATATTCAAAAGTAAAAAGATGTAAGGATTGGGAATAAAATATTAAATCAATATTAATAAACTAAAATCATTCAGGCAGTGAACAATTTCACTTTTAATAAAATTAAAAAAAATTGACTCTAAAATTATTCTAGGCGAGAACGATTTTTTCAAAACCTCAAACATGTTCATCTTATAAATGATTTTTAGTGTAGTATTTTGGAAAATACTTCCCACGTTGCAGCATTTTGGTCATTTCTTTTACTGTGTGTAGTATTTGGTAAAAAAGCCTGCTTCTTGACTAAGAGCAACTTCCATCGTTGTTTTTAGACTGCGGTGTAGTTGTATCACATGTGTCTACATTGTAAAAAAATCTTCCAATCTCATTCAACATAATTTGACTTAACAAAATTTGGTCTTGTTAAAAATTAATCTTTTAAGATTGAAAAGACTAAAAACATCATACTGTTTTTTTGAATTGGCTAGACAGAAGACTAGACATCTGATCACTTGATCCAGTCTGATTCTATTAAATTTATTTAATATGATTATAATTAATTTACTAATTATTTATAATAATAAATTAAGACTATTAATTATTTAATAAGTCTGATCTCGCATGGTCACACGATCAAATTAATAATTTAATAATTTGAACCACTTGGGCTGTAACTCAAACTTTTTTTCTTGTTGTTAGGAATTATTATGAATTTATTATGATTATAAGTATTTTTATTATCTTAATTGAATTTATGAAATGAATTATTGCCTTTCATAGAGAAAAAAGGAAAAAAAAGACTAAATGAGTACTGGATTAACATGACTAGTCTCTCAATCCTTTGGATTAAGTCTGATCTTATTAATTTTTGGGTTATTATTAGATCAGACCTAACTATAGGTTGTTTAATCTAATTTTGTTTATGAAAGAGATCAGATTTCAAAATAGATTTAAGTCCAATCCCTTTTTTTTGGATTAAAATCATGATTCATTTATAACCATATATTACAAACTCAAAACACCTCTATATGGCCATTTCTCTCCCCTTCCTGTTCTTCTTGAATAAAAGAGGAAGGATGGTTAAAGAAATGTTCCTCTGAAATTATATTCTGAGCAAACTTAGCAAAAGTATCAGTTTTTTTTACAAATATCCTAAGCTTAAACTAAGTCCAATCCTTTGTGCAGCTGTATATGTAGCATGTCTGCGGCACAGTGCAGATTCATGGACATGCATGCATGACGAGCAGACGAGACAGACGAAGATATATAATATAGACTACAGAGTCAAAGTTGGCGCCCAGAGAAATAGCTAACTTGAATAAAATGTCTATTATATTACTCGTAGTTGTCATCTTAAAATTAAATGCAGGTTCGTAATACAAATATAAAATGGAGTGAACTTTTCTTTGTGAGTCTAAAAGTTTACAGAAGCAGAGAACGACGGAGCCTCCGAGAACATTGGCTGATGTCAAAAGAGAAACGCCGAGGCACTCAACAAAAGTAGGTGGCCGGCACTCGTGTTTGGCCACTGCTGGGAGTGGGTGGTTGAATCTTCAAAGTTGAAACCCAACAAATTTTGATTTGCCAAATCCCCCTCGCCATCTATATCCATATGACCATATCCATGTGCACTGTGTTCTCAACTTTTTCATCTGTCCGTTCACCCTAAACAACCCCTTTACCAACAACCCTGAATGCCTGCATGCATCTCTTTCCGTGTACGGGTGGAAATAAGTCCGGTTTTAATGGGGATTTATAGCTTCGCTTACTTCTGATCTGATCTAATCTAACCACCTTACTAAATAAGCTCAAATCAGAATCAGGCTTTTAATTAAATTTACTTAGCTAAATAGATTAGGCTTTTTTTTAGAGTCTAGCCTATGAGCCTAATAGGCTGATCTATATATATATATATATATATTATGTAATATATCACAAAATACATCAATTTCTAATTATATTTTCAATCATATTAGACTTATATATTAATATTAATTTTATTATTTTATTGTTATATTGTATTTTAGTTAGTGAGTCTTTTCAATTATTATATATTGTAATTGATAGATCAAGTTATATATTATATATTATGATAGTCTTTAAATATATTTGAGATGTTTAAAATTAAAATGTGAGCATATTTAAATGCTTTCAGGCCAAGCTAGACTTTATGTAGACTAAGGCCTAAGTTGTAAAAAAAGCTTTATACAAGTTTTATGTTAGACTCAAGTTTCTAATTTATCACACAAACTCAAACTTATTTGGTCAAAGCTTAACTTAATAAAGCCTATTTTCACCCTTACGCATGTTCATTTTCCCCCTAATTTCAAAACAACCTCGTTGAATTTTCAATTTCACGTGTACCTTAATTTAACCTTTAAATGTCACTTGATAATAAAAGACATTAGCCCGTTTGAACCATTTCACAATTACGTTGTTTTGATATGGATACCTTCGCTATTTTCGTATTTTTCTATAATTAAAAAATAAAAATATTAATAAGTTTTCATATGTACGTATCAAGATCATAATAAAATAATTAAATTAATTAAATGTATTTTCCCGATCAAGAATCCACAAGCAAAATAAGATTTCCAACGTCTCAATTAATGACCACCATTATTTCCAGGGGGGAAAAAAAGCAGCACAACGTTTCAAAAGGATGGGTTATAATGAAAGTATGTGGGCCTGCTTTCCTCACCCATTAAGTCCACTTCGTGGTGCTATGGGCAAGGCCCATTTGCGTCATACAGTTTGGCCACAGTGCAAACCCAGATCCCTTTCTTTTCACCCCTTTTCCTACAAACACATCCACGCATATTATTACTTGGCTTCAAATTTATACATGAATCCATGTGCGCGCGTGCTTTCACACCTCTCCCAATCCACTAAAGATAACGTCTCTCATCTTCATGGTACGACAAATAAAACGAATTTGGAGTCGCCAATTCACAGAGGATAATCAACGGGCTCAAATCATTGCCCATGCAAATATCATCCAGTCAAACAAGTCAAAACTGTTCGAGGCACAACTTTAAACTAATTAACGACTTTATAATCATATTTTAATTTAATGTCGCGTATTGGAGGACGAGTAATACTAATATGAATTAGTTATTTAATTGCAACTCTAAGATCTAACTAATTTCCTAACCCAATTAGCAGGTTTGTACTTTTGCACTAGGTCTCAACAGCCCTGCAGCATTCTCTTGTTATTCATCTTACACGGAACTCCCATCCATCTCTCCCCAACCCTTACTCGTAATCAGGTACAGTGCCATGCCCAGTTCCATGCCCAGCCAAGCAAACAAAAACGTGTTTTCTTTCTCTAATCATACATCATATTGATAAACGTTAGACCAAATTTACATGGTTTCAAAAGCATTTACAGCTCGAACCAGGTTACCAGCTCAGACTCAGATACAAAACAGCTCTGAACATGTAAACAACTAAAAGCCCCACGTTGGTATCTCATAAATTGAGTAATTTTCAATTTAATCTCACAGATTAGTTTTAAAATTTGATCCCTCATCATTGTCTTTTCATTTTTTTCCTTTACAGGAAATATTTCCTAATTTAATTTAATCCCTTGTAGATGAAACTATTATCAATAATGTCCCGCGCAGATGCATAAACATCAGATTAATAACAGGACATAAATGATGATAGTTATATATTTGGATAATCACAAGCTGAGAAAATAATTCTGTGAGGGACTAAATTGAGAAACACCCGATCTGTGAGGAACCAAAAATGGGGCTTTACTCTCATGCAAACTAATAGTTAACATCTACTATTAGCAAAACGCAGTAATGCTTCACCTCCCAGCATGACCCTCTTTTGCTGTTGTTCTGTAGGTCCTCCATAAGGAGGAAACAGAACATATATTAAGCTCATCATATCAAAGCCTTCCTACTTATTTGGAGCAAACTTAGTTATTAGACTCCTCTTGCCATCACAAAAAGGTAACAAAATGGGAAAACAAAAGAAAATAAGATCATGAGCACACGAGCGTATCTGCCATCGCAGCTTCAGGATGGTAATGAAGCATTTCCTTCCACATCATCTCCCTTATCATCTCTTCTCCCAAATCTTCCTCCATGTCAAGATCAATAGGAACGATGGCTGGAGGGTCGCTGTTAGGATCATATAGAGGGGACATATAAGGATGTTGGAGTGCTTCAGTAACACTAATCCTCTTTGATGGGTCGAAAACAAGCATTTTCTGCAGTAGATCAATTGCCAATGGATGGGCGTTCGGGTAAAGCCGGGAAAAGGGTGTTCCTGGAGAAGATGGAAGTGATTTGATGTACCTCTTTGCCTTAGGATTATCAATGAATTCAAGATCCTCCTCCCTTTGGCTGCCAAGAATATTGATAATTAGTTTTAGCTGATTCAGGCACTCTGAACCAGGGAAAATAGGTTTTCGTCCAAGAAGCTCTGCAAAGATGCATCCCACAGACCAGACATCAATAGATGTCCCATAATTGTCACAGCAAAGCAGAAGTTCTGGTGCTCGATACCACCGAGTGACAACATACTCAGTCATGAACTGGTTCTTGCTGCTGTTGGTGCGTGCTAACCCAAAATCACATATTTTTAGGTCACAGTTTGCATTGATTAGAAGATTCCCAGGCTTCAAGTCACGATGAAGGATGTTGGCTGAATGAAGATACTTCAAGCCCCGAAGCAACTGCACCCAGGCACTTCTGTATTAGTAAGTGTAATGACCAACTAAGAAACAAAGATATCATATCTTCCATAAAGCCATATGGATGGGCCACGTGAAGATTAGTTATTCTTCAGGAGAGAATAAATCATAACTTGAAGAAATCTTGAGGTATAAAATAGCATTGGAGTGAACAGGCAAAAATGCTGCAGATAAATTCATGTAAAAAGAGGGCTGCACGAATTTGTAAAAAATGAAGATCTTAACATGTTGGGCTGGGTCATGAATAAGTCCACAGGATGCTAAACTAGAGTACTCAAAAAACATATGACCACTTGTTAGCTTCTATAGGAATACTTAGTTCAGTTGGTCCAAAATCTAGTTTCATACCTTTGGTCCAAAATCTAGTTTCATACCTGAAAGAGGAAATATTGGCAGTGATCATTAGACAGTGCTTGTGAAGACCTAATAATCTGATGCAAATCTGTGTCCATAAGTTCATAAACCAGGTAGACATCCTTGAAACTTCTTCTATGATTCGGCATCATGATATCTTTCAAAGCAATCACATTTTCATGTTGGAGATGCCGAAGAAGTTTCAATTCACGCAAAGTCCTTAGTGCATCAACCCGGTTTTCAAAAGCATTTTGTATCTTTTTAATGGCAACTTTTTCATTGGTTTCTCGGTTGACTGAAGAGCATACAATTCCATACGCTCCTCGACCAACAGGCTTGATGGGCACATATTTTGTATCAATCTCAAACAGGGCTTGCCACATGGTGTAATAATGCTTTCCTTCACTCCTGATCCCATTTGGAGGCTCAACAGGAGTCGCCATTCCCTGAAAATTAACAGGACGGCATTAATAATATAGTACTTGAGGAGATTTCGATCAAGAGTGCTGAGAAAGGGGGAAAAGGATATGTCAATATATGCATACTCAAAGTCCTGACGAAGGATCTCTCACATAGGGACTTTCACTAAAGAATAAAAAAGAGTAAACAAAATTATAGAGAATGGGTTGTTTTTCACCACACCATCACTAATCTAAAATTGGCGGTCTTGATTGAGACTAAGATGCTAGGAAAGATGACACCGAGCAAAATTTACATACAATTCTCCACCCAAAGAATGGAAAAACTCTTTGGGCGTTCAGGATGGAGATACAGATCGTTTATTTCTTTATCACGTAGAGATCTGTCCAAGGTAGAATGTGTATTTACGGGAAAAAAAAATGGGAAGAAAACCGATGGTGAGTTAATATTTTAGCAAACCGTAACTTCTAAATGGGGAAAGAATATAACAAATAACCAAGATGATGATGATAATAAAAGAGTTACCTTTACACGAAAAAGCAGAACTTTATACTTCTAGTACAGCAAATTCCCTTCAATTTCAAAATATATATGCTAGACCGTTGCCTTCGTTTTCCCACAATATCCTTCCGCCGTCGAAATTGAACCCCAAATTTCTGATTTCTTACACAACCAAATCAACACCCTATAGCGAGAAGAATTGACATCGATTCACTCCAAGTTCCACTTCAAATCAATGGATTCTTCACCAAAAGCTCAGCTCTTTACTCAACTTGAGTACAGACCCAGATTTAAAGGAGCTCTACCGAGCGTTAGAAGAATGCTCTGACCCGAAGTTCGCCTTCGATCTCTTTGTAAGGGATAGAATGCATAGGTATTGTCAGCGATGAAGATTCGTTATGTCATCGAGATCGGACCAGCAAGCGACGAATAGTTTTGGACTTTCTGAAAGGAATGCATCTCACACACTCACACCCGCGTTTTCCTCCTTGAACGACACATTTTTTTTGGGGTTTCAATCATCCAGTGACCATGGCGGGACCCGTTGTTGGCGATGTCGTCTTTCTTTCGTAGATACTGTTGCCCAGACGGGCAAACTCAAATACGACGTCGCTGAATCCTTGCCCATCACCCTCAAAATTCAATAACAACGATTGATTGTATCTTCCAATGTGTAGGCAACGCTCTGAGCCGCATGAACCACAACACGTAGCTGCATCTCTCCATTCTTCATTGAAAAATCACAACTACTGCGAATTTAAAAAATATAAAGCATTTTATTTAAATATTACATCTAATAAATTAATAAACTGTTCTCAAATTAATGTCTCTTTTTATATCTTTTTTATTTAATAAAATATTTTACTTAAAAATTAATATAAAATAATTTATTTATTGAGTGTATTTTCTGAAAACAAAGACATATTAAAACATAAAAAATTACTAACATTTTTTAACAACTAACCATTCAAAAAATCTTACATTTTTAATGGGATGAGTAATACATTTTTTGGGTAAACTTATTAATTATATGCATCGATTAAAATGTGAAATGTCATTAATATGTGTGTGCACATGTATATATGTATTTTATAAAATATCAAATTTTATTAAGACCATAAAAAAAGCGTCTAACTAAATTTTAGCACAAGACCGAAAATGGATGCTCAAACTGTCAAACGGACACAAGCATGTAGGGGGGGGGGGAATCAAGACCCAAGCCCCAAGTTGCAATTGTCAACTTTGGTCCATGAGAAGATAGAAAGAAATTGATGGCAAAATGAAAAACTATTGTACAACCTCACTGAGACTTAAAGGTTGAAATGTCCATGCTTATTTTAAATTCAATTGACCTGGTTTTGTTTTGATCATGTCATGATGGATCTTTGTCGATCTAAAATCAAACAAGGCAAATTTTTATAGAATAGGATAAAAAATAGTTCAAGATAAAAACAGGATTTGAGATTACCCTTGAAACATTCTATTCTTTTTTTTAATTATTTTTTTGCTTTTAACTTAACCATCTCAAGTTCAAAAGTAACTTTCACAAACTCACAGTCATGTTCCATTATCTTTCTTCCTTCTCCCTTTCATCGTATATTAATGGGAACGAGGCTTGTGGTGCTATTCTGGCATTCGAGGAGAGAAGAAAAGGAAGTCAAATTGGTCCTTTGTACATTTGGGAATGATTCACTATAAAAAGATCATTGTAGCGTGAAGTTGTGTGGAGAAATAGTCCATGTGTGTGTATGGCCACGTATTTTTTGTCTACATAATTTGTTATATCTTTCACAATACTACTTTTTTGAATTTATCTTCAGCCTAATTTTTCCAAACGTTTCGAATTTATAATTTGGATTTATGACTAAATTTAAGTTTATCAAGATGTTTCAATTTTGAACGAAATATGATGATTTTTAATACGGGACGGAATATAAAATTAAAATTCAATTCCATTCATCTTTTGAGTCAAAACACGAGATTGATCTATCTTGAACTTATCCCATTTTGTGAACACTCCTGCTTGAAAGAAGGTGCAATCATATGAATAGTACACACACATGATTTGTTAAATTTTATATCATATAGATATAAAGATTTTTTTTCTTACATGAGATAGAGATTAGTTGAATCTTATTCTTATATATTGCAACTTGCAATGCAAAACCAAAAAAAAATTGTGGATGACCATGACTTAATAACAATATACTTTATTATAAATTTTATATTTAATCCCTCCCGTTTTTAATGGAAACCAAATTTTAAACGTTTTTCTCTTAAGATAAATAAAATTAAAGTAATCAATTTTTTTAGTCTTGATCTTATATATTTATTATAGTTTAAATTTCTAAACAATAATTTATTATAGTAATTTAATTATAAAGAAGGATAAAATTAAAAATTTATATACTTATTAAATAATTTCAAAGATATAGCTATTTTTATTTTTAATAAGCATAAAATTAATTAAGTTTGCTTTATAATTAGAGACTAGAGAGTGGAAACCATATCTAAACCAGGGAAATTTATGGAGTAAAATTAGGATTGGGCTGATTGGGCTGGACTGGTCTAGGAGTAGTTGTTGGGGACACCATCCATGAAAAACAATTGGACGCCAATGTGGCAGTGTTTCGACCCCGGAACCGACCTGTTAAGAAGGAGACGACGTCCATGGACGACGGGAAAACGGTGAAAATGTGAAATCGATCAGCTAATGAGGCAAAACTGGTAATGGCCTAATGAGCAGTCAGAACCAATTTATTTTCTGGGCAACTCAGAGGCACAGCAAAGAGAGGCGTCCATCATAATCTCTCACTTCTCCGTGCTCTCGCAGAGAGGCGACCACATCGCCCTCCATGATTCTGTGTCTGTCTCTTCTTTTCTTTCTTATTGTTGCCGAACCATTTGAGACAGAGGCTTATTGGTAGTAACATGGTTGAGCCGTGTTTTTGTTATTAAATTATATATCTCAAATTCAGGATTAAATTTCCTGCAACAGCTATTACTTTGCCTGTTGTTGCTAATGAGCCTGGCAGCGCGAAGACGGACGAGATTTAGATGATGCAATTGACAACATAAATGCTTCATTCAATTCTGGTGTGAGAATTTTGTTCTTATATATAGATTTCCCTTTTAATCTGCTGGATCTTTTTTCCTCTCACTTTTTCAATGCCTCAAGCAATTCAAAATTTCAAAGAAGTTCGTTATTTTTATTTTATTTCTTTTTATGGATATAGGGACTTGCACTTTCTAGCGAGATAGATGGGACGATCCAAATGATGAGTTAAGTAATCCGGAGGTTTGACTTGCTATTAACGTGGACCTGAGTATGAGAAGTGGTACGTTAAGTAATCCTGAGTGCTCCTTGGTCGCCATTCAACTAACCCTTGCTTCACAGATGTCACCAGATGGCAAATTTCCTGTTATGAATTATTGTATGACTCAACCATTTAAGAAACTGCTGTTTTGTATGGAGGCAGTGGTTGAAGAAACAGGATCATTTAAGGCGATTTGAACCTTCCTCTGTTTCTAAATTTTGTTATTTTGATAAACACATTCTAATAGCTAGCATGCTATATGAGTTAGGCTGAACCGCTGAAGTGATCGTTTAAAGCGCGATCACACTTCTCCTCAAGCATTGATGCCAACACAGTTCTCGTACGGATGCATCTGCCAACTTCATTATAAATTAAAAAAATATATATACAGTTTCCATAGAAAAAAATTAATTATCACAGACAATGGCTTTTATTTAATTATTAATAAAATTTATAATAATTAATTTTCTTATAAGAGACTTTAACAAAATTCTCCTTTATAAATTTTAGGCTTTTAGATACTATTCAAAGGCATGATCCTTTGACTCCATACCACCGAATACATAAAAGACTTTATGTAGAATTGAAATAAAAATTTATTTAGTGTTTCAATATTTTTATAACGTGTCAATTTAAAAGGGATAAAAATATATAATTTTTATATTTTACCAAAAAAAAAGTTTAAAGGGGGCTGTGGCCTCCCCAGTCTCCACCCCTGCCTCCATCCCTTTAGGTCTCTTGTGAGCTATCATCAGGCTGACCGAATATTTGAATCCCTCCTTTCTGGATATTAAGTATATTTATATATATAGTTCCCTTGCACTATAGTACGTTTAATTAGTGTACCTTCGGTGCTAGACTGCTCCTCCATTTTAGCCTGCATGAATTGTTTGAATTCCTAATAATAGCAATATCATCCTACGATTTGATTAGTAAGATGTAGGTATACAAAACTCACTTTTGTGATAACAATTTTTGTTTTTAACCCAAGATATATCCTTATAGCTAACAGCTATAAAATTAATCTTTTAAAAAATTTGAACATCATTTAAAAGATTATTTTTTCTTAAGTGATATCTCTAGAAATCAAATCCTAGAATTTGTGCATGCGGAAGTATTGTTTCTAAACCCACAAGGGAAGCCGCCAAATCCTATACAATCCTTTTATTAATTACTTCTACCTTTATTAATTAAATAAAAATATCTGAGGCCTTTCGTTTGACTTGTCAACTATAGCATATGCCAGGTCAAAAAAGTCAAGGCCTAAAAATTGCCTGAACGGACCTCTTTCTGTTTCATTACTCATTCAAATCAAATCTAGTTCGTTCACTTTTCTTCTGATAATTAACTAATTGTGCTTCTAAATCCACTTTTGTACTTTATTTCGCCAGCATATAATAATTGAGCCGTGTATTATACTTCTGATTATCCAACATTTTTATTCTTACATATAATAAGGGTGTGAATTATCAGCCAAGCTGTCTGGGAGACTGATATCCAGTGTATAAAAAATTTAAATTGGATTAGGTTCATTCAAAAGATAAATTGAAAAAATTTGGTCAGCTTATTGAACAATGAAGCAGTTTTAAAGATTTTAAATTCTTTGTTAAGTACTCCTATATCTGTAGAGATGCGCGCGCGCGCTATACACATGTATATTGATATATAATTTCATATAAGATTATAGGTAAACACAAAAAATACGTACACTTTGTAAAAAAAGCACTAACATATATAATAAAATTTTATCATTCACATGCACATATCACTTATATGATATGAAGGTATGTTTTTTTGTTTTTTTAATTTTATAGTAATTATAAATCAAATTATCCAATGTTTTGTGGGTTATTGAAGTTCAACTTAATTGATTATTAAACATACAGGTCTAATTATGCCGGGGACATTGGTGCCCTTGTTGTTAGGATTCTTCTTTATTAATTTCCTTTAATATTGTCTTGTCTCTGTTTTTTATTTTCTTTTTTAGATAAAACAAAGGGATTTTAAGACCATCGATATGAGGGATCGATACAAATACAATGGGAAGGAAATGAAGGTGTATAGGAGTAAACAGGTCATTAGGTGTCAGTGCATGGATGTGTGTGTGTGTCAGTGCATGGATGTGTGTGTGTGTGTGTGTGTGTGTGTGTGTGTGTGTGTGTGTGTGTATCTAGAGAGAGAGAGAGTATGCTAACTATATAAGCAGTTTCTTTTTGTTTGTCTTTTTTTTATGAAAAAAGGTTTAGATGGGGTAGACATTGGTAACCCACCAGAATCAGGGCAGACTTCTCAATTTCTTTTGAAAATTTTTAGGAGAGATTACAGGTTATCCATCAACAAGTACCTCACATCAGTTAGTGGGATGTTAGGATTCAAACCTTCACCCTTGCGGGATAAAGGCCGAGTCCTTGACCCACTGTGCCACGCTCTCATATAAGCAGTTTATGTAGAGGTAAATTTAATACATTATGTTAGTTGGCCTCAAACCACATTATTATATAAAAGTCACACACAGAGATAGAGGTGTCGACTACGGACTTCCTTTCTTTCCAAGGCTACTGTTGGTTAGTCCAAAGAGTAAAGATAGACCTCCTCACGAGAGAAGTGGAGAAACTTGTGACTTCCACCCCTAGATTCCTTTCTCTCAAACCCATCTTCTCAATTTAATCACTAACTAGTATTTAACTGCTCATCTTGGGATTTTCAAGCCCTTCCTTCCCTCTTTCTGAAATCCATATATATCATCTACTAATATATAATTAATTATCCTCATGGAGTCTACTGACCTCCATCATGTCCACCACCAACCTCAGCCTGCTGACACTTCTTGTTTAGCCGCATCCCACCTTGCTACGTGACTCCAAACACCCATCCTTGGTCTTCCTAATCTCTTCGTAAGTTCCTTCCTTTTCTTTATTCATTTTCTTCTCATCAGTTAGCTAGGTTCTAGTCAATCATAGCTTGCAGCGGCACTTAATTAAGGAAACCAGTTGATTTTGTGGCTCACCATCCGAAATGTGCTTCCTCTTCTTTTTCTTGTTTTCTTCCCCATAAATTAGTGAAGAACTGCATGTGATCATATATATATATATATATCTCATAAAACTGTGCACGGGGAAGAAAGCAATAATTGTCAGTTACTGTGGAAATGCACATGGAGTATGTCTTTCTCTCAGTATATAGCAGCACATATAGACAGGTATTTGATAGGCTCTGCGATGAAGCAATAACATACATCGTATGTTTCTTTGCATGTGCAAGAATGCTGGTAACTTGGGCCAAATCTTCCGAGATTCAACTCTCAACAACTGTATGATCCAAAATTCAGGATACCGGCCGACATCACCGCGGGAGTGATGCAGAAAGCTGGTTAATAAAGGAAGAGATGTGCGACGGTACTTTTCCCAAATTCACAGAAATGCCAAAACGACACTGCAGCAAGTAGCTAGGGGATATCTCTACCGGGGGTTTCGGCAGCCAAAAGATCATTGGAATGGTGTTA
The DNA here is from genome assembly GCF_029017545.1 of Prosopis cineraria. NCBI lineage: Eukaryota > Viridiplantae > Streptophyta > Magnoliopsida > Fabales > Fabaceae > Prosopis > Prosopis cineraria. The sequence goes on from NW_026555333.1 coordinate 1,434,049, forward strand.
GAGAGAAGCTTTTCCTCAACACCCTCGTTTCCTCAGATTTCTACTCCACCAGTACTGGTGGATTAGGAGCGCCAAGTAGGAGCAATTTTAGCCGGATTCACCCCACTATCAACATGTCTAACTCCAACCACTCGTACCCAGGAATTTCAAGGACCTCATCCAACGAGAGTTTGAACGCCTTAGGACCATTAAGCTCACCAACATTGGGTGGGGACTACTCCAGCCTTTCTTTGCACATGCAGAACCCCGCTGGCAGGTCGTCCCTGTGTAGCTCTAGTACTGTGAGTATTTCTTTTCTTCAAAAACAGATAGCCAACTAGTTATATATTGCGGTATATATATGTCACAGGATCAATACTGCCGGATTCCTTCCTCTTCCTCCCTTTATTTCTTTTCCTTTCTAACCTTTTTATTCAAATAACACTATATGTATCACTGTCATTAATGTGCCTTGGACTAATTAATTAAGTGGCGTCAGGCGTCAGCAATAGATTTCGCACCCGTCGTCTTCTATTATGTGAATGTTAATGGAGACTTCAATTCATAAAGTGACCCTGCTTGTAGACATAATTACGTCTTCTCCAAATGACCTCGTCTTGTTGAGGAATTCCGGACGCCCAAGACGTCTAGGGCTTCTCATTAATTAGTTCGTAAGAGTTTTTCTTATAATAATAAAAACGAACAGCAGATACCATAATCAATATATATATATATATATATAGTGTGCCTTTTATATGGAGTTGACGAGACAACTTGTTTCTAACAGCAAGTAATGGTTTAGAATATCATCGATCGACTTTTAAAACGTAGCAAACGTCTTGTGTCAAAATTACCCTCCTTTCTTTCTTTTCATGATAAAGACACGCTTTAATTATACTGTTCAACTCATGATCTTTACTCTTTTCATTACACAGTCATCGCAGTTCACCAATGCCATGGTAGAAACAAAGAGACCCAGCACTTCAATGGAGCCAAAGCCTTCTCGATCTCAAACGACATAAAAGAAGTTAAGGCCAGAATCACGCTCATCACGCCCACCCCTGAGGGTGCCAGTTGAACATTATTTGATGTGTCTTTTCTAGAATGAATATTCAACAACGTTCTACACTATCCGTCATTTTAATTAATCACGATCCTGAACCAATAAATCACAATCCTAAATGTTCTACAGGCCTGCAAAATCATTTATAAATGTTTGCTTACGAGTTAGAGTTTCTTAGTTTATTCAGATATGATTAATATAATATTGAATGATATATATCCCATGTGATGTATACACCATTAAGGGTATGCTTGGTTTACTTCTTAATTTGAGGCTGGGTAACCCAATCCTTGGAGAGCAAAAAGCTCATTACAACATTTGATATCTTGTTTGGATGAAAAAAATGTAAAACGAGCTTCTGGGTGCTTTTCATGTTTAGCAAAAATTAAAGTATTACAATCTTTTCTCAAACCTTCAGGCTAGGAATTAGAGAAACTAGGAGACAGCATAGGGGCACTTCAGCAGAGCTACCGGCTCGTTTTGGCAAGGTAAGTCGGTTGTAATCTACATTCTCACACGGCCGTCGTTTTCAAATTATGGCACTAACTAAGGATATCTGCGAGATATTTACTTCTAACATGCATGGGCATTAATATCAACTTGACTATATATAGCTCCCACTCCAAGTACGCTCAGGATATTTTAAAAAAAAATTAAAAAAAAAAAACTATGATAACAAGTATCCTGTGTGGTTGTGTATGCTGCAGACCGACATAGCAACGGTGCTGATGGAGGCTATTGGATACATTAAATTCCTTCAAAATCAAGTTGAGGTATACGCCCACTTCATTCCTTTGTCTAATTTGACATATATTTATATTTGTTCTCACTTGTACATACTTATATTAAGCCCTCATGAACGAAAACACCGGCGCTAGCTACTCCGATATATACATGAATTTGCATATATCGTATTTATCAAGTTTTAAGCGAGGACTAACGGCTAGCGCTTCAATTGGACTTGTTTGAATTGAGTTATAGTTCTTTGTTATTTGCTGTGACTGCATCTCAAAACGGCAGCGATATTATCTCTTGCTTCAACATTGCCAGTGGTTATGTTCCCAGTGGTTATCAAGAGGTTCAATGACAACTGAACTAATGAGACTGACAACACAATCAATTGTCAATCTCTTTAGTTCAGTTGTCATTGGACCTTGTGGTAATTAATTTTTATGTGTGAGATTTTAATATAATTCTCCCTTCTTTTAATATTCGAACAATATTGTTGAACATTAAAAAAAAAACGAAGAACTCTATCCATTCTATCTATTCAGTTTTCTCCCCAGACGAGGGGTTTGCACGGTGCAAACGATGAGATCATGAGAGATACATGCATGGGGGGGCATGAAGAAAATGCTTTTGTTGTAATGTTTTTACATTAAAGAGATATTTTTGTGAAAAAAATCATATCCTTATAAATTAAAGAATTATGTCCTTATAAATTAAGTAATTTTTATAAAAAGCTATATAGAGAATTATAGTTATGCCTCTCTAACTTCTAAATGCACTTTTGAAGGATTATAAAATTAAAAAATGTCACTTGGTGAAAGGAAATATATTCTAAAAAAACTCTGTTAAAAGGATTTTTTTCATAAAAAGTTATTATAAATAACTCTTAATTAATATTAATATCAATATGAGGATATTTATAAATTAATATAAGATTGTTCATGAATAATATAAGGGTTATGAATTAAATAACTTTTAAGGAGAGTTTTATTTATTTAAAAGGTACCGCTTTAGTATCTATAACTACCACTCATCACCATTACTTATTTGGAACATAAAAAAGAAATCCATCTATTGAAACTTATTGTCATTTTTTTTAGTGCACCAAAGAAAAGTTAAATTATTACTTTATAAAAATTATTATTGTCTTGACTTAGTTTTAGTGGTGCAAACCATACTCAAAGATTTTTATTGTATCCTGAAAAAAATTCACTATCACAAAAAAAAATTTATATAACGCTATTCATTAAACGGTTATATAAAAAATTGTTATATAAATGCAAGCACAAATTTAAAAAAAACCATTATAAAATGATTAAATTCAAAATTTTTTAATAGTTTAAGCAATTACTCAGCGGTTATTAAAATTAACTGCTGAATAGTCTTTTAATTTTTTAAATTTTTAAAAGTTAAAAACTATTAAATGGTTATCCTTATAAAACTGTTGAATAATTCAAACAATTACTTGGCAGTTATTAAAAAATAATTGCTAAATAATCTTTTACTTTTTTAAATTTTAAAAGTTAGATAATATAAAATGGCTATCTCTACAAATTGTTTAATAATTTAAATTTACTAAGCAGTCATACAGAGGACCGTTGAGTGTTTCCCTCCAACTTATTTTTATTTTTTAGTGAAACACAAGGATTGACACCATCATTCTTTTAGAGCCCTTGATTGTTTAAATGCAATGGTTGAATATTCTTGTACAAATACCCCTTTTCTTTTTCTACTTTTTCCACTCTCTCTCCTTCCCATCGTAACCTCCCCCTTTCTCTTCCCCTCCTGACCGACTTCCTTCTCCACCCTCAGTCACTTGCTATCTTCTCCTCTCTCTGTCTCCCCTTCTCCATTTTCTCTATCTCTTTCTCTTTTTCTTTAGCAGTGTCCCCCTCGACCCTCCTCCTTTCACCTCACCCTCACAATCACTTCCTCTCTTTTCTCTTCTTTCCTCCCTTCTCTACTTTCTCTATCTCTTTCTCTCCAGCAGTGTGAAGTTTGAAGGTCAACCCTTTACAACAACCTCTAGATCGCATCATTACTTATTGATTCCACCTTCCGTGTTTCTCGACCAGCTGTTGATGCCACTACAACTTAGATATGCATCAAGAAATCTCTTGCTATGCTAGCCATTCACGTTGTTGATCCCCTAAAGTTGTTCCGTGCTTGAAATCAAAGAACCCAGTCATGCTACCCTCCATCGCAAAGTTGTCGAAGCCTCCTCGACTTTATCGAAGAACCCCGCCTGACACCTATCTCACACTGTCATTCTTAGTGATTCGCAAACCTTAGTTAAAACCCAGCACAAAATGCTCATTCAATGAATATGAGAAAGAGGCTATATTTTTTTTCTTTTCTGCAATTTCTTGTCTAGCACAAGATCTACAATTTTCATTACTCAATGATAGCCATTTGTTAGGAACTGATGGGGCTGCTAGCAACTCGTTTTGGTTTTTTTTTTTAATTTCAAATATAAACGGTTATTTTTAAATAACGGATAATAAGCCTCAATTATTCAACAATTATTTGATAAAAATCATTAATATATCTCTCTTATTCAACGGTTGTTTGCAAAAAAACTGTTTTATATATTCTTTTACTAGTAGTTAAAACTGCTAAGAAAGATCTTGAAAATATACAGTGTCACTTTTATTCAATGATTAAAATTGTTTTAATATAAGTAAAAATAACCCATTTAATAAATCCTTTTTTGTAGCAGTGATTCACCATCAATTGAACTTGCACCCAAGATTAAAATAGTAAGGGCAAACTTTAAAGAGTGCACAACTTTCTTTTCCATCTCTACTTTTTGTTGATCTTCAGAGAGCCATCCGCTTGCCAACAGCTTCTCCCTCACTTCAATATTTTTTTGTTGAAATTAACATAAACAATTTTATCAGTAAAGAAATTGAAATATTTTGCTGCCCTCAACCCTTCAACTGATTATTAGTTCTAAATCCATCCTACATATAGAATATAAGATACAATATTCGATGGCATGCATAGAGAGTAAAGAACACAAATAATTATTAGCTGCAGCATTCTGCTTAATTATTATGGTTTGTTTAAGCACAAATTTAAAAAACCATTATAAAACGAATTAAATTCAAAATTGTTTAATAGTTTAAGCAATTACTCAGCGGTTATTAAAATAACTGCTGAATAGTCTTTTAATTTTTAAATTTTTAAAAGTTAAAAACTATTAAATGGTTATCCTTATAAAACTGTTGAATAATTCAAACAATTACTTGGCAGTTATTAAAAATAATTGCTAAATAATCTTTTACTTTTTAAATTTTTAAAATTTAGATAATATTAAATGGCTATCTCTACAAAATTGTTTAATAATTTAAAATTTACTAAACAGTCATACAGAGGACCGTTGAGTGTTTCCCTCCGATTTATTTTTATTTTTTTAGTGAAACATAATGTAATCACAAGGATTGACACCATCATTCTTTTAGAGCCCTTGAATGTTTTAAATGCAATGGTTGATATTTCTTGTACAAATACCACTTTTCTTTTTCTACTTTTTCACTCTCTCTCCTTCCCATCGTAACCTCCCCTTTCTCTTCCCCTCCTGACCTACTTCCTTCTCCACCCTCACGTCACTTGCTATCTTCTCTCTCTCTCTGTCTCCCTTCTCCATTTTCTCTATCTCTTTCTCTTTTTCTTTAGCAGTGTCCCCCTCGACCCTCCTCCTTCACCTCTACCCTCACATCACTTCCTCTTCTTTCTCTTTCTCTCCTTCTCTACTTTCTCTATCTCTTTCTCTCCAGCAGTGTGAAGTTTGAAGGTCAACCCTTTACAACAACCTCTAGATCGCATCATTACTTATTGATTCCACCTTCCGTGTTCTTCGACCAGCTGTGTGATGCCACTACAACTTAGATATGCATCAAGAAAGTCTCTTGCTATGCTGCCATTCACGTTGTTGATCCCCTAAAGTTGTTCCGTGCTTGAAATCAAAGAACCCAGTCATGCTACCCTCCATCGCCAAAGTTGTCGAAGCCTCCTCGAACGTTATCGAAGAACCCCGCCTGACACTATCTCACACTGTCATTCTTAGTGATTCGCAAACCTTAGTTAAACCCACAGCACAAAAAGCTCATTCAATGAATATGAGAAAGAGGCTATATTTTTTTCTGCAATTTCTTTGTCTACCACAAAGATCTACATTTTTCATTACTCATTGATAGCCATTTGTTAGGAACTGATGGGGCTGCTAGCAACTCGTTTTGGTTTTTTTTTTTAATTTCAAATATAAAACGGTTATTTTTTAAATAACTGGTAAGTAAGCCTCAATTATTCAACAATTATTTGATAAAATCATTAAATAGATCTCTCTTATTCAACGGTTGTTTGCAAAAAGCTGTTTTATATTCTTTTACTAAGTAGTTAAAAACTGCTAAGTAAAGATCTTGAAAATATACAGTGTCACTTTATTCAATGATTAAAAATGTTTTTTAATATAAGTAAAAATAACCATTTAATAAATCCTTTTTTGTAGCAGTGATTCACCATCAATTGAACTTGCACCCAAAGATTAAATAAGTAAGGGCAAACTTTAAAGAGTGCACAACTTTCTTTTCCATCTCTACTTTTGTTGATCTTCAGAGAGCCATCCTTGCCAAACAGCTTCTCCCTCACTTAAATATTTTTTTTCTTTGAAATTAACATAAAACAATTTTATCAGTAAAGAAATTGAAATATTTGCTGCTCTCAACCCTTCAACTGATTAATTAGTTCTAAATCCATCCTACATATAGAATATAATATACAATATTTGATGGCATGCCTAGAGAGTAAAGAACACAAATAATTATTAGCGCAGCATTCTGCTTAATTATTATGGTTTGTTTGGTTATTGAAATGAAATATAGAAAGGAAAAAAAATGTGTTGATAGTGAAAAAAAATAGACTAAAATAAAGTTGTATATCGATATAAGATAAAAAATTAAGAAATGTGAAAGTCTTAGATTAACGGAAAGGAAGAGTGGGGATTGATATATAATTTTATTCATGAAATCCTCCTCTCCACCCATCTATCACTAGAGTTGGGATAAAAGTTAGGGTATGAAGTCTTATTTAAATAAGGTTCGGGCTTAAAAAATGGAAGTTTTTAAGGTAATCGGGCTTTTAGGTCCGTCTCTGATAAGTTCTGAGAAAAACGGATCCGGCTAGGCAGGCTTTCAAGTCTTGTTATCTTTGTTTTTTTTTTGCAATTTATGTAAAAATAGTGCATAAAAAAAACTTAAGGCTTATTAACTTCTTTATTTTTTATCTCCTTGAATCCTACTCTCTTAGCCTTCTTTTTTAGATTGAAAATCTCACTCTCAACTTAAAAATTGAAGATTTCATAGTCACTCGTCTGCTCTTTATTTTATTATATTCTAATAAGTATTTTTTAAGATTTTATTTTATTATATTGGTTAAGGGAGTAAATTTGGTCTGGTTAATGGATACCACAAGTGGAGGATTTCCGGGCTCGACCCATCAATCCATCAAGGTGCCTTGTTTTACTGATCTAAATATGTCCTTTTTTTGTTTTTTAATCCCCGCAATAAAGTCTCATTACTTTGTCGTTTGGTTTTGTTGGTTACATGATGATATTTATAGATACCCATATTCATAAACTTTAACGTTGGGGGGTGAGTCCAAATCTGCGCCCATTGTGAGACCTGTCAACACAGATTCTCTCTATGAATAATTACCTTCGCCCAATTGCTTGTCAGTTCGCAAATGGTGCAGATTTCTCATTTCAGCCCAAAAAATGGTAATCCCCCCCCCCCGCCGGATATGTTCATTCTTCATTGCGATTTTCTTCTTATGGGGTGAAGAATTTTCTTGTTTCTTTATCCCCGTTTTTTGCAGTTATATAATTTTTTTTTTTTGATACATCGGAAGAAGAAAAGCATAAACAAACGCAAAAGCAAGTAACGCCAAAGATAATAAGAGAACGGCTTCACTCCGAAGCATTTCATCAGTAGCTAGGCGCCGTGAAACAAATGCAGGCCAGGTGCTGTTTTTGGAGTTGTATCATATTGACGTGGCGTTAAAGGGAATGGAAGGAAGATTATCATCTCCGTCTCCTCACGTTGGTTTTTTTGGCATTGGAGTTTTGCCTTTTTCCCCGGACATTGGTGTGTTGCCTCAAAAAAGGTTTGCAAACAGAAAAAATATCAAGAAAAGTTGACAACTTAATTGTTAATTAAATAGATTTTCGACAAACAAACTTTTATGCAGATAAGAGAACAAACGGTCACTTAAATATTTATCCATCATGAGTTTCATTACTTGCCACTGATATGTGTAAACGTGGCGCTCATTTGGAAACCTAGGGACTTATTTAAAGTGTTTGTATACTTAACCTTATATTTTTACCATCTAAAAATGTAATATATTTTTAATTAAACCTTATCTTAAAAAAAAATCAATTATTTTTAAATTAATATTGTCTTTTTATATTTACCATTATTTGATAGAATGTTTACTTTAAAATAAATATAAAATAATTTATTTATTATAGGTATGTTTGCAAATAATACATTAATTACATCTCAAGACATTCAAAATATTTTATATTTTTTTAACATTCAACTCCTTAAAATATTTGCATTTTCAGGGAGTATATTTAAAATGCTTGTATTCAGTTAAGTTAGAACATTTATGTTCTTTGTGTATTATTTATTCTATAATACATTATAGTTATTATTATATTAATATTTTAATTTGATTAGATAAAATTATATTATTAAGTATGTAAAGTTTAGCATTTAAAGTAGTTGTTTTTTTTTTTTACATGAGAGTTTTGGTCTTTTGGAGCCTAGAAGGACCCATTTCATCCATTTTGCTATTTGCTCCTCCAATCGCAATTGACAGCCTAATTATCGACGTATCATCGCCTGTAAGTCACGCTTGGTTCCACAAGGCATTGGTTTGCTTATGGGAGATTACGTGAATTTCAATTCTAATGACTTGCACAACACAAACTCTTAAATTCAACAGCAAAGTGCAGCCACCTATCCTTTTCTTTGCCACACGCTTCCTTCGTTGTTCTAATCTCAGCCTATCCTAATTCGATTTTGGTTGGATTGGCTATTTGACCCAGTTAATAGAGCTCGTGCTTAGTCCTTGTTTGTGATGCTGGATTGTAATTAAGTACCCTAAATACTACTCTCTCCACCTTTATATATGTACATATGCATGGTGTTTTTTTTTAGAAGTTTATGTTTTTTCTAAATATAAAGTGTCTTATGATATTTTTGAGAATTAAATATTTTTGCCCCTGTCTCAAAATATAAATGAGATATTAATTGCATATTTTATCTCCCACCACTATGATAATAGTTGTGATATTATTAAATGTAAAACTGAAAAATTATTGTGATTTTATGTGTATGTTTTACATCAAATAGCTACCATCTTTTTTTCTTAACAAACAGCACTGGTAATCCCTAAAGTGACATGTTGGGTCTAATAAAACCTTTTTCGAGTAACTCATCAATCTGCTTATTCAATTTAGCTAACTTGATTGGTGACATCTAATATGGAGCCTTTGAGATTGGTTCAATTCCTGACACCAGGTTTATCGTGAATTTCACTTCCCTTTTTAGAGGAAAACCCAACATATCATTCGCAAATATCTCAAGAAATTCATTCACTACCCCGATCTTGTCAATACCTCCATCATAGACTCCATACACTGAAAAGAAAACCATATAAGCTAGACACCTTTATTACATCAGTTTCTCTACTTGCACCACTGATAAGAACTTATACTCATTAGAAATATTAACCGGTGTAATATGTACTAGTAATAAAATTGTCTTCTTAGCACAATCCAAGGTGGCATTATTTGCCATCAACCAATTTATACTGATAATCACGTCCAAACCCTTCATAGGATTCAAATCAAATTGAGAGTGGTAGAATGATTTTCAAATTTCACTTCTACATTCAGATATGCTTTACTAGTCATATCAGATGACCTACATGGAGTAGACACTTTAATCACTTATGGCAGTTTATACAAAGGAAGTCCCAATCGTTATATATATTAACGTGAAATAAATGAATGTGTAACACCGAAATCAAATAATGCTTTAATCTTCTGCTTACAGGAAATGATACCTTTTATCAAATTCAGCGTTGTCCTAGCCTCCTTCTGGGATAGTATGTAGACTCATCTCGAAATGGTAGATCTCTGCTTTGCCATCTCTATTTTGGCCTCAAGGTACTGCCTCGTCAGATGGCCAGGTTTCCTGCACTCAAAACTTACTCAACACCTCTCAATATGTGACCGCTTACACTTAGCACATGGTGGTGATCAAGCTATACTCAAGGTCGGGGCAAGCATATTGAAAGCCTGTCGAGATGGTTGTGGACTACTAAAAATTCTAAATTCACCCCTTTAAATCGTTCTTCAAGTCTGTGATCCTCTAATAAAACTCTTTCGACCTAATGCTGCAGAACTACTCTAGCCATAACCAGTCTTAAAAACTCCTCCAGAAGGGCCTAGGGAGGATGAAAACCTCTCATGACCATCTCATGTCCTCTCTACTTCTACTTGTCGCTTCTTGTTGTAATAAAAAGCCGATTATACATGTCACCATAAGTGGTCACCCCTAACAGAGCAATCTATTGTTTATATTCTGGCCTTATCTAGCCTCTTCGCCTTCCACTCACTATCATCCATCTCATTCAGATAAGTAAAAAACTTTGATAGTTGATTAAACTTTTGAATAAATGTTTCTTAATCCAAGTCTCCTTGTCATAATGTATGAAATTCAGCTTCTTTCTCATATCTAAATGCTGGAGGAAAATGATAGTCAAAGAACATTTCTTTGAATTGTTCCCAAGTCAACTGACGTTCATTCGAAGGCCTTGCAAAATTTCACTAATGTTTAGCATCCTCAACCAAATACACAGTAGCTAGAATTATCTCCTGTTCTGCAAAGCATGGTATCACCTCAAAGATGATTTCAACTCTTTCTATCCATTTCTCTACTTCTCCTTCCTTCATAGTGCTATTAAAGGTTGGAGGGTTAAATCGAGAGAAAGTCCTCCATGCTAGTCAATAGAAATCCCTTAAGCGTCTCCATTTACTCTAGTCCCTGATGATCCGGGTCTACCAGCAAAATCATGAGATGGTTCTAATCTGCTCTCACGAGCCTCCTCTAGCCTACTTTGTTCCTCCTCACGACCTCTATTATAAAGTAGAGCATCGTGGTCTTGAATAGTTATTTGAATACTTTTTATCATATCCTGCAATTCTACTAAAATTGCATTATTATCCTGAGGCCTTTTTTGCTATTCTGATTATATCTCCAGTTGTACTTCTAGTATAGGCCCTTCATTCTCTGATAAATTTTTAGGTAGATTACCTGCATTTTGACTTCTTCTAACCATTTTTCTCCCCTCTTAAGAAGGAACCAAACAGAGAAGGGAAATTAGTTAGAAAATAAAGGAAATAAGATAAAGGGAAAGAGTTATGTACATAAAGTGATAGGGACGCGGAAGCAGAATCGTGCTAGTTTAGGGACAGAACCCTGAAACAACAAAAACACAAGAACAAGAAGAAAGGGATGAAATTTATGACGGAAATAAAGAAAGGTATGAAGTAAACAATAGGATAATGATCAAGACGAAGATCCTCTAGAACACCTGCCTCTAGGAACCTCAACCTTCGAAGACACCACAAGAGTTGATCACGCTCTTGATCACGTCTGTTTCTCACACGGGATACCACCACAAAGCACTAAGGCTCACAAGAGTTATAAACTCTAAAATGAATAATTTCATTCAACTTCTGTGTTGTTTATAATAGGGAGCATGCCTAATTTATATAGGCTCATAGAAAAAAATATTTCCTAAAATTAAAACCCTAATTTCCTAATACTAAAAGGAGAAATAATATAAAATAATGATAAAATATTCAGCCACATAATTTAGGAGATGTGATCCTAAAATTATGGGATTACAAAATTTAGAAATTAATACTATAATTAATTCTAACCTTTGACTAGACTCAAAATAGAAAATCAAATCAAAGGACCATTAAAATAGGAAATAATTTAGGAGACAATCAAGGGATCATAAAGGATTTAAAATCACGCCACCCTTGACTTCTTTACTAGGGTTTCATGCCTCCTTGCTTGCAAGAGGCTCAACTTGTAGTCTTTATTGCATTGGGCTAAGGTCTGCATCTCTTGGGCTTGACTCTTCATAAGTTTGGATCCTAAATACATTATACACGTATAGATGCTCTCCTTTGGGCTTGAGAGGAGCGCCCCAATGCTCTCCAAGCTCTTGAACTTCTTGCACAAGACTAAACAAGGCTTGCTTCATGGCTTTAGTTCGGGCTCTTGTCATTGGACCTCCAATATGTTGTAATGGGTCTTTAGGTACGTTGGATTGAAAGTATTGGGTTCCTTCTATATCACCATGCTCATGATTACCATCCTCAAGCTTTGTTGCCATTAATGCTATGTCACCCGTGCCATGGGGTCTATCATTCCCTCCCAGTTGGAAAGGATTCGTCCTCGAATCTGCAGAATCATATAAAGATAAATCAGAAACATTAAATGTGGCACTAACATTGCCATAAGAGCTAGGCAAATCAATCTTATAAGCATTATCATTAATTCTTTCCAAAACTTGGAAAGGTCCATCTCCTCGAGCTTGAAGTTTGGACTTCTTTTGATTAGGAAATCTCTCTTTCCTTAAATGTAACCAAACCCAATCTCCAGGCTCAAAGATCACACGTCTTCTGCCTTTATTAGCTTGCTTGGCATATTGCTCATTCTTTCGCTCTATGTTTGCTTTAACCTTAGCATGTAAGTCTTGCACAAACTTAGCTTTTTTCTTACCATCAGTGTTAGCATGCTCAGAGAAAGGCAAAGGTAAAATATCAATAGGAAATAATGGATTGAAACCATAAACAATTTCAAATGGAGAATAAGAAGTAGAAGAATGAACAGCCCTGTTGTAAGCAAATTCAATATAAGGTAAACAATTCACCCAATTCTTCAAATTCTTCTGAATTATTGCTCTTAATAATGTAGTCATAGTTCTGTTAACTACCTCAGTTTGACCATCAGTTTGTGGATGGGCAATAGTGGAAAAAAGTAACTTAGTCCTTAATTTATGCCATAGGGTACGCCAGAAATGACTAAGAAACTTCACATCTCTGTTACTCACAATAGTCTTAGGTAAACCATGTAAACGAACAATCTCTTTAAAGAATAAGTCAGCAATGTTAACAACATCATTAGTCTTAGCACAAGCAATAAAGTGTGCCATCTTAGAGAACCTATCAATAACAACAAATATGGAATCTTTGCTTGCAGAAGATTTAGGCAATCCAATTACAAAATCCATAGAGATATGTTCCCAAGAGTGAGAGGGGACAGGTAAAGGAGAGTAAAGTCCATGAGGTTGGATCTTAGATTTTGCCTGTCTACATTTAATGTATTTATCACAAACAGATATGACATCTTTCCGCATGTGAGGCTAAAAGAAATGATCAGACAAAATAGCCAAAGTTTTATCTACACCAAAGTGTCCCATCAAACCACCACTATGTGCTTCCTTAGTAAGCAACTCACGCATAGAACAAATAGGAATGCATAATTTATTTTTCTTAAAAAGAAATCCATCAAATTTAAAGAAATCACCAGATCCATGATTTTCACAAGATTTCCAAATATTTTTAAAATCAGGATCAGTTTTATAAAGATCTTTTAGAATCTCAAAACCAAGTAATTGAGCATGCAAATAGGAAAGTAATGTATACCTTCGAGATAAGGCATCAGCAACGATATTTTCTTTACCTTGCTTATGCTTAATCACATAAGGAAAGGTTTCAATAAATTCCATCCAGCGAGCATGTCTCTTGTTTAACTTACCTTGAGACTTGAGAAACTTTAAACTTTCATGATCAGAATGAATGATAAATTCCTTGGGCCACCAATAATGTTGCCATGTTTCTAAGGCCCTCTTTAGAGCATAAAGCTCTTTGTCATAGGTGGAATAATTCAAAGCTACGCCGTGAAGCTTTTCACTGAAGTAAGCTATGGGCTTAGAATCCTGCATTAAAACAGCACCTATACCAATACCAGAAGCATCACATTGAATTTCAAATGCTTTAGAGAAATTGGGCAAAACAAGTAAAGGGGCATTAGTCAATTTATCCTTTAAGGTTTGGAAGGCCCTTTCTTGTGTTTTACCCCATTTAAAGGTCGTATCCTTCTTAACAAGTTCATTAAGAGGGGCAGCAATGCTAGAGAAATCCCTAACAAATCTCCTATAGAAGCTTGCTAAGCCATGGAAGCTTCTCACTTCACTTGCATTCTTAGGGGTTGGCCATTCACAAATAGCCTTAACTTTCTCCTCATCTACACGAATTCCCTGTGATCCAACAACAAATCCCAAAAAGATAACAGAGTCCATGCAAAAGAAACACTTTTGAAAATTAGCATATAACTTATATTCCCTCAAGATGTCAAACACATTTTTAAGATGATTCATATGATCAGTCAAAGATTTATTATAAATCAGAATATCATCAAAGTAAACCACAACAAACTTGCCTATAAACTTCCTAAAAACATGATTCATTAATGCCATAAAAGTGCTAGGAGCATTAGTCAAACCAAAAGGCATAACTAACCATTCATATAATCCAAATTTAGTTTTAAAGGCAGTTTTCCATTCATCACCTTCTTTCATACGAATTTGATGATAACCACTTCTAAGATCAATTTTAGAAAAGATAGAAGCACCATGCAATTCATCAAGCATATCATCAAGTCTAGGGATAGGGTAACGATACTTTACAGTGATTTTGTTGATTGCTCTACAATCAACACACATCCTCCAAGATCCGTCTTTTTTTGGCACCAAGATAACAGGGACAGCACAAGGGCTAAGGCTCTCACGCACAAAGCCTTTCATCATCAATTCCTCTACTTGGCGCTGGATCTCCTTAGTCTCTTCAGGGTTAGCCCTATAAGCAGGCTTGTTTGGAATAGCAGCTCCAGGCAAGAAATCTATCCTATGCTCAATTCCTCTTAAGGGAGGAAGTCCATCAGGAATTTCATCAGGAAATAGATCTCTATAATCCTGCAACAAAGAGACAACACTAGAAGGCAAAGTGGGGTCAAAAGTGTTAGTAGAAAAATAAATATTCTTGGGAATTACAATAAGGGCTTGCTCACTCATCAAAGCCTCTTGAATCTTACTTTTCTCACACAATAATATTTTTTTTTCACTATTTTCCTTCACTCCCACCATTCTATTTTTTTTTTCTTTTCTCACCTTCTCACCACTCTTTTTCCTCTCTTTGATTGATTTTCAAGTAAAGTAATACTCTCTTTCTTTTCTCTCTCACTCATGCCACAATCAAGGAGATCTCTCCTTTGCTTGTAATCTTGAGTAATCTTTAGTTGATCTTCATAGGCTTGGATGGGCCTAAGAGGATTTAATACAACAGTCTTGCCTTTAAAAGGCACCTTGTAACAATTTCTAAAACTATCATGAGTAGCCTTACTATCAAACTGCCAAGGCCTACCTAATAACAAGTGTCCAGCAAGCATAGGGGCTACATCACATAATACATCACAAGTATAAACTCCAACAGAGAAAGTAATCAACACTTGCTTAGAAACCCTAATTTCAGCAGAATCATTCAACCATTGCAATTTGTAGGGCTTAGGGTGTGGAATTAAAGGTAAAGATAATTTATCTACAAGTACAGTGCTAGCGACGTTAGTACAACTACCACCATCAATTACCATGCTACACACTTTCTCTTTGATGAAGCATCTAGTGTGAAAAATATGCTCGCGTTGCTCATGTTCATCATCCTCCTTTGGTTGAATATTGAGAGCTCTTCTTGCCACCAAGATAGAGTCAACTACACCATTGCATTCAAGCTCATCATTTGATTCATGGGAGGTAGAATCATTATCAACATTATCAGCATCATCTTTATCACTTTCATGCACACTATCATAGCCACCATCATCTCTCAAGATCATAACCCTTTTATTACTACAATCTCTCGCCATGTGGCCCACACCATGACATTTGAAACACTTAATAGGAGAAGTGTTAGATGAATAAGAAGAAGGTTTAGGGTTAAAAGTTTTACCCTCATACTTGATCTTTATTTCTTCCTTGGCTTGGGATGTATCTTTGGCTTTGGAATCCTTCCATTTGGAAGTTGTCTTGGAGTCTTTCCAAGAGGACTTGGAACGTTTGTTCTTATTTCTCTGCTCCAACTTTATAGCCTTGTGTATGAGCTCTTCCTTGTCCACAAAAGTGTACAAGTCAAGCTTATCTCTCAACTCTGGCCTCAAGCCATCCATAATTCTTGACATTGCTTCACGTTCATTTTCTTGAATGTTTGCACGAAACTTCAAGATATTCAACTCGTGCACATACTCCTCCACTGTCATAGATCCTTGAGAAAACATTCTCAATTTTCTATTCAGCTCTGTATAGTAGTAGCTGGGGACATAAGCCTTTCTCAAGTACCTTTTAAGCTTCTCCCACGTTTTAATGGGCTTTTTCCCAAGTTGACTTCTTTTGTACTGTAAATCTTGCCATCAATAAACAGCATAGTCAGTGAAATTCAAAGAAGCAGTTTTTACCTTCCTTGACTCAGACAAATCAAGAGTCATGAAGATTTGGTCCATCTTCATTTCCCAATCAAGGTATTTTTCTGGATTGTTGCTACCCTTGAATGAAGGACACTTTACTTTTTGGTCCGGTAAGTCAACACTACGCTTTGAGGATTTTTTTCCCTTAGAAGAAGGGGGTTCTTCATTCTCCTCATCATCGTTGGGGATCTTATGCTTCTTTCCTTTAGAAGAGGAAGTTTTCGGCTCATCTTTATCCTCTTTATGGAACCTATGATCAAGTTCCAAGCGAAACTGCTGCAACTGTGTTTTGATAAGTTCTAAAACAGAGTTCATATCAATACTAGGGGATTCATCCTTGTTACTCATGTTCACAGAAGCACTAGAAATCATATAAGATAAAAATAGATCCTCACACACACAAACTCACGTGTTTACTCTCAAGATAAAGTCACTCGTGTTTCACAAAAAAAAAGAAATGGCTTTTTTTTAATGATGAAAAACACACTTGCCTTTTACCACTCACTAAACTTGTGGATAGAATCCAATGGTGAAACCAACACAAATCAAGAAACTAAGGAACAATTAAGTGAATATCTTCTAAATTAAGGAAACTAGAAAACAAGCACAAGGGGAAAAGAGGATTTTTTTTTTTACAATTTTGAAACAAATAGGAAAGCAAAATTTTCAAATAAAATTAAGCTTGTTAAAGGAAAAACCACACGTGACAATAAAAAAATAAGAAAGAAAGAAATAAAAGTCAAAGAGTCAAATACTCAAAGACAAAAATAAAAAACTAAATAAAATAAGAGAGTAGCACAAATAGCAAATAAGAGAGTAGAGAATTTGAAAAGTGCTACCAAAAATTAAAAATAAGAAAGTGATCAACGTATAAGACTTTCTTATCACCCAAGTTAACTTTTCTTTTTAGGCAACCTCTTGGTGACTTGGAGTTCAAGAATAGCCTTTTTCTACAGTCATAACTCACAGCAATATATTTTTTTTTGTAAATTTTTTTTTTGAATTTTCGGATTTTTTTTCTCCTTTTTTTTCTCAACACACTAACACTTTTTTTTGCCCTTTTTTTTGCACGAATTTCTAGGTATTTTTTCTCCTTTTTTTTGAGAAGGCTAATAAAATGAAAACTCACATAAGATAAAAAGTCACAAAGATGAAGAAGAGAAAAACCAAAAGATAGAAGTAGATAGGGTAGATAAGAGATGATCACAAAAAGAAATAACTCAAGATGAAAAAGAAGAAGGAAGGACAAGAATTTAAACCAAAACTAGCAACCAAAGCTCTGATGCCAATCTGATAGGAACGCGGAAGCAGAATCGTGCTAGTTTAGGGACAGAACCCTAAAACAACAAAAACACAAGAACAAAAAGAAATGGATGAAATTTATGACGGAAATAAAGAAAGGTATGAAGTAAACAATAGGATAATGATCAAGAAGAAGATCCTCTAGAACACCTGCCTCTAGGAACCTCAACCTTCGAAGACACCACAAGAGTTGATCACGCTCTTGATCACGTCTGTTTCTCACACGGGATACCACCACAAAGCACTAAGGCTCACAAGAGTTATAAACTCTAAAATGAATAATTTCATTCAACTTCTGTGTTGTTTATAATAGGGAGCATGCCTAATTTATATAGGCTCATAGAAAAAAATATTTCCTAAAATTAAAACCCTAATTTCCTAATACTAAAAGGAGAAATAATATAAAATAATGATAAAATATTCAGCCACATAATTTAGGAGATGTGATCCTAAAATTATGGGATTACAAAATTTAGAAATTAATACTATAATTAATTCTAACCTTTGACTAGACTCAAAATAGAAAATCAAATCAAAGGACCATTAAAATAGGAAATAATTTAGGAGACAATCAAGGGATCATAAAGGATTTAAAATCACGCCACCCTTGACTTCTTTACTAGGGTTTCATGCCTCCTTGCTTGCAAGAGGCTCAACTTGTAGTCTTCATTGCATTGGGCTAAGGTCTGCATCTCTTGGGCTTGACTCTTCATAAGTTTGGATCCTAAATACATTATACACGTATAGATGCTCTCCTTTGGGCTTGAGAGGAGCACCCCAATGCTCTCCAAGCTCTTGAACTTCTTGCACAAGACTAAACAAGGCTTGCTTCATGGCTTTAGTTTGGGCTCTTGTCATTGAACCTCCAATATATTGTAATGGGTCTTTAGGTACGTTGGATTGGAAGTATTGGGTTCCTTCTATGTCACCATGCTCATGATTACCATCCTTAAGCTTCGTTGCCATTAATGCTATGTCACCCGTGCCATGGGGTCCATCATAAAGTTACTAACTAATTGGAATAAATGCAATGGATATATCACAACAAACCAAATGTTGAAACTCAAAAAACTAATACCAAAATGTAATGTCTGCCTTGACATTACTAATATTCCCCACAAAATCACAATAAATAATGATAATTAGGAGTTATAAATTACTCCTAAGCTTGTAGTAAATACAAAAGAGTTAAAGCTAATAAATAATAAAAAATAATTTAAAATACTTGGAATTCCATAAAAACCCTCTAATATTTATAGTTTGAGCTCAAACTTAATAATTTTTAAAGATATAGAAAGCATGAAAAAGTTTGGGAAGCAAAACACTTGAAAATAGGGCTAAAAATGTCATTTTATTGCAATATGGTCATTATGCCATGTCATATGGCACAGAAAGATCAATTTCACTGCTGTACTATATGTTGTGGCATAAATGTCACAGCATAAATATCAGACATAATTTTTGTTGTCATGACAACTTTTTAGGTGAACTTTCAATGTATGCCATTTTTGTATCTGACATTCAATTAGAATGATTCAAACATCCACACAAAGCTTATTTAATAAGCCAACTAATTGTACAAGTTTCATTATGATCTGATGTTGTATGTAAAATTTAGACACCCGGGTGTAAAAAGTGAGATTTCAAAATGGTTTTCAAGTATCTAATGATTCAAAACTCAAAATTTATACCACTAACCCATTTTGAGACTTGAGCTAAATCCAATGGACCAATATACAACTAATTGAGTTTCTAACCACACAATAACACACTAAACACAAAAATTTATCACTTAAAGCTAGTTTCACCCATTAAGGCTAAAAGCACGAAATCACAATCACATATTATTTGGCCTCTAATGTCACATAATATATCACATATACATTATCGCCACATATATACAACTATTCTAGCACTTGTATTAGCATTTTAGTCCTTCACCATAAAAATCACCACATATTCACATTATATATAACATTAGGCTAAAATACAATATATTATAGTATAATACAAGTACTAATCACAAAATATTATGCATTCCTAGTTGGTAACTCATATTGTCTTATATTTAAGTTAATGTACACACAACCCAAAGCAAAATTGGGCATTACAATTGCAAAGTAGCAAATATGCTAGCCTTTGCCTGACTCCTTCCTTTACTTAGACTCAATAGCAGAACTTGTAAAATAATAATCACGGGGTGAGATAAAAATATTAGTAACTAAGATAATCTATATTATTAATTAACTTGCCAAGTTATAAACAAGATTTAAAATATACATAATGAACACACTATATACAAATTACCACAATTACAATGCATAATTACTAATCATCTGATCCTCCAATACTTCTAACCGAACTGGTAGGCTATTTCACACACCAAACCACATGTATGGTCTTAAGCTCACCATCCATAGTAGAACTATCTGGCCAAGGCATCCTAAATTACTTTTAAACTATAGGTTCCTTCATTACGAGTAATTGGGGTGTCGTTACTATAACACTGCATCCTACAGATGCTAAGAAATATAGTTTCCAACTCCGCACCCTTTTGGGTACTAAGGAGAGCAGTCTCCAACAGCGCGCCCTTTTTCAAGTGCTAAGGAGAAATATAAGCTGCACTTGGCGTCTCGAGGTACCAACAGTATCATATAGACTTAATCTCCACTAACTTCACTAAGGTAACCTTCCACCCTATAACATGCCACATTTCACTACATCTCTCTACTTGACCATGCATAATCACTTTCTAAATAAATATAATGAATCTTACTACTTACTTTAAAAATAGGAAATTTCATAAATCAATACTCCACATATCTTCTAAATTACTTTTACAAAATTTATATATGTAAATATAACCAATCATACAAAAACAACTTATAAATAACTTATATAAGATAATAAATAATATAAATTATCTAGTTATCTCAACCCTTTTATTACAAAAAGGATTACTCATGGTACTAAATCTCCTCTTGGGTCACAAAAAGTTTTTTCCCACACCTAAATCTATAACAACAAGTATTATATATTAATTTTTAATTAACACAAGTACTATTAGACATCAATATCACCCTAGATCTCTCACTTTTTACTCCTATTCTCAACACAAAGAAGCTAGTCAAGGTTACAACTAGCTCACACTATCCCCTCAAGCTTCTCTCTAACTCTATCACGACAGACAGCTTGATATCTCAAATTGTTATAGTTGAAAACCTTATAAAACAACTAGGGCTTGAATCGATTTACGCTAAACAATCCTTAAGCTTCATAATAACAATTATTCAAGTCAAAGAAACTAATTAAGCTCCAATCATTCCATAAAATCTTTAGGGTTTGAATATAATCTTCCCCGACTCAAACCCAAAATCTGCAAATCTCCCATCCCTTTTAAAAATGACCTAGAGAAGGAGGAGATGGAGTTACCAAGCTTACTCAGATGATTGAGAACCCAAATCAACTTTCGATCCTGACTATATGAAAGCCCTAGCACAGCTATTCAAGATCCTTCTTTATGCTCCCTACTCTCATAAAAACTCCATATGAAATTTTATGTTAATTCACGCACATTTTATTTTTAGATTTGGGAATTATGCTGCGCATAATTTGTTTGTGCCACGACATAATACATAATAAGACCAATCCCACTTGTATCATATTGTCTTGTCCTAATTCGATTCAATTTTAACCCTAGCTCAACTTTAGAGTTATTCAATGATCCAAAACATCAATTAAAAACCCAAAACATAATCAAATTAATTATACATTATTTTTAACTAATTTTTTTTATTTAATTAGCAATAAATTCTACATTAAAACTTTGGATGTTACATCCTTTGATGTTAATTTATTCTTAAACTATTTTTTTAGGAGTATTAAGCACCCTAAAATCTTTTTCTCAGAGCGTTGGGCACCTAAAGTCTTGTTGAATAAAATTAAATAAATATTATTAAAATATTAAGTATTTTAATATTTAATAATTTAAATATTAGTATTTAAAACATTGCACTACCCAATTTAATATTTTTATATTTAAATATTATTTTTGCGCATTTTATAAATTTATAGATGACTTGTTATTTTTTATATATCTATTTTCGATCTTCTCTCCAATACAATATCCAAATCATTATGTTTTTTGTACGTGTTGGAATTTACTTATATTTTTAATATTAATTAAGTTCCTTAATTTTTTTGGTCAACTAATGATCTTCCTCTAAAATATTACATCATCTAAGTCTAATACTCTCTGTACGTTATATTGTTAATAGTAAAATCATAAACATGATAAATTAGGACTAACAATACGACAATAAAAATATTTATTTCAAAGATATTATTTATTCCATTAATGCATTATAGAAAAAAATTACTTAACAAGAAAAAAATGGAGAGATGAGAAGAAAAAATCTCTTCATTAACTTGGAGGTTCATTCGCTTCATTTTTAATACAAAATTATAAAATTTAAAAAATATTAAAATATTAAATTTGGGTAGTGTATTGTTTTAAATATTAATATTTAAATTATTAAATATTAAAATACTTAGTATTTTAATAATATTCAGTTAATTTTATTTTAACAAGACTTCAAGGTGCCCAACACTTCAAGAAAAAGACTTTAGGGTGTTTAGTACTCTTAAAAAAACTTTAGAGGCAAGTTAGCACCAAAATACACACTATATCTTACACGCCATTGTGCATGGGCTCCACGCACATGCCACGTTATTAGAAAATAAAAAAAATTAACGGTTAATTAATGGAAGTAGGTTTTTACTCTTCTAAAAAATAGTTCAGGGATAAAATTACCTTAAAAATATAGAATATCCAACGCTCTTAAAAAATTAATATAGGGGCAAAATTAAACTTTAACTCTAAGTTGTACGTGTGTGTGTGTTTTCAATCACACACTTGCTTCATTATATTTCACTCAAGTAATTAATGAGAATATTTTAAATAACATAAATATTATATTTTTTTTTACTCAAATGTATGATTAGAAGATGTGAAAACTTTTTTAAATATAATATTTTAATCAATTTTTTTTAGAAATGTATCCCATATTTGGATGGAGAAAAAAATAGGGAGATGAAATAAATTTAGAAGAAAAAGCTTTTAAAAATAGTAAAGAAAGCCAGAAATTTATTATTTTAAAACATTTCTCTTTATAATTTTATCTTCTTCCTATTTTCTTTTCACAATTTTTTCAATTCAAATTCAAATAAAGTCATAAATTAGTTAATAATAACATATATTATAATCCGAGTGGAGGGCAGTGATTTAAGTCAAAATTAAATTCAAAATTTATAATAAAGTGAAATTAAATATACATGTATAATAATTATCATTATTATTATTGTTTTACATAATACTCGCCCTATCTCACACTACTGCATAAAACGTTTTTGCCTAATGCACATATAAAGAAAAACAGTCATTAATTAAGTAAGTATTAATTAATTAGATAAAAGCACATGTTTTTTTATAATGCTGATGCCGATTTAAAACACATTATTTTTTATGCGCATGTTGTCGTAACTCGTTAGAATAATTATCATACGAATTGGCAAAAAGAAGAGAAAATTAAATCAATTGATACTTATAAATTTGATCTTGCTGTTAGTCCGTCCAGGAATTTTAATTTGGTATAAATTTGTTTTATAATTTTAATTCAATGAAACGTAATTTCTAAATTTTAATTCAATATAAGTTAATCTTTATAATTTTAACTATTTAAAATATTAGTTCATAAATTTTCAAAAATATTTTTAGTTATTATAATTTTATTTTATAAAATATAAGAATTAATATTTTAAATAATTAAAAATATTAAAATTGAGTTGTACCAAATTAAAATTTAAAGATTAAATTATATCAAGTCAGATTTTAAAAATTAAATTTCGACAGGATGAAAATTATAAATATTAAGCTGAACAAAAGTAAATTTTAACTCAGTTAAAAGTACATTATCAAATAAATAAATAATTAATTAATTCATTAATTTTATAAGTATCATGAACAATGTAAAGTCAAAATTAACCAAGGCGTAAAAAAATTACCTTTTTTTGACCGAATTGAACAAGAAAATTACGACATTACCAAAATCAACTGGGGCATAAGAGGGATTCGATTTTATCATCTGACGCTTGCTCTGCCTCTCTCCATGGCAGCTTAAAGATCCTTCTCAGAAAACATTTGAAGAATCTCTAGTTTGACCTCGTGCCCTTCATCCGATCTCTGTTGGTCGTTCCATGTTAATCTCAACTGCATCCACTTTCCACGCTTCCATCTATGTTTGATTTTAACTTTCCCTGACTTCCTTTCTCTTTCTTTTATGTATATGAAGATCTTTCATTTCGATCTGTACATGTTGATTTTCGGTGCTTATTAAATACTCCGACATATATCACAAAAATAAAAACAATCTCAGACATATTCATCCTCCTCATCACTTTCTCCGATTTCGATTCTGGAGTTCTCAAAGTGACCGGATTTTTTATGCTGTTTCTTGCGGTGATCTGTGACTGAAGTGTCTTTTGATTGCAGACCTTTGCAAAAATTTTGGACCTTCGATCTCTTCCAGGTTCGGTTTAGTTTTTAAATCATTCACATCACCAAACATCCAGATATTTCATATTCACTAACATTGTTCCAGCATCTCTCTGGTTTTCCTCCCCACAAAAATTATATTCTCTATGGTTGAGCGGTCGATGAGAAGATGAAAAGGACACGAGTTTTCCGGTCTGCGGGTTTTTATTCTTTTCCTCTTCTTATCAGGAATAATTCTCTCTAAGTTGGATATTATGTTTTGTTGGGGTACATTTGTGTAGAGCTTTTATTCCTCACTCTGCTACGAATCTAGGACCATTATATAATGAATATGGATCCTTTCATTTGTTCCAGATAATTTTTATATTCCAATTGTATATTGGAAGTCGCATGTATATGGTTTTCTCAGTTGTCACTGAAACATCTGCAATGCCTCCACGCTTTTCTATACAAACACATGTGGGAATTCAAAAACAAATATCTACTCTTGAATGACTTATATCGACCTATATTCCACTCTAACGTTCCACGTCAGTGACACGTTCTTGATTGTCATTTTTTTGGGTAGGTTCTGAGAATTTAATATGGGCTATCTGCAAGGATCGGTTATGTGCCCCTCTGTCCGTACTAAACTGGCAGGATTCTGCAGTCTGCCTATGATTGGACCAATGAACGCAAGTTGTATGCGAAGTGAATTTTGGGGACTCAAGGAATTCAGCCGCAGCAAAGCTAAGGCCAATATTCTCTTCTGCCAAATAAAAGCACGAAAGTACAAGGCAGTACAATGTAATTTCAACTCATCCTCAAATGGCAGCGGAAGTTCGGCAGGGGATTTCAATGAAAAAGATGAGGACTATGTCAACTCCAGTGTAATTGAGGCTGGTACGTTTAGCTACTGCAAATCTGACGAGCAATTGATCACTGAATCTTCACCTTACACCTTTTGAAATCTCATGGGAGATATTTTCCTTGATTGTGCCATATAGTTGAAGTGAAGAGTGGAGCAGATGGTTTTATGATCAAAATGAGGGATGGTAGACACTTAAGGTGCGTCCATAACAACCCTCAGGGAGGACATTTGCCAGATTATGCACCACATCCTGCAATTGTACTGAAGATGGAAGAAGGAACTGGTCTACTTCTCCCCATAATTGTTTGTATGTTCTTACTCTTATATCTAACAAAAAATGGAAACTTAGATCTCTATCTGATGTTGATGATTATACATCTTTCCCATTGTAATTTTGTTGCACATCATTAATCGCAGCGGAGATGCCCAGCGTTTTGCTAATGGCAGCAGTACGCCACGTTCAAATGGTATTTTTTTTCTTGGTCAAATTCACTATTTCACCCTCAAGTGCATGCCAATAATTGTTTTACATTTTTGTTCTTGATTTGAGTCAACTGTCTGATTTTTAAAGTTTGTAGTTTTACAATATTAGCTGTGTTGATGGATACTCACTATTTGGTTGCTGAATCAGGCTAGACCTACTCTGTATCAAGTAGTAAAGGAGATGGTTGACAAGATGGGCTATCAAGTATGATTCTATGAGTCTTTATAATCTTACACCTGATCTTGGTTGTATCAATGTCTCTGTTGGATTTTTTGAACGATAGTGGTAGTCAAATGATGTTTTTTCTGCTTCTGCAGGTCAGACTTGTTAGAGTTACTAAGAGAGTGCACGAGGCATACTTTGCTCAGCTATATCTTACGAAGGCATTTACTTTCCACTCTTCCCTTCTCTTCAGTGTGCCCCCTCCCCCTCCCCCTTGACACACACAAATTGGAAAAAAGAACAAAGGCACTTAGTGTGACTTGTCTGATTTGGTTTAGGTTGGGAATGAGAATGAATGTATTAGCTTTGATCTTCGACCTTCAGATGCTATCAACATTGCAGCAAGATGCAAGGTAACCTTTGGTGGAATTAAAAACTGGAATACATAAGCATCTGCAAGCTTATTGCGTTCACCTATTGCTTGCTTGATCATTATTTATTTGTGCCCTGGTTGCTGGTGAAAATCAGGTTCTGGAAGAGGAAAAAATTTGACCAATTTCGCCTAGTGTAATGAATATTTAGGCAAGCTTTACTAATCCTCAATGTTTTGGCATGCTTGGAGAATGTTGGTGATTTTTTTACCCGTACAAAACTAGGACGAGATCTATTATTACTTCATTTGAGACTCATTTGTGATGAGAGACTTGCTGTTTTACTAACGTAGCAGGTGCCAATACAAGTTAACAAGTACTTGGCTTACAGTGACGGGATGAGAGTAATTGAATCTGGCAAGTTTTCGGCACAGTACCATGTTTCAGATGGTCTATTATCTGTTGAACTGGACCGGTAGGTTTGTGAAAAAGATACCTTATCAGATTATATGACTTGTCTGTATTAAGTGTTCCATTATTCTTATATTTAAAAGGAAATCTTGAAATCTCTCACAAAATATTGCATTGTCCATGGTAAAAGACAAGTGTTGACTGAAGTTGTTGTGATTGCAGGCCAAGTGGTCAGCCTTGTGCTGAAACCCAGGAGTTCAATCTCTTGCACAACATGTTGAAAGCTGTTGTCGAGGAGCGCTATAAAGATGCTGGTAACTTATTTTTACAATAATTTAATACTTCAACTGCATTTTCCTGTTTTGGAACCATGTTTGATGAAGATACATGCTTCTGGATATTATGTATGACCATGGACCACTTTCATGTTTTGAGCAAGCTTGAACCCTGTCTGAAGCACTAGTTTGCCTTGCCATCTTTACAACTTTGCCTGTTGCTGTGGAATCTGCTTGCTAATTTCTAATTTTCATTAAGGTAATAAAATATACAACTGTTTGGTATCTCGACTTGAATGATTGGATAAAAAAGAAATGGTATGCTACATGCTTGTCGGCCCTCGCTGGCATTATTTATCTGGAAAACAACCTGTAACAGAAAAGGTCATTAGGATCATGATAAACATGTTTTTGCTACGTATAAAGACGGGTTTCATTGTTATTCATCTTTCCCTGTCTCTGACTGATTCTTGGCTGTCCAGGTAATCCGACAATCTAGTTAATTGATTTCTCTGTCTAGTACATTCTTTGAATTTGGATGAAAGTCCTGCAACGCTACGTTTCTATATTTATATACAAGAGAAACTGTACTTCCTCTGAAGTTGCGACTTATACATCCCATGTTTTCAATGCTTACTACAGCTTTGTGGAGGGACAAACTTAATCAACACAGGGCTGGCAAAAACGCGAATAACAGGTATGAGACTTGTTTATTCACGGCAAATTGACTACGTATGAAGCGTTGTCTTGAGAAATCTCTCCGTCATTCGTTTTGTTACCAGCACTTAACCTCCTCCTTCTGTCTTTGTTCCCCGAACAACGTGAAGATTAACCTTTTCTTTTCCTCGTTGCAGATCCTGGACGCTTTAAGCTGTAGATAAAATCCAAAATTTTAAAGAATGGGATTCAAAGCAGATAGCAGTCATGGCTCTCCCTGTTATGCACGTGATGTCTTGTGAATATTTTGTATATAAATATTAATACTATATGCATTATTTATGCTTTTCCGTTGCTCGACTCGATCCTCATGAACTGTTGATAATATGCAATGTGTTTCATCCACGTGGCGCAGCACGATGCTGCTGTCTTTTCCTCTGTGCCATGGTCTGGAAAATTATTTCTGCTCAAACAGATTATTTTGGTCCCAATTTATATTTTCCTTTTCTTCATTCTGCTAAATCTTATCTTGTTGTCTTGCGTTCTGCATCCTGAGAACAATTCAAGCGGTTCGGGTTTGACTTTGGCTTGTTACTTCTTCTTCTTCTTTTGTTTTGTGGTTCTACTTTTCAACGGTTGCATCCAATTTTATATTACTTTCCATTCAAATGGGAAGAGTTAATTAATGAAAAAATATAATTTTAAGTCTCTGTATTTTTCTCGTGTTTTTTTATTAGTTTTTAATTTTTTTTTGGTGTTTTGATCTCTGTATTTTTCTCTTTTATTGTTTTAGGTCCCTTCATGAACGAAGTATAGGAACCGTGGAGGAACTTGAAATAATGAAAAGAAAGTACGTGAACAAAAAACACCTAAAAAAGTACAGAGACTAATAGAAAAATGTGAGCAAAATATAAAGGCCTAGAGTTATGTTTTTTCATAATTAATTGATAGAGATGAATAATTAATTAAATATATAAAACTAAGTATTTAAATATTGTCCTTTATTTTTTTTTTCAGGTTATAAAATCTCAATCCGCTTTGTCTCTTACTCCCTTTATTTACAAATATAAAGTATTTTTTAAGAAGTTGGATGTTAAAAAATATAAAGCATTTTTAGTCTTTTGAGATATAATTATTATCTTTTTTTCAAAAATACCCTTATTGATGAATGACTTTATATTTATTATAGGGTGTTTAATAAGGATAAATATAAAAAAAGGATTAGTTTGAAAATAGATAATTACTTTATTAGAGGGTAAGATTCGATTAAAAATGCCTTATATTTTTAAGTGGGGAGAGTAATTTTTTTTTATCCAAAACTATTTATTTTAATTGCACATATTAAAAAATATTAGTTTTTCTAGAACATTTCTAGTTAATCATTGCATTGGAAATTACCTTATTAAGAGAAATAATTTTTAACATGTGCAATCAATATGAATAGTTTTGGGTAAAAATAAAAATTTAAGAGACAGTGGATTGAGATTTTATAATCTAGAATAAATCAATGGACAATATTTAGATATTTAATTTTATATATTTAATTTAATATACTTAAAGAGTGATTTTTTATTTTGGTGGCTAAACACAAGGAGATTTCAATGTATTAATAATTTTGGTAACAAAAATTTATTATAAAATAAATAATATATAAAGAATTTATATGTCTTGATTTAATTTAAAATAAGTATTTTAAATATATAAAATTAAATATGTAAATTTGTTTAGATTGAATTCTTCAACTAGCTTTTATACTTTAGATTGGAGGGAGTATTATATCAAGACAATTATAAGGACCACAGATAATACCTACACTGACAATGATTGTTTTAGGAAAGTTATTAAATAGTCTGAATTGTAGTATTTAATACGCAGTGTTTAATGAAATCATTTTTACATTAAAATAATGTAAATTGAGCTAAATTCGTTTTTATTATTTTTTGATACAATCGGTTTTTATTATTTTAATGAATGATAAAGTGTTAGAAAAATAATTAATGTTTTATTGAAATTTTTATACTAAATCAAAATTATAAAATAACAATTATTTTAAAATAGAGAAAATACTTCTGTGTGATTATCTATTTTTAAAACAGTATTTTATTCTGAAAAACAAAAAATTGAAAAAAATGTGATTTAAAATGTATCTTCCGTTCTCTATCCTGAAAAATAAAAAAAATAAAAGTTATTTTGAAAAATTTTAAAAACCAAAACATTTTTTTAAATGTTTTGTTATTTTTTTGTTTCATTAATAATAAAGTTAAAGTAAACATGTAGTCATTTAGCTTTACATGTTTCATTTTAACTCTTTAATTTTATAAATGTATCTTTTTATTATTTTAACCTTAATACTGTTAGTTTTATCGTAATAAATTTTTACATTAAACTTTTAAATATTGACAAAATATTATTAAATGTTGACATATTAAGTTTAATTTTTTTTAAATAATAATGATTGACACAAAAAATAATCATTTAAACCTAACGATATTAGGATTAAAAAATTAAAAAGATACTTTATAAAATTAAAGAATTAAATTAAAATTTTATATAAAGTTAAAAAATTAAAAGTATACTTTAACGTCAATAACAATTATGTCAATAAATTAATTTATTCTTTAACATTTTATTTCATCGATTTAGACATATGCTTCAAAATAATAATTCAAATATATATTTTTTATTTTTTATTTTTAAAATTTATTTTAAAAAATTACTTTACAGAATTATTTTAACAACATAAAAAAAGCATAATTAAACAAGACCTTAATTACAAGAAGAAACGAACATGCATGACAAACAAGGGAAGTTGAGGGGTTTCTTCATTTTTTTCTCCACATTTTCCTCTACTTCTCCAATCCTTGTTATTCAAATTATTTTATTAAATATTTTTTAATAATAAAATTAATGAATGATGGGAATTTAAAAAGTTGAAAGAAATGCGGGAAAAAAAATGAAGAGATCTCCTACAAGCGATTGCAGCGGTCATATGATCATAACTCATAATGATGTGGAAAGTCAAAGTCCTAATTATGGAGATGTAACATGGTCTTAAAGATTACGGAGGCAGAATAGATGAGTAATAAATTGCTCATTTCTATCTCACTGTTTACAACAAAATTAGTCAATCAGATGTTTGATATATTTTAATATTTTTTATTTTGTCATGTGTAAAATATAAAATGGCATCTCAAGATCTCTCAAAAAAATTATTTATAAATAAAAATTAACAATAAGTCACTATTTAAAAAAAATCATTATTACTATATTGACAACAAACAATTTTATATTGATTCTTATTCACAAATAATTATATTGGGAGGTCCTTCAATATAATTCTTCCATTGTAAAATTCCCACAAAAAACTGTAAAATATAAAAAAAAATATAATTTTGAGTTCTTACACTTTTTTTTATATTTTAGGTCCCTGTATTTTTATTTTTTTATTTTTTTAAGTTTTTTTTATGAACAAAGTGTAGGGATCTTACAGAGATTTGAAATAATAAAAAATAAAAGCATCAAAATTTAAAATACTAAAAATAAATGTAGTGACTAATAACAAAATAAGAGAAAGTGTGGATTTAAAGTTATGCTTTTTCAATATAAAAAGACAATTTTAATTGCTATTTCAAAAACAATGAAGTTTTAAATCGTAAGTAAAATTTAACATGGTTTGCTAGATCTAGAAAGCAGGAAACTTAGGGTGGTTTGGTTTTTGTTTTTAAAAATAAAAAAAAAAAAATTGTTTGAATAAGTGTTGGAAGAATGATATTTAAGTCCCAAAATATTAAATTAAGAACAATCAAATCCTAGATAAATTTTTTAAAAAAATAAGTTGAAAATATTAATTTAAATCATTACAAATTTAGGAGTTTTAATAAAAATATGTATTTAAATATTAAATATAATTCTTAAATTATAATAGAAAATTTTATTTATAACGATTTGAATTGATATTTATAATTTATTTTATAGAAAATTTTGTTGGAAACCTAATTATCATCAATTCATTTTTTTGGGACCTAACTATTATTTTTCATGAGTGTTTTGAATTTAATTATTTTTAAAACTACTCTTATATTTTATTTTTACTAAAAAAATAAAAAAACTGTTTGATTTAAATATTTTTCCTAAATGTATTACATTTTTATTATTAAAATTTACAGTTATTTTAGGTCTTTGGTTAGTGATTATTGCAAGCCACCATCGTTAATGGCTAATAACCATGATTATTTTCTGTTGTTAATTCTAAAATTTTTAAAATTAATAAAATTAAACAGATTTTTTATTTTATTTTGACAAAAAATTTAAAATTGTATTGCAAAATAATTTTCGAAAACGAAAAATAGAACACAAACTGACAAGCCCTTATTAATAGAGTCGTAAGTACTGGTATTTTGTTGCGACTTTTGGACTATACAGGGAGAAGCGTAAAGCGACAATTTAAAATTGGGCAATATCACAGTGAAAGCAATTATTTCACTATTTTTGGGCAATTTTCCCTTATCTTTGTACAATATCTGATTTGAAAAAAAAAACTTGGTATAAATATTGAGATTTTGAAGTCATTATTTTATATAATTAACATTTCAAGTCATTATTTTTAGCAAGAACTAAAAAAAAAATTCATCTTTAAATTAAAATAAAATTAAAATATTGTGTAAAGCATGAATCTAAATTATTCTAAATTCTAACCTTTATGTTTTAATCAGGATTCAAAAGTCAAAGAAGAGAATCTCCTCCTGTAATCAAAAATGAATTTCAATGTAGAATAATAACACTTACAATTGAGTTCAAAATAGAAAATCAAAATAGAAAATACCGACAAAAGAATAATAATAATAATAAAGGCAGGCAGCTAGAAAGAAGGAGAGTAGAGGAGCGGGAGGGAGGCGAGGGGTTGGCGGCTCCGCCTGGAACTGCCACTGACGGCGTATTCCCGGCAGATAAAGGGGGACCCAGCTGAAGACGACGCGGAAACTTGTTCCAGTAGGCCCAGATGACGTGGACAAATGAGAGAGTGGCTCACATATTTGCCATGCTCCCTCTTCCGAATCTCTCTCTCTCTCTCTCTTCGGAATCTTATGCCTCGGCTGCTTCTGGTTTCCATTTCTCAGAATTTGTTCACCCTTCATCTTTTCCTCTCACCGCCTCCCGTCGCCAATCTTCTGTCCCTCCCTCTCTACTTGCACACTTTATCTCATCTGCCAAACTCACGAAACACATCGTGATCATCCATTTTTGTGATTCGAATTTCCGTCCTCCCAAACTGCAGTTTTTCATGCTTCTTTTAGCCAACCACTACGATAGTCGTTAACAATACTGAGATGTCCGGACCGCTTGACCGGCTCGCCCGGCCTTGTGAGTAAACTCTTTTGCCAAATATTTCTGTTCCTCTGTTTAATGCGTCACACATTTAATTATGCCTTTTGAATTGATTATCTTCGGGTTTGTAACTTGTAAGGTATGTGGATCATGTATTTTTTTCCTACCTTAGTTTATGTATTAGTAAAAGGTATGCATCAACCATAATTCCTTTTTGGTGGATGCTTTTAGGCGGGAAATCTTGATCGTTAAGCTCCTGTAAGTGATACGGATCAAGTGGCATTAAGGCTTGAATGAGCTGAATTTTACTACACGGATATTCAAATTATCAATGAACTTCACGGTTATTGTATAATTTATCATCAAATCCTTGGTAGTATGTTGATATGTTCTATATGATCTTGAGATGGGATGGCCTATCTTTTATTAACGCCTCCTCGTGGAAATTAATTTGTTGCATTTCCACGTCAGTTCTACTCACACACTATCAATGAAATATTTAAGAAGAATCCTTGATGCTTCGACTTTAAAGATTCAAATTCTGCTGTGAGGCTCTGCGAAGTACTTCAAAAGAATTAGCATTGATTGCGCGCCTAATGTGGCTGCATGAAAACTTGATCTAGGCTTTGAAGGATTCTCGGGGCATGATGAACGAAAAGAGAGGAAATCAGATGTCGAGAATTCAGAGGATGATAGGCGGACAAGACTCGGAAGTCTGAAAAAGAAAGCAGCAATAAATGCATCCAGCAAATTTAGGCATTCGCTTACGAAGAAAGGAAGGAAAAAAGGTGCCACTCCGAGCAATGCCATCTCCATTGAGGATGTCCGGGACGTTGAGGAGCTTCAAGCAGTGGATGCATTTCGACGGGCACTTTTGTCAGATAACTTGTTGCCTTCCCAACATGATGACGATCATATGTTGTTGAGGTTACCATTCTTTTTCTTGATGATATTCATTTTGTATTCCCAGAATATGGACACTTGAACTATGTATTATGCCTTTCCCTTTTGAGCTTTCAGCAGAATAAGGAGGGATTATCTAATTTTGGTTCCTGCGTTGGTCCAGTCAATTCTCTGTTGTAATCATAGTTGTAGCTCTAGTGTAATTCAATTATTTTGTATAGTTCTTAATCATGAGCTTAAGTGTTTCAAACAGCAAATTGGATCATTAGCTTTTATTTCTTATATTCCGGTTTTACTTTCATGGCCTCTTTGCATATTTGGTACCAGCATACTTGCTAAAGGGAAATTAACAGGTAGCTATTTCACTGAATCAATCATAAAATTAAAAACTTAAAGATAGCTCATATGATTGCAGATTCTTGAGAGCAAGAAAGTTGGATATTGAGAAAGCAAAGCAAATGTGGGCCAACATGATTCAATGGAGGAAAGAATTTGGTACTGACACAATCATGGAGGTGAGTCATCATATTTGAAAACGAGACCCAAACTTTCTATATGGTTTTCTTCTTTAATTAGCCATGTACATTTTGCACTACTATTCAGCGTTTATGATATGATATCCTTTGTTTCCCCTTTTCTTATCTTCTCCTTCTCATTTGTGTTGCTCTCCCTGGCAGGATTTTGAATTCCATGAGTCAACAGAAGTTCTGAAATATTATCCACAAGGTTATCATGGTGTGGATAAGGAAGGAAGACCTCTTTATATTAAGAGGCTAGGCAAAGTCGACCCCAATAAGCTCATGCAAGTAACAACCATGGAAAGGTATCTGAGGTACCATGTGCAGTGTTTTGAGAAAACATTTGCTGTTAAGTTTCCGGCTTGTTCTATTGCTGCAAAGAGATACATAGATTCAAGTACAACAATTTTGGATATTCAGGGTGTGGTAAGTCATATGTCTAAGGGATCATTGAAAGGGTGCTTCCTAAGTGGCACTTTAACTTGGATCTGGTTAAACATCATTTCATATTGCTATTCTGCCTTTTGCTTTCTAGGGTTTCAAAAACCTAACAAAGTCTGCATGAGAACTCATCACGCGGCTGCAGAAGATTGACAGTGATTATTATCCAGAAGTATGTATTTTGAATTATCAGCTTTTTGGTGGTTTTTGACTTTTCATGGCTTCTGCAGTTACTTTTCATTCATGTAACTCTTCTAATATGTAAAAAATATTGTGCAGACATTGTGCCGGATGTTTATCATCAATGCTGGTCCTGGTTTTAAGCTCCTCTGGAACACAGTCAAATCATTTCTTGATCCTAAAACTACTTTGAAGATTCATGTATGCGACAATTGTTTGAGTAATTCTTTATGGTAGATTTGTTTTTTAAGGTTCCATTAAAGTTCTCGTTTTTTATAGTTTACCAAAGTTGTCCATGGGTATTGGATTGATTGATACTTGAAATTTTCGTTAGGTTCTTGGCAGCAAGTTCCAGAGTAAATTGCTTGAAGTTATTGATGCAAGGTAACTACATTTAACTGTGTTAATTGATTTTTTTTCCCCCGCTCCACCAATTGTTTTGTCACCTGAAAATTATGATGGTTTTGAATCTCTCCAGTGAGCTGCCAGAATTTCTAGGCGGTCGTTGTACATGTGCAGATCAGGGTGGCTGCATGAGGTCTGATAAAGGTCCATGGCAAGACCCCAACATTTTAAAGGTTTTCTGCTTAACTTGTAATTATTCGACTGATTTTAGGAAAACTTTGACTGATACTATGGTTTTTATCTCTTGGTATCATCTCGCGTCCTCTTAGGTGACTCATCTGGATTCGTTGTTTGAAAACAGATGGTTCTTGGTGGTGAAGTACAATGTTCTAGCCAGATAGTTATAGTTTCTAATGATGAAGGGAGGGTGATTGAATGTGATAAGACATCTTATCCAATGGTTTGTTTTTTAATACCATCTTAAACATTATGCGGGTTAAAATTAGACATAATTTGAGATGTAATGATTATATATATTCACACATTTTGGTTGTTGGGTTTCTACCAGATGAGAAGTAGTGATGCATCAGCAGAATCAGGATCTGAAGTTGACGATATTGCTTCTCCCAAAGCAAGTGGGAATCATGTAAACCCTGGGTTGACTCCTGTCCATGAAGATGTGCGTATTCATGATTATTTGTTTACAGTATCATGTTAGTTTAGATAGAACAGAGTGTGGGATTTGAACAAACTTGGTTTTATTCTCGAGTTTTCACTGTCCGCCTGCTATAAACCTGCGGGTTGCGTTCCATAATAAATTGTCTTTAAGAATAGGTTGACAAACATGTTGATCAACTAGATTGAGGTAATTCTTGATTTGTGTATGCATTACTTTTGAATGACAACTTTTTGGAATTTTTTTGTATCTTATTGTAGAACTGTAGCAACATAAAACCTCCTCATATCATATGGTATAGAGAACCTCTCTATTATACTTCTGTCAATTATTGGTGCTTCTTATGGATGAATGATTTCTTGCTTTCAACTTTTTAATCTTACATTTATGGGCAGTCTAGCTGAATATTGCTTTGTGCTAGATCTAAACCTCTGGTTCTCTTTTATTATGATGTTTCGTTAATGCACCGTGACAAACCTGAAAGTTCTTTACGATCTACTTCATTCCCAATTACTATGTCTTGCCTTGTGATCACTGAATCGAAGTTTTTATAGGGCCAAGTCAGAATGATTTTGAGGGTTTAAAATTTTGGTGCAATAAATAAATGTCAACCACGTTGATTTTTGTTCAGGCTAGAATGATTGGTAAGCCTAGTTATTCTGGTGGTTTCTGTGAGTGTGATGAGCATGTTCCCTTGGCTGATAAGGCTGTTGATGTTGGGTGGAAGGAGAAGCAAGTAGCACCTGAAGGCGCAGAGGGGTCCACAGGTTAGATGTTTGAGGCACCTTCTCGGCTGTTACTATTCAAAATCAATTGTGAGATTTGCTGTGAAATTATGATTAACTGAAAATGATACTCTTTCTATTCCTATCAATGAGTCATATTTAACTAATTCACACAAACCAAGATAGTTTGCTGAAATTAGTTGATGTTCTCAAAATTATTTCATCTTTCCAAAAGTACCTTGATAAATGCAGTGAGTTCAAACGGGGAAAATGATTGATAACCTGTTTAAGAAAGGAAATTTCTCCAGACAGAAAGAAGATAAAGAATTTAATTTTCTTGTAGAGAAAATTGAATAAATCCAGCCTTCTAGATTTGGACTGGGAGGTTTGATATTAGAATGTCCCAGAAATGTTGATTGTAACGTGTTCTTAATTTATTGCGGATACACCTTCGCTTCATACAGAAAAATCTGCTTGCGGAATTGGTGCTTATATCTGGGCTGATATAATGGGCTCGTTTGTTGCCCTATTAAACGTTATATGTTCCCTAGCATTTCGTGGAACCAAGGAAAGCAAAAGTCGGAGATCCATATCTGTTTCTGCCCAAAATTTCCCTATCGTAACGGTTGAATCTAGGTCCAAGGAGGAACCTTGTCCTTCTCCACCTGCCGGAGGGTTCACAAAGGCAGACCTCTCATCATCCTTAGAGAGGCTGCGCGAACTTGAATTGAAAGTTGACATGCTACAGTCAAAACCTAACCAGATGCCATACGAGAAAGAGGAGCTGCTGAATGCCGCAGTTTATCGAGTGGATGCACTGGAAGCTGAGCTGATTGCTACGAAGAAGGTAACCATACTTCATCTGAAACCATGTTGATTATTTCTTTATACATTAAACATCTATCTAATCTATCTTTTATCTAATCTAATCTATCTAATAGCATCGTAAAGTATAATCATTGTTTATTGTACATGTACAGTAAAAAAAAGTGTTACTGTAGATATAGAGTAAACAATGATTGTACTTTTTAAAAAAAATCAATTTTGTTAAAAAATATTAACATTTTAAAATTCTTTTTAAATCATATTTTAAAATCTTAATTTTATTTTAAATTTTTTTTTACGCATGGTTAAAATTAAATATGCATGAAGTTAACAAATCAAAGAGGATGGTTATCTTTTTTTTTTTGTTTGGCATCATTTTACTATACTGTTTATATTTTGATGAGTTTGTTTTTAAAAAATGGAAAAACATGGTTGAAAGTTGTTAATTGATTTTTCTTATTTTTTCCTCCTACATTTTTCTCTATTAAAATGTTATAATCCTATTTGTATAGATTTTTAAAATCAAACATAAAATCTCTCTTTCTTCCCTTCTCTTTCTTGTAAACGAAGTAGAGGATTAATGTCCTCATAGCATTACATGCCGTCTGACATCTTTTGTTAGCTAATTGTCATCATTTGGGTAACTCTGTTTTTCTAAACGTTTTTTCATTTTATAAAATTTTATATAATAATGATTTGGAGCATGTAAGATAAGAGGCAATCAATTAAATGTCATAGTGTCACACAAACAGAATTCACATCAATAAGATATAAATTTTATTTTCTTAAACATCTAAAACTTTTTTAATATACCAAACTAGTTGTTGAAATTTATATTGTTCCATTTTATTTTTTTGTTAAATTTACAATTTTTAGCTGGGACCTTTTCCATTATTAAAAGAGAGAGCTATTTCTTTCACATGTGTATTCTCTTATATATTAGAATATACAAAGTTATTATATAATTGTATTTGCATACTGTAAATGTTATAATCATCCTAAATAATAACATAATATGTAATAAGTAACTAATACTAAATAAATAGAAAAAAAGTATAGGCTAAAGATTCTACTTAACAAATTGAAAAAGTCATTATATTAATATACAATATGTTAATGTTTTCACGGGGCAAATTGTAGTTGAGCTTGCGTACTTGACCCACAACTACTTTTGCTGTAGATAGTATCAAGGCAAAATGACATTTAAATATCTTTTAATTGCAGTTAAGGATTTTAAAAATATGAAATTAAAAAAACCATGGTCCTTAATTTGAAATAATTTTTTTATTGACTTTTTCAGCACTTATACTCATTTTTATTCTT
The DNA here is from genome assembly GCF_029017545.1 of Prosopis cineraria. Classification (NCBI taxonomy): domain Eukaryota; kingdom Viridiplantae; phylum Streptophyta; class Magnoliopsida; order Fabales; family Fabaceae; genus Prosopis; species Prosopis cineraria. Next base: position 1,472,812 of record NW_026555333.1, read on the forward strand.
TATGAAAAAGATTGAACTCTATTAAAAAAAATTAACATTTTTAGTACTTGTTTTTCACATTTTGAGTATTGAAAATATAAAAAAAAAATTAAATTAGTCAAGGGCTAAAATCCTTTTTTAAAATTTTAAAATTACAGGGTTCTTAACTGTAAATAATATTGAGAGGACTCTTGAATATAATTCTCCTTATCAATTCAATGGCCAACGCATCGTGGGTGGGCTCCTGCCCAAGGAGCGAGATCCTTGCCCTCTGTTTGCTCTTTGGTATTTACTCTTGTAGTCTTTGCTTTATATCCAGTGTTTAAAGAGGTCAGGAAATAATATGAACTATTGTTTGACTATAGCCATAGGGGAACTTCAGAGTTTAGAGCTGTTTTTTTTTGTGGTCAGTAATTGATTGGAGAAATTGGGAAAAAGCACATTGAGCTAAAATTTGAGAAAATGACCCAAATCCTTCAAGCGAATAAAAGATAAAGTAAAGACCTTGATTCTTTTATACGAATAATTTAAACTTATTAGGAATGAAACGTTAGAAAGTAATTTGGTTTTGATATCACTTATAAAAAATGAGAATCTATTTCTTTGGCAACGGGAGGAGGGAATAAATATACAAAGAGTCACATAAATATATTGCTTCTAAACTCAGAACATTAAAGTTTAAATTTATAGATCTTTTTATTTTATTATATATTAATTATTATATTTAATTTTATTTAATATAAGATTTTTCACATTGATTTGAATTTATTTATGCTTGGACAACCCAACACAAATTGTCAACGCAATTTTCCTTTTATTTTCGAGACAATTGTATTCCACTCCCCTCACTGTTCATAAACTTAATTTGAATAGTGTAGACTATTTATTTATTTTTGGGGTGTGTGCGCATTTTATGGCACAGGCACGCGCACGCACACATTTATTTCTTTCAGGTCAAATTTTTGCTGCGCATATTTAAACAAGTGTATTCCTATTCTCAAGCAGGCTTTGTATGAAGCTTTAACAAGACAAGAAGAACTTCTGGCATATATACACAGTCGGGAAAATTCCAAATTCAATGTAAGTCGAAGATATTTTCATCTGAGTCATACTTTATTTCTTGAAGAGAAAACATAATTTTTTATCTTTATAGTTTTATTAAATTTTATTTTTAATCTTTATAATTTTTTTCAATGTTTTCGGCCTTTATAAAAACTAAAAATACTGAAAAAAAATTAAAACTATAGAGATTTTAAAAATAAACATTACTTAATCTTTCTGAAATTATAAGGACTGAAAATATTAAAAAAAAACTATATAGATTGAAAGTAAAATTTAATGAAAGTATGGGAATTAATGGTTATATTTAAAAAAAAAAAAACTTAAATGTTCATACTTTATCGTCATTGCGGGAGTGAACTCTGAAGGGTGCCCAATCTGTTTGTAAAGCTGGGAAAGAAGGGTTGCTGGTGAGGAGATTACTGAAAAGGCAGGACCTCAGTGAGATGTCTGCTTTTGCTTTGCTCGTTTTCTTTTCAAAGTTGGTTCTCGAATGTCTGACTTTTAAGATGGATGTCGTTCATGAGCATAAAACGGCGTTTGTGCCTTCGAATGTCAGACAGATCAATCTTAATATCCATTGTCGGCCGCGCATACAATTAGCGTGGGCTGCAGCTTCTTCCCCTCCGTCTTCTATTTACCAATTATATGGCTTCTGCCACTTCAGGTGAAGGAGTGGGTAAAAACTTGAAAAGGATGGATTGAAACGTCTGTAATAATTGTGGCTCGGAACAGTTTCCGGGTACCGAAAAAATTTACTGTGAAAATTGATGTACATGTATTTAGGGCAAAATTTTAACTAGACTGTTTTATGGAATTTGAAATAAGCTATGTATCTTATTATTTCGGGGGCAACACGCTGCCTTTATGAATAGTACGAACTATTGTACTTCTGTTTCTATTTGTTGAAAAAAAAAATGTATCGTATTGTTTTAAAAAATTAATTAAGTATATTAATTATATTTACAAATAGAAGAATTAAATTATAATCTTTTATTAATTATGCTAATCAAGTTTTTATTGATTATTTTTTATGATTATAAATGATTAAATTATGATGGGTAATTTAAAAAATTTATGATAAATGTCTATTAAAAAATATGATTTTGCTTATATAAAAAAATTAAAAATAATTATTTCTTCTATAAATAAAAATAGAGGGAGTATATTGTAAGATAAAAAAAATTAAAATATTTAAACATTTAATTAATTTGACGTTTCATTATAAAAAGAAAAATACAACTTTTTGTAGTATTTTGTTATTAGTTCTTACAGTTTTATTCACTGCCTGTAATCCCTTGATTTTAATTTATTTGCGATGTCAGTCCTTATATGTTTTAAAAATACTTACAAGGACCATGAGCTAGCACTACTGGAATCAACTTAGCTAACATGTACATGATTCTATTAATTCTTATGCACATGATGAAAATAGGATGAGCTGAAAACACTGCGTTAGTTAGTTAGTCCCCTTCGAGGAAATTTGTCTTGGGTGAATGGAAAGCCGTTAGCAGGGCGTGACTCATGTTAGGCCAATAAGGTGGCAGCCTCAGGCCTCAAAAGTCGTCCACTTATACCCTATATAATTTGTTGTTATTTTTCTTGTTAAGCATTAATGTTAATTACATATCTTATATAATTAGTCATTATTTTTTATTATTATAAAATATTATTGACAATGTTAGTAACAGTTATTACTGTTGAAAAAAGTTTTCTAAAATTAAAATTACTTAAATCTTATTTAAAAACAACCATGTGACAAAATAGATTAAAATATTCATTGAAAACGAAATATTAAAATTATTTAATTATAAAAATTTAATATTTGATTTTTCAGTTCAAAAAATTAGAAAAATGATATGAAGATATATAAATAATAATACACTAAGCCTTTTAGATACTTTCATCTTAAGTTCCAAAACCCCTTCACACGGCCAGTTTGCTTGTAGCTTTCGACGTAGACTATTCCAGCAATGTCCTTGTCTATCTGTTTGAAAGTGTAATTCAACATCCAAGTTAGCTGGGGTCACTTGTAACCTAATGTCCTAATCCTTAGAGACATCTTTTGCTTGCTTAATCTCTTTCACCCCTGTTCAAAGAGTTCTTATTTTATCGCGTTTCTTCTTTTTTTCCCCTCCTCCTCATCATTATAAGTCTCATTCTATTTTATTCGTAAGGATTAATGTCGAAGACAGATAAAATTTGAGAAACCAAGAACAACAAAAGAAAATATGATCAAGCTATATCAACCTACGCTTATATTTTCATTGATAATATACACCCATCCAGATTCCTTTTGTTTCTAGAATCTGGTTTGCTTATTATCCCAGGGAATATTCTTCCAATTTGGATTCTCACAACACACCTGACAAATTAAACAAGTTATGTGCTGCGTAGTAAACAAAAAAATTCAGAGGTCAAGTTCTAAATCACAATCTATAATTTTAATAATTTTCAACATGAAATCAAAACCATTTATTGTATACACCTTTTATGTTAAGAGAGGATAATACACAAAACTAATAAAGCTAGCCATAGAAATAGTACCTTTAATCCTCGAGGTTGAATCTTTTTGGTAACCTCCTTTCATTCACCGTAGATGTTCTGGATCCCCCCTCCCCCTTTTCTTCGTGGGGGAAAAAGGGATTAGAGGTTCTTTAAAAAGTTAAAATTTAAGCTTCTGAGAAAAGCATTTGAAAAATTGTGATTTTGTTCTGAAAGCTGTACCTTTTTTAATCTTAAATTTCTGCCTTGAAAAAAATAATCTAAAGACTCCCAATAATTTGAAATATGCCATCCAAAAGAATGCACGTGTTCCAGTTTTCTATAAAGCGAATCCAGAATGGAGGTAGGGCTGTAACTTGATCTAACACAAGTAGAATACTGTCATGTTGTCGTACTCGCACGCTCACCTCAACATTACTGTGGGGTCTAGGGAAGCTTGCCACGAAGGAAATTGATAAGCCCTTTGAGGGCATTGTCTGCATCAGCACTTTTCATCAACTCTCCTGCAACTTGAGCAGGTGTTACCTCAACCTTCTGCAATAGCTCCTCTATGTCGTCAAATAGTGCGTGTTTCTCAATTTGCAGGTAGTTGGCTGCTAATATCTTGAAACCACTGAAAGAGCAATAGCACATGTGAATGTGCACATCCATCCGACCAGGTCTCAACAATGCTGGATCAAGGCGATCCTTATGATTCGTCGTACATATCACTATTCGTTCATCTCCACAGCTCGACCACAATCCATCTATGAAGTTTAACAGCCCCGACAGTGTAACCTTCGCACAAAGATTGCAATTAAACATTGTTTGGATATAAGCAGTCGTTAATTGATGTTCAAACAGAGCAATGGGAATCAAGCTACCTTCTCATCTTCTGCATTTGTGCTTTTATCATCTGTTTCCCGATTCTGCAGTTCTATAGAGCAATCAATGTCTTCGATCACTAGTATTGAACGACTTCCGGTGCCGATTAGTAACCTTCTGAGATCGGAGTTGCACTGCACCTCCCTCAAATCCAAGTCATAAATATCAAATTTGAGATGATTGGCCATGGCGGCAATCAAGCTCGACTTTCCTGTACCTGGGGGCCCATACAGTAAGTACCCGCGCTTCCAAGCCTTCCCTACTCTTCTGTAATACTCTTTCCTCCCAATGAATAAATGAAGATCTTCTAACAGTTCCTTTTTCATCTCAGGTTCCATGGCGATGGAATCAAATGTGGCTGGGTGATTGAGACTGATGGAATTCCAGTAGTCGGTGCCATTGTAATCAATGGTATGGAGCTTCAACGTCTTCTTCTCTTCCCTAATCGCTTTTGCCTTTCGCAGAATGTATGGTAAGTAAGAGCTCAGAACCATGTCCCTGTGCTTCTTATGAAAAGAGAGTTCAAATTGACGAATTTCAGATCGATCAATTGCAGAGTGATCGCGCCCACGCTTGATGTTTGAGACAGGATTGTCGTTGCGCGTAGAGATCAGAATCCATTTGAATGTCACGCCGTCGTATGAATCGTAGAATTCCTGGTTCCTGTCCATGGACACGGTTAAATGGTCTTCCTTCACAGGCTTGTGAACCTTGATTTTTTGGGAGGAGGGTGTTAGCTTGGTGCCTAAGTATGTGTTGGCAGACTCAAACATTTGGTTGGCAGCGAGACCGTCGAATTCTTCAACGACGACGGTTAACTGAAACGAGAGTCGGTCCAATAGCTTCCGAAAGCTGTGATAGATCCCATCCGGAATGAGATCGTTCGCGGTGGAACGGAGGAGAACCGCGGAAGCGGCAAGGGAGGCGGCAACAGAGAGAACGGATGTTGTGGAAGTGATTATCTCCGGCGATGGCGAACACATGTTTCCCAGCCAGCAATTAGCAAAAGTGGTTTAAGGGGTTTAGTGGGGTCTTAGTTTTTCTACGCCTGGCGAGAATGGGAAAGCGGAATAATTCTAGAATCCTCGTGGGCTATGAAGAAGATCAGCCTGTATTTTTTCTAATTACAAGGTATTTAATTATTGACTTCTCATATTTTTATTTTCATTTTTTTTGGCCAAAACTCTCAGATTTATAAATTAACTCTAGATTGTAGGGATGACTGAATAAAATATTCCATTAATTTCTAAATCATTATGTTCTATTTTATTTTTTGTCACCTCAATATTTGGATCAGATATTAATTTTAATTATTTTTTATAATTTCGTTATTTTTTAACTCAGATTTCGAGACACACTATATTAAAAACCTTTATAATATATTCTAATAATTTAAATCATGACCATTTGATTTCTTTGTACATCATCGACTTGTGCCAAAAAAATTTACTGTTATTACCTGCAAACAATGCGGATTCAGCAAGTTAAAAAACGGGGGGAGGAGAGGAAAGCCTTCCACTGCTTAAGATCCATCTCCATTAGGCATGAGAGTACTTTAATTTGAATCAATTAGTCCATAATATTAAATTGACACAAAAACAAAAACAAAAAATTCAACGAATTCGATCTTGTTTAGAAAATTTAATAATCGCACCACCAGCACCTCAGTAAGAGCAATCACATGATGGAACAGTAACTATAATTATCTTCAGGAATCACATACCATACACTGCATCTGTGGCACGGTTTCGGAGCCTCGGTGGTGCCCTTTTTCTCCTCTTTCTTTTCTTCCTTCTTCTCTTCTTTGGAAGGACCAATGCTCACGATTGCGGCTGATTTCCTGAATTTTCTCACATTCTTGATGATCCTCACGGGATCAGCTTCCCCAATCACTGTCACTGTGTTTTTGGCCGGATCCAGCACTATCGAAGTAACTCCTTCAATGGCTGCAATTAATTTCATCACCTTCTGCCTGCATCTTGAACAGATAAGTTCTACTGACACCACCGTCTTCTGCAATAAACAAGTGCGTCAGAATGTCAGCATTTCCCAACAAAAGTGCTGAGAAATTCTGTACCAAAAGGTACAATCTACATAAAAATAGCTGCGTCATGTCAGAGTAGAGAATAGATCCGGAAAAAGTAAGTCATGATACTTATTTCACGACAAAACCAGGCTATCATGTGGAAGTAGCGTGCGGAGCTAATAAAACATGCAACCTTAGACATGATTTTGAGAGTCCGTAATTACTAGGCAAGAACAAAGCAAGAAACTGGGAAGACACAAGTCTTGCTGTCTCAAAAATTATCATCTCGATTTTCCCTAAATATCATCTTCAAAATTCTACGGCATCCCTTCTTCAATTTTTTGGTTGAATACTAAATGATGCGACAGTGTGGTAGGTACCTGGTCATTAATGCACGTTAGTATTTATGACCGGATTTCCCATGCAATCTCGATTATTGTTGGAGCAAGAATGGTAATTGTGATTGTAATTTAATAAATTCTCAAATCTCGCCCCTGAAGAAAAATATTTATTTAACAAAAACTGTCACCAAAAACTGCTCGTCATCCTACAGTGAGAGACAAAAGATAAGTAAAGGCTAGCAAACAACACTAAATTCAGTCACAGCTACCAAGAGCATTATGAAAGAGATATTCAACAATTGCCTAAAAAAATAACATAATTGAACCCCAAGAAACTAAAATTTCATTTTAACATCACCCTGATACGAGACACCAATTGATAACTCATGATAACTCGAAATTCATGATATTTTATTTTGCAAAAAACAACACTGATTTAAATAGCCTAACAAATGAAAAAAAAAAAATCAATCCACCTAAATGACACAATCTTAGTTAATTTAGGATTCCAAATGGCTAGATTATATCATAAAAGATATATTATATCTTTATTTAAATTTAAAACAAGATAAACTGATCTCCTAAATTTTTAGAAAATAATATTAACTAAATTAATTGAACTTATAAGTTTAGATATCTTGAGTTAGGCTCAATATATTAAAAATCTTTCTTAAATTTTTTATAACCCCATTTGTCTTTAAGACTTCTTAATCATATAAAACATCTTTAATTAATAAATTTATAACTTCTTTCATCCTCTTAATTTTAGATTGATCATTGGTCCTTCCGTGCCCTGTAATAAATCAAAGGTATTAAATTTTGAATTTCAACTCATCCCTGCCTCCCATCAACCACTGAGAAAATTAATTCCAGATTTATCAATAAACAAGCCATGTATGTATGGGACAAAATAGTACTAAAGATAAGATACTGGTGTTTGCTGCAATCCAAGCTGTGGTTCACAGGCGGCTTCATTGCTGGAATAAAAGGCTTCAAGAATATTGTAGTTGACTTACATGGTGCTTATATTTTCAATTTTCTAACCAGGGATTTTTCATCCAATAGTCATGCGGACACACTTCTTCGTCAAGCGAGGAACTTACTCTTACGTGACTGGATTGTCTTCTTGAATTTCTCAAGCTCTGTTAATAGTAGTTTTGTCATGAACTTGATTAGATTAGGCAGCTTTGTTCTGATTCTTTTGGAGCCTTTCATAATCAACCCCCACTTTTCCAGGAGAGCGTAGATTGTGAAAGGTTTTAGTCGTTTTCCTGTTTCTCTTTTGGCTTGTCTCGTAGATTGTTCCTTTCCCTAATATATTAATCCATTTTCCATTCAGGGGGGGAAAAAAAGATGAGTCATCACTCTCACCAAAAGCTGGAATTCCTTATCTTTCCATTAGGCATGCATAGACAACGAAGTCATGATCAGAGGCATTTATCAACTCACATGCATCTAACATGTTTCACCTCTACAATTACCTCATTAAGAAATGGCCTTTAATTATGGAGGTAAGTTTTAGCGCATGTACAACAAAACGTATACTTACACAAGCCAAAGCTAGAAACTAATAAAAGCCGTAATACAGATAGAAACAATTACATAGGCAAGGGGAATCAGATGGCCCAACATAAGGAAATTATGAGAGGGAGGGAGGGAGGGAGGAAAGCAAAATGCAAACAGTTAGCATTATCACGCCTGTATGTATTAGTTTTTTGCTAAAGAATCAAGCTACTATACTTACCAATACAATCTTCATCAGGTGTCATCTATAACAGCCTAAAGAATCTCAATTTGGAGTTTCACGTGTCTGCAAAGTTTGCTTTTCCTTGATTCATTTCAACCATTTGTCTGTAGAAGCTCACAATCTTCTTGTCTAATTTGTAATAATATTCCATTTTATCCAAAGGCTTCAAATCCAGGTCAATAAAAGATACCTACAACAGATCAAATGGCAACTAAAGTAAGATAATCAATGTTTCAGCAAATACAGTGTAAATCTGTGCGAAAGAAGGTAATGACATTCTACTGACTCAGAGTTAAAAGAGAAGATAATTCAGAAAAAATCACTGAAAAAAGGATATCTATGGATCGCATGCCATGATATATATAGATCTCTTCAACAAAGGACATCATTGCAATTACTATCATGAGAGGAATGGAAAACTCGTTCAGATCTATGGGGGCTTGAGCATTTTTTTCCCTAGCAGTAATGCCTATCCTGGCTATTCATAAATTAAATCTGTGAACACATACTAGGTTCAAAAATTAATGCAAGAACAACAAATGCGCAGTGTTTCCACACCTTGAAATCAAAAGTTTGCTTAGTTGACTCAACATGTACTTGATTGTATACAGATCCTGAATACCTCTCTTTCCTTGGTCTAAAACAAATAATTAAACTGCAGTCCTTTGCAGTTGTAGCAATCAGGTAGTTCTTTACAGTTCTCAAGCTTTCCTCCAGGGAAGCAGAATGCAAAGAGGCATATCTGTTTAACTGTTGTTCACTCAATTCCCTACATACCATGCATTGTTGAGAAGTGACATTATAATATGCATGGATCGCCCCCTCTATGTCAAGATTATCAAGTTTCTGAATCTTCAGGAGCTGATCAAGGACACCTGATTTGTGCACGCTCTCAGCAACTAGATATAAAAACTTCTCAGTGTATAGACCATCTTCTGCTTCAATCACAGTTTTTAGTGCATCTTCAAATGTTTTTGCAACTAGAAAGTTTGTTGTCGGTGCACCACCTCCTAGGCCTCCAAATATGAGAGAGCCATTCAAAAATACACGAAAATTATTTTGAGGGGTAGTAAAGAGATCCTTGATAGCTTTTTCAATCCTTTCCTTGGACCCAGAGAACAAATCAAGAGGATTATATTGACTTAGCTCTGATATCTACAAAATACATTGGTAAAATCTCCTAGTCAGAATTAATGCCCAAGCAAATTGATACAAAGAGTTAAAACAGAAAGAGGCGTGCACCAAGCAGCTACTGGAGTTAGTTAGTTGAGGGGTTTACCGCTCCTTGATGTAATTTAAGGGATTGGTGCATTTTGAATCGAGTTACACTCTTTTTGATAGCTGTTTCATCTGATATGAATCTCGAAAGAGGAAGGAATCCACATTTGGGCTGCTTTCTCACGACAGTAGTTAAAATTTTACAGCCATGCAAGAGAGGGAGAAGGGGGGAGCAGGTGAGATCATCAATATAGAGCTTACGTTACAGATGGAAAAAAGATACACATTACCAAAAAACAATATATTGCGTGATATAAAGGAGGAAATACCTTTATTTCAACAGATATGCAAGGGCTAGCTTCTAGGCTACCTGAAATGAAAGAAAGCACTTACCATAGAACATTCTAAAGTTTAGCAATTCTATGCAGTGTTTGAACTTTAAAGAATTAAAATACCCGTTTGTTACAAAATTCACACTACCATGGATTGTGTCTAAAATGAAAGGCCCACCCACCGGGGAGAAAATTGTGGATTCCTTGGAGTTATAATTAACCTCCCTAGAATTCTTGTCTATAATAATGTTTGTCCCAGGTTCTCCCACTTGCCAGCTCCCTAGATAGGTAATTCCTCAGCATAGGTCACAGGTTACAAACGCAAGGAAAAACAGCAATTATTTCTCAAATGGAAGCACAAATTTAAAGTTGTAGGTATTTTTATCAAGGTCCAATCCCCTCTACAATGAATTTGAGACGTTTAGGGATCACTATTGAAAGCCCATTTTGGGTGAAGCTCAAAAACCAGATTTCAACAAGATTTGAACATGCTAATACCTAACATGCTTAATTTGCAAGAAAGATTAAAAAAAAAAAAATTGAAACCAGCGTAAACAACGCATCTCAGTACCATGAGGGAAGAGTGAATGATCAGACATGAGAAGCACAGAATCAGAATGCATATCTATTTGGGCAGTGTCAACTCGAAAAGCTGGACGCTGACATGTGAAATTCTTCTCAACAGTTCCAAGGAATTCTCTGGACACTAGGACATTCATCTAAAAAAGTATCAAAGAAGTAGAGGTCAGAGATCACAAATACTTTCACAAAGGTCCAACAGTCCAAGTAATGGCACTGTCCCTAAAACTAGAGCAGGATTTTTTTTTGGTTCCTGAGAAGTTAATTTTTACTAAATCCATTTTTTTTTATTAATAGAAAAACTAGTGAAACAAGAGGCAACGCCATAATATGGATTGGTCCATAAAGTTATATAGAGGCTAAGTTTCTCACATATCACGATTCAGCTTACTCAAAATGTAAAAACGCATGCGCAGGTTATTTACTGGAATCAGAGTTTATAGCCTCAAAGTAAGCAGATAATTATTATCATAGAACTAATCAGTTTTAGAAGCATGTGAATTCAAAATTAACGTCAAGTCAAGAAGTAATTAACGTAAAAGCACCATACCCCAGCATCAACGTATTGGGGCCCTAATAATGGCTTCATAACGTGCTGGACAAATAGCTTCCCTACAGCTTCTTTGCTTGAAGATACAAGTTCGTCTATATCTTTCCACAGGAGACGTTCATGTTCAGTCAAAGCCGCAGGACTGTTTACCACCTGTGAGCCACTCTTTGGGGCCTTACTTATACGCATCACTTTCCCAATCTACGTAGACAACCCAGAAAAGCCGATGAGAGGGGGAAAAGTTACTAAAAATAAGTGCATGGCACAAGCATATTAAGAACGTTCAATGTTTCGTAGTATTAACAATTGAAAAAAAAAATTACAAAGGACTTATCTCCACAACATTGTTGATTCACATTCAGTGTGACATTAAAGGGGGAGAGGGTGGAGGGGGGAGAAAGAGAGAGGGTTGAAACGCACAAAAGCAGGAGAAAATCCAGTGTAAGCTAGAACAAGATTTTCAGCTCCTTCGCCTCTGTAAACCCAGAAAGCTGCGTCATCTACCCCGAGAGTTAACTCCATCAACTGATAAATATCGTTTTGCCTGAACATCCAAGCCATTTCATCAAACACATTTCAAGGGCACTTAAAATAAAAAGAACAATCCAAAAGGAAATTGCAACACCTATCAACATAAATCATCTGCAGTAGCTGATCTGAAAATCACAACGAGATCACGGAAACGAGAGGGGGGGAATGGGTGCAGCCAGATCAAGGAGGAAAACAGAACAGAAACCCTAGAAGAAGCTCAACGGTGAACAACCTTAATTATATTTGCCGAACCAGTGACGGAGGTGAGAAGCGCGACAAATATAAAGCTTCGTCCTCCTCGGTGGGTGGTGGTCGTAGAGATCTAGAAGAAGGAGGTGGGCTGTCACCAGCGATGGTGACTTGTGAAGTCGATGCTGGACTGGTCGGTGGAGTGGAGGATGAGGTAAAATAGAAGGTGCAAAATGGAGAGGGAAGCACAAAATGGGATTCCTTCGGTGTGATGGAATCCGATTCTGCCACGATGGAATTGGAATCCGATTCTTCCAATTTTCCATGCATCAGATTTTCTAGGATTTTACTGGTGACCATCCCTCCGTCTTAATCATATTCCAAGTTAACTTTGGAGACTCCGTTTGAATATCCCACATCTTACTTTTACAGAGTGCTTTCTCCCTTTTGAATAAAAAATAATTCATTCATAATATTGAGAAAATAAGATCAAAATATATCTAATAAGTCATTTCTCTCCCCTTCCTCCTCTTCTCAAATAAAAAGAGAATGATGGTTAAAAAAATGATCATTCGTGATAAATGTTAGGGCAAACTTTAGTAATGTATCAACATGTTTTACAAAGTCCTTAAATATGTAAATAATATTTACAAACCAATTTCTTCCTAAAATCAATCTAGCTTCCTATATAATATCCCAATAGAGGTGGTTTTGTAGAGAGTCCTCCAGAGTCATGCTTATCACATTTGCACAATTTTAGATTACATTAACTTTCGTAATTAAAAGCTTCCGACTATAATGTAAACCCATAGTAATGGCTTTCACCTCTATAATGGTTGGTGGTAAAGATTCAACCTTTGAACAAAAACCCAAGAGTCATCTTCCATTTTGCTGTTTGATAACTCCACCAATTGCACTTCCTTTCTCTTGTACCCAAGATACATCCATTCCCACAGTGAAAGACTCCTCATCTTGGTGGCGGCGATGGCTTTGTGAACAATTGCTTTTCCTTTACAGTGTCATGCTTTGCTTCAATCTAAGATCAAGTAGCGCCTTGAAACAAACATCATATGTGCTTTCCCCCCATCAATTTCTTCCTCTCCAAATATTCTTTTGCATTTATTAACTTACATATCCCGACAAACATAAGAAGAAATAGAACTCTAGCGAATGGGCCTAAAATTGAGTCTACCCCATTCTCTGTTGAGACTTCACTTCACCCACTCCTAACCCTCTAAATGACAAAACTTGTCTCAAAACTCAGGTTAAACAAAATTAAGCTGTTTTCTTTTGACATAGGTACAATCACAGAGTAGGTGCATCAAACTTTCATCTGTCATTTGAATATCACATTTCACTTCAAATTAACTTTTCAAAAGTACTTTCTCAATGTTGTTGAGTATGAATTTGGTGAAAGTTATAGGAGAAGCTTATGCAATGTATTTTTAAAATGTAATCCCTTTAATTTTTGATATGACCATGTTACCTCAAAATTTTTAATGACTATTCTACTTTTAATCTTTCTTTATATTTTTGTCACAAAAAAAAATCTTTATATTTTTTACTCCTAGGATCATTTTTGTATGATTATTTTCATTTTACAATTGATATTTCAATAGTGGCTTTTGATGGAAAGATGAATAGAGTTTGCGATTCAATTAGAAACCAAGTTATACATTATGAATTAAATAATTAATCATGTTAATTTTTGATATTAATGTATGTTAAACTATTTAGTATGTAATTTTTTTCAATATATCAAACTTTATATTTTTTGCTGTCATTATTTAACATATCAAATTTTTTGTTATCCAACAAATTTATCACATTTTTTAAAAATTTCTAATATATTATATTTGTATAACAAAAATTATAAATCATCATAAATTAATAGTATCATTTTTTATAATTGTACATTCAAAAACACATTTCACTATATATAATCTAAACAACTTTCAATTTATTAAACTAACTTTTGAAAAATATATATATAAACACAAATTTTATTATAAAAACTAGCTTTTACTAAACTAACTTTTATCAAATAAACTTTCAATAAATAGATTTTTAAAAAACTAGAAACTAAACACACAAAGAGTGCGAGACAAATCCACACTGCACACAAAAGGCACAAGGGCTTTGAAAACAAGAACACATGTGGACCAAAGGAAAAAGATAACCATTAGTCTTTATAATTTTATTGAATTTTATTTTTAATTCTTTTTATAGTCCCTGTAGTTTAATATTGTTAAGACTCAATCTTGCCAAGGGACCAAAAATAATAATAATTGTAATTATAAAGACTAAAAATAAAACACAATGAAATAATTATAGGGACTAATGATTATATTTTTCCTAAATTGAATTAGAGCACTCCTTACATTTAAAAATGTCTCATCTTCGGTAAATTAATTAATTTTTTTAAATTAACAATATCTTTCTATATTTTACTCTTATTTGATAAAGTGTTTAACTTAATGACAAATATAAAGTAATTCATCTATTGAGAAATTTTTTTGAAAAAGGCACATTAATTTTACCTTAAAACTCACATTTTTTAACATCCAACCATTACATTTTTTGATAGAGGAGTATTTACAATGTACAATGATTCAAATAAGTTAGGTTGAATCTAGATTAGGCTTAAGATATCCAAACACATAAAAAAATTTATATAGCAAGCTCAATATATTAGATCGGCACAAATACTCAAATTATTATATTTTTATGTTTTTTTATTTTCTAATCAATTTCAATTTTTACATCATAAAAACAATATTCGTCGAGCAATAACACATCATTTTTTTTTTGGGACTAACTAATGTGAAGAATGAAAATAAAAGTATATAAAAAGCACCATCTCATGTTTATTCTTTAAAAAAAAATTGAAAAGAATTTCAAACAAATTGCCATTGAAACGTTGACATTTCATTTAAAAGTGCGAGGTGTGTGAACAAAGAGTTTGCAAATACAAAGTGAAGATTGAAATAAATATTAATTTTATTAAATTAATAAAAAAAATTTGAGTATTTGAGTCAATCTTTTCCAAGTTTGAGCTTGTTTTGATTACTCAAATAATTTAAAGTAAAAAAAAATTTTCAAACTCGTGGCCTGGATTCTAAATTTTTTTTTTGAGTTTATTCAAATTGACCAATTGAACTTGATTCAAATTATCTCTTAATCACCTCACTCATTATTATTAAAACCAACCACATGCCATATATTGACTAACACGTGTTGTGAAAATTAGCAAATAAAGTGAACCATAAAATAAAAATAGAGGTAGGTTTAAAATTTAAATTAATTTAGTTTAATAGGCATTTGAGAATTGCTGGGAAAAAAGTTACCTAAAAATAATTATATATTATATAATATGCTATAAATAGAAGTATGTTGAGGAATTGTAGAGCTAAAAAAATAGGTCGAACTTATAGGGCCAATCCTTTTAAGCTCGATAATTACTAGAGACGAGCTTGAGTTTTAAAGTTTCAAAAATAGAACGCGAGCTTATAAAGGCTAATTTTAATGGATTGAGAGCCTAAACGAGCTAGCCCTGTAAGGTCGAGGGCCAACCCATTTAAGCCCATTTATTTATTTATATTTTAAAATATTATTTATTATGATAATATTATTGATATTTTTGATAATGCTTTAAATATTTAATTATTATAATAGTTTTTTTAGAATTAAAATTTACGTAACATTTGGTTTGGTTATTTTTTTTTGGATAAAGTTTGGTTTGTTTAATTCTAAATAATGATATATTTGGACAAAAAATTAATTGGTTGATCTAATTTAGATTCTAGACAATGATTTGATTTATGTTACGTATGTGTGTTAATATTTTTAAATTATTTTTTAATAATAGATTATTTTTATATTTATATAATTTTGTATTGTATGACTTAAGTTGAGAATTTATAAATTTCAATATTTTATTATTTGAAATAAGGAAACTTTTGCATAATCAAGATATTGTTGATATTAAAAATTAACATGTTATCTATGTGATTTAATATTAAAATAAGATTTTATATTGTAATGGAATGAATAAATTATTTTTAATTTAAAAAAATGATAAAAAGTAAAAGGGCTTGAAGCTCACAAAGCTGGCCCTAAATCTGTTATACTTAAAGCCAGGCTTAAGATATAAGCCATCTAAAGGAAACTTAGCTTAAATGAATTGGCTTTTTTAGGCTTAAGTCAATCAAGAACTGATTTTGTAAGATCGGATTAAGGGTCTATTTGGATTTCAGTTGGGTATAATAGATTATGAAAATAATTGATTAAGTGATAGATTTTAATCATAATTAATTATGTTATAACGCAATCTGCTTGGATACTGTTTTTCTAAAATTAATTTTAACGGAATTGAAAATGTTTAGATAATTTAATCAAAATCAATTTTAGCTATATAAATTACTTTATAATTTAATTCTTAAATATTAAATATTAATTTTTTGAGGATACAAAGTTTGAATTTTATTAAAAAAAAAGAAAAGAGAAGAGAATTTATTTTTATTTTTATTAAATTATGTGCGTTGTTTGTAATTTTTTCTTGAACCTTTCTTTATAATTTTCTGCAACATTTTTGGTTGGCTTCTCCACATATGCTCGGCTTCTCAGCTTCGGAAGAAAAGCGATTTTTTGCCCAAAATCGATTAACCCATTTTATGGGTGTTTGAATCATTTTGGCAAAAATTAATTTTTTACCTCAAATAATCGGTTAAAATGTTATCTAAACAGGCACTAACCCATTTTCTTAACTCTATGAAATTGATTCGATGGTCACATGTGGGAGGTGATTGACTCTAACCCAATTATTGGGAAATGGGCGCTTTAACCAAAACTGCAAAAAACAAGCGTCCTATTGGCTTGACATCAATCAATTAAGGACACTAGCAATACTGTTGGAGCGAATCTCATGTGTTTACTCACTTGCTTGCATGTAACGAGGTACTGAAAATAAAAGTTAGGTATCATTAAATTGATTAAAATATTTATTTAATGATTAATAATTAAAATTATCGTCAAACCATGACTAGTCTTATTATAAACAAATAATTTTATCATTAAACATGTTAAGATGGTAATTCAAATATTTATCGATGATTAATTAGCTGGGTTAATCCAACTTTCATTGCTATCATCCGAGAAGAAAAATAATTTAAATTATGAAGAACCCACATGTAATTCCCTATCTCCCTGTCTTGTGATATTGCAATTATTTATTCAGTAATAATAAATGCTAGCCACCCTTATTTTTCCGTGCATGGAAACAAATTGATCTGTAAAATGGGAAAGGAAAAGGGAAGAAAGGGAAGGAGAGAGAATACCAAAATTTTGAAAAACTCTTGTCTAATAATACTTAAAAGCTTAACACAAATAAAAATTCTAACTCTATTCATAGAGCTTTAACATGATAAAATAATAATAATTTAAATTCAAATCTCAAATTTTAAAATTAATTTAAAAAGCTAATGATAAAATTAAGTAATTAATATAATACCAATGGATAAATCCTTATTCAAATGTTACTAATGAACAATCTTAATATCTTAAATAAACCTTAATTATTCTAAATAATCATTATTTCATATTCCATCACATATCTTGTACTTTTTACATTTTTTGTCCCTTCTTGTTTTTTAGTGGTACCCCTTATAGTTCATCTTTGAGTGAGTGTTTAACTTCTGCTTTTTTCAAGCAAATGCATTCACCTTCTATTTACTCTCTCTCTCTCTATCCCAATATATATTGTGTCATAATTTTCAAAAAAACTATTTTTTTAGAAAAAATACATGCATCATGTTATAAAGTTTGCATAAATCATTTAACAACCATGTATGCAGAGATGTAGCTAGATTGACGTGTTTTTTACATTGTTTATAAAATTGGACCAGACCGGCCAGTTGGACCGGCGACCCAGCCATGTGTCCAATTTGGTTTTCTTGTTTAAGGCGGACACACTTGACCCGGGTTAACTCGAATGACCTGAGATTAACCCGTCTAAACTCATAGGTTAAGCAGTTTTGGATAGGTTGGATTTTTTAACCCCCAAAAATTTAAAAAATTAAGAAGAAGATAGAAGCTTGTGAAACTCTCCACTCGCTCTCGAATATCAGCCGAGCTCTCCCCATCCCTTAGCGTTCCTCAGCGTCCATAGTGTCCATTGTGGGTCTCACCTTCTTCACTACTCCCTCAGTGTTGCACTGCTACTCAAGTGCTCGATGCTGCGTTGTGTGTGTTGTCTTCAAAGATTAAGCAAAGATGCAGAAAGAGAAGCAGATGAAGAAAGAAAGAAATGAAGACCCAAATTTGTGACCCAATGTGTGAAGATGAAGTTAAGAGATGTAAGGCGAGTTTGCCACACATTAATAAGAGAGCAATAATGATGATATTTGTTAGGCTAGACTTAGGAGATAGGTGGTAGTAGTATTGGCAAAGTAAGAGACAGGGAGAGAGAAGGAGTAGGGAACAGTGGTGTTTGAGGAGCCGAATAAAGGAGAAGGAGATGGAGAAGGACGCGGGCCATAGCACATATAAGACACCTGTGAGCATCTGGACGCCACGTGATGACTCAAACTAGAGGCAAATAAATTGAAAAAAAGTATATATATTATAATTATAAATTTTATATAGTTGTATTTTTTAATAAAATATTTATCATTTATTATATAATGAAAAAATGTATTATTTTATTACAGCCAGATTGATCCAGTTAAACCTTTAACCCCTGACCTTTGATCTTAACTGACTCAATTACTCGTCCAATTTTAAATACCTTGATTTTTTATGTTGCAAATATTTGTCAAAGGTCACCTAATTTCTTGGACCAGCTGCCTTTGGATGTGCTAAAATCATTGAGGGAAGCTCCTTTATCAATTACTTACCATCTACATCACCCACCCGCACCACCGCAACGTCATTTTCAGCGTTAAAACAGTTATAATATAGTAATTAACAGCTACCCAGCTATGGCTAATCATGGAACTTGTTTCAAATAATCCTACGGACATTATTATATTGACTTTATCCAGAACATATGAGCAGCATGGATGCTTGAAAAGCGCAAAGCTTCCAGAGTCGGTATTTTCCTGTCTCAACTGTCTCAACTTTTGTGAACAAGTGGTTGCAATTTCGTTATAATATTTCTCTCTGTAAGTTACTCTATGGGTCTGAGACATTGACCAATGAGATTCCTTCGCACTCGTTTATAGCCTCTGACTCCGAGTGTCACCTGCACAGAGTATAAGGGATGTGAAATGAAAGATTATAGTACAAGAAATCGTTAGAAGGTTGACCCGGAGAGAGGCGTCAGTAGTATAAAGCAGGACATGATCAAATTTTGAGGGAGCAGTTACCTATGGTTTGTGTACAGATAAAATATTAGCATACTGGAACGTGTCTCAACTTGCAACCATTTTCTTCTCAAAACCAAATTAAGGATAGAAGACAAATGACAGCTAGCAATAGAAGAGGAAGACGAGAAGACAAAACTGATGGACCAAGGTTTGATTGCTCAATCCAATAATACTACGCCGGACTCTAATTGAAGGACTAAAAACAAACCAAAAAGTAGTTTCAGACTTTCAGTCCCGATTTGTTTAATTTCACTTCTCAGTACATGTTGCACAATTGAATAATTGTTATCGCATTATTAATACAAACAATTGGGACATGCCGCTCGAATACAAACACAACAGAACTTGGTTGAAGAAAGCGCATCAACTATGTCATGTACTTTTAAGCTAAGGTCATCCAAGTTCTAAAGTTTAAAATAAAACCTTCATTCGGGTCGTTATACATTTTATTTTCTGGATAGAAAGGGGGACCATCCCCATTGATTGATCATATGTATGATCGAAGCATGTAACACTAGGCTTGCTTGTTCAAAGATTGAGAGAGAGTAAATTTCACACTCGCACCGTTACGGGCTGGCTAGGTTTTATAGCGCAGAGGGGCTCACCAATCCAAATGATTGGTTTTATGTTTATCCTAAAGAATCAATGACAAACTTCGATCGTAGAAGCAGAGAGGAATTTTACGGTAGGAACAGACGTGAAGAGGGAAAAGTTCCGTACGAAACCAAAAAAAGGGACCATTTTAAGCATCTAATTTGAACATAGAAGATAGAACCTCCCAATCCCAAATAGTTTTCCCCCAACCGCCGGGATACATGTTTATACCAGTTTTCTGATCTTTCAAAGGGGACCCCATGGGCCCCACATGCAGAAATGTAGGAAATAAAGAAAAAGGTGGACAAAAAATGTAAGACAAACATCATCGACTATTAAGGATTGCTTTTCATGATATTAGCATACAACTACTCTGCTCTCCGCAATGCCAACTTTTCCTCACGTATAAGTGCCCTTTTTTCTTTGCCCCATGAATATCATGCTTCATCCTCATCCCTATCGACTCTTCATCATCTTAGCTCAGGGCAAACACGAGACATATATCCTGCCGACTTTAGTCCGTGCAAACCAATCATACATCGATAGCTATCCCACCCGATCATTTATAGTATGTAATTAAGTATGATGGTTGGATAAAGCATGTAATGAATTATATGGAGTTAATATTTCTGTTTTCCCAGTCTCACTTGGGCAATTGGAAGTCAAGATCACTTAAGATGGTTGGTTGGACTTGAGCAGTTAGAAAGCGTGAATATTTTTACGAGTAACTTAATTGACCTACTTCCCCTCCCACAAAAGGTAGCCATCGCCGCCCAGGCTACAACTTCTTTACGATCAATCAGTCATCATCAGCCGCAAAATCTCGTCTATTAGTCTATATATGTGTCAATTAAAGAGAATTCCAGTACCAAGTGAATTATCATAATCTACCTTTGATTCCCATTTCATTTTTAGGCCAAGATCATTCACGTCGCACCTCCAAGATTGTTCTGTGCAAAAGCATTATCGTACATCAACAAGCCAAGTTTATCTGTCCACCAAACAAATCGTAATACCAGAGAAAGCCTCCGCACAGAGCGTGTTCTTCAATATAAATTATTTAATTTGGTTGCCAGAAGATAAATTAAGCGCAGAGCTAACTATGAATCATCAAAGGTTACGAGATTTGGCATTGCATGTATTAACGGCGAATTGTTGTGCCAGAGTGATGATCTGGAATCAGCTTCCAAGGTTGCTTTCAGTTACCCGGTGTCGAATCGATCACAAAATAAAAAATTATTAGTCGATGGAGAACACCAGAGAAAATGGTCGGGAAATCAAGATGCACTATCCTTTCATGATTCCCTAATCTCTACTCATGTATATACATAAACACGTACTGATATACTCATACCGGGTTTACTATTTAAGGAAAATTAAAAGAAGAATAGTTGGGAGGTTAGATTTCGGGGGAGAGCCAAGGAGTCTGTTATTCCCAGCGCTCTTCCCACAGCATCCTCCTGCGCTCAGCGATGTATTCGTCTACGGTGCGATTAAATTCCTCCTTACTCAACTTATCCACGGAGCACAAGCGCCGCCCCAGTTCTCCGCCATATCTGGCAACCGCGTTGAGTCCGTTCAACTCTGGGCTCCCACCCACCACAATCCTACTTGAAAAATTCTCCGACCGTGTTCTCTGATAACAGTCGACATTAATAGAGATCTTGTTGCCAGTCATCGTTGTCTTAGACCTTAATAACTTGGGAGTATCAGCGAGAGCAGGAACCGGAGACTGGACAAGTTTGGAGCACAATGTTTGTGTGGGAGGTGGAGAAGGGACGGGGAACTCAGAAGCGGCGGTTGCGTGAAGGCGAGGGTTGGTGTCGTGGGGGAAGTGGTGGTTCCTGTGAGAGAGAGCGAAGATGAAGAAGATGATGAGATTTTGGAGGAGAAAGACATAGAAGGGGTGGTTGAAGAAGGAGGCAAAGAGAGCCAAGGAGTGGAAGAGGATAGTGCGGAAGCATGAGGAGCGGGCCAGAAGAAAGAGAGCGAGACAGAGGTTAAAGAAGCGCAAGGCTTGTGCGAATTTTCGCTTCCAGTGGTGGCTTCTGAGAGCACAGGCTTTCGGCAATGTGACGTTGCAAAATTCCATTGAAGGGACCAAGGGCGTGAGATCAAAGCGACAAAAGCGGCTATGGGATGATGAATTGATTTGAAGCGGGGGAGAGAGAGGGAGACCGGGGAGTTTATATGGTGTGGGAGTGGGACACGCCGGGATTTTGCTTTTGGATGGAGAAATTAAAGAGGGGACGGTGGAGGGTTTCCGAAAATTTATGATTTTGATGATTACAAATGGGCAACAGGGCAAGTCCAAAATTCATGCCCCCTGAATAAATGAAAGAAAAAAATTCATCGCAAGAAATTCCTTTTTTCTCTTTGGCTTTACCGCCTTTTATATCACTCAAATATCGTAAATGGATTCTCTTCGCCTATCATCTTAATTTTTGGATGAAATTTAGACATTTCAAATTTAGTGTTTTGTAAAACTACTATTAACTTTTTATACAATAAAAAAAAGTTAAAGAGTATTTTCATCTATCAACTATTGGTTTAAAAGCATCTAATATATTCTCTTTTGTTAAAAATGTAAGACATTTTTAATCAAATCTCATCTTTCAATAAAGTAGTTACCCACTTTTAAATTAACCCTATCTTTTCATATTCACTCTTATTAAACACTCTACAATAAATATAAAGTCATTATCAATACGGACACTTTTGAAAAAAATAATAATTACACCACTAAAAATACCTTACATTTTTAACATCTAACTTTTTAAAAAATGCTTCATATTTTTTAACAGAGCAAATAATAAACTTTCATTTGGTGTAATTTCTCCCTTCAAATTTTAAAATGATATATTTAGTACCTTACGATTAAAAAAATTCTAGAAAAGTACTGCAAAAATTATAAAAAAACTCATAAAATTATAAATAAATATCCTATAAAAAATTAATATTAATTAAATCTTTTTTAGGTCTTTTTTTATAATTTTTAGGATTTATTTGAAATTTTTTAAATCAGGTAATAGTTAAAATTAACTTTTTTAACATCAAAGTACCCACTGTGCTATTTTCAAAAGTTTAAGAAGAAAATTATACCATATAAAAGTTTGTGATGCCAAATGCACCTGAGTAAATAGTTGAGAAATAAAAATACTTTTTAATCTTAATAAAAAATAAATAATATTAAACATGAACAGTCAAATTTTATGAGAGGTCCAATTTCTCCAATCTCCCCACAATTTCAATTTTCAAATAGGAATAGGATTTACTAATCAAGATATATTTGATTAGAAGGATTAAAGAATAAATATATCTCTAAAGTTTTTTTAAAAGAGCATGCAATATTATTTTTTTTAGAAGAAACAATGTTACCTTTAAAATATGAAAAAGGAACAATGTTGCTTAGAAGTATGAAAAGGGGAGTAATTTTGCCTTATGGTTAATCTATACTAACCTTTGTCCGTTAAATATTACTTTTTGACCAAAAAATTTGACGTGTAACTTTCATCTTTCCCTCTTTCCTCCACGTGCCCCACCTCCTCTCTCACTCGACTTCTTCATCCCTTTTCGACAACTATTTGGTCTGAAGGAGCACTCACATCCGTCCTCCTCCTCCACCCACTCTTCCTATGCCATTCTGATTTCAAGGTTTTGCGATAGTGATCTCAAGGTCTCCTTCATATGTGAGAGTGTGATGCCGCTTTCAAAAGACTTGAGCCAGATCTAGAGGCCCGGCTTCTTGCCTGCTCTTCTTTCTCTTTCTACCATTTTTGTAGGGGCCTCTGCTCGATAGACGTACAGACAGATGTGAGGTTTCTTGTTCCATCGTAATGCTTGAAATGTTCCAAATCTGGGTCCACTTGCTTGACGGTGTTCCAAATATGGTCTACTAGCTTGATGCCTTTATGCTGCGTTCAACTTCATTCATTGCCAGAGCTTTGTCCATTGATGGTTAAGAGTCTCGCGATAACAGCACCTGTCCCCCTTCTCTTCTGCTGTCCTCCATCTTTTTTCTCCTTTTATTCCCAGAAATTTATGTTTGGTTCTTCAAAAAGCCAACACAAAAGCAATCCTTTTTGGGTTTGAGCTATTTTTCCCCTTTGTTTCTTTGTTAAATGAAAATAAGTCTTGGTCAATGCTGTTGGTCCTGTGGGTTGAATTTCCATAGGTTTTTGATCAATTTAATTTTTTTATGTAATTCCTGGGCAACCAAACGTGGGAGTGAATGTTGTGAAGACGGTTAGAAATTTTGGGGACGCAACGAATGAAGGTGTTGGAGAAAAGAAGAAAAGAGAGAAGGCCTGAAAGATTCGTGAGTGAGTAGTGTAAAAGGTCAAGATAGGGGCTTCATTCATTTTGGACTCATTCTTCAAACATAGAAAGCAAAAGAACTTGAACATTGACAATAGAAAACACCATTACAGAAACCCTTGATTTGTTTTTTTTTTTTTTTTCAAATGCCATTTGTCAACCACCTAGCAAAAGAAGTGAAAGTAACCGTCAAACAAACAGCCTCATTAACGGCAGGATGAAATTGTTCCATTTTTCATACTTCCAGAGCTACATTGCTTCCTTTTCATATTTTTAAAATAACATTGCTTTTTTTAAAAGGTAAAAGTATTAAGCGCTTTTTAAAAACTTCTTGTAGGATATTTTTGTCCCTTAACCCTAACTAACTAGAATTTAGATTCAATAAGCTGATATAAACAAATATGGGTTAATAGAAAATTAAACAGCCATGAGAATGATCAATGAAAGGAAAGAAAAGGATTAACAGATGCGTTGAGGAAAACGATTAATAGCGCGACCCATGATAAAAAATATCAGGGGGCGCATAGAGAAAATTCAAAATAAGAGTGTGTGCGTGTTTTGGCAGGGGGAGAATGTTTGTGGCGTTGAGGGCACCATGGGCAAATAATAGCCAGGTTTGTAAAGAATTTTAATTTGATTCTTATTTTGGCATCATAAAATTTTGTGATCATAATATAAAATGAATTCAATATTTTCATCCTCAGATGTGATGGGATGGTCCGATGGTGGGTTTAAGCCGTTTGCTTGGAGAGAGAAGAATTAAAGAATTCATGCATGGAGCACTCACCTTTTGGGACGAACACTCGCATTGCTGGTGGACATATAATATGGGCGGGTCCTTTTTTTTTAATAATACTTCCTCCATTTTATAATTTTAAATGAAATTATACATATCAATATAATTTATTAAATAAATACTCTATTTATAAAAAAATATTAAAGAGAAATATAATGTGAAGGGTAATATTAGAAAAATATTATTAATAAAATTTTATTTTTATTAAAGTGTTTTATGTTTTAAAATGTTGAATTTTTTTAAAAAAATATTTCATAATTGGAGATAAAAGGAGTAAATGAAAAAACCGAAGCACAACATATGATAGGCGTACGTTGATGACATGCAGATGTGCATGCTGATATCTACTTGATTGATTAATCACAAAGAACTTAATGTCGCCCCGCACCAACTACTTATAGCAGAAGAGAGCTGGTAATATCTGGCAATAGACTAATAGACCCCAGAAGAACAAAGTAGACAGGATTATTTCAAAAAGGGCAACAAGCAATATTTAATGAAGCGGAGGGGAAAGCAAAAGAAGATGGCCATCAGATTAAGTAGGAGGAACGTGAATTCCTTGATGATCCTCCACTTTTCACATACATGGTAGGGACATTGGGCACGCACAAGCCGTGAATCAAAAACCAGCCACAAGCCACATGCTTGTTGGTTGAATTTTTATCATTAGCCTCTGTCTGGGTTTCGACTAAGAGGCCGGGACACGGTGTGTGAGCTCTATTAGAAGCGCTGGGCCCGTTTAAGAAGGAAGTAGGCCACCACATCGGCATTTTCGCGGGCGTTAATTATTTTTACCTTTAATAATTTCTTGCCTCCATCATGGATTGATTTAGGAGTGTTCAGCTTAAACCCATTTCAATCAATTTAATATCATCCCGATCATATCAAGATGAGTTTTGTCCCGACCTAAAAATAATCAAGACAAGACTTTATGAAATAAGAGAAAAAAAAGTTCGGAACGGGACAAGACACGGGATGACCATCAGGACGTCCCGTCCGGTCCCGTCTTGAATATTATGTATATATTATTTTTTATTTTAAGGATATTAATTATATTAATATAATCTATACTTATATTAATTATATCAATTATAATTTCAATAATTGCAATTCTTATTTAAAACTAAATTTTTTTTATATTGATAATTTTAATGACCTTGAGTAAACATGACAATATCTTTCTTTATAATATATTAATTATATTAATATAATTTATTCTTATATCTATTTATTTAATAACTTTTATTTATAATGTATTTCTTGCTTTATTTTTAGAAGAGTAATTAGCTTAGTATATTTTTACTAAAGTAGAACAACAATGATTTGATATTATGCTTAACTTGCCTATTATTGCTACTCTTATAACTTAAAGATCACTTATATTTGCTATTATAATGTGTAGTTGTGATTAATATAATTCAATAATTGACTTTAAATTATTGTAATTTATGTACTTGTGTTGTTTTGATTTTAAATTTAATAAATTATATGATTTAAAAGCTTAATAACATTATTATTCAGATCTTTCTTTGATATTATTCAATTTATTAGGACAGCAAGACGTCCCGATTTCGTCTCGACTTCTAACGAGACAGATGACTTTCAGGACGAAATGAGACACGGGATCAAAATTCAGTCCTAATCATTTTTTTAGGATGGGACACGAGATGGGAGTGTTTCAGTCCCGTCCCGTTCCATGAACACTCCTGAATTAATTCCGGCCATCCAAACTAATTCTATCTTTACCGTTGCACTACACCGTCGACCCTCTTTGTCTCCTTCATCCGCTATTCTTCTTCCGTAGTTTTAATTACTAATTAGTTTGTTTTGAACACAGGCACAAGAATAAACACGCAATCAAGTAACCGATAAACTCGAAAATTGCTTTCTTCCTCAAATTTCTCTCTTCTGACCAGTCTTTTTGCTGAGAAAATGATAGAGGAATAATAAATATCGAATTGACATAACCAACTAATTTGGCCGAAGGAAACGTGGCCTGAGGTAAGGTTTTATGGGCATAGAAATGAACAGTTAGGATTAATGATACTGGACGGTCATGATAGAGTCTAGACTTACTTGCATATGACGTGGCGCAATCTGAGATTGTTGTGTGGCATGTGCAGCGATCTTGTTATAAATCTCAACTTGCCTCCCGTGGTTGAATAATTCCTCAGGGATTTCACTGGCTTCCTCCACAATTGTAGCTGCACCAGTGCAGTCTTTTTTTTTTTTTTTTTTGACATGGTTATGGCTCGCATTCTTGCATCCCAGAAAACCATTGCGGGTGCAGCTATAGGTCGCAAGAAAGATACAAAAAATCGATACAGCGACGAGTCCTGGGGCGAGAGAACAAGACAAAGTTTCCATCCAAAATTTTTTGACACCCTTGGTTCGACTCCGTCCTGTAAAGCTCATATTAGAGTAAGGAATTTCAAGCCAGCCGTTGCATGCTCTGTTTACACGCCACACATCAACAGTAATGACTCTACGGTGGGTATATACAATATAATCGACTTATGTATTTTCATGTCTCCTTCTGCTACGCACGTTAATCAGTTTATAGCCACTAATGGATTTCGTTTCAGACATTAGATTCGGCTCCTTTTAGCAAGACTCGGAGAGCTGACCCAAATAAGGTAGCCTCCATCATTCTGGGAGGGGGTGCTGGTACTCGTCTCTTTCCTCTCACTAGCACGAGAGCCAAGCCTGCGGTGTGATCTTCTGCTTTCCAATCTTTCCGAGTTCTATATCTATTGTTAAAAATTTTGATTACAGTGTAAATTTTTAATTTGAGGCCATGACACGCCATTCTTTCTTAAAGGATATCAACTAATTAATTTGATGAACATTCATGTAAACTCACAAAACTACGCTTAATTTTTTTTTTTAAATATGTATTAGGTCTCAAAATAAATGAAATGCTCTATATATCGTTCAAATAGTTGCATTCTTTTAATGCAAAAATTTGAAATGAGAATAAGTTTTGCAGTTTTTTTTTAATAATATTATCTGGCATCGTTTGTAGGTTCCAATTGGAGGGTGCTACAGGCTCATAGATATCCCCATGAGCAATTGCATCAACAGTGGCATCGGAAAGATATTCGTTTTGACGCAGTTCAATTCTTTCTCTCTCAATCGCCACATATCTAATACATATAATTTGAGAAATGGAGTGAATGTTGGACATGGATTTGTCGACGTAGGATAATGCAGGCTCTAGCTTCTTAATAAACAATTGATGACGACGACGACGACGACGTAGATTTAAAGCATGATCTATATCTGTGAACAGGTCTTGGCTGCTACTCAAACACCGGGAGAATCAGGCAAGAGATGGTTCCAAGGAACAGCCGACGCTGTGAGGCAATTTATTTGGATCTTTGAAGTAAGTTCTTTCAAGCTATAATTCTCCATATGTGCTGAACACTGAACATGGGACTAAATGGGTAGTTTCTGTGTCTAAATTATATCCTGCAGGAAGCCAAGCACAACAATATTGACAATATAGTGATACTTTCTGGTGATCATCTTTATCAGATGGACTATATGAACTTTGTGCAGGTGTTAGTGAAGAAATTTTACTTCTTACAAGTGCTAAAACCTCTAGTGATCTTTCTTGTTTACAGAAATTCATAGTTTTTTGTGAGTGCAGAAACATTTAGATGCAAATGCTGATATCACAATTTCATGCGTCCCCATGGACAAGAGGTACATGTCTACTTTGTATTATTTTTAGTAGCATGAAGTTTTGGTTTGACTTGGTTTTATCTTCTCGAGAGAGAGGATAAAGATTGTTAGATAGTCGTATTCTTATTTTGCCTTGCAGTCGCGCATCAGATTATGGGCTGATGAAAATTGATAAGAAAGGAAGGATTATACAATTTAAAGAAAAACCCAAGGGATCAGATCTGAATTCAATGGTAAAAAAACAAATATCCTGAACCATCTTCTTACCATTGAAATTATAATGGAAGGGAGTTAAATCTAAATGTGGATTGGCTGATGTATTTATTAATAATTACAGGAAGTTGACACTACTCTTATGGGGTTATCTCCCGAGGAAGCACAAAAATATCCTTTCATTGCATCAATGGGTGTTTATGTGTTCAGAACCGAGACCTTGCTGAAACTATTGAGATGGAGTTATCCTGCATGCAATGACTTTGCATCTGAAATTATTCCATCTGCTCTCGAGGAACACAATGTCCAAGTGAGAGTGACCTGCACACGCGCGTCACTTTGTGTTGCTATCCGTTAATCTTTTACAAACGGATTCTTTTTGGCCAAGCGTAAATGATAAGTTATAACTTTCGCTTTCATTCGACATTCCTAGGTATATCTATTCAATGACTACTGGGAAGATATTGGAACTATAAAGTCATTCTTTGATGCTAATCTAGCCTTAACAGAACAGGTTGGTATAATTATCCTTTAGTTTATTTTTAAAAAGGTTAATTCTAATTTAGTGACGGTGGTACGTAGTGATGATATATTCATGCAAAACTCGAGCATTTCATAGTGGTTACCGTAGAAGTCTAGTGTACTTACTTGTTATACAATATGACTTGCAGCCTTCGAAATTTAAATTATATGATCCGAAGACTCCTTTTTTCACTTCTCCAAGATTTTTGCCACCAAGTAAAGTCGAAAATTGCAAGGTATGACACCAAGTTTAGAATTGAGGACATGCTTGTCAGTGTTATAATGGTTGGAGACGATTGGTTTATTGGTAATGATGTCAAACTTTTTATAAGCATGCATGATAATTATCCACAATTTACGAAAATAGTTTAAGCCACTTAATTAAAACAATTTAAATTTTCAATAAACTTTATTTTTACATGAACTTGTACTTTTTTTGGAACTGGAAACCTCGTATCTATAATCTACATTTTTTATCTATCTTTTCTCTCTTCCTTTTTTTTTACCCCTTTTTTTTAATTCTTGTCCTCGTTTTTCTTTCATTTTTTATGTCCCAATTTGAATTGCTCTAATACCATATGAAGTTTATATACACTTGAGAATTGTCTGTTTCATCAAAATATAAAGCTCATACAATTGGTTACATTCCAAACTCTATATATTTCTAATATATTTTTTTTACCTGTTGGATGTGGGACTTCCTTATATAATATTCCCTCTATTATGTGACAGGTCACGGAGGCAATTATTTCTCATGGTTGCTTCTTGAGGGAGTGCTGCATTCACCACTCTGTTGTTGGATTGCGCTCGCGTTTAGATTCTGGCGCAGAGCTTGAGGTAATTAAGAAAATTACTTTATGTGATAATATTGAGACAAGTTTAGTCACTTACGTACAATGTCATCAGAACTCGGTGATGAATTTGTTCATGGGCTATATGTACTATTCAGGATACTGTAATGATCGGTGCAGACTACTATCAAACTGATTTTGAAATCGCATCTCTTCTATCAGAAGGAAAAGTCCCAATTGGAGTTGGACAGAATACAAAAATCAGGTGCATTCTTGTCTTTCAGTTGACTATAATATATGAATTTTAGATGAACATTACTTATGGGTTTATTGCAAATTTTAAGGAATTGTATAATCGACAAGAATGTCAGCATAGGAAGAAATGTGATTATTGCCAATCGTGAGGTAAGTGCAGCTTAAAATGCTTGCAAAATAAATAATCAGAGTCTTGCTTCCTCCAATTATCTCGTCAATGTTTGAACTTTGTTAAGCAGGGCATTGAAGAAGCAGACAGGGCCCAGGAAGGATTCTACATTAGGTCAGGCATCACGATCATACCCAAGAATGCCATAATTAAAGATGGAACGGTTATCTAAAACACTCTGGTCGTTTGTTGCACGGGTCTTTATGGGACGATCATCGAACTTATTTTTTTATATAAATGACAAGCATTTTTTCAATAGAACAACTTTCTAATTTTTGGGAAATTAATAGCTAGCTCTTTGAGTTCATGTATTTTGGAAATTACAGTTTCTCAATAAGCATATATTTTCCGTGAGAAAAGCGACGTTTCAAAGATCCCAACATCTTTTTTAAAATAAAAAAAAACACGAAACTAACTTGAAAGATATTCAATTTTTTTATCACCCAAAGCCATAACTTTATGGTAAAAATGACTTGAGATGGGCCTTTCCTGAACCCCTGGCCCTCTCTTCAGCCGTACGTGAGCCCCTTCTCCGCTTCTGCCAGAGGGTTTAACATTCTTGCCATTTTTGTTACGTGACACTTGTTTTTACTTTTAAAAAAGCTATCATGATATCATACCACGTATAAAGTACTAATATTTTAAATTATCTTGTATCAATATCATATCTGATATTAATATTTATTGATATTTTTTTGATACATATTCATAAAATATAAAAATATTATTTTTTTAGTTTTAAAAATTTTAATTTTTAATATGTATCCGATATTTATAGATTGCAATTTGATACTTTAAAACCGATATGTCAAGGTCATTTTTAAAAATTAAATTTTATTAAATATCGTAATAATAATCTTTTTTGTTCCTAATATATTTCTGTGAATTGATTTTAATGTCAAAGATTAAATTTTTCTTGAAAAAATAAGTTTTAGATATAATAAAAGGATAAAAATTATATTTTTTTCAATTATAAAAAGGTAGGAATATAAATCCTAAGTAGGGAATTATTAATAGAGACTAGATGGTAGGCAATAAGATAGAGATGGAATAAAAGTGCAATTAATAATTATGTTTTGTTGAGTATTATTATAAAAGGTTAAAGTGCATTTTTATCCCAAACTTTTTATCCCTGTACTCATAAGTGGGTTAATTTTTACCCCTGACTTATTTTTTTAAAGAGCAAAAAAAAAAACCTTTTACAAGGTGCCTAGCACTCTTCGGAGAAATAATTCATAGTAAAATTGCTTCACTTATTTATAAGTATAGGGATAAAATTGCTTTTTAAAAAAAAGTTTAGGGATAAAATTGTAACTTAATCCTATCATAAAGGATTATATACATATGCTAGTTTGAATAATTTTTTATAAATATATTTATATATATCAAAAACATATCATATCATATATTTTTAAAAATAAATGTATCAGCATATCAAATACATATTGATATATCATATCCGACACACGTATTAGTATATGCGCATCATAGGATAAAGATGAGACAAACAAGTGCACCGTACGACCATGCTTTGCAACCATGAATTCAATATTTTGAATGTCAAGGGTACCTGATCTCACAATCACACTTCTAATTTGTTTAAAACAGACTTAGTGAGGTTAATAGGGGCACTCGAGCCCAATTCTTTCCTAATCAGTCTATCAATATTTTGTTTTAGAATTCTAGAGGCACATGCTCACGAAGCTTTCGTAGGCATATTTATGAGCTTACTAAGAAGCACAAATTGGAAGTTGTGGCTTTACTAGAAACGCAGGTGAGTGGCATAAAAGCTCACATTTTAGTTAAATCTATGGGGCTAGCTTGCATTTGGTATCTCGCAAATTGTTGTGGTAAGAGCTAAAAGCCTTGAGATCATCCATTGATGGGCCTTGGTATATTGAGGTGACTTCAATGCTACTCTATTACACCATGAAAGGCACTCTTTACTATACTCACACAGTTCGATTGATAGAGAATTTAGTAACTAGATAGATGGGGTCTTTCAGATATTGGTTATCATGGTCCATTTTACATATGGAGGAGGGGCAATTGTGAGAGTCGTACTGATCATGTCCTTTTTAATAACCAATATATGTTGATAAGTTCCAAGATGTCATGGTTCTACATCTTCCCTTTTTCAAATCTGATCACTGGCCTATCTTGTTGAAGATGTGGTAGGAAGAGGAAGCCCGAAGATATACAGAGAAACCTTTTCAGTTTGTTGCTTCCTGGACTTTGCATTATGATTTTGAACATTTTATGAATGAGACTTGTAAAGCAAACAATGACTGGCATAAGAACATTATTCACTTTGCTGAAGGAGTGAATATTTAGAAAGAGAAGGTTTTTGGGCATCTTGGGAAAAAGAAACGACACTTGCTGAATAGACTTAGGATATGTTTGGTTCAAGGGAAGGGGAAGGGAGGAAAGAGAAGGTGAGGGGAGAGGAGGCAAGGGAGGGGGAGGGGGAGGAGGGGAAGGAAAGCTCCCTTCCAATTTTGAGGGGAGGTTTTGGAGGGAAGGGGAGGGAAGGAAAAATTTTAAAAATTTCCCCTCCCCTCCTCCTAACCAGGGGAGGGGAGGGAAGGGGAGGGCTCCCTTCCCTCCTCTCTCCTCCAACCAAACATATCCTTAAAGGCCTTTCCAAGGTGTTACGTGAGTGTCGTAACCAAAAATCTTTAGAGGACCTTCAAGCTACTTTATGGGTTGGATTAGAGGAAGTTTAATTTTTTTATTATATAAAAAGGTAAGTTACACCTGAAAAAGGAATAGCACAGAGGTGTGAGCTAAACTGAAAACTAATAATCCAAAAACTGAGAACAAAAGGAAACAATAAAAATTAAACACACCTATCCAATATTATTTAAAAGATAGGCCCAGCAGTAATTTGGGGATGATTGCAGAATACTCATCTCGTCATCCAATTGGTTAGCTCTCCTTGCTAATAAATCAGCACAAACTAAAACTTCACGATAAGCATGGGATATACCGAGGTCCCAATCTAAATATATCAAGGTCTTGATGTCATTAATTTCCACCTGAAGAGGATGATTAGTCCCATTGTCAGTAAGAAACAAGTATGATGCCTCTAGTGAATCTGTGTACAGCTTGATATTTTTGAGACCCCTCATCTTGCAAATTTCTAGTCCTGTTTTGATAGCCAAAAGTTCCGCAACTGTGGATTGATGGAACTCAATTTCCTTTGAAAGCCTACTAACCACTCTCCGTCATTCCTGATGAGTCTTCCACAGGTCGCATGTCAAGAAAGTGTGATGTGGGCTGAAAAAGCTAAGCGTGACTGGTATTTGCTTGGTGATCATAACTTTAAATACTTTGTGTGATGATGATGGGAGATGGCTTTATGAGTTGGAAGAAAAGAGCCGGTAGTTTGAGCTAATCCTAACAGGTCAGCCCGAACTGGCCTAAAAATTTTTTTAATGTTTGAGCCACCTGAATATGCTCAAGATAATTTGGGCCAAGCTTGGCTTGAATATCCGAATAAAAAAATAAAATTTTAAAAAATATATATAATATAATAAATATTAATTAATTCTTTAAATTTTATGTTATTTTATACTAAAATACTATATATTTGAGTGTATTACCATAGTAATTTTAAAAAAAAATTAAAAATATTGATATTTCATTATTTTTAATCGATAAAATATCTTAAAATAATATTTAAAATATATTTTAATATTATTTTTTATATTTTAAGACCCACTTTTTTTTAAAAAATCATTGAGTCCTATACATAATTTTCTTATCTAAAA
Organism: Prosopis cineraria; assembly: GCF_029017545.1. Classification (NCBI taxonomy): domain Eukaryota; kingdom Viridiplantae; phylum Streptophyta; class Magnoliopsida; order Fabales; family Fabaceae; genus Prosopis; species Prosopis cineraria. Next base: position 1,507,213 of record NW_026555333.1, read on the forward strand.
AAATATATTTATATTTTTTAAAAATAAGTAATTAATTATAAAGTATTACTGAAATTAAAAATAATTTTAAAAATAAAATTTGGGCATGTACGATTTCCTGACTTTACAACTAGATAAATATAATAAATAGAATAATATTCTTAAATAATTATTTGGTTATCATTCACACTAAATTTAGTTAAAAATTAAGAATAAATTAGAATAAAAATTTCTTATATGTAAAGGCTAAACAATATAAAAAGTTAAAAGAAAAAATAATTCTAAAAAAAGAGTATTTTACTCATAATTAAATAATTTTATTTTATATTATATAATGATGGCTATCTTTCTCGTATTCTTAAAAATAAAAAATACAATTTACCTTAAAGTTATTAAAAATTTTGAAATAATCGAGTAATAATTTTAAGTTAATGGTCTGATTATGATTGATTCGAGATTAAATTGATCATAATTAAAATATATAAAATATTTATATATGACTGTGATAAGAGTAATATTTAAACAACTAATACATTAATTTATAAGTAAATGAAATATTCATGAATAAATTATACACAATACGATAAAATAATAGCATAGCTACTTAAAGTTGATAAGTTTTTATTTTTTTATTTTATTATTTCAAAAATAAAATAATATTTTATACGTAATAAACTTATTTAAAAATTAAAATTGATTAAAAAAAGAAAAAATATTTTTAAAAATTTTTTGGTATTCAAGCAGACCCAAATAAGCCTGAAACTCAAAAATGTTAGGGTTGGGCTTGGTTATATAGATTTCTTAGAAGAGATAAGATATTCTAAACTTGATCAAAATAAATTCGACTCAAATTGAGCCCGACTTAAATAAGACTAGTCTGTCTGAATTATCAGCCCTTGAAGAAATATAAGGCAATGCTTTATCTTTGTTCACAAGGCTCTTTTTGGAGGGAAGCAATAGTAGTTCTAATCTCATTGCAGCCTCTAAATATCCAAATATTGACATATCTATATTAGCTTCTCTTTGAAAATATATTTTATCTTGAAGAAATTAAAAGGGCAATTTTTTGACATGGGAGCCCTTAAATCTCCAATTTCGGACGGGCGAGATGCACTATGTTTTCGAAGTCAATGGGATTTTATTGGTGAATCTGTAGTGAAGGTTGTGTGACAGGCCTTTATTTTTCACTTTAGTATTCAATGCATTAATGGAACCTTTTTTGTTGTCATTCCTAAGAAGGACCAACGCATGACAGCAATGTTAATTTTATATTTCAATTTATGTAAACAAATAAAATTAAATAAAGTAATATGTGTGCGTACTTAAAAAATTTATGATTGTTTAAAAAACTCAATTATTTTAAATATAGACAGACATATAACCTACTGGATCCTATAGTTTTACAGAAAGTTCAAAGATAATAAAAAAAAATAAAAATTGTTGTATGTTTGTGGTTATCAATTGATCGGTTTATATGAATCAAATCAATAACCACTATAATTAATAAATAAATAAATTATATTTTATTATCTTTGACTCAGTCAGTTAAGATATAAGAATTAACTGGTAACTATAGGGTTGTGAGTTGAGCCTTTATTTATTAAATTTACTTATATGATTCACCTATTACAATCTATATAAAATCATAAAGATTAATTTATTTGAATTTATTAATCAATGTAAATTTAATAAATAAATATTCTAACAAATAAGAGATTTCCTTTTGGAATTACGAAGCAGAGAGCAGCAAAGAGAATGAGTAAAAGGCGGAGGACAAGTGTGGCTCATGAATCATTGTAGCAGCTAGCGAGATTAAAGGGGAAAGCTAAGGGGGGTCCCAAGTCCTTGCGATTGGAGGAATAGGGTAGGGCTGTGCAAAAATTTGTTAGTCTTGTTTAATCCACTTCAATTTGAGATGATAGTCTGTATAAATATTAAACCTTCAAGATCAAGAAAATTAAAAAGATCAAATTATTTTTTTAAGTTGTATTGGATAAGAGACTAGATATTCGGGCCATTTGATTCAATCCAATCCTATTAATTTATTTATTATAATTATAATTAATTTATTTTTGACAAATATTTTAAGTGTAATTGATACTAAGGAGATGATTGTATGAAAATTTATTAAATTTATTTTTAAATTGTTGTTATAATGTAGTATTATTGATGTTTGTTGAGTGCTATTTTTGTTAAAGTTATAAATTTTTATCATTTAAATTACAACAGAAATATTTTTTTATTATTGGAAGTGATTATGGATTTATTATTATTATTATTATTATTATAAATATTTTTATTATCTTAATTAAGTTTATTAGGTTAAAATGTATTATTGCTTCTTATAGAGAAAAAAGGAAGAAAAAAAGCTAAGTGAGTATTGAATTAATAGGATCAGTCTCTCAATCCTACAAACCAAGTCCGATTCTATTAATTTTTGAGTTGTCACTGAATAAAATCAGACTACAAATTGTTTAATCCAATTTTTTTTATGAAAAGACCGGACTTTAAATTAGGATGAAATTCAGTGCCATCTTATCTTTTGTATAGCTCTAGCCAGGGTATGAGAAAAGGACAAGTGTCGTGTCGTGTCATGAACAGTGAATTGGACTACCAAAAAAGGAACGTGCGCAACTAACGCTCACCCTTCATTGCATCCGTACGGTGACCATCCGACCTTCCTTCTCCCCTACGCAACCCCCGTTCCCATCATTCATTTAAAAAAAAAAATGCCATTCTAAATTCATCACACCATTCCTTCTTAAATTCATATACTATCACTCTGAAATTTTTGTGTAGCATATCATCCCTGTCCTGTTAATAAAAACATGCTATCTCAATATAAATTGATTTTATGATTGATAATATTATAAAAAATAAGAAATAAAATCATTAACAATAATAATAAATAAGATTTTATTTTTTCGATTTCTATTTATAAATTTTTTCAGTATGTTTTAATAAAAAGAAACCTTAAACTCATTAATTTTCTCTTAAAATTTAACTTTTGTTCACCTCTATTTCTTAATAAATAAAAAAAAATTATTTTTAATATTTTTTAGTATTTAATAAGGATATAAAGGTAAATATAAATATAAAAACTACTAAAATATTTTATAAATAAAATTAAAATAAATTTTATTTTTAACTTATAAACAAGGTCAAAGAATATGTGATTTAATTGGCACAGTGTATATTAATTTTTTATTAAACAAAACATAAATGACATCATACACCTGATTTATAAATAAATTTTTCTACCATCACGGCACTTCACCCTCCCCCTCCCACTCTATTTGACTGTGACTTTTGGGATGAAGCTGGACAAAAAAAGAAAGAAAATAGAAAACTCAGACATTACCGCAAAGACTTGTTTGGTATTTATGTTTTTAGGATGTGCTTGGTTTGAGAGGAGAGAGAAGATTTTAACAAATGAGAGAGATTTGATATTATCTTATTTGATTTAAGAGAAGAGAAGAAAAAAAATAATTATATATAAATAATTTTACATTCATTTTATTAGTATTGATATATTAAAAAAGTATGTCTGTATTTTTTAAATTTATCATAAAAAGCATATTAATCAGAGTTTAATAAATTTTATTCCTCTCCTGTCAATTTCCCCAAATTCGGAGGGATAAGTTTGGAGGGGTCCTCCCAATTTTTTAAACCAAATAAGGGAAGGGGGCTAAAATTCCTCCCCTTTTCCTCCATCCCTTCCAATCAAACATCCTCTTAAAATTTGAATGGCTCAACCGTAATACGCCAAGTCGCTGATTCGGTACGTTCCAAATTTTATTTAACAAAAAAAAGAAAAACAAATAATCAGCTACTCCATAATAATTTCGTGTTTCCTTGTCAGTGGTCTCTTGATTCAAACTATTCGATTCAAAGCACGGGGGATACACCATTTGAGCTCACACTCCAATAGCAACGCCTTCTCTGCCCCCAACTCCAAATCAACGAAAATTTAATTAATGTTTTCCAGAAGCGACGCTCAATTTCGCCCCAAGCACTGAATACACCCGTAAAGTCTTTCCGTCTGCCATCCAATAACTGATTGGAAATTTGGGACCTGTTTGTTTTTTATTTTTAAAAATTATTTTTTTGTTTTTAAAATAAAAAATTAAATATTTATTTAAATAAATGTTTTTCATTTAGTTATTTTTTAAAAAAATAGAAATAATTATAAGTTGTTTTGGTTTTACTTTTCTTGTTTTTAAATTACACTAAATTTAATTATTGAAATTATAATTATTTTGATCAATTTTTATTATTAATCACCATCATTAACTGTCTATAATCATAACTATTAGTCTATTTTTTAATTATAAAATTATTTTTAATTGACAAAACCAAACAGATTTTTATTTTTTATTTTTAAAATAATTTTAAAAATTATAGTATAAAATAGTTTTTAAAAATAGAAAATGAGAACAGAAACCAAACATGCCCTTGATATCTCTGCTTTAAATTTGAATGACCAACCCACGTCGTTCGGTTGGACCAATTTGGGATGCTCAAAATTTTATTTAATTAATAACAAGGAAATTAAATATTAAAAATAGATAATAACAATAGCGTTTCCTTATTAATTAGTACTCTTTTAATCCAAACATTAATTACCCGCACCGTTTCGCGATAATAGGTTTTCTATCTTTATAAGTATAAAGTTAAGAGCACACATTAAATGAAGATTAAAGTATACGTTTAATCTTTTAATTTTACATAATATTTTATTTCAATCTTTTAATTTTATGAAGTGTTTTTTTAATCTTTTAATCCCAACACTCTTAATTTTATCCCAATAAATTTTTATATTGGACTTTCAAATATCAACAAACATTCTCAAATATTAATATATTAAGTTTAATTTTTTTAAATAATAATGATTGACACAAAAAATAATCATTTAAAATTAATAATGTTAGGGTTAAATAAATAAAAAAAATACGTTACAAAATTAAAAAGACTAAATTAAAATCTTATACAAAATTAAAAGACTAAAAGTATACTTTAAATTAGAATAAAAAAATGAAACCTAGCTATCATGAATTGTTTTGTAAGAATATATAAAATAAAATTCACATGAAGCTACATTTTTAGAAGAATTTTTCTATCTTAAATACAATGCATATGGAAAATTATTTATTATAATTTTTAAATTTTAGTCCTATTACAAATTTAATTTTATAACCCATTATATTATTTTCATAAAGTAATTGAGAGTTTTATAACATGAGAGAAGGGAGTACAGGAGTAAGCATTCAAGTTTCATGAAAGAGATGGAAGAAAATGCGTGGGTAATAATGAAGAGGTCCCAAAGGCGGAATAGGAAGAATGGAATGGAAAGTAGAGGAATGAGGGAGGCAGCTAAAAAAGAGAGAAAGCAGCTGCCAGTCAAACGCCACCTAACCAGATTACGGGCCGTTGGGTGAGCACGAGACAACACTCCAGGTCCCTGCCTTCTGTCACACTATCACTGAATATATATATATAAATACAAGCATATAGCACTGCCCAACGACAGAGGCCCCGCACTCTGAACAATTTTGATTCCTTTAACCCTGTCACTGTCATCATCCACTCTTCAGTTATCGTCCTCAGTCCTTCAATCCATTTGATTATTCTCTCCCCTTTTATCTCTTTCCCCTTTATTATTCCTCTCCTCCATTCCCACTGACACAAACTCACTCATGGGTTCAGTGTCGGGGATCGTTTGTGTCACCGGGGCATCCGGCTTCATTGGTTCATGGCTTGTCATGCGACTCCTCGAGCGCGGCTACGCTGTTCGAGCCACCGTGCGAGACCCTGGTTCCGTTCCTAGCTCCCCACTTTCACCATCGTTGTCATTCAATGATCATTCATATATTGATTCATTTGATTCGCAGCTAACATGAAGAAGGTGAAGCATTTGTTGCAGCTGCCAAAAGCCGACACGCACCTGACTCTGTGGAAGGCCGATCTCGCCCTCGAGGGAAGTTTCGACGACGCCATCAATGGCTGCGCTGCAGTTTTCCATGTCGCCACCCCTATGGATTTCGAATCCAAGGATCCTGAGGTATGTTTATGCTCCTCTCTCTCTCTCTCTCTATATATATATGTATGTATGTATGTATTACACAAAGACACGATGCTATACTCTATAGGCCTGTTTCGCATGTGTTGCATGATGTGTGAAAAATAAGAAAAAATGATAATAAAATTTTTTTAAAATATATAAATGATAATTTAATTTTTTAAAATGTTATATTCTAAAATTTTTAAAATTTTTTTTATCATTACTAAATTTATATAAATTATTCGATTACTCTTATTAAAAATAAATGATTCATAAGTTTTATTTAAATATTCACAACTTTTTTTTTATTTCATAACAATGTAACAGTAAATAAAAAATTTAACATGTGAAGTTGTGATTTGCTGTTGCATTATTACGAGTATAAGAAAAAAAATTGTAAATATTTAAACAAAATTTATAAATTACTTATCTTTAACAAAGATAATTTAATAATTTAAATAAATTTATTAATGATTGAAAAGTCGATAAAGATTTTAAAAAAATTATAATATTTTGAGAGATTAAATTATCATTTATATATTTTAAAGAGGTTTTATTATCATTCTTTCAAAAATAAATCGTATTGTTCATAATTTATGAGACACATTTTCTATAAATTTTATTTCATAGATACACACACTAGTATTTTGATATTTTGATTGGACAAAGGGGCCTAAAAAAAAAAGCCCACCCAGTTATCTGTTTGCTGTAACATACCATCGATAATGTGTGACTTTATTTATCATTTCTATGTGATTATTGATTTTGTTACATAATTAATTTTTTGGATTAAATTCATATTGTTTTTTGACATTAAAACTCTAAATCCGTCTTGGTATGGAATTTAATTTGTTTAACTAGCTAATTAAGGCTAGATTTAAACTTAATAATTAGAGTTGATATCAGTTTTGAAATTAAAAGTCAGCAAAAATGAGTATCGTAACGTATCATATCATATCATTTCTTTAAATGCGATTGAAATAGCACGTTCAAAATGTGAGATAGCTTGAGAATTTCTCAATTTATAAAGTGCTCGTTTGATTTCATGACGAAGTTCTGTCCTTTTCAATATAAAAAAGCAAACATAGTCGAATGACGTTCTCATTTAATTGAGGTTGATCTTTAGAAATTTAAATTTACTCCCAACAAGAGTGGAATAGAAGATATAAAGAAAAGTTTGGATATGGACAAATTAAAGAGAAGACATAGTGTTGAATGTACAATATTATTCCAAACCTTCAAACACTTCGACGTTGCCGAAAAAAGTTTTTTTAAAAAAAAAAACGAAGGAAAAAAAATAAGACAAAACTCGAGATAAATTAAACAAAGAATAAGAATTATATATTATGAGTAGAATTTTGCGATGTACTGTGTTATGTTTTTTGTAATTAGTCCGAGCAGGGGCAGGGACGTGGCTCAGCCAATCCACTTCCCAAAAAAATAATAATAATAATAATAGAGAAAAAATAGCTTGAACTTGAAGTTCGGTGCTAATCCACCATTTCTCCACGATGGCGGTATGTAAATAAAAGCCCCCCCGCAAAAATTCACGTGGGTCCTACTATAGTAATAATAGCATTCAAGAGTTGGCCGTACTTAACTGACCTGCTGGTCAAACATCTTCATATTACATGGTAAAACAACTTGAATTTGATTGGGAACATTGTAGAACGAAGTGATAAAACCAACTATCAATGGTTTACTGGATATCATGAAAGCATGCCTGAAGTCCAAAACTGTGAGAAGATTGATATTCACATCCTCTGCCGGGACTGTCAATGTCATAGAGCACCAAAAACCTGTGTTCGACGAGACATGCTGGAGTGATGTCGAGTACTGTCGCAGAGTAAAGATGACTGGTTGGGTTAGTTCTTTCTCCCCCCCCCCCCCAACTCTCTCTCTCTACACCTTGCACTTGTTCTTGTCTTACCTGTCGGACACATGCATCTGAGAGACATATCAGTAATCTCGTACATCTCCAAAACTAAATATTTTGCAGATGTATTTTGTTTCAAAGACGTTGGCAGAGCAAGAGGCATGGAAATTTGCCGAACAGCATAACATGGATTTCATCACTGTAATTCCTCCCCTTGTGGTTGGTCCCTTTCTTATGGATTCAATGCCTCCCAGTCTTATTACTGCTCTTTCCCCCATCACTGGTGCGTTACGCTGTTATTTTGTCTCTGTTAACTTCAACTTTGCTCTCACTTAATTTATCATATGCACTGTGATTTAAAGTATTCTAATTGCAGGGAATGAAGCGCATTATTCAATCATAAAGCAAGGCCAATTTGTTCACTTGGATGATCTCTGCATGGGTCACATATTCTTGTTAGAGCATCCTGAAGCAGAAGGAAGATACATCTGCTCTTCCCATGATGCCACCATTCATGACATTGCAAGAATGCTTGATCAAAAATACCCGGAGTGCAATGTCCCCATCAAGTACATCCACTCTTCCCCCTCTCTCCCTTTATGTTTACTTCATATATAGCGCAGGACTAATTGTTGTAAACATACATGATTCGTGATGTTGTTTATATAGGTTTGAGAATATTCCAGATGACTTGGAGATTGTGCACTTTTCTTCCAAGAAGATTAAAGACTTGGGATTCCAATTTAAATACAGCTTAGAGGACATGTTCACCGGAGCTGTTGATGCCTGCAGAGAGAAAGGGCTTCTTCCCAAGTCAACAGAAACTCGTGTTAATGGCACCACTGATCAGAAATGAAAGTAACAAATGTGCTCGTTTTCGCCATTGTCTTGGCTCTTGTGTTTAGTTTTTGGTATTTTAAATTTTGGATTGGGATATATGAGTGCTGGAAATAAGAATTGGTTGGGAAATGATGAAGTTGCCTTTCGGGAGGACATTTAATACTCTCGTCTAAAGCTTGGATTTATTTTCCATTATTCAATTCAAGTTTGTATGTTTCGCTCACTCAGTTTTAATCTAAGGAGGTTTTCTTAGCTCTGTTGATATCTCTATGCATGAAATGATAAATTCGATTTTGAATTCGAATGTCGACTCTGTGTGTGTGTGTGAATCTGATCATGCCTGCAGAGGGGAATGAAGCACAAGTGTACGACACACATGGAAATTATAGGCTCAAGCAAGCAGAGCGATTTGAATTAAAACTTACATTTATAAGGAAGAATAAGCAATTTGGCAAAGTCTCGAGATAAAGGTCAATGGCACCTGAGCAAGAGTAACGAAAGGTCGTCACTGAACAGTGCCAACAAGAACGTGTTGGAAAAAAAAGATGGCGGTGAGGCATCACAGAGAACACACATAAAGCTTTGTTTTAAGCTAACCAGTGACCGCCATTGTCGATCTCCGCTCTTCGTCTTCAGCAAGGACCCCATCCTCCGTACACCAAAACAATAGCATTTGGATTTAGGACTTACATCCTAACCAACTTCAAGCCTAACCTAGTTGATTTATCAAATAAATTTAGGTCATATTCAAGTATATTTTGTTAAATAAATTAGATTTATCCTTTTAAAGCCTAACTTAGGAGCCAAACAGACCAGCTTATTCTCTCTCTCTTACACACACACATATTGTGTAATATATTACATTAGTTTCACCATTTAATTTTTAATTAATATATTTTTTTATTTCTAATTATGTTTTCAATTGAATTGGACTTATGTATTTATTTTAATGCTATTGCTTTACTATTGTATTATAGTTGATAAGTCTTTTTAATTATTATATATTGTAATTGATAAATTAAATTATATATTATATACTAATAGTTTTAAAGTATACTTGAGATGTTTAAAATTAAAATGCGACTTTTAAATTGGTTGTCAGGCCACATCAGGCTCAAACAGTGAAAAAAACATTATATGGACTTAAAGTCAAGCTAAAACCTCTAACTTATCATATAAGTTCGGGCCTATTTAATCAAAATCTAACTCAACTTAACATATTTTTACTTTTATTGCATTTATCAACTTTGTAATTTTGCAGGCTGAGCGCCGGCTTTGATAGCAAGATAGAATCCATTATTTGAACAAAACCATGGTTTTGCTAAAAAAACCTGAACACCCTCCATTTCTCTAGAATCAATTATTAGAAGTAAAACTCTGTTTTTATAAGCTGTATGAAGTAACTTATCAGTTTCAATTTTACTGTAACCTTCATTTATTATTCGTCAAAAATATCAGCTGCCTAAATATACCCCTGCGCGTTCTTGTGTCTTTCATTTCTTTGTTCAATTTGTTCAATCTTATATTCTTCCTCAGCTCGCCTGTTTACTGTCAATCTTTGGATCCATAAGTTTATGAATTAGCTAGGCTTGTGAATAGTTTTTATGTTTCTATAATTAATTTCTTATTTCAAAAGAAACTCCGATTACTCTTCAATTAAAATAAATTAGAATAACACGTTTGTTAATTGACTGCGGCAGAAGAAAATTTGTATACGCATGCTTTACATAAATTAAGCATCATGAGTCCATATATGTAGAGTAATACGGATCACAAAACTCACACAAAGATTATTTCCATAATATAAATTTATTTAAACTTAGATATATTGATTTAGTCTTTACATTGATTAAATTATTAATTTCACTTTTCCTATGACAAAAACATTTAATAATATTATATACAATTTCATTATTATTTATACTTCAAAAAACAATATAATGTCTTTTATGGCAATTTACTAATTTACACATTTAAAATTGTTTTTGACTAGAGTTATCCAAACATATTTAATTTTATCAATTTCATCTAAACACAATCATATTATAACATAATTAATTGTAATCAGAATAAATTATATTAATCAATTTTTTTATAATCAACTATATTTAATTAAAATCCAAATACAACCTTTGCTGGTAACAATTGCTGATGTGATACATGTGACCCCACTATAGACGATAGCCTCCAGGATGTGTCTGCCATCGATTTATTCTTTTGTTGGCCAAAATATGACATGTCAAATTAAATAAATCCCTTGACATATATAAATAAGTCATTATAAACTAATAATTAATCAATAGTAAAAAATTGCATGCAGTTTGAAATAAAAACATTACCGTGAAAATAATATTTATAAGTAAATTATTTATATTTAAATTTTATTTCCCACATAGTTTTAAGCATTATTAAAAAATTATACAAAGAACGAAACAATGCAAAAAAAAGCCATTCATATAATAAAAAAATAATAAAGCACAAAAACTTACTATTTAGATGTAATTTGAAATTTTGAATTATTTATCCATGATCTGAAATTTAATGAATTATTTATGTATCTCAATAATTTCATTACTCCTTCTAGTCCTATACATTAGTTACCTCCTAGGCTACTAGAATAGTTTAACGATCTTATGCACCAGTCACCTCGTTTAGAAAGATAGAGAATTATTAGTTTTTTTTTTTGAAAATCATCATCATTTTTTAGTTACGTAATGCATTCCTACAATTAATAGTCATGAGATTAATCACTCAAAAAATTTAAATTTCATTTAAAGAGTTATTCTTTTTCAAAAAAATTTTTATATACACCTTCAAAAATTAAACCCTAAAATAATATTTAAAAGGCTCATATCATTACCATATTTGCCATGCCCATTTAGTCATTTCATGCTTTTAAAATTCTATAGAATTTATTTTTAAAAATACTTTTAAACAGGGATTAAATTAGGAAGTCATTTCATTTTAATTGCTGTTTGCCAAACTGTCAATTAAACCCCACCAAGAAAAAAGAAGAAGGGGGGGCCACCCGGCCACGTGGCCGAATGCTGGTAGCCAGAAAGGAATCAGGGATCTCTTTTTTTTGTTGTCCTCTCTTTCCCTCCACTTCTCCCACCTCTATCATTCAAATTTTTTTATTAAACAATTTTTTTAAATAAAAAAATTAATGAATGATGGGGATGAAGGAAGTAGAGAAAAATAGAAAAAAAAAAAGTGAAGAGACCCCACTTTCACCGGAAAGAATCAGAAAATAATAGAAAAATGACAACACATGCACTGATGCACATCCCGGATGCTAATGCTTGTGAGTAGTGAGGCATGTTGTAAAGGCGCCAAGTTCTTTGACTTTTTGGCCATCAAGCGCCAAGTGGCCAACAAAAAAACAAACAAAACAGAGAGAGAGAGAGAGAGCCAAGTTGATCCTTGGTAGGTTGGGCTTCATTATTTCTGGTGCTTACGACTTTAAGTTGGGGCATATGGGTTTTTCTGACTTCTGCGGGCCAACTTTTATTCCTTTTCAGTCAGCCCCACTTTTATTCCCTTTCTTTTCTTTTCTTTTCGGGCCTTTATTTCTTTCCGTAGTCTGCCTATGAATGGGCTCATTATTTTTTCAGTTTCCAGATTTTTCAAAACAAAAGTTTTGGGACTCCAAAACGGGTTCAAAAGCCCATATACTTTATGGGTTTGAGCCATTTTTATTACTTGCGGGATGTCCTAAAGCAGTTATTCTAAGTCTGTTCCGCCCCAATAAGATTTTTTAGTCATTATTGGGCCAGTTTTTGGGCCTAATCAATTCTAGTACGTTGAAGTCATATCGGTCCTCTCTCTTTCAGTCTTTTGTAATTTTGGTATCAATTTCCTACAATTTTATTTATAAAGTTGAGTTTAGTAGAAGAAATTAATTTTTCACAATGTAATAAATCAATATTTAAATCTTTACTAAAAGAGGTATTTATATTTAATTTTCAATCATTCCTTAAATATAATTGCCTCTAATAAAAAAATATCTACACTCAATAAAAAAAAGAGTCCCACAATTTTGAGGCATCTCGTTTTCAATTTTAATGTGAAATTCGGCCCAGTATTCCTTGTACGTAATTCCTACTTTTCCCGTCTTCCGCCATATATCACCATAGCTTCTCGATTTAACATTGAAAACTAAATTGACTGTAATTTGGTCCAATTTAATTTGTTGGAGTCTTTTAACTTTGGGTTTCCCAGATGAGTGACAGACCCACAAATTTAACTAGCATATATAAAAATATACTCTTCTAATACAAAAAGTGTATCATGAGAAACTAAAATGAGAGGAGAAGAGACGGTCCAAATAGAAGAAAAAAAAAGAGTAATCATAATAGCAAACATAAAATGCGTCATATTTTTTATCAGACCATGAAAATTATAAATGTACAAAAATAAACGACGCAAAAAAGTACGGTTATCAATCACTCAGTGGGGCCGATTAATTAAAAAACAAAAGTTTTAGAGAATCACATTTAGCTCCTTTTAAAATAATTTATTACAGATAAAGATCCATAACAAATCTCATTTTTAAAAAAATTATGAGTCTATTTTAATAATAATTTATTTTGTGTTAATTTTTATCTGTGATTAGATCTGACTGTAATTTTTTCCTTTTTTATGGGGCAAAATTAAAAAAAAAAAGTTGTGGGGTCAGAGGGCAGCTGCCACCATTTTAATCGGCGTCGGTTCGTCCTTGACGTGGATTGACTGACATTTTTTTAGGTTAACTTCAACCGATTGCTTCCCAATTTCCACAAGTTGTGTTTGGTGGGTGTGTATGCAAGGGAAAGTTTAAGAAAGACCCATTAATTATAGTTAATAACAAACGACCTTAACAATTTTAAAATTTTAAGTGTAACACCTTAATTTTACTAACTAAAAAATTAATAAAAAATTATGATAATAAAAATATTTAAATTAATAAAAATAACTATCAAGGTGTAAAGATTTAAAGTCAATTCTTAAATTTATTTTAAAAATAAATTCATGGAGGATTGGGAAACTATAATGGTCATAAAAATTTATCTAATAAATAGATATTTAAAAAATAAAAAATATTTAAAAATGTAGACATGATAAAATTATTTAAAAAAGTTATCAAGGCTGTAAAAATTAACCATTACTATTTAAACCCATAAACAATATTCTTTCACAGTAGAAGAGAGCTTATCATTGTAGAGAGAAAAAAACTTAAAAATAAATATTTCATTTCATAAAAATCTAAACTTAATAAAGCCTATAAACATGTGTGTTACATCCCACCATAAATTCTTAAATATTTATTTCAATAAATGTATGGACACTTAAAATTTATATTAAAATATTTACTCTAAATAGATCAGTTATGCAATTTATGACTTTAGGACTTAATTAGTAGCACCCTTGTCAATCATCAATAAATAATAAATAATTTTCAAACTCAATCTAATTTAACATTAAGTCTTATATTGACAAGTGATTATTCTACAAACTAAAAAGGAACTTAAAACTTACTCAAACTAAGCCCTAAGCTTCTAAGTGCTTTATTTTTTGCTTCAATAAGCTCACCTAAAATGTTAAAGAAAGGGGTAAACACTTACATCTCAATAACTCAAAATTTCACCATATATGTACAACTAACAACTACACACAATTAACAATGTATGCATAATATAATTTCACCATCATTATTAAATTATGAGCACAACAATTTATTGGCCATCATTCATAATAATTATATGTAACACAAGATGATATGTAAAAAAATCCCTTATTGCTCTATCATGTTTTACATCGTTGACTAGAATTATAAGCTTATCCACAATCTGGCCCACTTATTGGATTGATCAAAGTATATCTGAAGCTTGAGATATACCCAACTGAAGGTACAAAGCCCATGCCCAAGTCTATGATTCCTCTTAAAAAACCCAACCAAGAGGTATTTCTGTCCTATGATTCCTTTTTACAAACTTAGTCAAGCAAATATTGAGGAATGAAGCTCTAAAAAGAAAAGTACAACTACTGTGCGAGAAATGGAGGCAAACCACGTGGTCATAGTTATGTACAAATTAAAATCCACATCATCATCATCATCTTCTCAGCCTATTATCAATACATGACATGCATATGCAATAACTAGAATACATACCAATAAACTTGAAAAAAATGTAGTACCTCACATAATTATGGTAATAAGTCACGAATATGGTTGGCCAAATTAAAGTAATTCATTAGATTTCACAGTCACATCCTTTACAATTTCTCAACAATTTGTTGTATACTCTATATATATGCATCCTACTCAATTAGACAAAACAAACAAGAGCATATTTATATAAGCTACCACGAAAAATATAGTTGGCATACATATGAAAAAAAAATCTCAAGTTACCTGTTCTTTTTAAATTTACATGCAGCCACGTGACAAATATAAATAGTAAGAGCTCTCAATGAGAACTTACAGAAGGCACCCATATGTAAAAATGTTAATATATAATTTAAAACTATAAAAAATTATCCTAAAGGTATTACAAGGTTATCCTAACACCTTAAAACTACACCAAAGAATCCAAAGTATTCTTTTAAGTTTATACCTTTTATTTTATATAGACCAACTTTGTTATATTGATATCTCTAATAACTTTTGTATGCTTCATAATAATTGATTTGAAGTTTCTATTCAAGTCAAACATTTATTTTAAGTCCTAAACCTAACTCTCGAAATCCTCAAACCTTACAGAAAATTTATATTTAAAAATTAAACTTTCTAAAAACTTAAAATAAATCTACAATTATTTATAGAGCAATTTTTTATCAATAAAAAGATCTAAAAAATTCTGCATATATCGCATTCTAGATTTTTCATCTTCTAAAAGCTAAAAACTAAGAAAATAGATTGATATAACCAATACTTTGTAACATTTACATCATTTTATAAATCTTCAAAGCACCTTTGAAATATTTGATCATACCAATCCTAACCTTTCTCACTGTCTCGTGCACTGTCTCTCTCTCACTTTCTCTCTTGTTTGGCCACTAGGGTGTGGAGTGCATACGTGCTTGATAACTGGGGTAATTATTAAACGTGAAAAGAAGAGTTTGTTGTGGGCCCACACCCAAGGTCTACTTTTTGGGAAAATCATTTTAAAGTCTCATGGAAGCATTCAAAATACACTGAAGTTCCATAAATTCATTAAATAGCTGCCAGATCCCAAAGGACTTAAGGGTGAATAAGTTTGAAAATGAAATTACTAATTTGTCCTCTGCCATTAAAAAGGAAATTTTGCTTAAACATAGATCTCATGAAGCCCATGATCAGCGATACTGAAGATTGATGCATATTCATGATTGTTGATCACGGTAGGGTAATTTTCACTTCCTCATATCTATGATTACCACCCTTGTCTTCATCTAAGTGAGGTTAGAGTGTTCATCCATGACCGCAGCATTTCATTGACAAAAAATAATATAGTGATTGTTGAGCGAGTAAACGATAGCTCATGCGTTAATGATTTCATTATTGTTTAAGGGTAGGATAATGCTTTCTGGGTATACCTACTATCAATTGATTTGCATAGCTAATGGGTATGGATTATCTAGTGTGACATTGATACGTTGAAAAATATCTGATATGAACAACTCTACATGTCAATAGTGTATTCTTGTGTTGTCAATATGTTATCGATAGTTGCTGATACACTGTATTGTGCAGGATGACTTGTAAGAATGCTTATACCACCGAAAAATATGTATTATGTTATTTTTTTTATATAGGGGATATTTTATATATTATTCTCAAGTATGTGATGCAAGTTTCTTTTATTGCAAAATCTCTATTATGAAACAACGCTGCATTTTGTCAATAGTGGATGAATGTGTTGACATTATGTTGTGTGTAGTTGTTAATATATTGTGTGTGGTGTAGATTGACCTATAAGATGATAAGTTCTTTTGAATAACATATATTATATTTTTTTCATATAGGGGACATTTTCAAAATTATGACCAAGGAAGTATGCAATAGGTTAGGGGAGTGTTAGAATAAGAACAATAAAGGAACGGACAACGTATAAAGAGTTGATAAGAATGATATCATCAAATGAGTAGCACATACTTGCTCTTGTTTAGCATGGCAAATGAGTGGAATACCTTGTGTAAATGCATGTGCAGCAATCAAGCTAGTTTATGGCAATGTGTATAATTTTATGGATAAATGTTACAAGTTTACCGCTCAACAGAAGATATATGCCAACAATGTGAAGCTAGTAGCCACATATGACTATCCATGTCCATAAGCATTGACAGTGACAAATTTATTAACCCAAACATGCTTGAAGCTACCAATGACTATAAAGCCTTCGGGTAGGCCAAAGCATAAAATAAGGGAATCTCAAATCCAAAACAAAAGGGTTTATCATTGTGCAAGATGCCATGAGACTGGTCATACCTCCAAGACTTGCAAAAATTCTAATCCATGCTAGAAAATATCAAAGACAAGTGTACTTTTTATTTATGTATTTGGAATTTATTTTTTTGTTTATTGCACCTATTTTATCAGCACTTGTCAATGAAGAATGCATAGCTTATCAATGAAGTGATAACTTGTAGTCAATGGCCAATGGCAAGTAGTCAGTCGGTTCTTGTAACTGGTTAATTTTTAAAGAGAATTATTGCACCTAATGTATCAGCACTTGTCAATGAAAAATACATAGCTTGTCAATATAATAATAACTTATAATCAATGGCCAACGGCAAGTAGTCAACAGGTTCTTATAATTGATTGATTTTTAAAGCGAATAACAGCACTTAATGTATTAACACTTATCAATGGCGAATGCATAGCTTGTCAATATAGTGATAACTTGCAGTCAATGGCCAATAGTAAGTGGTCAACAAGTTCTTATAACTAGTTGATTTTTAAAGAGAATAATGGTACTTAATGTATCATCACTTGTCAATAGTAAATGCATAATTTGTTAATATAGTGATAACCACTTCTTAATTACCAATAGCAAATAATCAATAAGTTCTTGCAACTTGTTGATTTTTAAAGAGAACAACAGCACCTAATGTATCAGCATTTGTCAATATAGTGATAACCACTTGTCAATTGCCAACGGCAAGTAATCAATAGGTTCTTGTAGTTTGTTGATTTTTAAAGGGAATAACAGCACCTAATATCAACACTAGTCAATAGCGAATGCATAGCTTATCAATAGAGTGAAAACCAATTGTCAATCACAGTTGGCCACTTGTTAATATTTAATTAATAAAACAAACTATTTGCCACATTTACAAACTTATAATCACCATTCATAATAACATTGTCTAAGTTAATTACACGAAATAGGTTAACTATATAAAAGGACATGATTATTAATAAAGTTATATCCTAAAGTTCTATCAATAATCTTTTATTTCCTCTTCTTCCTTTCTTGGGATCTTTCTAACAAGGGCATGGCTTCATGCTCCTTCATGCTGTTACAATGACTCAATAGCCACCACAAAAATTCTATCTTCCTTCTATAGAGGTCATCCTACACCACAAGTCAATCTTATGAGGTACAACAGAGATTTTGCAATAAAAGAAGCTTGCATCACATGCTTGAGAATAATATATAAAATGTCCCCTATATGAAAAAAAAACATAACATAATACATGTTTTTCAGTGGTATAAGCATTCTTACAAGTCATCCTACACAATATAGTGTATCAACAACTATCGATAACATATTGACAATACAAGAATACACTATTGACAATATGTAGAGTTATTCGTATTATATATTTTTCAACGTATCAATGTCGCACCAGATAATCCATACCCATTAGCTATGCAAATCAAATGATCGTAGGTATACTCAGAAAGCATTATCCTACCCTTAAACAATAATGAAATCATTAACGCATGAGAAATCGTTTACTCACTCAACAATCATTATATTATTTTCTGTTAATGAAATACTGCAGTCACGGATGAACACTCTGGCCTCGCTTAGATGAAGACAAGGGCGGTAATCATAGATATGAGGAAGTAAAAATTACCCTACTATGATCAACAATCATGGATATGTATCAATCTTCAGTATCGCTGATCATGGGCTTTATGAGATCTGCGTTCAAGCAAAATTTTCTTTTTTATGGTAGAGGACAAATCAGTAATTTTATTTTCAGACTTATTCACCCTTAAGTCCCTTGGGATCTAATAGCTATTTGATAAATTCATAGGATTTCAGCGTATTTTAAATGCTTCCATGAGACCTTAGAATGATTTTCCCTACTTTTTTTCTTTTCTTTTTCATTTTATAATTACACACACTATATTATAAAACACCCATACATAACATTTTTACATTACAATTATAAATATGAACATATTCACACATACACTGACACGCACACAAACGCACGTTTATGCACTTTTGTTTTCTTTTTATTTATTCACACACACACACGACATATCTTATATTACAAATTTAAAATATAAATAAATATATTTATTTTTAATATTTCATGCATTTGCTTATATATATATATATATATACATATATCATCATCGTCATCGTCGTCGTTAATGCTTGAAGATGGATCCGTGTAATTTATTATTTTGGATAAATTTTCTTTTTAAAAAACAACTTATTTAACTTACTTTCTAAATTTCTAATGTTCAATAATTTTTTATGTATCAAAATTCCTTTCCTGTACATTAAAATTTTTTATAATTAATTTATCATCTAAAAATTAAAATTTAAGATGCTATACAAAGGTGCTGTAATTAAATTAAAGTGTCAAGAGAAATTATTTGACTGTTCCTATTGAAAGATAGCTATTTACCCATTATTTTAAGTTGTTTGTTTCTATATATACTGTTATTCATTATTTTACATCAAGTTATTTATTATCTCATTGTTTGTTATTTGTTCGTTATTTTTAGTTAATAATAAACTTTTTTTCTTATTTTTTGTCATTTGTAGTGGACAAACAACCGGCAGTATGGTAATAAATAACTTAATGTAAAGTAATGAATAACAATATGTAGATAAACAAACAATTAATATTAATAAGATGACAATACTTGAAATGAAATCAATTAAAAGTAATAAATAACTAACAGATAGTAAGGTAATGAATAATTTAATTTAAGGTAATAAATAACAGTATGTATGAAAATGAACAATTAGTATTAGCATAATGACAATACTTAAAATGAAATCAACTAAAAGTAATGGACAGACAATATATGCAGTAAGGCAATGAATAATTTAATATAAGGTAATTAACAATGGATAATAAGGAAACAAACAACTTGTATTTGTTTCGTCCGAGGATATTTTGTGAAAAGTGTGAATTTTATTATTTTTTTTAGCATTTTAATTTCATTTTAGTGCTCTTGAACTTTAGTGAAATTTCATAATTTATGAAATTCTCTTTTTTATTAACTATGGTCAATGGGTTTTATTGAAATTTCCTTTATATATAATTGTATTGGGAGGATTGGAGTATAATTCTACCCATGCCAAAGGAAAATTTATGCTTGAGCCCCATGGCACTAAAAATGTTATTTAAACTTCTCCCCCTTCCTCTCTCCCTTTCCCCCTCTCCTTGTTTTTTTGAAAAAAAAAAAAAGATTCCATCCAGTTAAAGTGACCTAAATGAACAATTTTTTAATTATTTTTTCCTAAAACATACTCCATATCAAATTATAAAATAATTTAAAATAAGATTATGCATATCAATTAAATACAATGATAACATTCAACAAACTTACTTTTTTAAAAATAAAACTATAAACTTTAAAAAATATTCTTAAATATTTAATCATTATGCTACAATATCATTTTAATTTTGTATCCACTTAAAAGACAATATTAAAATATTATAATTAATAAAATATTATTTTTAAATTATCTTATATTTTAAAATAATAAAATTCTTTAACTTTATTTCATAATTTAAAATAGAAAGAGCAATAAAATGCACAAAGCATGAGGGAAGTTAAAAGTTTTAGAAATTGAATCATTCATTAAACTGGACTAAGCATTGATTCACTATTTATTAGTCGAACCATGATCAAATAGTGATTGAAGCAGTTGATATTAAATTAATATATTTTTAATTTATGTATCATAATTAAATAAAAATACGTTTGAATATGTCATTTTTTTAAAAAATAGATTATAAATGTCTGGTAATATAATTTATTATTGATGAATATATAATTAATATCAAATATAAATGAAGCTCTTCATTTAAAAATAAAGAAATATGTTGATAGAATGATAAATATTAGATATTTTTTAAAGGCATGTTTAAACTAAATTAAAAAGATCAAGTTTAAACAAAAAATATATAAAAAAAATAAAAAGTATAAAAATTAAAAAGATGTGCCTACGTTAGAAGAACATCAAGATATATGTAACAAAAAAAAAACCAAAATCAAAAAGGAAAAAGGAAATAAAAAAAGAAGAAGAAAGAACTCATTTAATTGTACTCTCTCCGTTAAAAAATATAATATATTTTTTAAAAAAATGTTAAAAAATATAAGGCATTTTTAATCTTTTGAGGTATAATCATTATCTTTTTTTCAAAAGTACCCTAATGATAATAATTTTATATTTATAGCAGGATATTTAATAGGGATAAATATAAAAAAATAGATTTAGTTTAAAAGTTAGTGATTATTTTATTAGGAGGTGAAATTCAATTAAAAATATATTATATTTTTTAATAAAAAGAATATACTGTAAGCGTATAATATTTGTTTGTGCCCCACATACATAGAGTTGGAAAATGGGTGGGCTCGGTCCATATGAGCTCGAGCCCTTAAGCTTGATTTTTTAAAAATATTTTATTTTTTAAAGCTCGACCCTTATAAAAAGGGCTCAGGGTCAAGCTTGTAAGTTCTTATTATTATTATTTTATTTTTAAAAATTAAAATTTTTAATTTTAATATTTCATATATTTTTTAAAAATATAAATTATAATATTTAAAAATTAAAAATAAATAATAAAAATTATAATTTTAAAATATAAACATATATTTTAAAGTTTAAATTTAATTTTCAAATTAAAAATATTTTTTTAAAGGAAAAACAAAAAAGGATTTAAAAGGGCTGTCCGAGTTTATTTTTTCAGGGCTTATTAGAGCTGGGCTTGAAAATCCAATTTTTTTTAAAAAAATTATTTTTTTAAGCTCGTATTCTTCTAAAAATGAATTTAAACGAGCGACTTGCAGATTCAACTTTTATTTTTGACTCTATACATACACAAGGAGGCGTGCATAACTATAAAAAAGGGTGGAGCACGCTGACGTGTATGAGAGGGCTGAGCTTTATTTTTACAAAAATCACAGCTCATGGCCCAAATTTTTTAGTATTTTATTTTAAATTATGGTTTGTTTTATTTTTAAATTTTTTAATTTGGTCTGATTTTTTAAAAGTAACTGGTATGATTTTCCTGATTATTGACCAGTTTCCTAATGGTTAGTTTTAAAGGGTTAATCCAATCGAATTAAGAGCTAATTCTTCATTCAACTAATTGAATTAGTTAGTTCGTCTTAATTTTTAAGGCTATTATAGACACAGCAATAATGGTGAACTATTACATTATAAAAAAGAAAAAATATAATTTTATATCTCTATATTTTGCTTGAGTTTTACTATAAGTCTTTACATTTGTTTATATGTTAAGTCCTTATATTTTTATTTTTTAATGTTTTAAATCCTTATAACACCTCTCATGGAGAGACTTAGAGTATTAAAAAAATATAGGAACCTATCATAAAATTCAAACAAAATATAGCAATTCAAAATTATATTTTTTCTACAAATGGTGGTGGTGGTGAACACACACACACAAAATTATGTTTTTTCTATAAGAAGTGGTGGTGGTGAACTCACTCTCTCTCTCTCTCTCTCTCACACACACAAAATTATGTTTTTTTTATGATGATCTCTCCCTCCCTCCCTCCCTCCCTCTCTAAGAGCCCATGTTTTTTAATTTCACCTAAAAACCCCTACCTTTCATTCCAGCTCTAAATATATAAGGATCCCTCTTCACTGGTCCATGACCATGTGATATAAACTATTTAAATTTTAATTTAAACAGTTTAAATTTAAAATATTTATTTTTTATTAATGAAAATAAAAATTTTAATAAATTTATTTATTATTAATTTAAATTTGATTTAATTTGAAGGGGCTTCATTTAATATTAAAATTTTCATAAATTAATTATGTAGATTTACTCTAAATAATTTTGTATTTAAAATTGTTAACTTGTAATTTTTTGAAAACATTTAAAAAGTGCTAGTTAAAAGGTTATTTTAATTTTTAATATTATATTTATTGAAATAAAAAATATAAAAAATTTTAATATAAAATTTAGGCTTTTTAAATTATATTTTTATAGTTAATATGTAAAAAGTATAAAATATCTAAATTGAATTTTTTAAATTAAACATAGAATAAATTGGTTTATCATAAAAAATTATAATTTTTAATTTTTAATAATAAATGTAAAATAAATAAATACGTTAAATCTAGTCCGACCGAATTAAAATCTAAATACATGGTCCATATCATAAGACGGACCTGAGGAGGAAATTCAACTCTCCGCAATCATCCCAACATACCTTCTAGAAGAAGCTACCTTTCCTCAATGGCTTGTCTATTCCACCCACTCTCTACATTTGCTTTCCTCTCATCGACTCCATCTCGCTTCATTAATTTGAACGACGCAATGGTCTCTGATATTTTAGTTTGTACGACTCCATCATTGTAGCTTAAAGAATTCGGGATGCCAAAAAAATTACGGAAGAATTTGAATCTTTTATATTTACAAAAATAAATACGAAAAACATATTTATTTAAAAAAATTGAGATGTTTTTGTGCGTGAACAATAAATATCAAGTATATCAGCGTTGAATTTCAGTGGATAACAAAAAGGTCTCAAATTCTCTCACTATAATTTATTCGAATGGAAAAAATACACAAGACTTGATAAAATAAGTATTTTTAATTTTTTATTGAAATATAAAAGGACTAGATTTCAAAACTATTTGAAATTGTGCCTTTATGTGTCAATGATATAATGTTTGTAACTAAAAAAATTTCGGCATGTTCATTCTATCGTGACTTTCTATTGAGTTAGGGGCCGACTCTTTTATTTAGATTGGGCCTAACTCTTCAGTTACTCAGTCCAAATAGCTTTGTAACTTATTTTAGCCATGTTCCATATTTTAACCCAAACAAGATGATAATTTACAAATAAAATAAGAGTCAGTTTAAACTGAAATTAAATAAAAGAGAATGAATATTTCCTTTAATTTTATTTATAAGTGATTTCAGTATTAAAAAAATAATAAATTAAATTATAAATAAGATCAAAATTAACATTTTCCCCGTCCCGGAAATAAAATCAGAGAAGTAAATAATACAGATGGGGAGAAGGACTAACTAGGAACCGCAAGTCCGCAGGCAGGCACCTAACACAAAGGGGCATAACTAACCTTCTGGTGAACACGTGACGAAAAGAGCATCCGAACCCAGAGCATTTGTTTTGGTAAGAGAGACCGACAGTCTTTATCTATTCCACTCCGCTCAACTTCACACTATAACGACTCCATCTCTATAAAGCCCTGCCTTTTCAATCCATACACACACACATATATATATGTACCATCCTTAACCTTCAATTGACTTTTCGTTCCCAATATATAACTTAACACCGAAAGAGAGAGTGAGTGAAGGAGAATCATATGGGTTCAGTGTCGGAGACCGTTTGTGTCACCGGGGCATCCGGCTTCATCGGTTCGTGGCTCGTCATGAGACTGCTGGAGCGCGGCTACACTGTTCGGGCCACCGTGCGCGACCCTGGTTCCATTCCTCCCCGCTCTCATCATCATCGTTCAATTCATATTCATGAATCGTGACACCTTTGTTCATCCATTCGTTTGATTCGATGCGCAGGTAACGTGAAGAAGGTGAAGCATTTGCTGAAGCTGCCAAAAGCCGACGTGCAACTTACTCTGTGGAAGGCCGATCTTGCCCACGAGGGAAGCTTCGACGACGCCATCAACGGCTGTGCCGCAGTTTTCCATGTCGCCACTCCTATGGATTTCGAATCCAAAGATCCTGAGGTAGGTATATACACGTGCGCGCTCGCGCGCACAGACTATTCACTTTGTTTTTTTCCTCTGCATATGTAACTAAGCAACATGAACTTAGCTTCTGCATCTTGCTTGTGTGAAAAACTAGTCGCACGCGTATAATCTATATTATAACTCACGCAGTCACGGTGTAAGATTTTCTTTAATTTATACAGTGCTATTCTGACTGGACTAAGAAATTAAAAGAAGCCACCCAATTATCTGTTTTTTTTCTAACATACAATCCATCTATTGTAACAAGCAAAATCTGTGAGTTTGTTTACTGTGTTTATGTGTTTGTTCGTTTTTTTAAATCATTAATTTGATTTTATTTAAATTCAAATTATTTTCTAAAAAATCGAAATCTTGTGTGGATAGTGGGCACAGAATTCAACCTCCTGGGGCCTACGAGTTCAGGCTAGTCTAATTTAAATAACTGAGTTGATGAGAGTTTTAAGAAAGTCAGCAAATTCGTATCCCGTAACATCTTTACATTAATTACTACTGAATTAGCTCGCGGAAAACGTACATTCCGGACATTCTACTGATTAGATGAAAAAAAATCTAAGTGAGGATATGGACAAAATTAAGAGAAGATAATGTGTGTTGCGTTGGCGATCCTTGAAATTTTCAATAGTCCAAGGCGGAATAAAAATCGAGGACAAATACCACACGCCTGAGAAGCTCAAGAAGTTCTGAAGTAGGCTCATGGAAAGTGATTACGGTTCAAAATACTTTGATACGTGACCTAATTGTTATTCCCCTTAATATTTGAAACAGAATTTTCTAACCATTGATAATTGGCACGCGCAAGGGGCATTCAATTGTCCTAGTGCACATAAATGACTTGATGGAAATATCATTGATCACGTGTTTAAACAATTTGACTTTGATTGGGATGTTGTAGAATGAAGTGATAAAACCAACGATCAATGGTTTAATAAGCATCATGAAAGCATGCCTCAAGGCCAAAACTAGAAGATTGATATTCACATCCTCCGCCGGAACCGTTGATGTCACGGAGCACCAAAAACCTGTGTTCGACGAGACTTGCTGGAGTGATGTCGAGTTCTGTCGCAGAGTAAAGATGACTGGTTGGGTTAGTGCTTTCTCCTCTTCCTCTACTTTTTATTCGCGCCTGGATTGCTTCCCTCTTGGACATCTGAGATAGATTATCCCAAGCATTTACAAAACCATCTACTTTTTATTCGTGCCTGGATTGCTTCCCTCTTGGACATCTGAGATAGATTATCCCAAGCATTTACAAAACCAAATATCTTGCAGATGTATTTCGTTTCAAAGACGCTTGCAGAGCAAGAGGCATGGAAGTTTGCCGAAGAGCATAGCATGGATTTCATCTCTATAATTCCTCCTCTCGTGGTTGGCCCGTTTCTCATGGATTCAATGCCTCCTAGTCTTATTACCGGCCTTTCTCTCATCACCGGTACATCTAATATTTTGCTTTTATTTAATTTCAGCCTCGCCATCACTCACAGTACATATTTTAACTTAATGTATATCCTATAATTGTAGGGAATGAAGCGCATTATTCAATCATAAAGCAGGGCCAATTTGTTCACTTAGATGACCTTTGTATGGGTCATATATTCTTGTTAGAGCATCCTGAAGCAAAAGGAAGATACATGTGCTCTTCCCATGATGCCACCATTCATGACGTTGCAAGAATGCTTAGTCAAAAATACCCAGAATACAATATCCCCACCAAGTATAGCCTTCCCCCACTCTTTCTGTAGTTAACTATGATTCATTTGCAAGCGTGAATGAATCGATGGACATTGCTGGGCTAATTGTGAACGTGAATCGTTTTGTAGGTTTAAGAATATACCAGATGAGTTGGAGATTATCCGCTTTTCTTCCAAGAAGATAAAAGATTTGGGATTCCAATTTAAATACAGCTTAGAGGACATGTTCACCGCAGCTGTTGATACCTGTAGAGAGAAAGGGCTTCTTCCTAAGCCTGCAGAAATCCCTGTCAATGGCGCCGCTGATCAGAAATGATTTGGGATATGTACCCTCGTGGCGTGTTCGCAGTAGTCTTGGTTCTTCTATTCAGTTTTTGGTATTCTAAATTATGGTTTGGGATATGAGAGTGTGTGTGTGTGGGGTGGTTCCGAAAATAAGAATGGCTTAGGACACGAAGAAACTGTTGTTGTCTTCGTCTAACGCTTGGATTCGTTCCACATTACTCGATGCAACTTTGTGTATTTCTCTTGCTCAATTTTACTCTTCGGAGATCGGATCTTTTCTTGATTTTGTCACTTGTTTAGATCTCTCCGCACTGTGAATTTGGATTTTGGAGTTGATTGGCTATGGCAAGCATACCAAAGCAATAAGGCTATGTTTGGATTGGTGAATTTGAATTGAAAATTTTACATTTAAAATTCATATATTTTAAATTATTTGTTTGGATGATATAAAAAATTATAAATTTTAATATTAAAATCTTTTGTTTGGATCTTAAATAAAATTTTAAATTTTATATTTGAATTTAAAGACAACGCAGAAAACGTAGGAGGTCTAGTCTAGATCATGGGTAGTGGAACAATCTAGGTCGACTATGAATGTACGAATTTGAACGACATTAGTGGTGTAGTCTTGATCTGCAATAGCAATTTAGTCTTGATTAATGTTTGCGGTTTGATCCTGAACAACATTTATGAATTAGGATGGAACAATTACAACAGTCTGAGGTTTATGGATTGTACTTGGATGATGTCACCAGACCATTCACTGTTAATAATGGTGTTTGGCACCGAATGATAAACAGATCAAAGATAGTGATCATAAATCAGTGTTGGACAGTAACGGTGATGGCAAACTAACATCGATTGGATAAGATGGATCACCACGGGATAGTGGCAGCAGTCTGTAGGTCAAAGTTAGCTGTCAAATCCTAATCAAGGTTGGCAATCCAATCCTGATCGAAGTTAGTCATGCATGGCCTTCTAGTCTTGGTTGAAGATGGCCATTGGTCTTGGTTGGTATCTACAGTCTAATCCCAATCACTGCTAATGATCCAGTCTTGGTCGAAATCAATCTTGTAGTCGTTGTGGAAGGTCGTCTTTCGATCTTGGTTGGCACCTGCCATTTGGTCCCAGTTGAAATTGGCTGTTTGGTCTTGGTCAATGCCGACCAACTATTCCTGGTTAGCATCGGCGGTTCGATCTCGATCGGTGCTGACAATCCAATCTTGGTTGAAGTTGTCGTGTGGTTTCAAATATCTCCCTTGCCTAATTACATTTAGCAATTAAATTCAAGATAATCTTTGGATTGACCTAAATTAGATTATCAAGTTTTTAAATTATAGAAAAAAGATTATAAGTTTTCATAGTTTAAAAATAATTCAAAATTATTTATAAAACTTTCAATCAGAGTAAAATAATATTTTGAAAGTATGAGATATCTCGGAAGAGTGAAAAGACTCAAAACTAATTTGAAAATATCAAGAATTAAGAAGCATGATAGTGCGTTGTGAGCCCGTGACATGAGCATATGTGCTGCAACTGTCTTGCGTTATGCCACACGCCATGGCACAAGCTCCATGTGCCGTGGCATGTTGCACGCTTTTGACAACAACTTTGTTGTCATTTGATAGCAATTTCGAGCAACTTTTGACGTGTCTCAATTCTTCTTCTGACATTCAAATGAAATGATTTAGGTATTTACGAAAAGCTTTTTTCATGAACTAATAAATGGAATAGGCTTTCCTTCCAAATTATATCACAAAAAAAAAAGTTAGATATCCAAATACATTTTCAACTATTTTCACAATTTTCACAACTCAATAATGTTCAAAACCCCACACATGTGCCAAAAGCTATTCCTAACACCCAAACTATACTTAATGAATTTAAAACTACCTGTATAACACATCACATGCACATAATTTCAATCATTTTAAATTTTTACTCATAAATTCCTTTCATATCAAAAACAGAGGGGGAGATTTTTAGCATTGCATTTTCTAATTAACATCCACAATTAAAATCAAATCAACAACCTTATATTTATATTAGTATTTTGGCCTTAATGAACAATTAAACAACTTATAAACAATATCCCAGGGCCCAAAATACATTTTGAAAATCATAAATATCCATAAGTATAAGTGTATGCAAGATATAACCTAATTGGCAATATCTAATGCGTCACATGAAATAAATAAAATGGGGATGCTTTATAGTAGGAATTTTTTGAATTCCTAAGCCTTCAGAGTCTTTCCCTTTTCTACACTAGAGTTGGAGCCTGTAAAATATTGAAAAAGAGGGGTGAGTCAAGATACTCAGTAACTAAGGTACATCTACCCTATGTAGTTATATATCAATTGATATAAACACATAGGAGTGTGTTGATTACTTAAAGATATCAACTTACAAATGATACAAGTTAAAATTTCACAATTTAATTTATTTTCATATTTCTCACCTCAAATAACAGGGTGCATTGCCATAAGACACACATACATGTGATAATGACCCAGTTCATTAGTTTCCTGCTTATTGCCACAATTTAGTTAACCATGTGACAATGTCACATTCGCTATCATAACTTGCTACAAACTTAACAATCATGAAATACGCTAGATAAACACATATGTATGATCAATTCCACCTTATATTCTCCTTATATTTTCTAACTGAAATCGTAGGCTATAACATCTAACAAGGCTCTGTCTGTGTGATTGGACCACCCAAGCTCACATATGTATGATCAATTTCACCTTATATTCTCTTTATATTTTTCAATTGAAACCGTGGGCTATAACATCTAACAAGGCTCTGTCTGTGTGACTGGACCACCCAAGCTTACTAATTATGAGGTGTGAACTCACTGTTAGACCATGGCTTTCCCTATTCTCAAGTCTCTGGGGTGTTGTATATCCTAAACTAGCCTCCTTGATAAACAGGTAGAGATAGCTATATTTTAGTCTCTTAACAAAATATGGGACAGTCCTTCAACAAACTGTGGGACAAGGCTATGCCTTCGTGCATCGAAAGGTAGCCATAACCTATAAGTACCATATGAATTTTATCTACTTCTCTTTCTTAGGCGAACTCCCACGAAACGATCATGCACTATACAGTGCTTACTAATTTCATAATTTCATTTATTCAAAATTAACATATTAGGCTTAAGATAAGATGCTATCCAAGTAAGCATCAATGTCACATTTACAATTATTCTCCTTTTCAACTCTATATTCCACAACACATTCCAAATTCCCATTTAGCCTCACATATAATCCCCACATGTTAACACAAGCATATTACAATCATTTCACCCATAATAAACATCTCATTTCAATATGCATTCCTATTTTTGAAACTCATTTCACATTCATTTTCACATTTATGTAAGATGAAGATTATCATACTAACATATGATTCATAGTATGCTTTCACATTTACAATTTCAATCTCATATTGAAATAAATCATTTTTCACATTAGAAACTCGATTAACAAACAATTACCTAAAATAGAGTTCCATTAGTTACCTCAAACCTTTAAGAGGTCAAAAATTTACCTCTCAATATATGCTTCCAACCTTGCTTTTCAAGCCTAAAGTGGTGGTCGAATGATTAATCTATAATTAATTAAGTTCAAACTCAATTAACATTGCTACAAATACTTTCAACTCTTATTTTCCATTTTAAAATATCCAATGCCCTTATTTCTCACATTTAAGCTTACCTATTAGGTGCGTTAACTCTCTTTAGCATTATATAGTTTTATTAAATTCTCATATTGTCATTGATGACTTCCAACCATCTAAAAAACCCCACATTAATAGCTCATTTTGGGATATTAATGATGCTCACTAACCAAAAATGTCAAAGCCCACAATTTTTAGATTTAAATGCTCAAAACAACTCCTATTAACTTCATTTGAGTCAATGAGTTCAAACTTAAAACTTATAGGGACCGAAAATCACTACTATCACAAAGCCTTAACTCTCAAAACATGAGAAAAATTGGTTGGAAAGGGAGAAGAAGAGACGAGGGGACTTACTCATAAGGTTAGATGGCTCACCTCCAATCTTTTTGGAATTGAAGCCTTAGCAAATCCCTCTTCGTCCTCTTTGTGTCTCTCCTGATCCCTCTTTTCCTTTCTTTGTTTTTTGCTTCATATTCCCGTCTTATTTCCACAAAACGCATATCGTGCGTCGCGGTGTGTGATATAGAGATGACCACTCTACTTGTTCTGGCCTTTTGTGCCACAGTACACCATGCACGCGTTGCGACATGTGGCATGGAGATTTTTTTTCACTTTTAATGTCCAAGTGACCTAATCTCACCTTGGATCCATATTTATACCTAAAATTCTCACCAAAGACACTCATTAGTCCTTTTGACTGCACACAACTTTTACTTAATCATCATTAATTAAATTAATTGTCAGGAAATTAATTTTTAAGATGTTACATTGCCTCAATGGAAAGCCACTGCCCTGTCCTAGTCAAACTAGTAGTTCGATCTCAATCAAAGATGACCATTCAATCTTGATTGGCATTAGTCATCTAGTCCCAGTCGGCACTTGTGGTCCAATCCTGGTTAAAGTTGGCCATCAAATCTAGATTGGTGCTAGTGGTTTGATCCTAATCAATGCCAATTGTCCAGTCTCGATCGACAATGTTGAAATTGAGAAGGCAGAAAAGTCAATGAATAAACGTGAAATAAGAGAGAAGCTTTCATAAAAAATTGAAATAACATAGATTTATAAAAAATTTTAAATGATAAAGAGCCTGAGGTAGGAATCCATATATTTCTAATTATCTAAATAATAAATTTGATTTAAATTTAAATTTATATACATGTTGAATGCGATCTCTTAATTAGTAATATTCCTAAAAGTTTGATAAATGATAGAGCACAATGGCGTCTTGCAATCCATGTAGCCGACCCACCTAGTGGGATAAAGGCTTGTTGTTGTTGTTGTTGTTTTAAATTTATATACATCCAAACGTAACATAAGAAAAGTCTTAATATTGGTTTGTAAAGGAACCGGGCTGATATGAGATTTTAGTTGCATATGCTGTCATTGATATCACCATTAATTATTAAATTTTTTTTAATGAAACGTTCTTGAAGAAAAATTATCAGTTTGGTAATGTCCCAATTTCAATAAAAAAACTTTTAAAATGTTTTAAGGAATTATACAATTACATTGCTGTGCCTGTTATAGCGTTACCGTGTCAGCTGACGAAGTGACGATGGAGAAGTTGGAGGGCCGCCCGAACTTTTGATTCATTGAAAGGATCCTTCAATAAACTCTTGCAAAGTGTATTTGCAGTATTGTTTTGAAAAGTGAAATTCTAGTTTAAGGCTTTGTCAGCTTGATTATGATTAAATTTGTTGCAATTAAACTGACAATTTTTTAATTTTATATATTAAAATAAAATCTGTAGCACATACAGTATTAAAAAGGAGTTATTAATAATAAATTTCATAACTTAATATTAAATATGAAATTGTTAATGTTTTTCACAGTTTAATCAGGGTTAAAGTTTAGTTTTATTCTCAAACTATACCTCAAGGTGCGTCTAGTGTCTTTTGTACATTCTTCCCTTTAAAGTTACAAAAATGGCTCAAATTAGCCCAAATTTTAACCCTCAAACTATACCTCCAGGTGCATCTAGTGTCTTTACTCAGGCACATTCTTCCCCTCAAAGCTGCAAAAATGGCTCAAATCTGCCCTTGCCGTGAAAAGAGGAAACGTCTGACCGTTTGTTTGACCAAAATTGCATATGTGGAAATTTACATGTGCCGCGTTCATCTGCATGGCAGCTGAGTCAGATTTTTTTTTTAAAAAAAAAATTGTCTGCCCTCTCTCCTCCCTCGGTGGAGGATTGACCACCGACACAACTATCTCCAGCTTGTCTCAGAGTTGAACTAGAGGGAGTCTAAGCCAGATCTTCAATGGAGCGCCGCTGCACTAGATCTTCCATCGTCGAGATGAGATGAGATGGAGTGGAGGCATAGAAGTTCGACTCCAAGACAAGCGCGACAGTAGCGGGCAACACAGTAGAGGACCAGTTCACGACGAACCCGGCTACTTGAACGGGTGCAGAAGTAGCGACGATAGGGCTCTGATCTGTGCGGCATGATGAAAACTAACAAGGCTGGTCTTCGGTCACGGTGGTGTGATGAAAACAGACAGAGGCTAGGTTTCCATTTCATTTTTGTTTTTGCTCAGTAAATTGAATATCTGGTGATCCCGATTTCACCTTCTCACGTTGTACCACAGGTTTTATTGAATTTTTCTCAGGTTGTTTGTTAATAGATTTACTCTATTCTAGATTGGATGTTGATTTTTGCTTCTTGGGTCTTTGATTTCTCGAGGTTATGTTTTGGGGATGATTTTAAGAAACTAACGCAGAGGAGATGAACGTGGGGGTTCAAGATATGGTGATTTCATTTTTTCTCTCTTTTGCTCGGTAGTCTCTGTTCTTGGCTTCCTCTGTTGGGTTCTCCAGCGCTTGCATTTGGGTCTCTTTTGTAGAATCTGTTAGTGCCCAGAAATGAGATTGGGATGCAGTCTCAATAGTGTAAGAGGCTGCACCAATATCATCACAAAGGATACCAACCATCGGGAGATATGACGTAGGTGGAGGCGCAAGACCGGTAGACATGGAATTGGAAGCAAATTTAGAGTTCATATTGAATATTGGTCTGCTTGTTTGGGCGAACCATTGAGTTCTCTATCTCTGTCATCTCCTTTTTGAACCACACGGAGTGGCTTGTGGGTCACAAGGCCGACACATCTTTTGCCTAATCCGTTTGCTGGGATTGAGGGGAGAGAGAGTGATATATATATATATATATATATATATTTTTTTTTGAAAATCTAAGTCATTCGCTGAGTTGGATGCTTGTGTAATTTTTTTTGGTCAAAAAAGAAAGTTAACGGTCAACTTAGCTAAAATTAATAGTAGGGGTAAAAATGATCCATTTTTGTTACTTTTAAGGGGAAGAATGTATGAAAGTGAGGTTTAGGACACTAAATGTTTTTGAGGGTTTAGTTTGAAAGTAAAAATAAATTTTAACTCATTTAATTAATTAAAAGGTAGGAGTACAAGCAGAGGCCTGCTTTCGAAAGAAAGGTTTGAAGGAGGACTACTTACAAACAGAAATAACGAGTTCATTAAAAATCTTGTCAGTGGTTAAATTTCTCAACAGGGAACACCTGGATTTAAAAGGAAAGAAAGATATAAACCTTTTTATTGTGACAAAAAATATGAAGATTACAATTTTTTAATTCTCCCTTCACTTAACTTTTCTGAAATCCAGGTTAACACTAGACGGAGAATAGCCTTGATGCTTGTCAGAAAATTGTGTTGAAGCCTGAGACATCCACTTGGGGGACTGAGCCTTTAGATGAACCTTAATAAGAATAATCTTTGAATATCTAATACTGGGACCTAATAGGACGACAAGGAGAAGAATTCTCCTCATTTGATGGCATAGGTAAAGGAATATGAAGAAGATTAAAGCTGGCTAGTGATTTAGTACGTAGTAATGGCGGAGGAAAACGTGACGAGGGGAGATCGTGACTTTCCTCTATGAATGCATTCTAGATACTCTCCCGTTCTTATTTATAGGATAGAGGTAGGGAAGAAATTTTTTTATCTTATTCACGAGGCATTTGTCAATTTTTAATATACCTATTTACATTTTTATCTTTATTAAATATTTTAAATAAAGATATCAATAATAAAATTTAAGAATATTTATTAAAAGTAAAGATAAAAACTTATTAAATTTTAAAATAAAATTAATGAGATTTAAAATTTTTTTAATTATAAAAAAATATATTAAAAATAATTTATAAATAAAAATAAAAAAGTATCATGCAGATCGATAATGATACTGATTATCTTATATTGATCTTTTAGTGTACAAAGTTGGAAAGATTCCTTTACCCAAGAGACCACGACAGTGTGGTTGGCACTTGGTAGGGTGACTAGGGTCTATTTTGAAAGAAATAATTTATATCCATATAAATTTAAATTTTTTGGATGAACAGTAAATAAATAGTGATTTACCAAAAATGCCCTCAATCTTTTCCTTTTTTAATCTAGTATATTATAACACTGTCGGATGGTATTGTATATCTACAGTAACATCCGACCTTTTCATTTGAAAAAAAAAATTGTTACAAATCTAACGTTTTCTTTCTCTGTTTCTTTCCTTCTTTCTTCAAATGAGCATGGTGCACACGAAAGTTATACTTAAAAATGAGAAAAATATTTTATCTTAATTAATAATACCTCTCTTTCATTTTTTTAAACTTATATAAATATTTTTTAGTATGGATGGTTATAAAATACAAACCCTTCTTTTATTTTTAAAATTTTATTTTTATTCATTTAATAACTAGTTGACCATTAAGTCATGTGTGTTGAGCCAAAGTACCCTCATTTAAATATAAATATTGTTCAAAAATCATTTAAGTTACCAAGAAATTAATTTTTTATTATTTAAATGTATTTATTTTAAAACTTTTTAAAAAATTAAATATATAAATGGGCCAAAAAAAATATATTCAAAGACGCAATGTATGGACTTAGCAAAGAGAAAAATAAAAAAATAATTTTTAATAATGTGGGATAGTTAAACCAGCATAAATAAACTCAAAAGTCAAGTGCGTTAAGAGTTAGGTTTGACTATAAATTTTTTATATGTTCAGATATTTTAAACTCGATATAACTTGAGGCTTTAAAGGTAATAGAAGGAATGTAATATTTTAATAAATTTGATTTTTAAAAAATTAAAGTAGTGTGGTTTAAAAAAATAGTGTGTAGGACCTACCATTAAAAAATATGAGTGGGATCTACAATTATAAATTTTAAAAATTTAAACTAAGTGTAAAAAAAATAAAGTTTTTATATTTTAAGAAATCATGTAGGATTTTATACTAAAAATTAATAGTAAATATAATACTTTTAGTAAAATAATAGGCATTATATAATTATATACTCCATCCATTAAAAAAGGTAAGACATTTTTTAAGGAGTTTAATTTTTAAAAATATAAAGTATTTTTAATCTTTTAAGGTATAATCTACTGGCAAAAAACGGTGTAATTATTGCTTTTTTTTTCAAAAGTGTCCCTATTAAATAAATTAATTTATATTAATTTTATAGTGAAACATCCTATTATATAGAGATAAATATAAAAAAATAAAATTAATTTAAAAATAAGTAATTATTTTATTGTGGTGAGATTAAGTGAAAAATACTTTATATTTTTTAATGGAGGGAATATTTATTACTAACATAGGGTAACGAATTAAAATAATTTGTGTGAGCATGTATAGAACAAGTTTTTGCTTATATTTTTTGAATACATAAGGAATAAAAATCTATTATTTTATTATTTACATGTAAAAGTTGATTATGATTTGAACACCTATGAAAAATATTAATGTAATTATATGCCTCAAGTTTGAGCAACAAAAATTATGGGATTAATTGTGCAATATTAATAAATTTATCTTCCACTGCACACCTAATTTGTTTTTTACAATCATTGTATTACTCATTGTTATTAGAATCAAAGCGGACCAGCTGGTCTGATTGACTGAATCGAGAATCGGTCATAGGTTCGGTTCGGTCACACCTAAAAGTCATCTTCCTTGCAAACTACTCATGAATCGGTTGCTAACTGGCCAAAACTGGTGAAAAAGCCGGTTGAATCAGCCATATTACTTTTTTATTTTTAATTTATATTTCTAAAGTATAATCTATACATATTTATACCCAATAAGCATAATGAAATGAAAAAAAAATACAAGAAATATGTATAAATTATGTATACACGTATATATGTTAAAGTTATAAATTATAAATTATGAAATAATTATATATATTTTGGATGAAAATGATGTCATAAATTATAAATTATCTTGTTTAAAATTTACATATTCATGTTTCTTACTATATATGATTATTTTTTTCTATTTTAAATATATAATATTTAAAATATATTAAATTATTTATGACCAATTAGACCTCAGTTTAGACTGCGGTCAAACCATTGAACCATGAATGATTCAATGACTAGTCTAGTTTTCATAACATTATTCTTACTTGCATATACGTGTTTGAAATATTGCCTTACTAAACGTATTCCATTCATTTTTAGGAGTTATTTTTTAAGAGTTGGATGTTAAAAAATATAAATTATTTTTAGTATTTAAAGGTGTAATCATTAATTTTTTTTCAAAAATGTCCATAATGAATAAATTATTTCATATTTATTTTAGTGTGAAACACCCAATTAAATAGTAAGTATAGAAAGATAGTGTTATTTTGAAGACAAGTAACTACTTTATTGGGGTGAAATTTGATTAACAATATCTTGCATTTTTTAAAAGATGGAGTATATATTTAATTTTTTTAAAAAAATACTGAATAAATTAGTTTGTATGACTAATAAATTTAAAATATAAATAAAAATTTAAAAGAATATATCATGAATAGTATTTATCAGTTAGTGATTAGATAAGTGAAAGTAAAAACTTAAAAGTAGAAGGTATATTCATATTTTATAACTCTTAACTATTGATTTTAAGAGGAATTCGTAT
The DNA here is from genome assembly GCF_029017545.1 of Prosopis cineraria. Taxonomy (NCBI): domain Eukaryota; kingdom Viridiplantae; phylum Streptophyta; class Magnoliopsida; order Fabales; family Fabaceae; genus Prosopis; species Prosopis cineraria. The sequence goes on from NW_026555333.1 coordinate 1,544,729, forward strand.
AAATTTTTAAAATAAAAAATATTTATAATTAAGATAAAATAAAGGGAAAAATGATGTATTTTACTTTAAGGATATTAAAATAATTTTTTAATATTGATATTTATTTTTATTCTCAAAAACTAAAATATTTTCGCAAGTCGCACGGCCATAAATCTAGTTCTAATTCTAAACCAGACCGCTCTGGAGGAATTGCGTGCATGAACACATGTTTGAGAAATTCATAAGCATCACATCCAAAGACACAATAGTTGTTGTTAAGAATATGATGTTGACTTGTAGAGCAAGAACATCTTTTGTTGGAATACATTTGTTTAAGCATTCTCAAGAGGGAAGGAAAAACTTTGGTGAGATTTTGATTGTCCAAAGGGGATCCCAAATTTGCATGTGAAAAGTCAAAAAAATATAGAAAAGTCGCAATTGGCCAGTCAAACCAATAACCCATTCGTTTTTTCTTTTTTTTTCCTATGCCTTGTCTAGTTCTTTGCTGGGCGAATAAACTGAATATTATATAAAGTTAGAGTTTTATTGGGCAGAACAGAGCTAGAAAGTTGGTCCGTTTATATTTGTGGACCAAATTTGTCGATTTGCTTCAGCAGTGAAGTTAAGACGACGTGAGAGCACAACAATAAAACCAGTAAAGTCCAGCAGGTTAAAATCCTATTTTATGTCGTTAAACAAAATACAAAAAATTAAAAAAGGAAGAAAGAAAGAAAGAAAAGGAAAAGCAAACAAAGGGAGTGAGCAAAAGATCGTCCGTACGACCTGACTTTTCTCTCTCTTGAAAATCGTGCAGCGCCAATGGAAGAACCACTGAATCAAAAAATGCCACCGGATAGACCCATTGAGGAGCTCTCACTAGATGATCGATTGAAGAAAACAAAGAAGGAGATCAAAGAAGATGCCATTATGTCTGATAAAATAAAAGACGCGAAAAGCTGTGTCGAACATGCACAGAAATCTGATGAAGAACAAAGTATTCCGACGAACCAAAAACAAGGGTCCTATAAAGACTCTCTTCTTAGGTTTAAAGGAATCGATTTCAATAGAGTGGCTTATGGATCATCAGCCATGGAAGATGATCCTTTGATATCAGATCTTCTTGACCAGCAGTGGGAGATACCTACACCATCGGGAGAGCTAAAAAAACTGATGAATATCTTCCCAGTAGTCCTTATTTCACAAGATGAATTCAATGACTGGTGTCGTCCTTGGAATAATGCCTTAGTTATTACAATACTTGGAACCAGATTCGTTCTGCATAAGCTCAAAGAACGACTAAGTAAACTTTGGCAACTAAAAGATTTTAAACTGATTGATTTACTAAATAACTACTATGTCATCTGCTTTACAGATGAAATCAACCGGGCACATCACTATATAAGGGTTCTCCTTCAGGGACCATGGGTAGTGGCACAACATTGTGTGCTTGTTCAAGTTCAAAGGTGGACTCCCTACTTTGATCCGTTCCATAATCCCTTGGGACACATTGCAACATGGGTTCACATTCTAAATATTCCCATTCACTGTTACACAAAAAGTTTTATCTGGAGATTAAGAGATAGAATCGGTCGAACTATCAAAGTAGATATGAATACCATTGTAGACCCAGATGCTCAGAGGACCAAGGTAGAGAGAGAAAGATATGCAAGAATATGTATTGAACTGGATCTGTGAAAAAAGTTGGTACCCAGAATAATCTTTAGCTTCATCTCTGTTCAACGTGGAATATGAAGGATTAGGCTTAATTTGTTTCCACTGTGGAAGGTATAGGCATAGAAAAGAATCCTGTCCATGGAAAGCAAGTAAAGTGAACCAATCCTCGTAGTGTGCACCCTCAACCAGTTCACCTCCCCTTTTTACACCAGCGACCAAACTCCCTGGAGAAGAAGAAGTCTACGGCACCTGGAACTTCATTTCTGACTAAACAAAACCTCATTTCTCGAGGTCTGACAACTACAAAAGCAGACATGAGTACCGAGGTAGGCATACAGGATATGGAGAAAAAGATGATAGTAAAATGACTACTTCACAATATGCTATTCTTGTAGAGTTAGATCAAGAAAAGGATGCAATAAGTCAGCTAAATCCTGACACTACTAGGGGAAAGGCCACCTCTGTCAACACAAGAAAAGCATTGGTAATGGTTGCAAATAAAAAGGAAACTCAGAGTAAAAATGGGCTGGACATAAATTTGAAAAATAACCAGCGAGGAAAAGATACTTAAGGAGGAAAAGGAGTTTATGTACCCAAAGGAAAAGAAAATATTAGGCCCAACCCAACATCTCTAAATGAGTCAGCCTCAATCTCTAATGTGAAAGGGAGAAATGAAGCATCATACACCTTTTCTTGGGAAAAGAAAAAAAGACAAGAAAAGAGAGCAGCGGACCAACGTGCCCATGTAATGGTTAATGGATCTCTAGCCTAAAATGAATGCCAAGTCAATCTTAAGCCACCAGAAATTCAACCAACCTTCCCCATACAGCAAATCTCTATCTCGACCCCTTCTTTACCTCACCCTATCTCAACCCATTTGGTGACACAAATTCTTAGCCCTCAAACTAACTTCTCGGTCTCCTCTTCACCACTTTCTCCAACAAATTGTCTTCCCCCTGCACCTCAACCACCTAACGTTATCTCTTCCTTGAAATTGAATAAAGGACATGCTTAATTGGAATTGAAGATTGACTCATTTGATTCAAAAGGAACTTATTATAAGAAGGATGTTGCCAGCCCTGTCTGGGACCAAGAGAAATGCTGAAACGAGTATGTACCCTTTTTACTTTTCAGTTGACCTTAATGATCATCATTTCTTGGAACCGTCAGGGAGCAGGATGCAAAGCTTTCTCAGGTATCGTTAAAGATCTTATTCAAAAGTATAAAGTTAACATCCTCTGTCTTCAAGAAACACGTATTAGTGGTTTAAAGGCTGATTGTGTTGTTCGTCGCTTGGGTTTTGATAAATGGATTAGACTTGAAGCCACTGGATTTGCCGGTGGTATTTGGATTTTGTGGAATAGTAATGCTTTTAATGTTGAATATATCTCCTCAAATGTCCAACTACTTCACTGTCAAATCTCTAACTTTTCTACAAATAAGCAATTTCTTTCTACCGTTGTGTATAGAGAAACATCCTCGAATAAAAGAAAAATCTTATGGGATTCACTCATATATCTCAATAACCGAATTACTGAAGACTAGATTGTGCTTGGTGACTTCAATGCATTCTTACGTGTTGATGACAAGCTTGGTGGTTCAGGTCTAACTTGGTCTTCCCTTTTAGATTTTCATAATTGCATCAATGACTTGGGGCTACTTGAATTACTAGTTGTTAGAGACAAATACACTTGGGAGGGTCACAATGTGAAAGAACGACTTGATTAGGCTTTCTATAACCTATCCTGGGAACTTAATCATCCAAACAATAAAGTGCATCATCTCCTCAAATTTAAATCAGATCACAGAGCAATTGCCATTTTGGATGTACTTACTCATAACTTACCAATAGACCTGCCCAGTTTAAATACCAAGTTGCCTGGAATCTTGAACCTGACTTTGTAAATCTTATTTCGAATGCCTGGCTGAATTGTGACTGGGTTGATGGTGTTTCTTCTTTTCAATCTTCTGCAAACTCATGGAACGATTTGAAGGTGGGTTGTACCCCGAGGACAAAAGAGAAATCTTAAGGAGGCTAGATGGAATTGATCATGCTTGGGCTTTAAACAAGTCTAATGGCTTGGCTAAAATTGAGAAGAAGCTTTGGATGGAATACACAAAGCTAGCCACACAGGAAGAATTAATTTGGTACCAAAAATCTAGATGTCGATGGTTGTAATGGGGTGATAAAAACACCAAATTCTTCCATGCCTATGCTGTTATCAAGAAAAGGAGAAAAAGGATTGAGGCATTAAAAAAATGACGCGGTGACTGGATAGAAGACTCTGATTCCTTGAAATCTATGGCCTTAGAGTACTATAAGAATTTATATTCCAAAGATCTAAATGTCATACTTGATTCATCATGGCTTAATTACTTCCTCAAATTGATAGTCAGACCTTCCTTTATCTCAATTCTGATGTTATTGATAAAAAATGCAGCATTTGCAATGGACGCATTCAAAGCCCCAGGACCGGATGGCATTCAAGCACACTTCTTTTATAACCAATGGAATTTAGTGGGTGTCAAAGTTTGCAAGTTTGTGAAAGAATGCCTCTAAAATCCTAAACACTTGAAGAAGATAAACCAAGCCACTATTGTAATGATTCTTAAAAATGAACAACCTTCTAGACTCAAGGATTTCAAGCCCATCTCGCTATGTAATGTTAGCTTTAAAATCATTACCAAGCTCCTAGCCAGATGTCTCTAACAGGTTATGGATTTCCTTATTGACCCTTATTAATGTAGCTTCATTAAGGAAAGACAAAGCTGTGACAACATTATCATTACTCAAGAAGCCATCCATACAATGAGACGTAAGAAAACTGGACGGAGCTATATGGCAATTAAAGTTGATATAGAGAAAGCTTTTAATAGACTTGACTGGGATTTTATTGAACAAACTCTTCACATCATCGGTCTAAACAACAAGCTCATTCGGATTATCATGAACTGTATTACTACTACTTCTCTGCATGTTTTATGGAATGGGAAAGAAACTGAAACTTTTAGACCATCCCGTGGTGTTCGTCAAGGAGATCCCCTTAGTCCTTATATCTTTGTTCTATGCATAGAGAGACTTAGTTTTCTCATAAAGGATGCTTGTGTTATGAAAAAATAGAAACCACTCAGATTCTCCTCAAGAGGGCCTTTTATCTCCCATCTTTTCTTTGCCGATGATTTCATTTATTTGTAGAAGCTTCCTCTGATCAAATGCATCTGATTGAAGATATCATGGCAAAGTTTTACCTTGCTTCTGGCCACAAGATTAATTTGGCAAAATTTAAAGCGTTTAGCTCAAAAAATGTGCATTTCAACCGTGGTTGGGCCCTTTGCCAGATCTTAGGTATTGATCTCACACCTGATTTAGGCAAATACTTAGGGGTGCCTCTGATTCATTCACGAGTAACTAAGCTGACCTTTGCACCTATACTCCAAAAAGTCCAGTAGAAGCTCTCTTCTTGGCAAGGACATTTTTTGATATAGCTAGTCGCTCAGTTTTTATTAAATCAGTTCTTTCAGCGCTTTCTTGCTATTTCATGCAACTCTGCTTATTTCTAAGGGCATCATCAAAGAAATTGAAGGATATAGTAAAAGATTCCTTTGGTCTCAAAACCCTTCTAAACAGAAAATGCACTTAATATCTTGGAAGATGGCAAAAGAGAGCAAGCAACACGGAGGAATGGGATTCAGAGACTTATTTAGTCAGAATAAGGCTTTCATCATGAAACTTTGTTGGGGGCCCCTCACACAACCTAATCTCCTTTGGGTTAAATGCTTGAAAGCAAAATAAAGATGTGAAGACGATCACATTCTGTCTATATGCAAGAAATACAGCCTTTCATGGATTTGGAAGAGTATTACGACTGTTTGGGACTCTTTTTCCTCAGGTATTGGTCGAAGACTGGGAAATGGCCTTAATATGAGATGTTGGTAGGATCTGTGGTCCCTTTTAAATCGTCTCCTTATCACTTTTGTAGACAAAAATCATCATCTTCTTAATCCTTGTGCATCAGTCAAAGACTTTGTTCTCCCTAATGGCTTTTGGAATATCAATGCATGGAAATGCTTCCTATCGGACTGGGTCGTGAATAAAATTTGTTCCATACCTCCCCCTTGTTCCATTAATGAAGATTCTTATTATTGGAGACCTTTTGCAGATGGCAGGTTTAGTGTAAAATCCGCTTATAAATTTATCTATCATAACAGTGAACCTGTGGGAGAACCCATTTGGAAAAAGATTTCGAAATGTCAGATCTCGGAGAAAATTAAATTCTTCCTTTAGCAAGCACTTTATGAGAGATTAAATACTAACTCACTCAGAGCCAAACTTGGGCTTTCACCCACTGGTGAATGCCCCTTTGAGTGTCATAGTGAGGAGAGTGTCATACACATTATTCACGACTGCCAAATTGCCCCAGATTTTTGGAAACACTTGATTTCGACTAACCAGTACCCTAGTTTCTTTCAATGCAATTTGCAGGGTTGGTTCAATTGGAACTCCAAGCACAATTCAGCCAACAATACCTTCTCTAAATGGCCTTGGACGAGAATATTTGGATCAGGATGCTGGCTACTGTGGAAAATAGGTGTAAAGCCATTTTTGAAGGAGCAAGACTCATTGCCTAAGAGCTAGTTCATAGCTGCCTCTTTCACATTCATGAACATGTAGTTTTTGGGAATCTCAAACATGTTTTTTCCAATCTCGTTGCAATGGAGAATACTTGGATGCCACCACCAGAAAATACTGTAAGAGTTGATGTGGATGCTTCAATATCACCTTGGAAGAATGCCTCATGTGGTGGTTTGATTCGGAACAACAAAGGTGAATGGATTTGTGGATTTAAACGTGTAGTGGGAGGTATTCCAATTGTACTTGCAGAAATGATGGCCATCAAAACTAGATTTAAGTTGCCTTCCAACTTGGATTTAGCAAAATTATTCTTCAATATAACTCATTGAATGCTATTAACATGATACTACGAGACTATGTAGTAGATCATTCTTGGAGGATTGATATCAATGATATACGAGATCTCATTTATAGCAACAGAGAGGTGGAGATTCATCATGCTTACCGAGAAGTACTGCAATGTGCTGATTATTTGGCAAAACATAGCTATTAGATTGATATAATAGTTGAATTCCTTCATGTAATATCACCTGATTTGCACGCAATGTTGCGGATAGCTCAAATATTACTTACTTTGTTGTACTTTCTTCAAGCCTCAGGCTTGCCTTTCCATTCATCAAAAAAGAAAAAAGAAAGAAAAGAAAGAACGAAAGAAAAGCAAACAAAGAAGAGAGCGAGGGAGAGGGAGAAAATTGCCTTGAGCAAGAAGAAAAACTCCCAACTCGAATGTAACTGGGGACTGCAGAGCGGAAACGGAAACGGAAAGCCCTTGCTGAATCGGAAAGACGGAAGCGGCATCGTAGAATATGTTCAGAAACCAGTACGACACGGACGTGACGACATGGAGCCCAGCCGGGAGGCTATTCCAGGTGGAATACGCGATGGAGGCAGTGAAACAAGGGTCCGCCGCAATAGGGCTCCGATCTAAGACCCATGTGGTCCTCGCTTGCGTTAACAAGGCTAACTCCGAGCTTTCCTCTCATCAGAAGAAGATCTTCAAGGTCGATGACCACATCGGAGTTGCCATTGCCGGCCTCACCGCCGACGGTCGAGTTCTCTCCCGTTACATGCGATCCGAGTGCATCAACTACAGCTACACCTTCGATTCACCGCTTCCTGTCGGTCGCCTCGTCGTTCAACTCGCCGATAAGGCTCAGGTCCGTTTCTTACAATGATCCGTAGATTTTCTGTTCAATTTTCCCCATCCTTAACTTTTATGCTTACTCTTGTACAATTCAATGAGGGGGTCGTGGTAGTATTGGTCGTTAAATCGCGGACTACATCTAGGTTTTGGGCTGGAGCAGCAGTTTCTCCCCCTTCCATTGTATTATATCCACTTAAATACCATGGGATGAGAGGCAGTTCTAAGAATCTAAGATGTTGGAGCCAATGTCTTCGGTGAGTGGGGGAGTTGTAAATAATTGAGCTGAGAAAAGAACCAAACGCTGGACTTCTTGTGCAGCTTGGATTTCTAAGGGCAAATAGTCCAGTTAGGCACTTGAACTAGGATCAGTATGCGGAGTTTGGTTGTTTTCTATGTACAGCTGAAGTGAAATTACAGGGTTGATGGTCTTCAAATTTTTGGGAAACATCAGTTAACCATCAATCACCAATGCTAGCTTTTTTAAAATGTGGAAATTAGGTCACTTGGAGGAAACTTGGGCAGTGTTCAAGATCAAACGCACTTCATGTAACCCAAAAAAAAAAAAAGAATTAAAAATTCCAGGACTTTTGGATATATTGCATTCAGAAACCAGAAGATGCCCGCCTTAGTTTGTCTAGGGGATAAAAGAGACCTGACGGGTTGGGGTATGTTATTGCATTTTTAGTTCCTTATGGTTTTATTTTCGAATTATTTCTAAGAGTTGACGTTGATTATAGTGTTAGTGTGAAATTTCTTGCGCTAAACAATTTTTTCCCGAAGCAATCAAACTATTTATGCTGAAGAGTACTATAAGGTAACGTTCAATTCCTTCTGCTGGAATCCCACGTAATATGTTGTTACGCTGTTGTCTCTGGACTCTGGAGTCCTTATCTCAAGCAAGGGATCCGTGCACATTTGTAGATTTACAATTGTGTTTAACACCGCCAGACATTTGTTGATCTTCCATTCTATGTGGTGACCATGTGAATGATATTTTCTCCCTGCGCCCCCATCCCTGCCCCCAAAACCAAACAAAAAGGAAATCATGGCCATTGACCAAGGTGTTTCTATTATAAAGGGAAGTACCCTGATGCCTAACTGTTTGGATTCATCTCTGCATTTGGAAATAATGGTTTAAAAAATTGCAATAAAAACGGATGACTAGGATAACTTTGAATTTAGTAGTTCTCTAGTTTGATTGCCGAAATCTTGATTAAGTTGTCCTTATTAAGCCAAAAGCTTTCATGGATATTAAAACTTTGTCGGACTGGTCAATGACGATCTAATTGAACTGCAATTAGGTCAGGATGGGTTAGCCATTGGCCACTAGTTCTAACTACAGCAGGAATCTGCGTACATCATCTTCTTTTGTTGAAAACTATAAATGTCGGCACTGTTAATGTATTTGTTTGGATGTGATTATATGGACCCGAAACTGAAATTGGTCTGGTCTGTGATATCTAGTTTTCAATTTTATTTTCATTTTTTGGTTGTTTGTGACACAATTATGCGGCAGGTTTGCACGCAACGGTCATGGAAACGGCCTTTTGGAGTTGGTCTCTTGGTAGCAGGTTTAGATGGCTCTGGAGCTCACCTCTATTACAACTGCCCCAGCGGGAACTACTTTGAATATCAGGCTTTTGCAATTGGATCTCGTTCACAAGCTGCAAAGACATATTTAGAACGCAGATTTGAGAGCTTCACGGTCTCCTCACGGGATGATCTGATCAAGGATGCACTCACTGCTACAAGGGAAGCATTACAAGGGGAAAAACTCAGGAGTTCTATATGTACTATTGCTGTGGTTGGAGTTGGTGAGCCATTCCACATATTGGATCAAGGAACTGTACAAAAGTTGATTGATGATTTTGAGATTGTGAGAGAGGAAGAAAGCCCTCCTGCTGAACCTCAGCCAACGGCTGAGCAGGTTGCTGCTGCTGATCAGGGTTCTAGTGCAGTTCAGGGTGCTGCAGCAGACCAAGGAGGTGTTGCTCCAATGGATATTTGATGATTTAAAAACAAAAACCGTTGTCATGTTAGAGATGAGCAGTCATTATGGGAGTTTGGTGGTTTTGCCGCCAGTCCTTTCTGTTTCTGCAATTTTACCGCAGCACATTATTGAAAATGATTTAATGCCACTGTTGATGGACATAAAAGATGCGATCGAAGTTACAGTACAGGATATAATCCATTGACAATATGCGGTAAAAAATGATAGGCAACCCGGTGTTTGGGTTGTAGCATCCTGAATTTTGGAAAAGTTGGCCAGACTTAACAGTGTCTTTATCTGGTATGATAATTTTCATTTTCATTCGGATGTCATCTCTTTTATATGCTATAAATTGTTGTTTAAGGACTTTATCTTTTTCTCATGCCTTTTAAGTTTTAGGTTTTTTTTTTTAAATGAAATTCGATGCCCAAATTCATAGTTAAAATAATGATCTAGTCATGATATGGCTGAAGTATCCTTTCCGATGATGCATGCATTAATGTTGTCATTTAAAAAAATTATTTAAGAAAATAATTTGAATGGGGGAAAAAATGAAAGAGATTCTTCTCCCGTATGCTGCTTGACTGGTTTGCTTGCCTGCTTCCCTTTCACTGTAAAAAAACTAAATAAAATAAAATAATCTCAGGCTTCTAATGTCCGTCTTTTCACTCGGAATATCAATTTTGGTTGCCTCTTAAGATCGGTGTCAGCGGAGCTGCGGAGGTAACTCCAAATCGTATTTCTAAATTTATTTTTTACGTTCGGAAACTATTGGAAATGGGGTCTTCGGAGCTTTTAACTTCTAAAATAACTATTCTTCTATTCTTTTAGTTGAAAGATTAACGGATTTTCAAACGCACTCGTCTCTGAAACTATTATTTTTAAGGCAGCTCGTCCCCCCCCCCCCCAAAATTTTAGAACTATTATGTGTGTGTGTGTGTGTGTTGATAAACTAGAAGTATTATATTTTATTTGATGTTAATAGTTTCATTAGAAGGAAGTGAAGTGAATGTCTCCGCCAATAATCAGTATTTGTAAACTAGAACTATTATATGTTACGACCACGGTTTGCTGTTTCGAAGGTACTGACATGCCTCTTTTGTGAATTTGATTTACAAGTCCATTTATTTGTATTTAAATTGATAGTGAAATGGAAATATTGTGATGGCTATTGAAGTTTTATTTTATTTAAATTTACATGTTAATTTGTTATTTTAACATCTATTTTACTTCTACATTTAATCTTAACAAATTTAAAAACATTTGAAGGTAAGACATTGTGAACTTTTGATCGATTTTTACAAATTAGAAAGCATTAATGACATGACATTGATTTAATTATGTAACACGATCATTTGATCTAGAGAAAAATCATCGACCGTGATTAGAGATGGAGCCATGCAAGTGGCAAGTCAATGGCAATGTTATCATCCTTCTTTATTGAATTAAAGATCAAAGTCATTGCAAAAAAAAGTTGAGATTCAAAGCAGATAACTGGCGGAACTTTAAATTGGTGCTGGCATCAGAGGGCGGCGCGTCCAGATGAAAATATCTTGCGAACAGCCTCATCTGGACAAATGAACAGTTAAAATACATGCTCGTAAGATTGAAAAAAAATCATGATCTATGTCACCTTACAATACTATCATGATAACTTTAATATCCTATGTAAGATCTAGTCTTCCACGCCTGAATCAAAGCAGGCAGCTCCAACAAGGAATAGCTGCCACGTTCGATGGTGAAAGATGAATTATAGCAAAACAAAAAGTCAAGTAAAATGGGGGCAGGAGATTTCATTTGGATACGTCAGGAGAGGGAGTGGGAAGGCCCTTTATCTGCATCTGCTTGGTCATCCACTGCCAATTCTCCAAGGTCACCTCTCCCCCAAGAGAGCGAATGACAGCCCCTCCACTGCAGGCCCCTACTTTGCAGCATTCTTCTAAGGACAGTCCCTTTATCACTCCATACAAAAACCCACTCGCAAAAAGGTCCCCAGCTCCCGTTGCATCAATTGCTTTTGCTTCCCCTATGGCTGGCACGCGTACTATCTGACATTTCAAACAAACAACTTCCCTTGTCAGACACTGATCTTTCAGAATCTATACTAGAATGCTACTTAGCTGACTTGATAACCTAGTGCTAAAAACTCAACCCTTCCCCCAAGATTTTTTGAGCGCTCTGCTTGATAGTTGTCATGTTTCTACTGTTACTGAATCAATGCCGATGGGTATGGTACATATCATTGAAGGTTCAGTCTAAGTCAAGCAGAATGGAGGTTTTTTAACGTTCCTTCGCAGAGGACTAATCATTTTTAGTTCGCTTGCATATCTATGTACGTGGTCAATGCGCATAATCTACCCACTTATCCTTGTTCCATTGAGGTGGAATTAATAACCCCAGCTTAAAAGTACAGTTAATTATGGTCCCATCTGACAAATAACAAAGATTTAACTCTTCCCACTTAGCTCACATCCACAGCATGCCCAACCGTGCAATAAACCTGCCCCTCATTGTCCCATGAAAAGGGTTGGGGGGGGGGGGGTGGAGAGTATACAAATTTTGGGAGGGAGGTTTTATATGATATTTGACAGTTTCACAAAAATAATGAACACACCTCCTTTCCATGTTTAGCAATGCATCCGTTAGCACCTAATGTCACGACAGCCCACTGGCAATACTTGGCCAAAAATTCCACAGCAGCAGCTGGATCAGAGTTCTGTTCGCCCCTAAATCCATTGCACAATAAATTGACATCATGCACACAAAAGATATACACCTAAATCCATTGCACAAAACATAAAGTGAAAAAAGACATTAAACATCTTGGAAAATGTATCTTGTATGAAGCTGGCTTCAAAACGAAAAGGTTATCCACCTTAGCAGCTCTGTTGCCTCATCCTCATTGGCAAAGCAAAGGTCTATATTCCCAGACTCCAGCAACTTCAAAAGAGGTAATTTAAAGTTCCGGACCATCTTGTCAAAGTAAAGAGACCATATAAAATTGTTGATATTCAAGTACAACCATGCAATAAAAATGATAAGAAACATATCTTAAAAATGAAATACTTTCACATTGCTTGAAAAATTAACAGCCGCATGCAGTTGCTAGCATAGAAATAGATAACAATTTCTTTATGCAGCAAATGATGAAAAGAAAGCAAACATATAAATGATTTGAGTAAACTCAGAATAAGATTCATTGTAACCCACATTGGAATTTACTAGAACGAGATGAATCCTGAATGTCAATGAGTGAGAAGGAATACCTCAAAACTGGCCAAGTCCAAGGAAACAAGAAGGCCTTCCTGCTTTGCTAAATCAATGGCTGCTTGTATCACTTCTAAATTGAGCTTAGCGTATCTCATCACCAACCACTAAAAAAAAAAAAAACATATTTCTGCATTTAAGTTCACAAAAATACCTCTAGATGACTTGCTATTAGCAGTGCAGACCATAGCAAAACAAAGTATGCTTTCAGTATGCCAACAGTATGAAGTTTGTGGCAAATACCCCTTCATTCAACAATGTATTTTGGTAAAATGGACAGGAAGGATAATTCAGTCGTCCTAGTCCTTTATGAGTAGATTGCCTAAAATCGTTACTTTTAAAAATTAAGAAAAAGAGTCAAGTGGATAAACGGAATATACAAGACAAGAAGCTAAACACAAACATATCCAAGATGTCTTTGCTGTTTAAGAGGTCAACCTTGGAGCCCTTAAAATCCTCTCTTTTCAATTCTTCTGCCTGCAGATAGAAAGTAAATAAAAAGAGATACAAAGAGAATGTCAAACACACTAATATATATATATATATATATATATATATATAAACAAACAAATTATAACAGATAACCATATGCGTATAACGTATCCACGTCCAGCCTCACAGTACGCATACACCCACACATTTGAGAAAATAAATTCACGAACCTGAACTTTCACAGCATTTGAGAGACAGGGTCGCATTGTTCGGTTACCCAATTCGTCAACCAAGCAAACACACTGCACCAGGCCACTTAGTGGTTGACGTTCAACTTTTTTCGAAACTCATTTGTTATATATAGAATATAGAATGCGATGTAGAGCTAACCTGCGCGGTATGTCCTTTCTTTTTCCTCAGTCTCGAGATGTTTACTCCATTGGAGCTCATGTTATTGACAAATAATTGCCCCTGTTCATCATCCCCATATGCCCCAATAATTCCCGAAGAAATTCCGAACCCAGTAGTAAGCCCTCGAATTGTGTTCGCAACACTGCCTCCAGCCATTGTCTTAATGGGAGTTGGATCATCAGGTAAGGGGTGAGTTTTTACTTCCTTCAATATATATTCAAGCTCCTCAATTGCAACCTACATGCACAACATAATTCTTTACAGTCCATTCTACAGTGCCGAACAAAGTTAACCAAATTAGGTGCTCAAGCATCCTTTTGCAACAAGAGAGAATGATCAACACGAGTATCGAGGAACAACAATAATTGACGTTGGTAAATATAACGTGTTAATCATCACAATTTTACAGAATTAGACTCTCCTATTTTAGTCAGTCCCTGTCTGCTAAGCATGGAGCTGAGGTATGGCTGGAAATAAGCATCGATGAAGTTTTATACTTTCAAGGAAAGTGATTAAGAAGCTCGCGAGAAGAATGGAGGAATTCCAGCAGAGACAGAAGCAAAGGGTACAAGGGAGAAGGATGGTGATCGAGAGCAAAATTGATGCAAGGTCGAGCGAGCAGAAAAGATGAGTGATCCAAAATGAATTGGAATACAGCCGGCGTAGCAGATAGTGAACAAGAAACCCCCGGGGGGGGGGAGGTTTAAGAAAAAGCAGAGAGAAAGGCAAGAAATTAGGAGGAACAAGTAACGGAGGAGGGAGTACAGGAATGGAGCCGCCGCGTTCACCGGGGATCTGATCGAGCAAGGACCAATCGACGCGAGCGACGTGGTCGACGAGAGCAGAAGGCTGGAGGCCCAGGAGGAGAGGAACGTGAGCGTCACTGTTATTGTTGTTGTGGTTGAAAAGGGGTTCGAATCCCATGACGGACGGCGTTGTCTCACTCCCTCTCCGATGATCCGATCCGATTGGAGTGATGACAACAACTTCTGCTTCTCCCACTCATCCCCCTCCTTCGCTTTCCTATATACTCTCAAGCGCCGCTCAGCGGCATCTCTCGGTCTCTATTCTTATTTTTCTTTTTTTAAATAAAAAATACTTAAATTATATTTTTCACTTTTTCGGATTCACTTTGTCCACAAAACTAATACATTAGCTCTCGCCAGTGAATTAAAATCTGATGGCCTGGTCTGAAGGGATGAATCACCCGGCCTGGCGTCTTGATCTATCAGAAAATAATAAACAAAATAGTCCAAGCAACGCCAAATTTCGCAGAGGGACTGTGTATCCAGTGAGCACTGTTACTGGTGCCCGAATTGCCCTAGTGGGATTCCGTTGACGCCAAACATACTTCATTATTACTTACCATTACTGGTCCCCGGAGGCAGCCTCTCCCTTGAGATGCCTCGTGCTTGTATGCACGCCTCCCTTTTTGCGCCAAGATTGTCTGGGAAGAATATAACTTTGAAATTCTTCCCAGCATGATTGCTGCATGGACGATAGGGATATAATATATTATCCACTATCACTATTACAGGGTGCATAATGAATTAGTGATATAAAGAACTCTGACCCCTCCTTACGTTTGTTTCACCTAAAAGCAACGGATTTGCCCATATGCACTTAAAGGGGAAAGACAATAGCCTCGGATAAACAAGTAACTGTTGATGATTAAAGTTTCTCGGCCGACAGGTGCATCGAATCAATAATTTAAAAAAAAAGGTGGGGGGGGTAAAAGAGGTCGAATAATCAATCGAACGTACTTCTTCCATCTATAAATATAAAATTTTTTTTATAGAATTTAATATTTAAAAATAAAAAATATAAATTATTTTTAATTTTTCAAAGTGTAATCATTATCATTTTTTAATAGTTTAAAAGTAAGTAATACTTTATTGAAGAATAAAATTCAATTAAAAATACCTTATATTTTTTAATCAAACATTTATTGTTATGAGTATACAATTAATGAACGGCATCATTTGTTAGGGTTCCAGTTTGAGGGTAATTTCCAAGTCCATGGGCGATGGCATGAAAAAAACAAACAGGCAATTGAATTGGAATTTAGTGCTATTAAGTTATCCCAGGAGGAAAGGAAAAGGATGATTATTGGCAGAAATCACGGAGAATCCTTTGGCCAACGCTTTTGATGATTCTCACCGGCCTGGCGGCCTCCATCCAAAAAGTACTCCCGCAGCTCCCATATTAATTTAAGGAAAAATAATAACTAAGATTCCTTTTAATGATATAAGTGAAATTTTTATTTTTCAAGATGTTATAATTTTTTTAAAATTTTCAAAGACCTTTTTGTTATTAAAAAATTAATATCATTGATTAAATTATTCTTAATTCAAATATTAATTATCATTCATAAATTTTATTTTAAAATTCATAAGTTTTTTTTTTTAAAATTACAAAAATTTAACTATAATTTATAAGTTTGTATTTAAATTTTAATATTTTTTAAGTGTTATAAATATCAATTGTCATTAATAAAATTTATTTTAAAATTCACAATTTTTTTTAAATTGCAAGAATTCGGAACTTGCAAATTTGAATTAAAGGATAATTTAATCATTCACTTTAATTTTTAATGATAGAAAATTTTTAAAAATTTTTAAAAATTATGACACTTTAAGAAATTAAAATATCATTTGTGTAATTTAAAGATTTTTATTATCAATTTTCTTAAATTAAATTCTGTGCTTTTTCTATCCCATTATCAATCTAGTGGCCAAGCAAATATTTGTGTATCTGAAGACAGTCCAACTGATGTCATTATAAACGAAATAGAATTCCAACGACTCAACAATCAATATAATTTCCTCTGTATTTAATCATTCTACAATTTTATTGATAAATTATATTGTTAAAAAAACACTCCAGTGGATCAGGGATGGGTTCGAGGCTTGAGCAACTTGGGAACGATGAGGTTAGAGGGGCATTTATTAAATTCAAAAGGAACGGCCAAGAGTCTCAATTCATCATTTAATTGAGCAATTATTAGATCCTAAATTCTGAAATCCTAGCGCCCTACGCCTATGCTCATGCTCAACCTTAAAGAAAGGACTCCAGTCAATCAGTATTTAATTTTTAACGCACTAACGAAACGACTGTGAAGGTTACTGTACCGTGAATCTCCCATTTTTCATCACCGTCATGCTGTCATTGTTATTATTATTGGTGTAAAATAGCCTAGTCTACTAACGCCTACCCCTACCCTATGAGCCCAAGCCACGTGCTTCCAACACACAACACCACTACCCACTGACACTAGTGATGGAATGGTGCTGCCAGGGAACGACGGGAACAATGGCATGTGACTGTCTGGTTGAAAGTTGCTGTTACATTAGAGAAGAATGTGAGCATTTCAAATTCAAGCGAGGCTCACAATTAGAACATGTTCTGGCATTTCAAGGTTTCACACGTGTTCCTCTCCCTCCATTATGTTATGCGTAGCCATCAACAAGAGTTGAGGCTGGTGAACTATCTCTTTAAATTTTATGTTTTTCAAGGGTTGGGCTTAAATATTTATTAATATAGAAAATAATATAATTTGTAAAATATTTATTACACGTGATAAAAATAAAGTCAGTGATATTGTTGAAATAGCACAGCCTCCTCCACATAAGACTTCTTCTAAAGGGTCTAACATTTTATTTTTAAATAAATATTGGTGATAATAATGGCTAAAAAATATTCATATTTTAAATGTTTAATTAAGGTACTTGGTAATTTATATATGTGTTAGTATAATCATAAATTTTAATTGAAAAAATTATGCAATCTTTTGAGCCTGGCTCTATCAATAAAAGTTGAACTTAATAAAAGTGTTAATTTTAAAATAAGAGAACTTATAGACTTAAGCACTTAAGAGCTGAACTAGGAGGATTGGCCACCATTTATTATTGACAGCTTTAATTATGGGCAAGCCCATCCCACCAAATTTCCTTCACTTTGTACTCCAACTCCTTTGACTTCCTCGTCTCCATTATGTGATAGCCTGAAATATTAACCTCATATGCATTGTAATAATAAAAAGACAGTGCTCGACAGAGGATGAAAGATAAACTGGCTGCAAGACACTTCTCTGATGTGATATTGAATGTTGACTTCACGATTAACGTCGCACGTACACAATATTTTGATACACCTAAGCTACGTGTAATAAGATCACTATTATTTCAACAGCTTCATGAATCAGGCCACGTCCTTTAATAATCACTACAATTGAATTGGATACATTAAACACTAGAGACTAGCAAATAAGCTCCTTCAAACTTCAAACGACTTCCGCTTCCAAAGTATAAAACAAGCTGAAATATTATGGAATAACTTATGCCCAGAATAGGAAGGAGCCGTAAGTCTAGCCTAAAACATGTATGATATTATTGGGTAATCCCTCTTCCACAAGTTTGAACGAAAACAAGAATTTCTCTTGGCTTTGATGCCACTTCAAGATAGGAATTAGAAGAAACATTCTTTGAGGCAGACTCATTTTTAAGAAGCCTTTTGTACTTTATTTGGAAGAACATTATCCGGTAGAATAAGCTCTGGTGGGGTTTCACGGACAACCCCAAGCATTGCATCGTACTCTTCATCTTTGCGTGCAAACTTCTTCCTCAGCACCTTCTCAAACTCAATCTCGTCAAAGGGCTTGGCATTTTCAGCTGCATGGACCTGTGCAAGGTTTGTATAATTGGTGGCCGATTGGGAGATAAATGCTCTCTCTTCATTGGTGAGCTTCCGCAGGAACTTTGCCGGATTGCCACCCCATACCTGCACCGAAGGCAAGCTTGTGCTAATGAAAGAAGCATAACTGAGTATTGCTTTTCATCCCACGACACATACTGATGAACCATGTCTGAAGACAATTATATTTCAAACAGAACTACAAGCACTTGTTAGGATAACACGATCATGCACTCAAATAGCTTCAGTTCCCCACCCAATCCAACCACGTAATAATGCTGCACAGGGCATTCAAATAATATGAAAATATTAAGATATCTGCTTTTAAACTTGGAAAGCTTTATACGAAGTTAAGTTGGAAATATAACATTGTACTGAGCAATATGTCTAAAACCCGATTGATTCTTGAATAGGTGAAGGTTCTCTGCTTCATAATTTAATGATCTGAAAATAGTCACTGCACAATTTAACCAATGATAATATATATAAACTTAATACATTAAAATTATAATAATAAAGAAGAATAGCAGACAAACACCAAAAAATCTTGCACTCTGATTACATACAAAAGTATAGCTCAATGTGGCATACCAACCACATAGACCTTTGCCCACCTATATCTTTATTCCAACAACATTTAGACAAATCAATTTATGATTTGAAAGCATTATAAATGAGATTAGCAAGGTTGTCCACTAATGCTATTGCATGCATATCCAGTTTGTATTATAGACAAGTTAGCTTCTGTAGGTCATGCTTCACTAGGTTAGTTGGGCTAAGGGCCTCTAATGTGCCATTTTCTAATGCTTTTTGTAATGCCCTGATTTTTTAATTTCATTTTTCAGTTTTCTTTGAATCATTGGCTTCTACATAAAATAAGAGATATTTTAATATCTCGATGTCCCAAAATGATGAAGATTTATATTTTTTTATAATTTTTCAAAAATAAAAAGGTGTAGAAGCCAATGATATCAAAATGTCTTTTATTCTATGTAAAAGCCAATGATCCAAAAAGAAAATGAAAAACAAAATTGAAAAGTTGGGACAAAGAGCATTAGAGAAGGGCACATTAGAGGACCTCTAGCCTAGGTTAGTAATATGCTAGAAAGCAAGACAGTAAATTTAAAAAAGAAGAGGAAGAAGAAGAAGAAGAAGAACTGTTAAGAATAATGAAGGACAAAGAAGCAAAATTCTCTCTAATTTTGCTCCATGAATAGGATATAAGTTTTAGATAAAGGAAATAATGTGATTACTGATAGCATACCTCTCCGCAGGGAATCCTAGTATTCTGTCTCACAAGGGCTCCAGCAGCAACCATGGCATGTTTCTCAACAATGACACCATCAAGCAGTGTTGCACCCATACCGACAAAAGCCTCATCCTCAACAACACAACCATGTAAAACTGCACTATGGCCTGCCCAGAGCAAAATATGAAATCTGGTCACAATGTAGCAGCATCTGTGATCATTCATTGCAGAAGAATATTCACTCACCAACAGTAACATTGTCCCCAATAATAGTTGGCAACACTTCCCCACTTAAATTTGACTTTGCAACATGCACCAAGGAGTTATCCTGTATGTTAGTCCAACTTCCAACGCTGATGCTGTTCACATCTCCTACGCAAAAAGTGAACATAAAATATTACCACCATGTGTATCTATAAAACAGAGACCTGACAGGATCTCATGATTTGATTTTCATTAGATAATCAAAGCCACACAACTTCCTTATATAAGAAAGCTGCTGAATTTTGAGATTCGTTTTTTGCAGCAACGGTAACCCCATAAAACATGGTGTACAACAGATTATTGAAGAAGATTGCAGAAGCTTTTGACAAATGAGATCTTTAGAATTCTTGTACTTTCCATTGATCAAGCAAACAATCTTACCTCTCAAAACACATCCATACCAAATTGATGATCCTCTTCCAACTTCAACATCTCCAATGATGGAGGCACTTGGGGCAACAAATGCCTCCTTATCAACAACAGGAGTCTTATCAAATATGTTCATCAGAGTTCGGTGCCTAGACACTAAACACAACAAGCAATAAGATTACTTTACATTTTTCATGGTAAAATAAATCCCGGTGAAGGAAATGAAAACCATAAACATGGATCAGCACACACACAAAGAAAGAAAGAAAGAAAAGAAACGGAAATAAATCAAATCACTCCATTTTCTTCATATCTCTTTCAACGTCATGATGCGAAGATAATTAAAAGAGGGGGAAAAGTATTCATATGAACAAAAAATGAGGACAAATTAGCGAATTAAGAAAACTAAAAAGTCCAAGCAAGATAATACATTGCTAGGGTCACAATATTTCAAATTATTGAACTGAAAGGAACTATTTACCAGCCGCATTGCATGAATAAATGTAGCTTTAAAGTATTGTATGTCTGTAACCACAATTTGGTATGAAAAAGAAAAGAATATTAAAGCAATCTATTGTTTGTTTTTTTTTTTTTTTGCCAGAAAAAAAAAAATTAAAGCAATCTATTGTCAATCATCAATATCCATCACATAATCATAGTCATGGATGCTAACTAGAAACTTCCGGTGCCAGGAAAAATATCCTTTGCCGACGATGTATTCATCGTACAAAATCGTTCATCTCAGTATTATGCCACAGAAGCTTTTGGTATTACCGGTCTTTCACTGACGTCTCAATGTGTTCGGAGACACGGAAAGGTGTTAGCACTGACAATCCAACAAAGCGACGCTAGTATAAGATACTGTCTTGTATTTAGAATGAACGCTCATCATCCTCGCAAAGTTTATGCAGCTATGCGATTCCAAACGTCACTCAATAAGCATTGATCTAGAACAGCAATGATTAACTTCGTAGGATGACGTTGATAAAAACGAGATAGCATTTAAAAAAAAAATCAACCGAAAAAATTCTACCTTGAAAGGGTATCATAGATTTTCCGATTCATAAACGAATTGAATAGGGGATTGGATCTACAAGCTCAGAAACAGAGTATTAAAGAAGGTATTACGCTGTTCTTGGAAGTAGTAGTTGCCCTGGAGGCGACAACCGAGCCGATCGATAGCTTGCCCAGTCTCACGAATCCAGAATCCAACGGTGTATATGGCTTTCCCTAAAGTTCCCATGTGCAATTTCCACTTTCGACTGTCAGTGGAGTCGCTAAGGGACACAAGCCTCTGCAAGCGCAAGCTCTGTTCGAGTTCGGCGTGTTCGATGCGTAATCAGAGAAGGGAATGGAAGAGAGCGTGGAAGGCCAGAAGGCTTCTTCCTAGTTTGAGTGGTAGGGTAGTATATTTCGCATAATGGGAAGGGCAAAATGGGGTTTCAATGTTGGTAAATTACCGAAATGCTACCGTTCTGTATAAAAGAAGGCAATACAATTGGAGAGTTGGAGGCCTGGTGTGTTTCAAATGGAAAACGGTGCGTTTCTGTTTCCCCGGGGAAGCAGCAAATCGAAATTGTGAAACCGTATGGAAAACGACCCTTGGTTCATTTACCCCAACACCATTACAAGAACCGACCTTGGCTTGCTCCCAGTCCAAAGATTGCTTGAGGGTGAAATTTTGACTCTGTCATTTATTGATCCTTGGATGGACTTATGTTCGGATTTTGTCAAAAAATGTGAAATTTTACCGGAATTGTTTTTTTTTTTTGCCTCCTTTTGGAAGATGGAAGTTTCATGATTCATCTTACCGGTGGATTTAATGACATTGATTGATTGTAGGGCTTGCATAAAAATTGAACCCTGCTTCGAACGCAAAAGGCTGTAAGCTTGTCGGTTGTGTTCAAGCTTACTCGGTTACTCTTCTAGTTGAATCGTTCAAAAAAAAATGATTTTTTTTGTTCATAGTTTCCCCCTTCTTTTAATCCTTCTAATTAGGGAGAAAATTTTCTTTTCCCGGGATTGCATTTCATTACCCGATTATGATTCACCTGCACGGCTGACTATTTTGTCACCTTTACTCCCACTATGATCATGGTTTTTTGAGGGCATTTAAGTTTATTATGGGAAGTTACCTGCTGGAGCTTAGTAGTTCTACATGGAAGGAGCTGGAAGCGATGCCTCCTCTGCAGTGGCACCTCTAGCTCAGTGGAGGCATGATTTTTCTAAGGCGTTTCAGTACTACTTGGATCGCTCTGCTCCTCACACCGTTCAGAGGTGGCTGGGAACTCTTGCTGTGGCTGCTATTTATGTCTTAAGGGTTTATTGTGTTCGAGGTTTCTACATTGTGTCCTATGGCCTAGGCATCTATATCCTGAATCTGTTGATTGGTTTTATGTCACCCAAAGTTGATCCCGAGCTCGAAGTCTTGGATGGGGCTTCATTGCCTACTAAGGACTCAGATGAGTTGAAGCCATTTGTTCGTTGGCTTCCGGAGTTCAAGTTCTGGTAATATCTAATATGATCCTTTTTAGGAAAGTTATTATGAAACTTTGAGCTTGCATGCTTCTTCTGCTATTGCTTACGTGGCTGGCCGAGGGCAGCAAACTAGCCAGTGAGGATGCTTTAGTATAATTTTGGTTCTGTTACTTGCGTATGTTCTGTTCCCACTTCTAGGGACTCTCATAAAGTAACCCTCAATGTTGGTGAGTTTTAATTGGTAAATATGTGTTAGTTAACCAATAAGACTCTTACAAGATAGTTCAGCTTTTTACTATTTAAGCCAACCATATGAAAAGTGTTTGCAAAGTATGTCAATTTATAAACTTCGAGGAGCTTCAATTTAGGTTGTGAGGGCCCAATGGATAATCGACTTAAAAATTTGTTCTAGGACAATTTTCCCATAAAGAGGCAACTGATAAATACTTTTCCTTAATCAAATCAAAGGACTAAATGATTGTGGAGTTCCCCTGGTTGTAATTGAAATTGAATGCTAGTTGAAGGAGCTGTAAGAGCCTATAGTCCCCCTGTTATGAACTGAATGTGTACGTAATTTCTATTTACTGAACTAACGTCAGAATACAAACTGGGTCCTTTATATCGTGGTACCCATGGCCACCTTATGCTATTACTCTAACAAAAGTAGTTATACTGACTTACTGACTATTAACTGTTTCGTAAAACAGAATATAAATCCATGGACAATTATACATGTATCAAATACACCTCATTGAAACATCTTTGTCCACAAGAATAGTGTTGGAAGACGGAGTGCAAGTGGAGAATTTAAGAAACTAGGTTCGCACAGAAGCTAGATCTTCCTATGTGGCATCCTTAGGTCTGCTATGCTGCCATTGAACCAGCCCCTGAGTGATAGAAAGGTGACCGCACTTAACAATTCGTCGGCTGAAAATAATCAAAGGTTCAAGAAGATATTGCCCATCATGATCAAGCAATGGTAAGCCCGAAGTGATAGGAGCACCAGGACCAACATAGCACTTCAAAAGGGAGACATGAAAGACAGGATGCATGCGAATGTTAGCTGGCAATTTCAATTCATATGCAACCTGATCGATTTGCTTCAAAATTTCAAAAGAACTAAAATATCGAGTAGTAAGCTTATGTAAAGCAGAGTTATTAAGTAAATTTTTCCAAAAAGGTGAAGTCTGAGGAAAATGAGATCACGAATTGCAAATTTGCGCTCTGAGCGATGCTTATTAGCTTGTTGAACCATGCAATGCTAGGCTTTACATAAGTGTTCTTTCAATAACTATAAAGTTAGCTCCATGAGGTCAACCATTTCATTATTGGAGTCACCAGGAAGATAAGGCAAGTGTATAGGGGGAGAGACGCCATAGACAGCTTAAAAAGGAGTCATGCCAATTGCAGAATTGTAAGAGGTATTGTACTAAAGTTTAGCCAAGGGAAGCCATTTGGCCCATTGCTTGGGAAAGTCACCAGACATGCACCTTAAATACCCTTCAAAACAACTATTAACAACCTTTGTTTGATCGTCTGATTGTGGGTGATATGCAGAAGAGTAGTAAAGCTTGATACCGAATAGATGAAAGAGTTCTCACCAAAACTTCCCACAAAAAATAGGGTCACGGTTTATGACAATAGATTTTGGAAAACCATGTAATTTCACTACATTATCCATGAACACACGAGCAACATTAATAGCAGTGAATGGATGTTTAAGAGCTATGAAGTGGGTGGCCTTGCTGAGACAGTCAACCACCACCAAACTAGTAGTCTTGGTATACGAAGGAGGCAACCCAACAATGAAATCCATGGATAAGTCAGACCAAATGTGATTAGGAATGGGCAAGGGTTGTAATAAGCTAGGGGAAGCAACATTTTCGACCTTAAACCTTTGACATATAGTGCAAGTACAAACAAATTTACAAACATCCCGTTGTATCTTTTTCCAATAGAAAACTGAAGCCAAGTGACAGTAGGTAAAAGTAACACCTGACTGTCTACTAGTAGCGTCATTGTGAAAGAATGTGAGCAAGTCATTATAAAGGTGACGGTCAGCACCTACCACTATCCTGCCACGTCATTTCAAGGTATGGTTGTCCCAAGAAAATTGTGGATGAGACAAAGGGTCTTGTTCAAGATCACGAATGAGCTGCTGTAAACAATATCCAAAGACCAAGAAGGTCTAACTTTGTCATGTAAATCAGTGACAAGAGCTATTATGGCAGGTAGCGAAGCTTTAAATTGGGGGGACAAAGCATCAGCAGCCAGATTATCACGCCCTCTAGTATAAGTAATCTCACAGTTAAGGCCTTAAAGCTTATTCAACCATTTCAACTGATCAGGTGAAACATATTTTTGCTCCAATAAGTGCTTCAAAGGCAAATGATTTGTGCGAATAATAAAAGTGGCCCCTGTCAAATAAGAACGCCACTGATTTACTGTAAAAATTATAGCCATAAGCTCTCATTTATAAGCTGATAAGGATTGCTTCCGTGGGCTAAAAGGTTTGCTTGCACATGCGATCTGATGGCCATTCTAAGTGAGCACAACACCAACCAATGCTAGACGCATCTGCCTCAATAACAAATTGCTCAGAAAAATTAGGCAAAGCCAAAATAGGGGTCGAAGTCATGGCAGCCTTAAGAGCGGAGAAAGCATCATTAGCTTTGAAAGACTAATGAACTAGTCACCTTTGCGTAACAGAGCAATTAAAAGTCTACAAAGAGTCCCATAATTTTTGACAAACTTTCTATAATAGCCGGTCAAACCCAAAAACCCATGTAAAGCACGCAATGAGGATGGAACAGGCTAAGCAGAGACAGCACTAATCTTTTAAGGATCAACTTCTACACCTCGCACAGATATTAAATGGCCAGGATATTCAATTCGAGTAGAAGCAAAGACACACTTACTAGCCTTAGCAAAAAGCTTATACTGGCGAAGAAGTTGTAAGGTGTTGTTGAGATGGTGCACATGAGAATCCCAAGAATTACTGTAAACTATAATATCGTCAAAAAATATGAGAATAAACTTCCCTAAAAAAGGTTTGAAAATTGAATTCATCAACCCTTAAAAAGTAGCTGGGGTCATTTTAAGACCAAAGGGCATTACAAGATATTCATATAAGCCCTCATGAGTTTGAAAGGCAGTCTTATGAAAATCAAGAGCATTCATACATATTCGATGATACCCTGCACATAAGTCAAGTTTGGAGAAGTAGGTGGCCCTTATAATTCATTAAGGCCTCATTTGGTATGATGGAAGAGTTTTTGATGGAATCGGAATCGGAATTGGAATTGAAATCAGAATAGAATTGAGTTATAAATGTATGTTTGGTATGAAGATGGAATCTGAATATAATATTAATAAATATATGTATTTAAAATAGATAAAGACCAAAATGCCCTTACAAAAAAAAAATAAAAAACTCAGACATCATGATGGAGTGTGTATGTGGGGCACTTATGACAATTCCATAGAATTGTGGCAATTCCATCATGATGGAGATTGAATTGAATTTTAGGTATTTTGGTAGAATTGGAATCCATAAGGAATTGGATTCATGCATACCAAACAATTAAAAGCATGATTCCAATTCTAATTCCATTTCTCTTGGACCCAATTTTAATGTACTAAATATGACCTAAAGAGTTCCTCAATAAGTGGAATTGGAAACTTAGTCTTGATAGTGTTCTCATTCAACTTTTGATAATCAACACAGAAGTGCCAAGTGTTATCTTTTTTTTGCACAAGAACCACAGGGGCAGCCAAGGGACTGTGGCTCTCTTGAATGATGCCATTGGCAAGCATCTGTTGAGCCTGTTTTTTAATCTCAGTTTTCTGAAGAGTTTCATACCCATATGGTGTGCAGTTGATAGGTTGATTGTGATGAAGGTGAATCTAATGGTCAAAATTCTGAGGAGGTGGGAGGGAATATGGTTCTTCAAATACATTTGAAAAAGAATAAAGAAGATCATCAAGTTGGCACTGGAGATTATCGAGTAGTGAAACTGAATTTGAAAGAGACATAATGGACCCATCAATTTTGTCTGACACGTGGACCAGAAAGGCATGTTGAGTGAAGGCAAGATCATTATCATGTAGTGTTTCCTCTGAAACAATACTACTAGTAGAATGGAGCCCAATCAACTCAAAGTACTTATGTTGAAAATAGAAGCCCATGAATTGTTCATTCATATCCAAAATGATGCGGCCCAACTTCTTTAACCATTGGCCACCCAATATAACATCAAAGCCCGCCAAATCTATAACCAAAAAATCATCTAAAAATTCATGGTCAGCCATGGACCATTTCAATTGTCGACAAAATCGATTAATAGTGAGCTTACAGCCCCTAGCAACAGCCACTCGAACCTCACCATCTTCAGTAATGGGTAAGCGAAGGCGCTTTATAATAGTTGTATTGATAACATAGTAGGTGCCAATTGCATCAACAAGAATGAAGACCTGCTGTTTTTTTTATGTTGTTGCAAATTTTTAACATAGAACACCCTTTCTTGCCTTCAACAGCGTTAATGACACCATCCACCTTATTGCTGCCAACTGGTGGATCAAGTTTGTCGGATGCGTCCAAGAAATCCTCCTCCAGTTCATCCTGAACAATCAACATCATTACTTGAGATTTGCAGCACTTATGAGAGGTTGTGTACTTATCGTTGCACCAATAACACAAACCCTTCTTGTGACGCTCCTCCATCTCTTTCTTGGTCAAGTTGAGTGCTGCTTTCTTAGTTGGAGGAAAGGTAGAAGATGTAGAAGTCCCACTCGTATCCAAGATAGACTTCTTCAAAAAGGTGTAGAACTAGAGGATCTTTGAGTATCTCCTGATGGGCCAGACGAAGTAAAAAATGAATTGAAGCAATGCACAGCCGGAGCAAAAGTGGCACGAGAAACTGGAGTGTGTTCGAAAAGTGCCTGAGTCATGCATTCTTGAAGTCTAGCCATTTGCATCATACTAGCAAGACTTGAAGGCTTTAAAACATCAATAGAAGATTGGATGTCAGAACGCAAACCTCCCAAAAACCAATCTAAAGCGACGTTGTTTGGAAGGGAAACCTCCATTGGCAAGTTGTCAAATGCTTTGATATGGTCGTCAACGATGGTAGTTTGTTGGAGTTTCTTGAGTTCAACCATCAGATTAATTTGATGAACCTCTGCAAAACAAGCCTCCATCCAGTGAAAATAATCATCCCACGCAATATTGAATTATCTATGACCCGCCATGAAATTAAGATGCCATTTCAGAGCCTTCTTCTCTAGATAAATACTCAATAATCGAATTTGTTAGTCAACTGGTATGCCGTTGACAACAAAAAACTGGCAACAATAATAAGCCCACACGCAGAAGTCAGTTTGCTATCAAAACGAGGAAATTCCACCTTACTATGCTTCATCGGTGCATAATAAAGTTGTGAAGGAGAACCATAAGTGCCAAATTGAGGGCCTAATTGACCTCGATTAGGAGTGCCAGACGAGCCCGCTGCATGGTCACCATGGTGGTTATGAGCAAGAATTGAAATCTTAGAATCCTAATCACCCAAACAAGCTTCGATTCAGGAGATTGACTGTTTGAGATCGCCAATATCATTGGTATTCTGCTCCAAGCGAGCTCAGCTGCTCTCAACGACAGCAACGTGTAGATCCAAGTGGTGCTCAAGATCACTAAAACGATCATTGGATTGTGTCTCTGGCGGCTTGGTGCTAGAGAAAGGTTCTGATACCAAAATGTTGTGAACTGAATGTTTACATAATTTCTGTTTATTGAACTAACATCAGAATGCAAACTGTCCTTTGTATCATGGTACCCATGGCCACCTTATGCTGTTACTCTAACAGAAGTAGTTGTACTGACTTTTTGACAATTAACTTTTTTGTAAAACAGAATATAAATCCGTGGACAATTGATGGTGTGGTTTTTGAAACACATTACTAGATATACTTTGGTGCTTGATGACCCATATCCTATGGCTAAACCCTGGGATGCTTCATTACATCTTGAATCAGGTGTACTAAGATGACTAGATTGTGTTGGCAATGGAAATGAAAATTATTAGAAATTTGTACTGCATGTTCATGAACCTTATTCATTGCAGAGGTTTTCTTAATTTCTTTCACTTATTTCTATATGCGTGACATGCAAACCAGCTGCGGAGTTTCTATTTATGAAGATAACAGAGGAGGGTGGATATGATTAATCAGCTTATTATTAGTTATCTATCTGTGTAGATTAGACATAAGTTCGTCCATGCTTGTTGGAGACTATTGTCAATCTTGTATTAAAATTGACATGCCCCAGTATACGCTAATCATTGAGGAGTGTATTTTAACTTCTGCCATGTTTATAAGTTCTTTGTTTCAATTTTCCTTTTCCTTTTAATTCTGGACCTGGATTTTTGTGGTTGGAAAAAAAAAAATTGATTGTATATTGGAGTTATTAATTTTTAATTTAGGTTTATACTTGAGCACACAGTTTAAGACAATCATTTCGGATTCTTTGTGCTTATATCTATTTTTTTAATTGCTAGATGAAACTTTTTGGTGCTTGTAATTAGCTACTTTATATTCATTTATCTTTCGTAAACAAGCCTATGGACCTAAAGATAAGTTTGCCGGTCAAAAGGTTTGTTATGCTATATATATTAAAGGTTTGTTTTAGTAATCCTATTTTATGAGAACAACTAGATATATTTTCCTATATTAAGTCTCAAAAATGAGTTACACTATCTATAATTTGTGAATAATATAGGGGCCTTTATATTTTATATAATGATGTATTGATTTAAGGTATATTTAGTGGGAAGCTTTCTTGAAGTTTGAATGGCAAATAAGGAATTCAAAAATGAGTTGCAAAGATCAAGTGCATGGATTTAGTTAAAAGAAAAGGCCTCAAGGCCAAGAAAAGGCTATGTTGGTTCATTAGTTGTCCGTTGTCACTAATCTTTTATGGTGAGGGTGACGTGTCACTCACTTCTCGTTTTATTAAATTGACCTTGCGATTTTCAAATTGATTTAAACATTTTTCAAATGGAAGACTCTGATTTCTGCTATTTTGATTTTGCATTAATCATTGTTCCAGGTATGCCATAACGAAGGCTTTCTGCATTGCCTTCCTTATGACATTCATATCTGTGCTCGATGTCCCGATTTTTTGGCCCATTCTTCTATGCTATTGGATTGCCCTGTTCATCCTCACCATGAAGCGCCAAATTGTGCACATGATTAAGTACAAGTATGTCCCGTTCAGCATTGGAAAGCAGGCGAGAGCTCTGACTGTTTGGCATTTCATGCCATCACCAACCTTAACTTGATCTCTATTTGATCTTCTTTTGTCTACCTAATTGAGTGAATCCTGTTCTATTGATTCTTGACAGAGATACTCAGGGAAGAAGTGAGGCATTTCTGGGGACTAAAACTTCGAAGAACTCCTTAATTAGGTCTGGACAGGAAATCACAGTTTAGGTTGTGGGCCTTTAGTAGTTGTTGTGTAGGTCAATCGTTCGTTAGAAGTCACAGAGATGGTTTAATATTTTATTGATTCCAATAATGACTTCTTTAGGAACTTTTTTCGTCTGTCCAAGTATCCTGGCCCTGTCCTGGTTGAGAAGGGAGTTATGAAGTTTAAGGTTTTCATTTCTATTTTCCGTTTGTAAATAAATTGAGTGTTTACATGATTCAAGTTTTATCACTGAACGCTATCTGAGAACGATTTCGGCAAGAAGAGATTCTGGCTTGAGGAATTTGCCAGAGAGGTGTCTGATTAAACCAGCGATGTCTATAACAACCATCCAACAACCGCGAAAACAAATCACTAGTTTAGTTGTTAAACCTTGACCCTGCTTATAATATTATAATAATAGCATCATTGTGAAATGAAATGCTAGTTTCACATTTTCTTATACAAATGTTGTTAAACATGGCCAGCTAAGAACATCATCTTCCACATCTCTCTCTTCTCTCTCTGCGAACCAGGAAATTCTTGTCTTATATAATCCACAAAGGCGTATGAAATAAGTTTGGTTGTTTACTTTTATTTCAACAGATGAGTGAAAGAACCTTGGTTCCAATATTCGTCTTCTGGGCTTTCCTCACAGTCATCACACCGACCCTTGTTCTCTTGTCAGAGAATGCAAAGCGGGACTTCGATCTATATGGTAAACACCGGCCTTCGACGATTTGCTATTTCTCTTCTTGCTGGAATATTGTCACCGACACCTGTAACTCTCTCTCTCTCTCTCTCTCTCTCTCTCTCTCTCTCTCTCTCTCTCATATATATTCCAATCTACAGGAAATTCAACGGAGGTAGCAGATGATAGGAGAATGACCGGTCAGAGAGAGTATCCTATCAAAAAACCAACGCCATGCGTGACGGTTGTAGCAGCGGAGGAGTTGAGTCCTGCACCGGCACAGGCACCAATAGTATCATTGCCAAGCGGAGCTAACTTGACGGCGTCCCACCATAATCGAAGCCTTGGAAGCAATAAAAGTGATCATGGACTTGCGCAGGTGTTTCCCAGGAAACACCTCAAGCAAACAAAATTCAGTCCTCTAGCTAGCAGCTGATGAGAATGGCTTTGGATCTCAGATTGAATGTAAATTGGTGAGATAAAACAATAATTTATAGCATCAATGCTTCAAGTTTAGATGTTATACAGTGGCTTGGCATGTGTTATTTATTTAGCAAAGGGACATTTCTTTCCTGTTGTTGCCTTCTTGGTGTGGAGATTTTTTTTTTTTTTGGGGGGGGGGGGTGGATCACCTGATGGCACAACAATTGGACAAAAAGAGTCTCACCAAATTTTGTACCCACTACGGGTATAATTGCACAAATAATGCCATGGTTTGTGAAAAAGAGAAGAAATTGACGTAAATCTGGTTGGTATGATTAATTAGTTCCATCCCTGGTCGCGATTAGAGATTGGCTCGCAGAATCCAGTCATCCATGCATTGTGGGTAAGCGTAGGTGTTAAAAACTTGCGGCATTGCTCAATCATGATTAATTTATGCCCCGCTTGTTTGATATGTTTTCACGTAAATGTTTAGCTTCCTCCTAACACCACCGCCTACTAACAAGGTTAGCTTTCTTGCATCAGACTCGCCAGAAATTCCAGGGTATCTGTTTTTTTTTTTTTATTATTATTATTAAAAAGCTATGGGGAACCCCTGCAATATAAAACAAGTCAAGTCATGCTCACTGATATCAAGCCTTTGCATTTTAGAGGTCGAGCCTTGGGAGTCGGAGGGAAGCCTCCTCCACTCCTCCACTGATAGAGAAGGGTAAATCTAGGCTATTTATATTTAATCTGAACAATTTAAATTTAATATTTTTAATTTATATTTTTAAAATAAAAATACATAAAAATTATACAACAATTAATTAATATGGTTATTAATCTAACAGTTTAGATTTTATATAAATAGTTCAAATTTTGATATTAAAAATTTAAATTAATTTTTTAGATATATTCTAAACAGTTATATTTTGAATAGAGCAGTAAATTTATTAAAAAAATTTAATATTAAATTTAAATCATTCATATTAAATCTAAATTGTCAGATTAATAACCATGTTTATTAAAAAATTTATAATTTTTATATATTTTTTTATTTTAAAAATATAAAAATTAAAAATTAAAAATATTATCTGTCCCACTATCCCTCCAGAGGAGCGGAGGAGAGGGAAGCAACTCCCGACCATGGCAGGTGGTAATATTAATGTCGCCAGAGGTCGGTTTCATACTTTCATTTAATTTGCTTTGTGCCTCCATGAAGCCTGGCTTCTCTCTCCATCTATAGCCTTCCGTGCTATTACTCTGATCTTATTTATAAGTCATTTTTAATATATTTTATCGATGTTAAGAAAAATTTTTAAAATTCATTAACTTTGTCTTAAAATTTAATAAGCTTTTAACTTTATCTTTATTAAATATACAAATTTTAATAACATATTTTCTCTTTCCAACATTAATGGAAGGTAAAAAAAGAAATTTATGATAAAAATTTAATGACATGACTCATAAATAGGATCAAAAAAATTTTTCTCTCTTTATTTTATAAATAAGACTAAAGCGAGTACCTCCATCCCTTACCACCTCTCTTAGGCCCAATTGTAACTTATCACATATTTCGGCCCATTGGTTCATGCCTCGTTGAAACAGTTACCATTGTTTTGGGCCTGTTTGTTACACTGCTTCTAATATTCACTACGAAATAACAAGCTTTATATGTTGGTCAGTTGGTCCAAAAGAGATAAAGAGGGGAGTTCATTATGTTTATTCTTTGGTTAAAAGAAAAAGAATTATGTTTATTCAAGTAATTTAAAATATAAAGAATTAATCTCCATGTCCTTTTATTTTCTCTCAATTTTAAATTAGATTTCTATAGTTTATTTTTATTTCAATTGAATTCTTATAATTTGATTGATTAAATATTTTAATCCTTAAAGGTTGAAATCCCTGAATTTTTTCTTTTAAAAGTGAAATTAAAATCTTTTTATATTTTTATTAAAATATTATATAATTATACAATTAACTATATAATTTTATCACAAAAATTTATATGGTTATGTTTTTTTTTAAATTTATACACACATTTTTTCATGAAAAATTAATAAAAGTTTGAACATTACATTAAATAAATTTTTTTTTTTTTGCTAGTAGTGTTCAATCAAATTTTTTTTATAAATTTTAAACATGTTTTTATTTTGAAAAGTTGATCATTCATAATAATTTTAAGTTCCAGGGATCAATATATATGTATAATCAATCAAACCATAAGATATTGATTAAAACAAAATAAATTACATGGATTTAAATCAAAATTGATGACAACTAAATAGATGTGCTGATTAATTTTCCCAAAAGATTTTAATCTTCCCGTAATGCTACACGAAGCACGAAAGCAATGCTTCTTGCAAGTGCATTTGATTTTTCTTGTAACTACAAGGACATGGACCTGGTGCATCTAAATTTTTCTTGGTGTCGAGCTCGAGACTTTTAAATTAAATCCTCAATAACTTATCACAAAGATTAAATTTGTTGGTTGGTGCATCTAAATTTTATAATTTCTTGTTAGGTTTTAATAATTTTTTTATCTCAAATGATGTGGAATGCAAAAATTTATGTTTTTTATAACTGATGACTTATAAAATAAAAAAACAGTGTATCTTTAAAAAAAATGAGGGAAAACATTATTTTTGGTCTATACACTAAGCTCAAGTTTTGTTATATATTCATGTACTTATTTGTATAGTTTTAGACAGAGCTAGTAATTTAAGCAGGTTGGGCTCAATTCAAGCTAGACTTATTTTGATCGGACTTAACGTACCCTACTCTCTTAAAAAATTCATATAGCCAAGCTTGACCTTGATTTTTTTTTTAACGAGTTCGGGTTGGCCCGTCGGTTTGGCCAAAGTTACCAACTTTATATACAGATATAATTATAAATTTCAATTGTCAGATTTATTCGAGTCATGCTCAATTCAAGCCAGATTTATTCAGATCAGGCTTGAAGTGTCATGCCCTTTTTAAAAAGCCTATATAACCAAACTTGACCCTGATTTTTTTGAGCGAGTTCGGGCTAGCCTGTCGAGCTTTGTCTGAATTACCATTTCTAGTTTTAGAGGGACATTGAGCTGTTAAGGTGATACAAATGATATTAAAATTGATAATGTGTTTGTTGTTCACCAAAACCATTAAATTGTGGTGATGTATTATATGAATATGGAGTTAGATTTTTTAATAAGCAAAATAAATTAAAAAAGCTACATAAAGAAAAGGCTGACATGGAGTTGAGAAAACCCCTCAACTTAAAATATCTCAAAAAATATTTAAAATATAGTTTAATCTTGATTTTTAAATTTAAAGGATCGCAAATTTTTTTTAAAAAAAAATTGAGTCTTTTGTTTTAAGTATCCTAAAAACATATTTTATATTTTTATAATATAAAAACTAATTTTAAAATTAATTTTTACTTTAAAATTAATTATTTTTATATTATAAAAATGTAAAATATATTTTTGGGTACTAAAAATTGTAGAAGGCTCCAGTTAAAAAAAATGTGAGTTTTAAAGTTTTAAAATCAAGATTAAAATACATTTAACTATTTTGTGAGATATTTTAAGTTGAGAGATTTTTTAACTCCATATCAACATTTTTTATCTCACATATTTTGCTTATTAAAAAGTTCAAACCAACACTCATTTAACACATTAGCACAAATTTAGTGGAGTTAGTAGACATGTCAGCAATCTTAACACCATTTTTATTATGTTAACATTCTTCAAAAACTATAATAATTAATGTTGCAGATGGAAAAAAATATAAAAATTTAAAATACTGAAAAAAATGTAAATATCTAAAACAAAAGTAGAGCAAAGAATAGGACCTAAGTGTAGTGTTTGGGGAGAAAAAAATGATGAGATATATAGGGTTCATATTTGTTGATATTTTTGTATCAACCCATGGGATGTTTTGTTACTTTATCCTCTGGTTCTGGTTCTAAATACAAATCACAATAGTTCTAGTGGTGGAAGAAGAATGTGCGCTGTGTATAAATAATATTCAAGTGAAGTAATGGGCCAATATTGTTACTCTAATAAAATCTAGTGTTTTAAAAATCAGACTGAACTGACCGGTTAAATCAAGAATAGGCTCTTGATTCGATTCGATTGACCTTTCAGAATCAGCCATAAGAAAATCAATCAACAACTGAAAAAACTTGTCAAAAATTGAAATAACCGATTAAAAATTGGATCGGTTTCCTTAAAAACTAGTCTGAATCATTTAAAAAATTAATTTTAAAGTAGTTAAAATGAAGAGAATAATTAATATTAATTATGTATTTATCAATAATATATCACTTTACCAAGCATTTATTAATAATTTTTTGAAAAATATAAATATTTGCATATATTTTTATTTATTTATGATACATAAATTAAAAATATATTAATTTAATGTCAAGCAATTCAACCATGGTTGAGCCAATGAACCATGAATCAGTAGCTAGTCTGATTTAATGATCGGTTTAATTTTTAAAACCTTGATAAAATACAATAACCTATCGCATTATTGCAATGGAAATTAGCCAAGCCTAAAATTCACAATGGTTTTCCAAAATCAAAAGAGACTGAAAATATCTCAGATGACTTGGTGTCTTAGCCTATCATAGTATTCGCGCTATTTTTAACTTTTAAGGTCACCTTGAAATAAAAACATATGCTAACACTCACGCATATACTTGATCTCCCTGACCAAATTCCCAAATAATTTAGAAAAAAATGGTTAAAAAGGACTCCACTAAATTTCATTTTGTTGAGAAGGACTTGGGACATAACGTCTTTCCCTGACATTAATTCTAAGCTTAAAATAACTAGATTGCCCTTATGAAATTAAAAACAATAGTTGAACAAGGTTTTTCGTTATCAATATACTAGCAGGAGGTCTTTCATTGTCCATAATTCGATGACAAAATATATAAAATATGGCCCTTCAGTGTTAATATGTTAAACAAAGTCAAACAAATGGAAGAAAAATTAAATTTTCATAAAAGAAGAGTCATATATGGTTGAAGGTGTATATGGTCCTAAAATATAACATTGAGTGTAAAATTTTCAAGATATTTGAAATAATTATTCGAATAAATGAAAGAAAAATTATATTTTCTTAAAATGTGGTTGCATATTTTAAAAGAAGAGTAGCATAGGATTGAAAATACCTACATGTGATCCTAAAATATGACACCAAGTATACAATTTTTAACATATTCAAAATTATTATTTGAATAAAAAAAAAAAATTATACTTCCTTAAAAGATGGTTGCACATCATAAAAAAAATAGTCACATATGATCCTACATATAATACCAAGTGTAAAATTTTTAAGGTATCAAAAATTATCGTTCAAATAAATAGAGGAAAAATTATATTTTTTTTAAAGGGTGATAAATTTAGAGTTCTACAGTTGTTCTTGATGCAATAAATTCAAAGCCATGGGAGTAACACTCTTAACTTTCATAAATTGACGAGATTCACTCAACAACAGTTTGGTGAGGGCATTTTCATCCATTTAAAGCTTTGAATTTATACCACTGAATGGATCTCATTTTATTAATGGCAAAATTTAAATTATACTGTTTTCAAAAATTTTAATGTTCTCAAATTTAGTACCTGAAAATTTTAAGAAGTCCTGATTTTATATTATTTTAGTTAGAAATTCCTTAATTATAATTCTTCCTAATTATACGGGTAAGAAAATTTAAATAACCGATCGATTATAAGCCCGCAATTAATAAGATAGAAGAAGGGGACAAGACATGAAGCGGCGAGTGAAGAGTAATGCCGTAATGGCTTGCTAACTAGTGTTTGGTATCACGCACAATTGCAAACCACATACATCAACGCCAATAGTAATCATCCCGCAATAGTGTACTCCTAACGTTAAGGTTGTTAAACTAACAACTTTCAAGTAAACTTATGATGAGAAGATAAACTTACATCGTAAAGTTAAATAAAAAATTCATAAAAATTTAAATTTATTAATAAATAATTATTAAAATATAATTGTAATTAATTTAAATATATTAAAAATATAAACTATTGAAATTAAACTCATCTATATTAATAAATTATAATATACAAAACATAAAAATTTTAAAACAGAAAAATTTATTTTTAATATTTTTGTTTTCTTTTTTTAATTAATATTATTTTTTTTCATTTCAAATTTTTTTTAAACCAGGTCCTATAATTTTTATAAAACAAATTTTTTATAGTATATACTTAACTCGTTAAACTAAAAAAAATTAACAAGCTTAACAAGTTCATAAAAACTTTTATTTAGTCTGAATTTATAATTAATTAGCATAATTTTATAAGTTAGAAATGTCAAAAAAATAAATTCAAAGATAAATTTTTAAGTTTAACTATATTTATATTTAATCTAAATTTTAAATTTATAAGTGAGTTGATACAGTTTTGTAAGTTTAAAATATAAAAATATTGAACTAAAGACTTTGCAGCTACATTAACATGCTGAGGTTCTTCAGAGTCGAAAAAATTAAAGCAGCCTTTCCTTCCCGTTAAACCAGCAAAAACAACTCAAAGCAGTTCCATTTAACACAGAAGCCCGTCATTTGGAACAAAGTAGACCAAACGCGCGCGCGCGCAGTTATTACACAAGAGCGCACACACGCACACGCACACACAGTTGTTATCGAGAGTCTGTATCAAGCACTAATGCCATCGCCGGGGTTGAACTTTGGTGCTCCCAAGTTGGCCACGTGGAACTGTGACGCATACTTGCTGGAAGCAGCCTCAGTCACCGGAGGTTCATTCAGGAATGCCCAGTTACTCTTCGTCCACCTGCCCTCACATTCAACCATTTTATTACCCACGTACGATTTAGAATGTAAAGTAAAACAACTTAATTAATTAAACACAATAGGCTGAATTGTACTCAAATATATATATTACCAGACATTTTTCTTGATAAGCTGCTCCAGACTCGTTCCCGCATCCACATCCACGGACTCTTTCGTGCGGGTCGAGGGCATGCTAGTTGACTTTTGTAACTTGTTCTCGGACTCCTCAGATTTGCTGTCCTGCACGCATCATCAGTATCACAGGCTTTTATCAATTAGTAATTAATATGTTTTTTTCAGAAATCAAAGTGGTCGGTGTGTGCATGTCTGGCGGTCGTCCCCAACCTGAATGGCTTGTGGTAAACCGGAAATAGCCCTGAGGTGATCTTCTTCTATCTTCTTCTTTAATCTCCAGTAAGCATCGATTTCTTCTTTGGTGAGAGCGATTTCTCTTGAGTTTGGCTGAAATTGGAGAGATTTGGCTCTTGAGTTTGGCTGAAATTGGAGAGATTTGGCTCCCAAGTAAACATCAAACTATGTGCAACGACCAGCGGAACTGGAACAAAACAAAGAGTAAACACTTAACGAGTACCTGATTCAGGATCGATGGTGGGAGAGTGCCATCCTGCCATAAGAGAAACCCATGTATAATGCTCGATCGTGTCGATTAACACAAGAATCCTCCAAGAGGTGATGTTTTTAATGAGATACTCAGCTTCGGATCTCTGCGTATTGATCCTTATCCCTTAAGCGTGGAGTACTGCTACTTATGTAATGCGGTTGGGGACTGAAAAAAACAGGAAGAGATGGGACCCGCTTTAAAAGGGCGATCCAACGACTGTGATGAAGATCCGATTAGTTTGGGCATCGGATAAACTGCACATTCCAGGGTCTAGGCTTTGCTTCAGCCTGCCCACAGATTTACAAAACAAACCCCCCGACACTTTCGCTTCTTTTTTCAACTTTCAACTCCTTTTCAACCATTTCTACCTTGTTTTAATTCCAGCAAAACCAAACAAAAGACTCGCGTTATATATTTGCATGCCCACTATCAGAATAATACTAATAATAACAATAATTTAATTTATTTGCATATGTGTAAATATTTATTTTGTTTCAAGTTATTATTTTTTCTTTTTCTTTATTCGTCTCCATCATAACTTTGCTGTCCTTGCATTATCGGCAACGACCTCAAAAGAACAGGAGCAGCACAAAACTTTCCGCTTTGAATGGCGACGTCTCAATCCAAATGGGATCCACGTCGTCCGAATAATGTTATCTTGAAGAAAATATCGCCACCGAACTTTGCTTTTGATTTCTATGCTTTTCTTTGTGTCTTTATCATCTGTCATTATTACCACCACCACCATTTTGCGATCACTGGACCAGCTCATGCATTTTTTACGAATAAGCAACTAATATTTAGTTCCTTTTATGCCAGATTTTGTCCTCTTGTAATGTTCAGTTGGCTAACCAGTAAAAGAGGATCGATCCAGGAGGAATGGATAACCCCTCTGTTCCTAGACCACGGGTTGGATTACACTACATTATTATTTAAGATTTTTTTGGCCAGTTAATCATTGTTTAAGATTGAGGATTCTTCAGATTCCACCATACTTAACTCGGGACTGACACCCGTGCAAAACAAAATTACTCCGTGTGATTGATTTATTTGTTTGTTTCCGTCAATTAATTAATTCCCGTAAAAAATAAAAATTGCGCCTTACCCTCATCTTCGGTGCGCAGTCCTTTGTTTTAAAGATGAAAATCGGTGCGTAGTCTACTTTATTTGAATGAATGGGGACTTTTGGATTAGAATTTACAAAAGTGGGTTTAGCTTAAATGCAGAATGAACACATAAAATTATAAGTGCTTCGACTCAAAGTCAAGCGTGGGTCTAGATAAAAAATTTGTTTTGCCTCAAACATGAATTGACGAAAATCGCATGGGGAAGTTCATAATTACTTCGGCTTTAACATGGATTCGGGTCTTGCAAAGAGGAAATCAAACACGGCCCATTGGCCCCAGACCCTTGTCTTGTAGAAGTAATCAATCATCCCAACCTCGAAACCGCAGCCCAGCTCCCCTTCTCAGGGTTGAAACCCGTGCCGTACCCACAATAACATTAACATGTGGATAAACTAATACAGTACCTACGGGATCAATGATGGCGGGCAGGGCACAGGCGTCCGTCTGTGTCCTTGTTGTCCTTTTCATGACATCCACCCCACTCACTCCCACAAATTATATCATCCACATGACTCTAATTAGGTGATGCAGACTCAGCCGCTGCAATAATTCAGATATCGCAAGCTATGTGACTGACACTTTAATTTACTACTCATGAGAGTGGGGGCATGCTCCCAGCGCCTACGTGTCCAGAACATTCCTCACCATGCATCTGCCTCAACTCCAGGCTTTGCTCCTTCATTCATTCATAAAATTCCAAATGTCTGACTTACATCATCTGTCCCTGAAATCGTGCTCTTGGCTCCCTTCTATTTTAGTGGGCCGCTGGGCTGTCTCCACTACTTTATTATCATCATCATCAGTGAAATAATGGCTTCAACTGCGTACGGGATTCACCTCGTCCCTTGTCTCTTAACTTTGTATCCTGAACGTCGCGGCCTGAGCAACTACCGACCTACCACCAAACGATCCACATTCATATCACGCAATTGCCAGAATGGCGTTTAGCAAATTATTTGGTGGTGTTTCTAATTCCCAGTACGTTTTGACCGATCCGTTAATGTGAGTTTTGCTCTCCTACCAACCCAACAGATGGCTGTGCGAGTTGGTGATCGAATTGACTCTGATATCTGGATTAACTTCGACTTTAACCCAACCCAGTGAATGGGTGAATGAATCATCCACAGTATCGGATATATATGTATGGCTTCAACTGCGTACGGGATTCACCTCGTCCCTTGTCTCTTAACTTTGTATCCTGAACGTCGCGGCCTGAGCAACTACCGTACCTACCACCAAACGATCCACATTCAATCACGCAATTGCCAGAATGGCGTTTAGCAAATTATTTGGTGGTGTTTCTAATTCCCAGTACGTTTTGACCGATCCGTTAATGTGAGTTTTGCTCTCCTACCAACCCAACAGATGGCTGTGCGAGTTGGTGATCGAATTGACTCTGATATCTGTATTTAACTTCGACTTTAACCCACACCCAGTGAATGGGTGAATGAATCATCCACAGTATCGGATATATATGTATCCATCATTACCCACTACTCCTTTTGTTAGTTTTTCTTTGTTCAGATCAAATTCAGTACCGCACATTGATTCCACCATCCAAGTGGGCGTTACAGATTAAGACTACCATCAACATTGCTTCATTCATTACGATCGACTAAGTGCGGTGGATCATCGTCACTTTTCTCATTCTTAATTTCCACTGCATATCTTCCAATGCCCAAATACATGAAACGCGCTTAATAATCCAGGTCCGCCCAAAAAAAAAAATTCATTTTTAGTTAGGTTATACTGATTTTTTATTTCCACAGAGTTTTAACTATAAAATTCACAAAGACAAGTCTATAAAATCTTTAATTTAATCGCTGTGAATTATCTAATCGATGATGCACCCACGTGGTTTTATTTTTGACAAAACGATATATTAAGTATCAAGTAACAGAACACCTGTACTGAAACAACAATGAAAAAGTCAATGATACGTTGTAAACGAGATGGCACCTATTTCAATTGCTTCACATTTTTGCTTTTAAAATCCTAATAAGATTGCAATATGTGCACAATGTTTAACTGAATTTAATTTGATCTGATTTGATTCCTTTATATTAATTTTTTTTTTGGCTGTGGAGCAACCGAAAACTGATAAATAGATATTAAAATACAAAATTACTGGCGAAAAAAAGTGTCATTTGGGGGGTGAACAGAAGAAGATGACAAGGACGTTGAAGGTGCGCTTGACGGTTTGACCATGCGTGCTGTAATAGTGTAATGGCTGAGGTGAATTGACGGAAACGAAGTAGAGTCCAGCGTGGGCCCCGCCTAAATACCAAAGACCCAAATGTTCGCTTGTCTCCTCTGTATGACCATTCCCAACCGCCACCCTTCTCTCCCAATCTATAACCTGAATGTCGATGACCGTCTCCGGGCACAGCGCATGGCTGCAGAGACGTCGAGGATGGTCTCACATTCCCCTGTAATTTATCAAAGGCTTCACGATTTGATCGCCATTTCCTAGTTTTATCTCTTCGTCCCTCGCTCTTATCTTAGCCTTTTGCTTTCGCCGAGACATTGGCTTCGGAAAGTGGTTCAGTTTTGGAAGCACTCTCCTCATTTTCTCCAGAAAGACTGGTTTGCCGGCCAAATGCATGGCCTCCTCACCTGTGAATAACAGTGTCGCCTTTTAATTCGAGATAGATAAAGGATTTATCTTTATTGGTAGATGTTTACTAGTTGAGAACACTTCCTTGATGTTCTCGTCGTCAGCGCTGACAACTTCCTTTAATAATGTCATGACTTCTTTCTCGGCTAATTTGAAATTCCTTTCCCCACCTCGATATTCCAGAATTGTTCTTTATGTCAATTTGAACAATGTCAACTGGTTAATTAATAACTATCCATTATCCATTGGTGATTCACGGCTTCACTGGTAGATCCACTGTACTTATCTAGATGTGTCCTAAATCTCTTTAAACTTGCTAAATTCTTCTCTTTATCTTTCACCAACTTAAATTGCAGTGTCAGTCCAATCATAATGCCTTTCAAAGATTTTGTTCGCCACCTAAGGGATGTTCGAGATGGCATGGGCAATATATCTATAAGAGGGGTAGAAGCAAATCGTATCCCTTGCCGTGGAAGATCTCTTATTGCCCCTGAATTGT
The DNA here is from genome assembly GCF_029017545.1 of Prosopis cineraria. Lineage (NCBI taxonomy): Eukaryota > Viridiplantae > Streptophyta > Magnoliopsida > Fabales > Fabaceae > Prosopis > Prosopis cineraria. The sequence goes on from NW_026555333.1 coordinate 1,587,560, forward strand.
CCTCACTAGCTTCGTTAGTGGCTCGGGAGAGCCCCTGGGCTAACTTACCATCTGAGTTGTTATTAGACATAATTCAGAGGGTGGAAGCAAGCGAATCTTCCTGGCCTGCCCGGCGGGTGGTTGTTGTTTGTGCCTCAGTTTGCAGGTCATGGAGAAAGATAACAGAGGAGGTGGTAAAGACACCAGAACAGTGTGGTTGGCTTACCTTCCCCATATCGCTGAAGCAGGTAATATCTCCCGTGTAATTTATATACTACGTTAAATTCATGAGCACGGAGTACTGATTGTGATTCACCCATATTAATCTATGCTGATCGCTTCTCTTCCTGCTAGCCTGGTCCAAGAGAGACTCCCATCCAGTGTTTTATAAAGAGAGAAAGTGTGACTTCGAACTATCTTTTATATCTTGGTCCAAGTCCAGGTAATTTGGTTGTTCTGTTTCTGCATATATCTCTTGTCAAGAGTTGAATCTTTTTTTTTTTTCTTTTAAGTTTAAACATTGGTATTGAAATTGTCGAATCATCCTTGTGGATAGTCACTTCGTTTGCAATCTCCAACCTGAGCAAATTATTTCGATCATCTAGTTTAAGTGAGCATACAGTTTTACTCATTATAAAAACCTGTTATGGTGAAGACTCTAAATTTTTATCCCTTGGTTTGACAATAATAATTCTTGGTTGGGAGACAAAACTTTTTCCTTCAAACAATAGTTATTTTTCCTTAAGTTTCTCCTGTCAAGTACTCTGTTGAACCATGCTGCTCGGTCTAAAGTAACAGCAGCAGCTGCCATGAAGACCAGATTTTGTTTCCTGACCTTTATTAATCTGGTCTTTTATTTCAATGTCTCATATATCATTTTTCTTTACGACGAAAATTCCTCCCGTTCCTTGGATATGTATTGTTGTTACTGGGATATATAACTCTCGTTAGTTTGTAGCTCTCTCTGGGGATATGAGTAAACTGCTATTGGCAGCAAAGAAGATTAGACGGACAACATGTACAGAGTTTATAATATCCTTGGTTGCGGACGATTTTTTCTAAAGCAAGCAGTGCATACGTTGGAAAGTTGAGGTTAGTCACACCTCTGCAAGGTCCTTATCTTGTTAGTTGCTGCATTCTTCTATTGTTAAATTGATCAGTGAGCAATGAGCAGGTCTAATTTTCTTGGTACCAAGTTCATGATCTTGGATAGTCAACTCCCGCTTGATTCTTCCCTACCGTTGAATGGTAAATTGCAGCAAAGAATCTATTCAGAGCAGGTTCTTCCAAGGGCTGCTGTTGCAAAGTATAATGTGGCCACCGTATGTTACGAACTCAATGTTCTCCGCACAAGAGGTCCCAGGAGAATGCGGTGTACCATGCATTCTATTCCAGTTTCTGCCATTCAAGAAGGGGGCACTGCTCCTACTCCTCTGAGGTTTACTAGATGCCTTGATGATCATTCATCTACCACGGCTGTTTCGAAAGAAAGAAAGCCAGGAGTTGAGTATGGCTCCAACAGCGAAGACAAGCCTCCAGAATCAAACCACATCACAAGGGTGCCACTGATTTTGAAAAATAAAGCTCCTAGGTGGCATGAACAACTGCAGTGTTGGTGCTTGAATTTTAAGGGACGTGTTACAGTGGCCTCAGTAAAGAATTTCCAGCTCGTAGCAGCTGCAGAACCTCGACAAAATGCTTCAGCAGCAGAACACGATAGAGTAATATTACAATTTGGGAAAATTGGAAAGGACATATTCACCATGGATTACGTTATCCCCTCTCTGCATTTCAAGCCTTCGCAATCTGCTTGAGCAGCTTTGACACCAAACCCGCTTGCGAGTGATCATATCCCTTGTTTCACTGTGGAATAACGCTGTGCTACTCTTCCATTTCTGCACATGCAAATATATTCTTGAAAAAGACAAGGGCCCCGGGGGCATCTGGGATACTACTCTTACGCCAATGAATGCCTTTACCTGTAGTTACAAGTTTTTTTGGCCTGGCTGTCAGGCTTGGTGTTTAATTGGCAAGTTTACCAAGTTATTAATTTCTCCATGCATATCGTAGCTAACCTTGTATGACAAAAATAATCTTCCCAGTTACGTATTTTTGCAAAGTGCAGAATTGTTTTTGCTTTGGCCGGAGCCTTGGCATTTATTCCTTTGAAAGGTTGTCCTTGTGCTCTTCGTTTGACCAATTTTTTTATTACATGTCTGCAAACTATTCTAATCTTGTGAGGCAGGAGGAAGGAAATTTTGTTTACCTCTCACAGAATGAATTTCCAAGCGTATACTTTGCCCCATGGTAAGCTTTCTCGGTTGGCGTTCTTTTTGCAATTTACCCACGTGTTGCGATTCATATTACCAAGTAGAAGACAGAGCCTTAATTGTTGAATTGAATCGCATAAGCCAATAACTAGTTAGCATATTGTCACAGCCTATGTTCAAAAAGAAGAGAACCTACAAAGTCAAGGTATTTTTGGAGACATTCAGGATGATGTAAGAAATTTAAGAGAATTCAAAATGTTCAAGAAAAATTTAATATATTTTAAAATGTTCTAGAAGCATCTGGAATAATTTAGAAATATCTAGATAAATTTAAAAATTTTTAGAAAGTCTTAAAAACTTATGAAAAAATGTGAAGATATTTAAATATTTTAGGATATTTTAAGATGTTTTAAAATAGTCTTTGTAAATTAACTAGAATATTATCCTAGGAATTATTATAAATATTCTAAAAAAGCATTATAAATTGTTAGATTGGATTAATTTTTATCGTTCATTAAGAAGGTGGGAAAGTTAGGGAAAAGTCTATAAATACTCCCAATCCCTATTTGTAACTAATAAGCAAAACAAACAATTTAAACAAAGTTCTAAGTTTTAAAGTTCTCTCATTCAAGTCTTCTTCTCTCTCTTATATTCAAGTTTTTCCGTTCTTTTACCTCTATATTAAAGGTTTGGCTGACTTAATAAAGAGAACAAAGAAGTTTCAAAGCTATGACAATATGCTGTCATTTAAGTATTTAGTTATTTATTTTGGTTGGTGTCTTGTATGAATGAAGGGCCTGAGACTGGAGGCTTATATGCTAACTTCATCAATTAGAAAGTGCCTTTCTTCATACACATTACGAAGAAAAGAATTGTGGGAGAAGACACCTTCACAAAGTAAACAATAGCAGGGAGATATTCTCTTTACCTTTTATGATGAATTGAAATTGAAATACCAAGAGTCGACGAGTTCCATAACGTGCCTTATCCCCCAGTAGAGATTATTTCCAATTTCCAAGTATCCCTAGCAACGCTATCATCTCCTACGCTTGTTTTATTTCTGTGTATGTGTTGATATCTATTTTGATTTTGTAATAGGAGAATAAACAAGATGCTAGGAATTTGGCGGGGAGTAAGGTTGCGCCAAAACCCTCCAAGGCCTGCAATATTACAGTTCCATGGGAATGGAATCATCAACATGGAAAGCATATATTCACGCTTTGGATGTGTGACGGCGTCCCCACCAATGCAGCAGAAAGGGTTGGAGAATGTTACAGTTTCTGACGTTCTCCTTTCAAAGGGAGAAGAAAAAGTGGGTTCATGGCTCTGGTGCCGAGTTGATGATGCTGTTATTAATGCAATGAAGAATGTAAGATAGTTGGAATTGTTGATCATATATACCATCCTTTTCCTTTGATACCTATATATCTTGACTATGTTTCTGCAAGACTTCAGATGGCTACGAACAATATTGGATCACTGGTGGTGCTAAAGCCCGAGGGTCACATAGCAGGAATCGTCACAGAAAGAGGTAATTTCTGTTTAAAATTTTCAAAAACCATTGAAACAAAGCCTGGATTCAATGTGCTGAAGTTGAAAGATTGTGATTAATTTGTGTGCGGTGGCATAAATGAAATGATAGACTGCTTGAGGAAAATAGTTGCGAAAGGAAGATCTCCAGTGTACACACAAGTTGGTGAAATCATGACTGATGAGGTTATTATTTCATGACATTCATAGAAATCCCTTTGAACAATGGAATCACCATGCACCTCTTTCCTTTCTTTCTATTTTCGCTGACCTTCGTCCTAATGATTTATGTTGAACAGAAAAACCTAATGACGGTGACCTCTGATATGAACATTCTGCAAGCAATGCGAATTATGACAGGTATTTCTTTTGTTCGTTGTTAGTGGGAGTTAAGGTAAAACAAGATGGAAGAGATGAAAAGAATATGTGAGACTTTGATTGCAGAGAATCACATAAGGCATGTGCCAGTAATTGATGGGAAAGTGGTGGGAATGATTTCGATGGTGGATGTGGTGAGAGCAGTGATGGAGCAGCAAAGCGGAGAACTGAGGCGACTCAATGATTACATCAGAGGAGAATACTATTAGGGGCTCATTCTTCCCTTGACCAAACAAACACTTTTACACGATACGCTTGTGTCAAACACATGCGTGTTTCAAAATTCAAGATCTTTTCCAAGCATCCCCGTTTCTACAAGGCACAAATTCAGCGACTCAATCACATGTACTTTTCGAGTATATTTCGCCTTTGGTATGTTGGTAAATATATTTACATCTTCTATAAATCTGAAAAATTATCTTTACACGTGATAGACCATAATATTTTTTGGATGGCCATTTTGGTCTTTTGAGGTATATATACTTAATACATTTTTTAAAAGTATTTTTAATTAAGTTCTAATTAATAATTTTTTTAATTAATACAGCATGTTAAACAAAAATAATATATAATTTTAAATATTATTAGAGAGATGTAAATTAATTAAAAACATCTTATGATATGAGAAGTAGAATGGCTGGTAATCCCAACATCTCACATGGTGTATTCATTTTTTTTAATTATATTGAAGTTATTAATAACTAAAACGATCCAAAAAGAACCAATGAATTAATTACAATAACGTTTCCTTTTTTAATTTTTATCACCCATCACCTTTAAATATAAAGGTAGGTTGACAAAATGAACAAAAATCAATGTTTAATGAGACTCTTGATTCTTGAATTAGTAAATTAGCGCATCTGCTGGGCTCCTTGTATAATAAATTAAGGGAGCATGCCAACTCTCACCGCATATTCTAAAATCCAAACACCAGCTGTATTTGATGCCCAACCAATATGGAAAAACCATCATACCTCGAAATTGGTGGAACGTGAGAAAGACTGCGATATCGCAGTCTTGTATCGATACAAGAGAATCCATAAATCTGACTTAATAAGATGTTAGCAACAAAAGCAAATGTGATTCGCAAGTTGGGTAGCTTCAAAAAGTCATTGACGCGAATGTCATGAACCCTAATTTTCAAATGTACTATGCTAGTAGTTTCATGCTACATCAAGGCCACGCGAATAAAAGATGAGCAAAACCAAAACTCAAGATTATTCCTGCAGTTTCTTGAGAGTCGAATATTACTCACTCCATGAAGATTGAAGATGGTACATTACGGCAAGTTGCCATGTAAGTGAAAGAAGGGGTGGAAATTCGCGCATTGTCGCAAATGAAAAGGAGACGACACATAATATCTTAGCCTTGCTTTAGGGGTGGAGGTTTATATTGTTAGCCAGGGAATCCATATCAAGGAGGATTAAGGATCTAATCCCCCACCACGCTAGAAAAACTCCGAAGAAATTCTACTGGCTAATGAATGAGTGATCCAGTGGGCAATGAAAAGCCAAGTAATTGACCCTCTGTCTTTGGGAGCCCTCGCATCGTGGGAATCAAATCTTATTCTAGTATTCCCCAACTTGCACAGAACAGTAATTTGGATCCTCCCTCATTTGAGGATGAAGAATGGGTGTGGCCACAACTAAGCACGTTCTCATGTTTGGGATCAATGGCTTGGACGAGGGACGAGAACGCAAGATTTGAGGATGCACTTGCAGTGTATGGGCCGGAAGACCCAGATAGGTGGCGGCACGTGGCAAAGATGGTGGCCGAAAAGTCGACACAAGAAGTGAAGAGGAACTATGAGATCCTTATGGAGGACGTCAATCGAATTAAGCATGATTGAGTCCCTTTGCCCAGATACATTCACTCCAGGCTAACTACTCGAGACTCCAGGCATGATCTGTTCATCCCATTATTTCAATGTCTCTGTCTTACCTTTTCTATTGTTGGTATCAGACCGGCGTGCCTTTAACTTCATATCTGCTGCTTTTATTGCCTCATCATCTCCATAATTCATTGCTTTTGGAATAGTCCTTCCAAACATTTGAACGTAGAACGCTCTGTTTATGTTGAAGGAGATGGAGCTTTAGTTATTGGTCACAAATGTTTCCAAGTAATTGGATTTTTGCATGGGAATCAATCATATGCATGCAGTCAAAACTAGATTTTACACAAATCGTGAAAACATTAAATTAATGACCTGGTAGAGAGAAAGAAGATCCACTTTAATCTAATCCTTCAAATTTTAGATCACGGGGTAGTCAGGCTCAGGCACATCGACATGGTCCTTTTAGTCCAGATATCGACCACCTTAATGCATACGTTACGACAAAACCCGATCTGGCATGTATATATGATCATGCACAAAATTCCTACATCTCCTTCTTCAAATCATATGTGATTCTAGGATCTATTTAAATTTCCTATTTGAAGCAGGGTTCGGATATTCGATGACGCTCCCCTCGTTTTTTATTAATCATGAGCCCATATCATCTTTGATTTGAATCGACCATTTACTTGGTTAATATAAGTATGTTTTCTTCAACGGGATGATGAGGAATCTAAATCTTTGTTGAAGCAAGTTCCTTGCGCTCTACCAAGTTACTGGATGGTGCTATTGTACGAGACATTTATAAAAGGCATTATGCACTGGAGTAATGCCGCCCAGCTGCCTCGATGTATAGTTTCATTTGGTGTCTTTCTTGTAATCTTGTGTCTATGTGCAATATGTAATCATGTTCCCCTTTTACTCGTTGTAAGAAATATGACGAAATATAGCTTAATACTTTGTCTAACACTTTCATCCTTTCGTTTTCCTCTCTTTTACACAAGTATCTTCTCTCCTTGCGTAAATCTAGGGAGCAATCCAAATACTTTGCATCGTGGAAGAGTAAATAAAATGTGTGAATACTTTAGGATTAGTCACTAAGGGGTAAGAGAGAGAGAGAGAGGAGGGGGGAGAAGAAATGAAATTATCATATTCAATGTTTGAGAGATTGGAGATATTAGAGAGAAGAATAACGAATGAATGTTGCATGCATGTAACTAAATATGAGTCAATAAGAAATAAGGGGAAAGCCAGGCCACCACTTGACAAAAGCTATTATGAGTAAAGTCGGAAAAGGAGGTTTTCCAATAAAAATGCTGTAAGATAAGGGGTTAGCTACTGATCTACGGTGAACAACTGAAGTGTGCTAAAGATAACAAAGAGAGACGCGAGATGCGGTTAGGGGACGAGTCCCACATGATTAGCCGTCAACTTGGGCAACCCAGTAATCTAGTAGGGCTATAAATACGGCGAATGCTAGACTATTCAGCGTTGCATAATTGCAACCATTCGTTCAATACTGGAAATTAAGGAAATGGCAAGAATATCATCATTGGTGTTAGTAATATCATTACTGGTGGCTCTGCCATGGCGCTGGGCAGCGGGTCAGGATGATCCTTGGAAGAGTCTGGCAGACCAGGCGGCATCGCAGGGTATCTCTCAGCAATCCATAGATGATGCTCAGGCTGCTCTGCGTGGAGGCGCTGATGATTCCGAATCATCCGTCTGGGCTGACTGGATTAAAGGCAACGCCAAGTAAGTTTCAATTTCAGGGGTTTGATGTCCATTCTCTCTCTGTTTTTGCTTTTTCTTCCTGCTAACAAAAACAAGAAGGGATTTAACTGTGTGCATAATTAATGTCGTGCAATTTAGCAATATGGGATACACTGATGAAAACGCACCCACGGGGTCAGCTGACGGATCTCCTTCCGACGAACCAGAAGCAGCAGACTTTGCAGACATAGGTGTGGATGAATCTTCACCTGCAGACGCAGAATCTCCGGCGGAAGCATCACCGACATATTCCCCTACATATGCACCCCAACCTCAAGCACCGGCCCTGGCCGCAGCAACACCCCAGGCTCAGGCACCAGAGGCTGACGCACCGGAGGCATACGTACCAGAAGCACCTACCCCCGAGGCCTACGCACCTGGCGCCGCCACACCCGAGGCATACGCACCCGGCGCTACGACACCGGAGGCACAATCAACCGAAGCAACTGCACCCAAGTTAGAGGCTGAAGCGCCAGGGGCGGTCACGTCCACGGTAGAGGCACCCGTGGAGGCTGCAGCACCTGGCACAACCACATCATCAGCACAAGCTCCGGGAGCGTCAAGCCCTGGTGCAGCATAGGGTGTGTGTGCATATAGACACGAGCAATCAACACACGCTGACTCAAACGAGATGTGTATATATTGATATGTGGAGAGTGGGGTGATGGACAGAGAATTGCATTGGGTTGACAACACCCCTCCGCCCCATGTGTATTGCTGATGATTGGGTACGATTCATATACCAATGTTGACATAGAACTATAGTACTTTATTTCATTTACTTCCTTTTTTTGGCGAATTGGTTTGCACAGCTCATGTTACAGCCACCCACATGCAAACAAGGAGGCTCATGTCTTGTTTATTTGGCTTTTGGAATATGTCAATTTTTAGAACCACACTAGTTGCTCATCATCAATTTACACAGTAGTACAGATTAATTAATTTTGAATAGTTGAGATGTGATTTCATTTAATTTTTATCTTCTAATTGTATAACAGTCTCTTTTTAATAAATAAATTTATCATTCAAAAATTTTAAACCTAAACGACCTATACCTCATCATAGTGATCAATGAGTATATGATGTCATTAGTCATTACCGCAATGAGCAGTGAACATGAACCATAATTTCTGTGCCTGTCTGGACTGCCTCATTAAACAATTTTTGGGGCCAAAAATCGATTATTTAAAAAACTACCCAAACAGTCGCTGAATTGGGTAATCGATTTTAGAGGAAAAATTGATTTTTTCCATAAGCCATGAGATGAGAATCAGCTTCTGCATTTGAATTTTACAAGACATATGTGAGAAAATTACAAGAAAAGCTCCAAAAAAATTATAAGAAAGGCACAAAATTTAATAAAAATAAATCCAAATTATTTTTTCTTCTATTTTTTTCTTAATAAAATTGTAATCATAATCAATTATAATTAAAATCAATAATTTAATTAATTATTTTTATAATTAATTATACTCAATTGAAATTCAAACAGACCTTATATTGCTTTTAACGTGATCGAGTGCGTGGGTCTTCTTGAAACCCCCTGGCTTCAGTTTACGTGTGTTAAGGTTGTAGCATAATTTTTGGCAGGAAAAAAAAAGAGGTTATGGCATAATTTAAGAGGCCCCCTATAAATAATGCAAAATTACTTGTTATAGTATATTTTCTTTTATGGACGGCCTCATTCAATCCTTTTCATTTGTACATATGGGGTCCTTAATGATAAATATGTTTGTTATTTGGTCCTCATGAACAATTTTCTCTCAAAACATATGATTCGTTGCTTATAAATACTAAGTGTGTGTTTAATTTTTAATTTATTTAAAGTCAGTTTGATAAAAGTTTATTTGATAAAAGTCAGTTTGATAAAAATTAATTATTATAATAAAATTTATATTTAGATACATTTTTTAAAAAATTAATTTGACAAACTGAAAGTTGTTTGGATTAATAAAAATTTATACTTTTAAAATGTATTTTTTAATATGCAATGATTAAAAAGGACATTAATTTATGATAATTTATAATTTTTATTATACAAATATAATATATTAAAAATATTTTAAAAATTTAAATAAATTTAAAATAATATAAAATTTAAAATGTTAGATTTAATATTAAATTTAATAATTAATAGTTAAACATTCATTAATACTTGATTTGTTTCCTTCGATAAAACAAGCCTTCCCAATTCCTATAATAATCCATATCTTCTCCCAAGATAACACAGTCCTATCCGGGTGTTTCACTAGCTGTGTTTTGCCTGACAAATGGAACTAGACACCGATCATGCAGAGGATGTTGACTATGGCATGAAAATGCTTGCCTTTGGCTGTCGCTTTCTCTTCTTGATGCTAATCGTCCTCATCTACCTTCACCAAGCTTACTCCACCTTTCGTCGGCGCAGTCGTCATCATGGCAGCGGCCAACAGCTTCTCCCCCTTCACATTTCCTCGACCATCTTAGCCACCGCCCAGAGCAAGGGTCGTCTGGATCCTTCTCTTTTCAAGTTCCTTCCCACATTCACCTACTCGTCCACCATTCATCTTCCACTCAATGATTGTGCCATCTGCTTGTCGGAGTTGGAAGAAGGAGATGAAGTTCGCACCCTCCCAAATTGCAGCCACAGCTTTCAGTCTCACTATATTGATATGTGGTTTCGTTCTCACTCCATCTGCTCAGAGTGTCAATCCCTGGCTGAGCCGTCACAAACTTTGAAACAAGCCTCTGTTTCCAGGGATAAATTTATTTGTTGCTTAGTGTCCTAATATGAAATCTAAGGTGATGAAGAAGTAAACGAGCTTTGAAACAAGTCCCAAAACGAGCTCAATCCGTGAACGATTGAAGGTGGAAATGAAGAAATGAGGCAGAGGAATGGCAGCGATCGACAACGAAGGAAGAGACGAGGAGCTCGAGGAAGGAAGAGATGAGGAGCTCGGGATCTGTGACTAGCTGGTGAAGGAGAGACGGAGGAGAGACCGCGGAGCGACGGAGGAGTGACAGACGACGAGTGAGAAGCAGGAGAATGAGAGAGAGGCCAACCTCGGTTGCACGTGAAGAAGGAGAAATATGAGGGTATCATAGTCTTTTACAATATTAGGTCCCAATCAATCATTTTATGCTCACATGCCTGATTCGCATTTCAAAAGTTACCAGAAGAAGCTTTCCATTTTTTCAATTTCAGACTCATTTAAAAGTCTTTTTACAAATCACATTTCATTTAAAAAAAATACTCTAAACAACATTTCACATCCCAAAATTAAAAACCACACTTGGAATGTGAAACGTGAGGCACCCAAATACACCCTAATAAGTTGTCAAATTAATTCATAGAGATTAAAAAAATTGTTTGTTTGGTCTTTTTCTTCTTATCAAAACATTCTCTTACTTAAATACAAGAGTTAGGAAAATCATTTACATTAATTAGGAATATAGCCATATAGCATTGATAATGTCATGATGGTCGAAACCTAGCAAACTTATTCCAGACTCGATTACATCGTAGAAGATGTGCTGATCTAAATGTTTATTTAAATCAGAAGCTGGTTATCCCCAGTCATAATCCAGCATACAAACAGCAATACGAAAAATTATCGCAGTCCACATCCTATCCTACCTGATTATTTATTAGTAAAAAAAAAAGGGGGAAAACAAAACAAAGCAAAAACAAAGCAAAAATTATCGCAATCCACATCCTCAAGGTCAAAGAAGAGAGATGAATGACACAGGAGTTGGTGGTTTTATCTCTCGGGCACCTCCATGGGTTGCATTTCCGAATGCAACGTCCACCATAACTGTCATTTTGCCCGCCATGAACCTCTCCTTTGCCGCCCATCTCCTTACCTTCCCTGATGTTGTTTTTGGAACACTCTCACTCTTCACCAGAGCCACCAATCCCACCTCAACCATCTCTTCTTTCGCCACACCTTCTCTCATCTCTTCACAAATTCTCCTCAATACCCCACTGTCCTTTTCAATCCTCTGCATCTCTGCCACCACTGCTATCGTCTTCCACATCTGAAATGCTGCAATACAACCTCCTCTCAGATACTCCCGACACGCCTTGTATGCCGCTGTCTCGATGTAGTGAGGATGGATCCTCCGACCACCTTCGACCTCAATAACGTCATGGCACCGACCGGTCACGAACAGAAACCTCAGCTCCCCTTTAACAACGCCCGTGTCTCCTGTTCGAACAAAACACCTTCTAACTGTGTTTCCCGGTCTCGCGTGAAATACCTCTCTTGTTAAGGAAGGATGTCCGAGGTAGCCAGATGCATTGCTTGGTGATGACACCCATATTTCTCCTTCGATCCCGTCCTCGACCGGTTCACCGCTTTCCTCGTTTACAACCACAATGTCCATGTCCTCTTGAGATGGATTATCAGAGAGCCTTGCGACTGGCAGAAGCTTCCTGTGAGTCGGAAGCCCTGGAAAGCTAGAGTACCTATCATTGACCCTCCAAGCAGTGGAAACAAAAGTACCATTCTCCGCTAACCCGTAGGAAGGAGAGATGGAGGATGGGTTCAATCCAAATGGAATAAAAACATGGGCAAATTCTTCAACTAAATCTCTGTAGATTGACTCGTTGATGAGTATAAGGTTCCTTAAGTGGGAAAGATTTATGGGAATGGTTCCCTGCTGTGGCCCACCTCGCTTGATGACGAGGGGCAGCGCGAATGTCGGAACGGGAGTGCACGTGGCCTTGAACTCCGACATCAATTCAAGCCAGAGTCTTGGACGGTTGACGAAAGCGGTTGGGGAGGTGAGGACGCATGTGGCACCGGATACGACGGTCAATAACAGAAACATGAGACCACAATCATGGTATTGAGGCAACCACGAAACGATGATGCTGTTCGGATGAAGATCATAGGCAGCCCTCGCCGTCCTAACGTTGTGAGCAGCCGAGCCAGCAGTCATAAGCACGGGTTTCGGAATCCCGGTGGCACCCGAAGTGTACTGAACCAAATACACCTCATTCGCCCCACAACCATCATATGCCGTAGAATCAGCGCGGTTGTTTAAAATCTTGCCATTAGCATCTTTGGTGTCGTCATCGTCGTGTACAGAGATCCAACGTATTTTTTGTAACATGCGAGCCAGGTTCTCATCCTTGTGGGGGGAAGAAGAAGACACGTAGCTCTCAACACTGGAGATGTAGTCAGGCAGAGCAATGGCAGCTTTGGGTTTTGTGTGGGAAAGGACCCTGATAAGATGGTGATAATTGTGACGAGCAAAAGAAGGATGAGGGGGGGTGATGGGAACGCTAAGAAGGCCAGCCCTTTGACACGCAAAGACGACCTTCACTAATTGGAGTCCCGGAGGGCACAGGATGATGACAGTGTCGCGTCTCTGTAGAGGAATGAGGAGCTTAGAGGAAATGAGATTCGCTGAGGCATGAAGTTGAGAATAGGTGAGGAGAGTGGTGGGGGTGGAGATTCCATCGGACCAAATGAAGGCCGGCTTGGAGCGGAAGGACGGCAGGTTGGCCCAGACAGGGAGGTATTGGTGGACCACGGGTTGGTCGGGGAAGCAAGGATCATAATTCTCGTGGTGCATTTTTGGAGTGTGCTCTGCTTGGGAATGGCTAGACAGGGGAGGCTTGACTGTGTCATTTTATAGTGTGATTTTGGATTTTGATTCCGGGTTGCATGCCCTGCATGCTACATCATCCAGGTGGATAAGTTCTGAATAAATATATATTTAAGAAAAACCTTAAAGGAACGAAGAGATATTCCGCGAGAATATCCCAGTGGGTGGTCCTCGAGCTGCTCTCACAAGTCACAATTTCGTCTCATAGCTGCTGTTGTATGTGCTATGTGCTGAGATTGCAATCCATTTTGCCGTCTGCCAAAGTCATTTCTAAATTTCTATTTAATATAACCAACCTGTCTCCGTGGTTAGCTAGTCGCCCTCTTTTGTTACCTCTGGCTTTTGATGAACTGCTAGGAAAATATTCCTTCATTTGAATTCCAATTTTAATATTTCTTTTTGTATTGTTCTTTCTTTTTTTTTTAATAAATGAATGGGTAAAAAATGAATTATTGCAATATCACTTATTTTTTGTTACGTCCTCAAAAATTCTGCCCAAGCAGACATGCTTCGAAGTTTAAATAATTTTTTTCGAAGTTTTTTTATTTATTAGGAGTCCAATTCCCGCAGGCTTTTGAGAGCTTTATGAATGGCTGAACAGCTACATACGACACGAGAAAGGATTTTTTTTTTTTTTTTTTTGGTTTAAACAAAGTGGACGCTTATTGCAAGAAATTAGAAATGCGATTTGTTTCGTATGTATCCAGTCTCTTTCCATAAAGCATATTCATGGGTTTTCGTGTCAAACAGACAACGGCATTAAGTGACTGTGATTGACACGGATTTTGAACTTTTTTCCCCCCCTCTTTCCATTGCCAAGGAGAGTAAATAAACTTGCAGTTGTCCTCAACTGGACAATCACCAAGTCAATTGCTTGTAACAAAATTATTTTGTTAATTGACTCCACCGGAGCTTCATTTTCTTCTTTCCAGTGGCTCCTAAGATCACATCGTATTAAAAGGTTTATCTACAAAGAAAATTTTGAGATGATACAAGACAACCTATCAATGTAAAATATAATAGCAATAGATACACAAGAACTGAAATCCAAACTCTCAACTACATAATTGAATGATGAAAACACATACTACACACATCAACTTTTGCCAAATGTTTTAAAACTACTTTTATATTAGAATAATTTCAGTTATCTAATTAATTCATCTGAGTTTAAATTTCATTGGTAAACCTTTTCAACCAAGACAAGATCATACGCAAGCCATGTTGTTATCATCATCATCAATGATCAATCAAAAATATATCATTGAAATTACAGCAAATCACATTTAAAACTCGAATAGGTTAACATCTTCACCTTCAACAAAAAAATAAAAAAAAGCTTTTCATTGTGTTACGTGTATACATAAACTATCGAACATCGTCGCCGGTTGCATTATTTAATTTTTTTGTTTTTATTTTTTATTTTTTAGGATTCTACTGTAATCATATGACATCAACTGTCGGTCACAATAAGAGAGGAAGCATGTGAAAGGCGATAAACGAATAATCTAATGAAACCATAGGCAGAAAATGGGCATCCACTAGCACAAGCAGGACCACGTACAAGGCCTGAAGAATTACCTGGTCCAAACCACATCACGATGGGGCAGACGCACTGCACTCTAATCAGACCTGTCTTTATGAAAGACGACTTCACAACTTAAAACAGGCGTCCTACAATTTCGACAACAGAATAGACCTAACCTAAGGTTTGTCTTTTTATTGAATCTTGCACCAGATTTACCGAAAATACACAAATGCTTCAATGCCCAGACTATCCAACTTATACCACCAAGATCCTCTATTAAGTACACACACTCCATGGCTTGGCTTTTGCACTTTTGGTATGACCAAAGACGGCTGATGAAATCTTATGACAAACTTCTCATTTCAACCGGCAATCACTGTCCCCAAGCACAGGCAGCCCTGTAAATAACATAACACCGAAGATGAGAGCCATGCATGAGCACGCTATGTGTTGGCAAGTTACATATATAAACATACGAAATCAACCGTGATAGGAAATAGACAACTGAAAAGACACCAAACATGTATAATAATAAAGCGTCGAACATCTGAGGAAGAAACTCCACTCCAATCAGTCCTGTCCTTGCGGTAACAAAACCGGGTGAAATTAGATCCAAAATATACATGGGAAAATAATTTTGACACTAACAGAGCCATAAAGCAAGACCAAGAAGATTAAAAAAAGAGGAACATGGCATAGGAAAAAAAAAAACAAGTAATTAGGGATTTACACTAGCACGAGTAATTAAGTATCCATACTTTAAAAAGAAGTAACGTTTCAAACATATATGTGTATGAAAACCAGGAATTGAAGTGCATTTGGAGTACTAGAATTATGGCCAAGTTGTCCAAAACAAAACATGAGGGTTTGACCAACATTCAATTCTGAATCAAGCATCTCTTCCATTTTATTCATTTTAGAAGAAAGATGCGATTACTAGAAGCTGAAAAGCGGCACTCAAGTCAATTTATTTTTTTCCTTTTTTACAGGCGAAGGACACATCAAAAACATTATAATTTATTCAGAATGCTTGCTACAGTGGATGTCCAACTGTGGTATGCCTACCAGCCAAGTTTATTCATTCTTCATCAGAGGCTCACTGACCGCCATGACACCGTCTTATGGCTAGAGCAGTAGGTTGGAATAGCAACAGCTAATTCCCCTCCGGCCAGTACTTAATTAATTATCCCTTTCAATCGATAACTAACAACTAAAGATACCAACTAAAAGCAACTAGCATCCTGAACTGAAAAAACATAAATATTCTGCTAATAAAAAGTACTCATGCAAGAATCTAATACAAATGCCACGTCACAATGCCTGCATGAGGAGCTCTGAGAGCTCTATAGATTAGATTCTTTTCTGGTAAATTGAAAATTGACCAACAGTCGAAGGCCCACCTACCCAAAAGACAAAAGTAATATTTTAACATGTAGAACTAATGAATGGTAAACAGAATTCCTCGTCAGGAAGCATTGAGATGTGATATAAAAAAAAACATATGTTAGGAAACAGTAGCTGAAGCAGAAAATGTAATGGTTCTTAAGTTACAGGACTTCAGAAGTTCATGGAACCAAACATGAGGTTCTTTATCATTTATGAAAGGGGGTGAGGAGGATTAGGGAAGAATAAATGAGGGTTAAAGAGCAGTTTCAGCAATGAAGATAAAGACAGACTAGACTAGCACAGGAAAAGCCATCTAGTTTTTATTTATTTGGGCACAACTCTTCTTATGAATGAAAACTGAATCTGAACAGCTTTTAAAATTGAACAATTGAGGTTTACAGAATGATGGCAATTCACTGAATTTGTTTAAAGGAAAACGGCCATTTCTAAGATTAGAAACAAAAGTATCAGAGAAAGAACTTCCAAGAAAGACAAGGTCACATTTGATTAGAGTCTCTCGGAAGTTGGTGGTTGAAGTCCGTCAGCTTGACAAGACATTTCTCAAAGCATTGCATGAAGAGACTCCTATTCTCATTCATCATAGGGGGAGGATATGATACTGTCAAATTGATAAATTCAGAATGATCCTTATGGCCACTAAAACGCCAATTTCTGTTTTAAGGGTAGTATTGAAAAACCATTTGAATTCTCTAATTATATCGATCCCCAGAAGAACAGGAATAAAGAGATAGTCCATTCTACATTTCTTCCAGTAACTGGTGGAGCAGAGATTTTCGTGGCTGAGATGGCAGGTTTGAAAGTGTAGATGTTGGAGATATACCTCCACGAAAAGGATGAAAAGTTGACAACTTGGAACGTTATATTAAATGACCGTCTCTGGAAGGTTATAACTTATAGAACAACTGATAGTCCAAAACAAGTTACAAACCTCGCCCACTGGGAAGTAAAAAAGAGGGTTCCAGACCTATTCTCTGAATTCAAAATGCATAAAAATCTATTTGCAACCATGTTGGCCTCGCTTAGTATATCCCCAAAGGCACAGATAGCACGAAAAGCAATATAGGCAATCTCTATAATATTTCTGGCATCATTACTTAATAATAACGTATCCTTTTATTACTTTTTCAGTTTAAATCCACAAAAGATATTTCTCATCCCCAAAATCACTTTTTTTCATTCTCCTCATTTTTTGCCATTCCATTCTGTGCACTAAACAGACCCGGTTCATGCTTCAGTCCCAATACCAAAAGATGCATAAAAGAATGAGCATAGAACCAATATTCGGCATGCTATGATATATAGTCTTACCCAAGATTAAACATGCTATTTATGGGATCCAGAAGCTGCGGCTGTGATGGGTGCTGCGGTTGTTGCTGCTCCTGCTGGTGATGGTGCAAGCTGGCACCGGTAGCCACAGCCACGGCACTTGAAGGAGTTCCTTTTGCTTCGACAAATCTCCACATGTACCAAGAAGCAACTGACCTGTAAGGCCTCCATTTATCGCATAATTGGTCCATCTGAGAAGGTCGCGGCAGCTCCTCAAGATTGTAAAGAAGCTGAACCCCTTTGCGGACACCGAGATCATTAATTGGAAGAACATCAGGTCTATGGAGAGAAAAAATCATGAACATATGAACAGACCAAGATCCAATCCCATTAACCATCGTGAGCATTGTGAAAAGCGATTTATCATCCATATTTACAATGGCCGAATCTGATAATATCCCATTCTGGTATTTCCTGGCCAAATCATGAAGATAGCTAGCTTTCCGGCCCGAAACCCCAATCTGGCGAAGCTGTTGAGGAGTTAGGGCAAGAACTGTTTCTGGAAGAACACCGGCCTCGCTCCCACAGAGAGCGATGAAGCGGGTATAGATTGACGTGCCAGCCTTATAAGCGAGTTGCTGATACAAAATGCTACGCGTTAGAGCCAAGAATGGAGTGTGGAAATTGTCAAAGGTAGGAGGCGGGTGAATGTCAATTAAAGGAGCAAGAAGTGGATCGGCGTTTCGGAGGTAGCGCAGTGCAATCTCGACCTCGCCTTCGAAAGATAGTGACCTAGCTACGATTCTGGGAACCATTTGGGTTCGTTGTTGAACATTCTTGTTGTTCCGGCCGCCCGTCGTCTTAGCGGAGGAGGTGGTGGAAGAGATAGGTTTTGGGTTATCCACGGGGACGATTTGAGAGTTACTTGGGTCAGGAGAAAGCTTTCGGATCTTTCGGGGGCGTAAGGGGATTTTGGAAGGCGGAGAATAGGTTTGCGAAGGGGCATTACTTAGTTCGGACTCTGTTAGCGTAGCCTGTGCAATGGTAGCGGTGGCGACGGTGGCAGTTGTTGTGGTAGTTGAATTGGCGGTGGTAATGGACGTGGGGGTAGAATCCTGGCTAGACTGAGGCTGACTCTGGGTTCGGGTTTGGGTCTGTCCTTGACCTTGGGTTTGTTCGCCCATTTGCAAGGGATTCAATCAAAACCCTCTAAACTCGGGTTGACGATGGACGAGCCAGCAGTGACAGGGAGGCTAAAGATGACGGCGGTGACAGTGACGGTAACGGCGACGGCGACGGCGACGTCGGCGATGTCAAAACAAAGACAAGGGTTAGCGATACCCAAAAAAAAAAAAGGATATGCGAGATGATGACGTGATTGAATTCAGAGTGTGAGCAATAACGAGAAGTTACAAATTCGGAAACTTCTGATGTAATCCCTCGTGCAAATTCAATTCTAATCCAATCCCCCTTCCCCTCTCTTTCTCTTCTCACTAGCTTGAAGCCTTGAACGTAGCTCGGTGCGCGGCTTCTCGCCCTACACCAAATTCCTCCACCAATTGGGTGGTCTCCTCTCCTCCAACGCCACCTCGCAGCGCGTGTTACACGTGACCTGTTCCCATCGAGTCTAGTTGCCTGGACACAAGCCCAATACTTGAAGAGTTATCGTTGATGGCTGGACCTTGGGCTTTGTCTGGGTCACAAGGCTCCCCCGCATCCTCATATAGAATTTATTTTTCTCGGGTAATGTATAAAAGAGTTAAAGTATAAATTTATTTTTGAAATCTTTTAAGAGGCACAATTGATATATTAAAGTTTTAAAAAATATAATGTTTCCCTATACTCTCAAAGTCAGAGCAATGTCATCCAATTGTAACATATTCAAATTGTTAATTGTTAGTTGACTTTATTATGATTATATGGCATGCCACGTGTTGTCTGCCCCATTTGAAAAAAATTCACACATGCTTTCTTTTTCCCATGATGCAGGTCACCTTTTCTTTTAATGTGTGCCATCAATGTAATGGACTTGAGTAGAAGATTCAACGGAGTAGAAGGGCTCGGTGGTGAAGTGAGTGAGTTGAGAAGGGGAGATTCAGGGTCGATGATAGAGGAGGACGAGCGTGGCTGACGGTGAAGGAGATTGTGAGTTTAAGAGGTTGAGAAGGATGAGTGTTCAATCATAGTAGAGCACAGACTTCGATAGTCGATTCCTAGCTCTTTGAGATCCATAACCTGCATTTCCTGCTTTAACCTATTTGATTTTAGTGAAGATTTGGTTTCAAATATGAGTTTCAAAAAAGATCCATCTTTTAGAAATGGGTCTTAAAAGCCGAGGCATGCTTTCTACTATTCTTCTTCTTCTTCTTCAATCTATATGATTTCAGTAGAGATGGGTTTCAAAAAAAATCAATCTTTGAAAAACCAGATAATAAAAAAACCAAATAATAAAACAAGAATTAATTTTCAAGTTGGAAAACCTCTATTCCCTCCCTCAACTGGTTTGATTTCAGTAAAAATAGGTTTCCAGTAATAAAAAAACATTTGCTTTTATGACTGATATTGAGGCATAAGATGAGGATCAAATGTTAGATTTCGAGTCTAAGTAGTTATTCAAGTTGGCTATCCTTCTCAAAGAAAAGCAACTAATGTCATGTGTCTAGAAGGACAAAAAAGCTTTACATTGTTTTCATGGAGGATCCTTTACTGGGATAACAAAGCTGAAATGAAGCTGAGGGAAAAGAAAGCATATACAGATGTTGTTCAAATAAGGCAGACTCTATGTGGCATGCTAGGTAATCATGATAAAGTCAACCAATGGTCAACAATTTTAATATGTTAAAATTGGGTGACATTGCTCTAGTTTTGAAAATACAAGGGGGACATTGCACTTTTTAAGACTTTAGGATATCAATTGTACCTCCTAAAAGAGTTTAGGGTAAATTTGCACTTTAACGCTATATAGAATTTAGTCTTTCTTTACCTCGAATATATAGAATTCACTTGTGATTTTTTCTCTCTCTCACAAATATGCTTCCTTTGAAAACAATTATGTCTCAATACAATTGAATACTAAACGAAGACACCCCTTCTAATGAAAATTTAAACACCAATTTGTTATGTTATAAGAGACTGACCCTTTTCATTAAACTCAACCCCTATTAATTACTCACTCATGGAGTTATAATGAAAAAGGTCTATCTAGAGACATAGGATTAGGAGGAGCTTCTCTTACAACCTTATCAGCCACGTCAATCTTCCCTTCAAACAAGGCTTTTGATCTTAGCGACAATGATGCAAGGCATCTTGTAAGACATATAATTCATAACTGCATACCTTTGTAAACAAACAAAAGACTCATTTTTCAATCACCCTAAAAAAAAGCTCATTTTTTCAATTTTTATGCAGTGCTTGAAGAAATTTTATGCATGATAAACTATTATAAATATACTCCTTTTTTCCTTGGTATAGAGCAAGTTTTATTTTTTTTTGTCCTTGACATAAGATAAAGATAAAGTAATTAATTTTTAAAATTTTACCCATTGTTTATTTATTATTGTTTGAATTTATAGGAGCAATTTTTTATGATTGTTAATTGGAACAAATGATGAAATTAAAAGTTACATAATATTTGGATAACATAACTATTACTTTTTTAATAAATACAAAATTAATTAAATTTGTCTTATGTTGAATGTTGACTGAAATATATGCATGTAAAAACACACATAATAATTTTTTTTTCTAGTGGCCTGATGGTATGATGCTTACTTTAAAAAATTATAAAGATTGCTGATTAATTTTGCATTACAGTACATCTAATGATACTTTGTTCATACATAATGTGACACTTGTTTGATTTAAGATATTAAGTTTGAGCATGATGTATGGAAAAAGTTATCCTTCTATAGTAAAGGATATATTAAAATATGGGGGTTTTGCAAATATAATTCATACTCACTCCATTAAAAAATATAAGGCATTTTTCGAGGAGTTGAATGTTAAAAAAAATAAGGTATTTTTAGTCTTTCGAGACATAATAATTGCCTTTTTTTCAAAAGTGCCCCTATTAATAATGACTTTATATTTATTGTAAGGTGTTTAATGTAATATCTCAATTTTTAATTCTATGATTTACTAAGCTTAATTAGAATAATTAAGTAAGCGTATGTGGTTAAAGGAGAATAATAAGTGTTTTTAGTTGAAATTTCATGTATAATTTAGGTCCAAAGTGAATTTGAGTCACTTGGTGACCAAAAAGTGAAAAAAAAAAGTTGAAAAAGCCTTTATACTACATGTCGTGATGCATGCGTGGTGTGCTATGGCACAAAAGGCTTGTAACATCTCAATTTAAATTTTAATAGTTAATTTTTGGTTAATAGAAATTTTAAAAAATATTTAGAGGTAAGCAAATTAGTAGAAAATGATTATTAAATCTAATTTAGGATATAATTTTAAATTAAAAAAATTATTAAAAAAATATTAATTAATTAAAATACATAAATAAATATTATTAAATTATTATTATTATTATAAAAAGAAAGAAAGAGAAAAGGTATGAGAAAGAGGAAGGAAGGAAGGAAAGAAGAAAACGCAATCGGCTTTCGGTGCAATCATTACGTATATATTATAATAATAAAAAAGGGAGAGAGAGGAAAGAAGAAATAATAAAAAAAATGTGAGACCCACTGAATTTTTATAAAAACTCACATGTTCCTTCGTCTCTTCATTCATTCCTTTGTGCGCGAGCTGAGGCAGAGTGAGCGTGAGTTGTCGGTGCGGAGATCTAAGTTTTTAAGGTAAGAGTTTTTAATAGGATATTTAGGATGTGATTTTAAGCTTTTCAAGACTAAGTAAGTGTTCTAAAAAAATTTTTTAGTCATCCTTCTTCTTTGGTTTCTGAGTTTGTAGTGGTAAAAAATTTAAGATCTGGAAGAGGGATGAATTTATGTTGAATAAATATGGTTTTTGAGGTTGTTAGTAGTATAATAAATGTTCTAGAGTATAAATTTATTGATGATCTTTGAATTTGTGGCTTATGGATCAAATTCTAAACTAGATCTGAAAATATATGTTGATTTATTAAGGTTTAGATGATTATTTGGGATGGGAAATGAATTATTATGGCTATAGGATTATGATTCTAAGCTAGAGACTCAATTTTTAATTTTTGGGTATTTTAGGTGCGAATTTATAAGATAAAAAAAATTGATAATAGAAATTAGTTTAAAATTTAATTTTTAGATTATTAATGTTTATTGATAATTAAAAGAGGAGTTAAAAATTTTACTTAATAGTATTAACTATAGATTTGTATTAAGATTAAGATTAGGAATTATGTTATATTTTTAATTTTATTATTAGAATTATTTTATTAGTTTCAAAAATTGAAACTAATATTTATAAATAATATGTTATTTGTAGATTGTATTACTGGTGAAGATTGTGGTGAGAGAAAAATTTTAAGGAATAATTTATTGAAAAAGCCACAAGGTAACCATGCTTTTAATTTGTGATTAGTGTTACTTCATGTTAATTGGGTGATTATTGAGAAAATTATGAATTTTGTAATATTTATAATTGTGCAATATTATTATGAATTTGTTTGATTATTGTGAGAGGTGTTGGGAGACTTGCTATTGTTGTTGTATTTATGTGCCACGTGTACGCCCCTATTGGAGCTCAATAGGTGGCTTGTAAGGGCTCGGGCTAATCTACCTTTGGCTGGGTAATTTAACACCGAGTGAGGCTACGGCTCGAGGTTAATGAAGGGATATAAGGATGGTTGTTTGTGTGTATTGTAATATTTCTTATATTTTGTTGGAATTATATTATTTTTGATTCCCACTTAGTAAGCAAACACTTAACTGTTTGTACACACTATCATAAATTGTCTTTGTTACTGGGACTTTTAAGTCTCATTATGCGGTTAACAATTTTTAGGAGAAGAGCCACGAGTGACACGTGGAGGAGTCCCAAAGGCTTAGTGGCATAGATCCACTGTCTCTTTTAGGTATTTGATTTATGATTTATAATGTGTTATATTGCCAATATTAGGGTTGTTTGTTTATTGACAATTATATGAATATATAAATGTAATCATGCCTTTCAAACTATTTCTATTTTTGGTATATTTTGGATGACTGTAATTTTAATATTTGATTTACTTTGGATTAGTTAAAATGGCATGATTATGAGGCCAAATAACTGGCTTGTGTTGAAAATTGACTAAATTGTTTATTTTACTTGTTGGGAGTATAAGATGGACAAATGTGATTTAGCCTAGTGGCATGTAGGAGGTAAAAATTTATCTAAAATGTTATATTGTGTGAGTTGAAGCCAATTATAAAATATTTTATATTGAAATTATTGATATAAAAAAATATGTTGGGTGGCTGTAACCCAACTATGGTTGAGTTAAATTATTTAAAAAAAAATTTGGTGTGTTACAAGGCCACAAAATGAGAGTTGCCACATGTAACATCTGAAAAAATTTAACCCTAATTTATTAACCTAATGAGAGTAATTAGTGAGTTAATGAGATGTGTGGCCAGAGGGACTTAACTTGGCGTAATTGTTGTAATTTCAGCCCTAAAATGGGTCCGAATCAATGGTGGGCCACTCGGTAAGGAAAGAGGAAGAAAAAATAAAAAACTATTCTTTGTGCCCTCGCCGTGGTGCGTGATTGGTCTACTACGACAAACAAAGATAAATTTAAATAATGAGCTCCTTTATGCCATGCGTCGTGGCAGAGGGCAGTATGCGCCTTGGTGTAAAATTTCTAATAAATCAGTTCGTTTACTGTGTGAAAACATAAGAGAAAAAGAAGAAGAAAACAAAAGGCTCAACTTTGGCTCCACTAAAGACAACATTGGGTTCTATTGTTGATAGATTGAAGCTTCCAAACACCCAAGGTAAGTTTATAATGCTTTCGCCTTCCTTTCTCTCTCTCATGTATGATGATTTATGGTAGGGTTTGACTTGATAAATGGATTTTCAGTTCATAAGAGTATAGGTCCGATTTCATCGGTTCAAATAAGTACAATGAGAGTTGTTTAATGTATTGAAACACTACATTGATGATTTTAAAAGTGATTGGTCCATGAAAGCATTTATTATCCAAAAATTAACATAAATATGGTAGTTAGGAGATGTTAATGTGCATTAATGATGGTTTGAGGTATTATTAGTGATAATGTACATCAATGAAATTTAATGAGCCTATTAGGTATGAATGGGTAATGACTATAAGTTAATAAAGTAGAGTGTGTGGAGTTATATGTTGATAAAATTTTAAGAGTTAGATAATGATAATATTCTTTTGGTATGGATGCAATGAAGTTCATTTTTGGCATCATTCGAACTTGTTCAAATTTTAAAAAGTTGGTATAACGAAGGGTAAACTTTTGACCTCTCAAAAGTTTGAGGTAACTAAGAAAAACTTAATATTTATAATTGAATGTTAATTGTGTTTGTAAAATGTGAATTGTGAGTTAAATTAATAATGCATATTGGCAAAGTATTTGATTTATAAAATGGTTTTTGGAAAGAAAATCTTGATTTTGCCGCCCTTGGTGTTTTATGAAATTGATTATAATTTATTACTATAGGTAGAGAATTGTTATATATTATATGTTGAATTGTGAAGTATTGAGTTATATGAGTTCATGTATTATAAATTGATTGTTAAAATGTATATTATATGAGAAATGTGCATAGCATGATCATTGGCGAAAATTTATCTAAGGAGAGGAGTAGATGGGTTGGAATCCACGTGGTATTGGCAGTAACTGTTGGAATTGGAAACTAGCCTTTGCACTGACCGTTGGAATTTAGAGGAAGCCCTTATCCTATGATTGATTCAGGAATATCTCACTTATTATATGAGGGAGTCAAACCTAACTAGTGTCCACCGATTCATGAGGAGGCTAGATTAGAGGTACGACACCCCATGGTTATTAGTATTAAGGAAAACTAGATTACATAAGTGAGTGAGTTCACCCTGACCTGGTAGCTTCTCACAAGTAGAAGTTGGGTTAGTCCGTGAATGACGTAGCCATCGGTTTTGTGTTGGATGTAACAGAAGGATATAAGGTTGACATATAATTATGCATATAAGTCCGGCTACATAGTTATTAGTTTTGTGGTTCGGCATGTATTGAGGGCGCATGGTTGTTATTTTTATGAGCCTGTGTTATGTTTTTGCTAAATAATATGATAAAGTGTTTTGTGGCAAGCTCGATCATATAGTTGTTAGTTTTGTGAACCGTGGCTAAGTGTTACATGTTATTTGTGCTTAATTGTCTAATTGCATCTATTTACAATTAATATATAACTGTATGGGTTAAGTAAAACTTGGTCATTGAGTAGTTGTACTCATTCCTCAATTCTCAATATTTTCAAAAACTAGCTCATTAGATTCGAGTCGAGGAAAACATACAAAGGTTTAGGATTACGGAGTAATCCTTTATATGCCTCACTTTTATTACTTTCATGTGTATTTGTTAATGTAATTGCCGACTAGGATTATTTGACATAATTTATGCACTACTTACATGATTTTGTGTATAACTAGTGTATTTTATGTCCTGGGTTAGTGAGTTTTGATTATGAACCTATGAATAAGGATAAAATACTTATGCAAGTAGAAACATATATATTTTGAAAAATTTGAAATGAAATTATTAATTTTGTGTAACTTTTCCTTTCCCTTTTTGTTTTGTGAAATTTGAGGTTGAGTGGTAATTTTAAGAGATAAGTATTTTTGATTATGTGTGTGGTGTATTGCCGAGTCTGCAGGAGTTCATCGAGTATGGTTGGATGTTTAGTGTGAGCTATTGGCACGTGTGATTGAGTTGGGACACCCCATTTGTGAATTTTGTGAAAAAGTGATCAAAATGTATTTTGGTGTCCAACTTTTTATAGAAAATAAGTTTGAGTGTAAAACCGATGCCATTAGTTAGAATTAGGAGAAAGTTTCGTGTAGATACTAAAACCACCTTAATTGAACGTTAGATCGAGATTTAGGTCGTATCAAAATTTCACTCCCTGTGCTGATAAATGACAGTACTGATATTGTCAAATTTTATACAATACGTCGAGGCGCACGGTACCTTACGCTGTGGTGCATGGCATAGAGAAGACACACTGTGGCGCACATGTCGTAAGTCGCGGCGCGTGTGACACTTTCAACACAAAATCTGTTTTTGAGTTTTAAAACTCATTATTTTGAGTCTCAATTGATTTTCAAGCTTCCACTTTATTTTAAACTCTGATACGCACTTATTAAATAATATTTAAAATTTGAAATGTTAAGATTGAGATTCATTTAAAAGAATTTTGAGAAATTTCTTTTATAAAACTTTATAATTTGGTAATCCTTTGAGGGTTAAACGCTAGGTTACCATGATTTGAAATCAATTACAGTTTAATCTTTAGGAGGTTACACCTTCTCTGTACAACATGCCGTGGTGCATAGTGCAAATTTTATAAATATCAATCATGAAAATGAGACAAAAATAGAGAGGAAGAAAGAAGAAAACAGAAAAGACGTACCAAGCTATGCTAAAGCACGATCTAGGGGAGGATTTAAGAATGTCTGAAGCTTCAAATCATCCAAGATAAGATTCTTAAACCCTTTTTTCCTTTCCTCCTTCATTGTCTTAAGCATTTGAGTTAGGTTTTGGATGAGGATAGTGATTTCGGTCTATATAAGTTATGGGTCTGAACCTGTTGATTCAAATGGAGTTAATGAAAGTTGTTTAGAGTATTTAGACATAGGTATAATAAATTTTGGTGTTTTGAATTGTTGGGCACCATAAATATCCGAATTTGCATCTAATACAAGTGGTTGGAAGAGTGTGATGCTATTATTAGGAGTTCAATGGCTCATTAATGATATTGAGGATTAAAGATAATCAATAAATCCAAGGACATACTCAAACTCAGGTAGAGTGAACATTGGACAATTTAAAAGTGGAAATGAGAGTTGAATGCTTAAGTTTAGCTATATTAATGGAGATCAACTTGATTGATTATAGTTTTGGCTCTTAGACACCTATTTAGCTTAATGGATAAACCTTTGACCTCTTAAAGGATTGAGGTAACCGAGGAAGCCCTGCTTTAGGTAGTTGTATATTAATTGTAATGTGAATTGTGTGTTTATCATAAAAGTTATGATTTGTGAAATTGGGTTACATGCATTGAAATTTGGTGTTTTTATAATTGTGTGGTGTGTATTAAACAAATGAAAGGTGTTTCAAAATGGGTTTTGAAGTAGTAAATGTGGTGTTTGAAAATCATTTCCCTTACCAATGTGTTGTGAATGAGTGATTGATGATGAATATATTAAAGAGGAATATAAGAGGTTAAAAGTGAGGTGTTTATATGTTATAATGGAGAATGAAATTTTTTGCTCACTTAGGTAGCGCACGGTCATGAGCCCAACGTGTTGATTGATTTTTAATAAATGAAAATGTAAAAATGAATGAGTATTGATTATAGCATGATTAGTGGGCGAGAGTTTATCTAGGAATTATGAGTAGAAAAAATTCATATGATATTTAGGATGCCTTTCGGTGCACGGGAGTGTAGCCTCCTCCCATAGTTTGTTCAAAAACTATCCCATAGTTTGTTGAGAGACTATAACCTAGCTTTCTCCACCAATTTAACGAGGAGAATATCTTAAGGTATGAGACACCTTAAAAAATCAAGAATGAGGAAAACTATGGTCTGAGAGTGAGTCGTGTAATCTTTAACTAGGTCACACCTCACAATTGGTGAACTTAGATAGTCCAGTCATACTGGCATAGCTTTATTCAGTGTTATAGCCCATAATTTCAATCTAAAAAAATAAGGAAGGTATAAGATTGGTTGATCATTACTTATATAAACTTATGACGTGTCACACATGTTGAGTTGTGGTAAGTCACGTGAATAATGGGTTATAATGACATATCTGAGAGTATTGTAATAATGTACCTAGTATATGTGAGATAAATATGTTAGTAAATGAGAAATGATGAGTTATGACGTGTGTGAACATGTTTTAAGCACTTGATTTCATATGCATGTACTTGGTTTATAATTGATATATAACTGCATGGGATAGGTTTTACCTTGGTCATTGAGTGGTTAAACTCACCCTTTTTATTTAACATTTTTTAGGCTCTAGCTTTGATGTTGAGAGGGATAAAGCTACTAAGGCTTAAGAATTCGTGTATTCTTTTAGTATGCCTCTTGTATCTACTTATTTTTGTAATAGAATATGATTGCCAATTCTATGTTGCTTGCCATCACACTTGCACTATTGTATTGTTGCAAATGTCTGATTTGTATTTTAGGTCCTGAGTAATTATGTATGATTATATAGATTTATAGATATGGCAAAAATAGTATTGCAAGTATAGGAATGTTGTGTTGAATATGTTTTATTTGGTTGGGATGTAATGCAATTAAAAATGCCTCCCCTTTTTATTTTTGGTGAAATAAGGTTGAGGAGTGAATTTAGGCTATACTTGTGTTTTAGTGCTTGAGACGTGTTATACTAATAGTCTTAGATTTAATGAACATGGTCTAGGTGTTAAGAAAAACTTTTAATACTTATTAAAGGTTTTGAACACTCTTTTTATGTGAAAGTTGTGAAAAGTAGTCAAAATATGTTTAGGTGTCCAACTTTTTGATGTGACTTATTTTAGAAGTGAAATCTATGCCATTAGCTAGTTCATGTAAAGAGATTTCCATAAACATCTAAATCACATCATTTTGATGTCGAATGGAGAATCGGGACGCGTTAAAGGTTTCCTAATTTTGTTGTCAAGTGATAGCAGAATTTGCTAATATTTTTATGCAACATGCTGTGGTGCATGGTGTCTGAACCATAATGCGTGGCACAAAAAGCAACATGCCACGGCGTAATGCCTTGTTTCATAGCACATGAGTTGTTTTTCAACCATTTTCAATTTCTTTCGTTCCTCTGAGGTATTTCATGCTTTCATAACTTATTTTTACCCTAATATAAGAGTTTATGATTTTTTTAACTCATTCTAATTAAGAAAACTTGAGATCCTTTAAAATTGAACTAAAACTTGATAATTGCTTTTATGAGTTAATCTTTTAATTACCATAAATTTTTATTAGTCAATTGTGTTTAATAGAGTGAGATTCTACATTTAATATGAGTAAATATGAAAAGATAAGATTTGTTTAAACGTAAGTAACTACTTTATTGAGAGTGAGATTCAGTTAAAAATGCCTCACATTTTTTAACAGAGGGAGTATTATAAGAGCAAACCAAGCGAATAACCTTATATTCATTATATCTTGCATTGTAACTTATTTGTTATATTTATCAATGATATACTATTGTATATCAATAAAAACCTCTTATAATTTTTTAAATTTTCAATAATAAATTATTTGTATATAAATGATAATTCCCTTATATATATCAATATGAATTGGCTATACTCTTAAATTTTCAAAAATTTGCTCTCTATTTTCTAGGCATAAGATTTTTTTTTTGTTGTCAATGGGCTAATTTATCCTTAAAATAAAGGCTAATTTGAAAAATTGAATGTTAAAAAAATGTAAGGTATTTTTAGTCTTTCAAAGTGTAATCATTGTTTTTTCTTTAAAGTGCTCCTATTGATGAATGACTTTATATTTATTGTAGCTTTATATTTATTGTAGGATGTTTAATAGGAGTAAATATGAAAAAATAAAGCTAGTTTAAAAGTGAGTAACTATTTTATTGGGAGTATGATTCTGTTAAAAATGCCTTATATTTTTTAACAAAGAGAGTATAAATTTATTAAATTTTAAGATAGATACATAGAACCCCTACATCTTTAAAAGTTTAAAATTAACCCCTTAACCTTTTATTTTTTTTATCATGAACTCTACAATTATTATTTATCAACTATTTTACGAATAGAAGTTGTTATGACACATTTGAAAGAAAACAAATAGTAGCTTATGTGGCATTTGATAAAGGCTAATCATAATAGAAAAATATGGATAAATTTTTTATAAAATCATTATTAACTTTCATTGAAAGCCTCACAAGCTATTATGTGTTTTTCTTTTGAATATAATATAACAACTTTTGTTACTAAGATAACTAAATAATAATAATAATAATAGGAGAGAGTCTGTGGTGAAAAAAGGTTAGAGAGATTAATTTTAAACTTTTAAATATGAAGAATTTTTATACAATTGTCTTAAAATTTAGAAAAATCTTATATATTTTAATATAAAGTTTAAACTTTCAATTTTTTTTTTCATTTTTTGTGTGACCTCCAAGCTTGGGGATTTTGATTGATTTGGTTGACAACTTACATTACCCCTTCATTTAAAAATATATGACATTATTAATTAAATCTTACTTTAAATAAAATAGTTACTTATTTTAAAATTAACTTTATTTTTTATATTTATTTTTATTTAATGAGGTGTTTCACCCTAAAAATAATAAAGTAATATATTTAATACGGTTACTTTCTAAAAAAATGATTACATATTAAAAGGCTCACAATAACTTATATTTTTTAATATTTAACTCTCCTTAAAAAATATTTTACATTTAAAAATGAAGGGAGGGCATTTTTTCTCACTAAACTCAAAATACTTGGCTAAGCCAAATTAATTGATCCCAGCACCAGGTATTATTTTTCCTTTAGATGCTAAAACATTCTCGTGCAAAGCTTGGGAATCAGTCTAGTTCGTATGGTAAAGGATTTTACCTGCACATCCGGGCACGGAAATTGAAAGAAGTCACTCAATCACCTGTGGAAATGTAAAGTCGCTACAATAATTGCAAGCCGATCATTTCATGTCGCGGTTGAAGGTGGCTTCGATAACATTTAATTTAATCCAAACCTGTTATTATAACTCGTATACAATGCTCCTTTTATTAAAGCATTTTAAAAGTTGAATAGTAAAAAATATAAGTTATTTTTAATATTTTAAAATATAATTATTAATTTTTTTAAAAATGTTCCCATTAAATAAATTTAGAGTCGATCTTCAAGGTTTTATTTAAATAAAAATTTAGATTAATTCTTTTAAAGTAATAGAACTTGAAGGCCTAGTCTTGATAAGCTTTATCAAAAAAAGGCTGGAGCTCGGCAGCCCTTTAAATTTTATTATATTATTATTAATTTTTTTTTGTGAAACACGTATTTGATGTCAAGAAGAACCTGCTCATCTCGAACCTTGATCCTACCTGAATTATATTATTATTAATTTTAAATTATTTTAAAATTAATTTAATATAATTTAATAAATATTAGTGTACAATATAATTTTTTTAATATTTTTTATTTTTCTATAATTATTATGTTTTTATATTTATAAAAAATAATTTTTTAATCAAGATTTAAATTTTTTTACTAAACTTCTAAATTTGTCTTATTTAATTTCTAAAAAATTATAAGCACTTTTATTTTTTAAAATTTTAAAATATTTTAATTAATTTATAGTATTTAATTTTATTTTAATTTTTTATTTTTTAAAATAGGGCTTACGAGCCCCGCTTTAAATTCTTTAAATAAAAACCAGGCCTAAAAAAATAAAAAAGTGAAAAATCAGGTAAGTCCCTAAGGGTAGGCCCATAAGGTTCGAGCTTACGTGTTTCTCTAGCTCTAAATAAATTACTTTATATTCATTTTAATATAAAATATTGTATTAAATAATAATAAATATGGATAGATAGGATTAATTTAAAGACAAGTAATTATTTTATTAAGAAATAAAATTTAATTAAAATTTTTTTATTTTTAGATGGAGGGAGATAAGACATAGATTAACAAGTTATGCTTTTTTTGATATCAAAATATCAGATAGATTTGATGGTTTTTTAAAAAAGTAGAGAAAAAAATTATATACTTAACTTTATATATTAAAAATATTTATTTTCAATTAAATTAAGACAATAATTGTTTATATATTATTTATTTTAAAATAAATTATTATTATTAATATTATTAACATATTAAAATTTATTTATTTTAATTTGATTGGATTAAAATATATCAAATATACAGAACTAAATACATAAGTATTGCCCAATAATTCTAAGAAAATTAATTAATTTTCCTTGTTATTGTAATTTACATACTCTCTTTATTAAAACTTCATAACTTTATTAATTATTTTTTTAAAACTGAAATCATAAAAAAATTTCTTTCTCCCCTTAACCTCCAATCAAACGGCAAAAAATCCCCCACAAAGACATAAAACTCTTGAATCTCAGCTAATGATACAAAACTCGCATAAATCTAATTGCATTCAACACGCATAAACACACATTAAAAAAAAGGCATAAATCCACAAAGTAACAACCAGCAAAAAAAAGAAACTAGCAAACTAAGGTATATTTGTTTTAGTAAATTATTAAAAAAAACATGGCTACAGACGATTGCTGAGAATTAGTCATTTATATAAAAAAGAATGAAATAATATTTTCTCGAATGGTATCAAGAATCACGTGTCCATTTAAACATTTCAGCAAAATCTAATAAATGGCTCGATGGTTTTATCAATAGAAAAAGAAACAACGAACAACCAAGTCAGACAGCACAGATAGATGAAACCAAAGAAACAAATGTGTTGCCATTCAAAAAAAGAAAATGCCGCCAAATTGCGCCTGAATGTGATAATCTGAAAATGACACACGAGTTCAGCCCAAAAAAAAACCAAAATTATAAATTTAAAGTACAAGCTCAACTCAACTTAATTAATTTTAAAATAATTAAAAAAAGAATATTTATGAAATTTTAACTATCAAGTCAAGATCATTCACACTCCATCAATAATGAATGATCATGATAGAGAAAGTATATCCTAAATTCAATAAAAGTGAGGATTATGGATTTAGGCATCAAGTCAGAATTATTTATAAATAGATGAGTCATCTCTCAATAAGAATCATCATCAACAAACTATCAATTAAATTCTTAGACTTCAAATCTACTATTTTATTTTATTTTTTCTTTTATCATGTAGTTTTAATCTTTATTTTTTATTGTGCGGCCGATATAGCCTGCCACCTCTTTCTTTATTTAATGTATCTATACTTTCCTACATTTACATTAATTTTTTTTACTTCGTATTCTTATATTTGAGTAAACTGTGGTAAAAGATTCCAAGTTTTTTGCCATTAGAAGTTAAATTCTTTTATCTTTTTGAGATTCAATATTTCTGATACGCAACACAACCCACCCCATTTTTTATCTTTTCCTAATAGAAAGAAAGAATGTGATACACGAGAATCTTGCTCTTCAACATTTTTTTTGGAAAAAATATATTTTAATTTTTGCATTTTGTTTGTATTTTGTTATAAATTTTTAAATTTTTTTGTGTTTTATATTTATTCATGATTCCTATACTTTATTTAATTTAAAATATTAAAAAATAAAAGTGTAAAGTCTAGAACATAAAAAATATATATATAAAAATTTATAATAAAATACAAGCAAAAGCGTGGGGTCAAAAAATATGCTTTTCTCCATCTGTTTTTGTTTTTTGGACAAGTTTTCAGCTGAAGAAGGCCAACGGCGGCTGGAGTAACGGCGAATTTTGTACTTCGC
This sequence comes from Prosopis cineraria, assembly GCF_029017545.1. Classification (NCBI taxonomy): domain Eukaryota; kingdom Viridiplantae; phylum Streptophyta; class Magnoliopsida; order Fabales; family Fabaceae; genus Prosopis; species Prosopis cineraria. The sequence goes on from NW_026555333.1 coordinate 1,621,709, forward strand.
TAAACAAAGTGTCTTGTTACAAAAAGAATGAAACATGAGAGGCGAGAGCCTAGAACTTTTGGCCCAAAAAAAAAAAAAACATGTTACCCCAACATCACCTTAACTGACCATTTTTGGTGGAAGTAGACCGTAGGGTTTTGATATTTTGACCAAAGACCGTAAGGTTGAACATATTGAACCCCCCACTTTTTTTTTTGGTAATAATATTGAACCTTTTTGGTTGTATACATGGTGGAAGTAGACCGGAGGGTTGCACACAGTAAATTTTACGGAAACACAGTTGAGAATAACAGATGGGGCTCCTTGATTTTATTTTATTAAAAAAAAAAAAAAACAGATGGGGGACTCTGGTTGAATATAGTGAATTTTACTATTTTACAGAGCCATGGTTGAGAATATCAGATGGGGAAGAAGGGTTGGCAGCTGATCCCCTCGTACGAAAGTTGCTTGTTTTACTATAGCTCTCCTTGCTTCTTTCTTCTGTCGGAGATTGAATTCAGTATTAAATTGTTGCTTGAACTACTCCAATTCATGGTCCAAAAGGGAAAAAAGAATTGCCCCCTACTCATCCATATAAACTCTTTCCTCGCCTCTGGGCGAACTTGACTTGAACAAATCCATTCGGGCTTCTTTGATCAGGAGTTTATCAGACAGAAACATGAGTGACTCCGATGAAGCAAGAGATCTCAGGAAACCATTCCTCCACACGGGAAGCTGGTACCGAATGAGTTCGAGGCAATCCAGTTTGATGGGTTCTTCTCAGGCCATTCGCGACAGCGCCATCTCCGTCATGGCATGCGTTCTGATCGTTGCTTTGGGTCCTATTCAGTTTGGTTTTACGGTATAAATTTCTATGCCCGTAATTTTCGTTGATGCAGCTTAATTTCACGCTAGAAAAGCAACTGCCTACCCAGACAACTGAGCTTCGCACCATTTATTTTGTTAGATTTATAAGAACAAGTGTTCGTTGATTCTGGTTTGACCTTTTTCCCTGTTTATGACCATTCCCAACAATAATGTTAAAATCCATTGGTGCTTGCTTTTGACTTTGGTACTTCTCTCAGGCGGGTTATACATCCCCCATCCAATCTGCTATCATCAAAGATCTCAGGCTTTCAATCTCTGAGGTTTGAATCCCTGTCGATTGATTCCACTCCACCCGAGTCTGTAAAATATTAGCTTTCTAGGTCCTTACTGATATTTCCTGTGCAGTTTTCTTTGTTTGGTTCTTTATCCAATGTAGGTGCCATGGTCGGAGCAATAACTAGTGGCCAGCTGGCTGAGTACATAGGGCGAAAAGGGGTAGGAATCTTTTCTGTGAGATCATTTCCTTTCAGATTTTGGTGGCTACTATCTTGGGTTAATAATGACTTCGTTGCATTAAATTACAGGCTTTAATGATTGCTTCGGTTCCTAATATAATTGGTTGGCTGATAATCTCATTTGCAAAAGTAAGTATTTTTCATCTAAGTTTTCTGGTTTTATTTCATATGGGTAATCTAAAGCCAACTAAACTGCAGACGTCAGTTTATCTTCTTTACTTATTAATCCTCCTGCAGGATTCTTCTTTTCTCTATCTAGGAAGGCTGTTGGAAGGATTTGGTGTCGGAGTAATATCTTATACGGTAACTCAAGTGTTTTCTCTCTAGTATGGTTGTGGCATTGTGTGAGACAGAATTCTTGAGTGCCTATTCTTGCTAAAAATCACAGGTACCAGTATATATAGCTGAAATATCACCTCAAAACTTGAGGGGAGGTCTCGTTTCGGTCAACCAGGTTGGTTAATATCACCTAGAGTTACTGTATTGATGTTTTGGTGACGGATAACTCATGCGAAGGGTATTCTCGTTTCTTCATAGCTCTCTGTCACCATTGGAATTATGCTGGCTTATTTGCTGGGGCTTTTTGTTCAATGGAGAATACTTGCTGTACTTGGTAAACCCCTGAAAGATTTAGTGGTTTGGTGAATTGTCCACTTCATTGGAATGGATGTGGTTTTTGTAACCATATTTTGACACACCAAAGTTGTGGAGTTTTGGTAAATCTTGATATTCTTTACCTACTGGATTGTGAGAAACAGTAATGGCTCATCATCGATGTACTTGATATTTCCTCATCTGTTTCATTCATTGGTTTACTAGCATAAAAATATAAAAATTTGGGGCATTTCTTCTCGACAAAATTGTTTTATTAATTTTCTCATTTAATATTGTAGCTCCAAAAGACATGTTTTACTATAATCGCTTTCTAATTTGAAAACAACATTTTGCCTATTTTTTTCTGATTTCTATACATATATGTTTACACTGAACGTTTAACTCTATAACTTGAGCTTACTTTCATGCTAGTGTGTTATAAACTTATAATCACGATCTTTCTGCATCTTGGTTTGGTTGAAGCTCAGACTGGTTGAAAGGGTGAAAATGAGCCAATGTAGATAAGCATATCCATGCTGTTATAGAATCTTAGTTTATGACAATTAAATATCCTCGCTTATTCTTCCGAAAGGAGAATGGCATTACAACATAATTTTGACTCACATGCAAAGTGAAAAAAGGAAAAAAAAGATCTTTGCACTGAAAAAAGAAAAAAAAATTAAGAAAATTCAAATTAAGGAATTTTATGCACTTACTCCTACAGGAATTCTGCCCTGCACAATATTAATACCCGGTTTATTTTTCATTCCCGAATCTCCTAGATGGCTGGTAAGCTTCTCAAATCAAAGTTTTCTTAGTGTCATCTGACATAACATCATGCATTCTTGATCTGTATTTTGTTTTCCAAGTGCAGGCAAAAATGGGCATGACAGAAGAATTTGAAACTTCTTTACAAGTGCTCCGAGGGTTTGATACTGATATCTCTGTTGAAGTTAGTGAAATTAAGGTAATATGAATTTACAATCTGGTGTGATCCTTACATTTCCACATTCCAGTGTGCATCTACTGGGTCATAGGGCTAAATTGTATTTGGGAGCTATGTTATAGAGGGCTGTTGCATCTGCTAGCAGAAGAACTACAATTCGATTTGCAGAACTCAAGCAACGAAGATATTGGCTTCCATTAATGGTATTTACTATCTGTCTAAAAGCATTGGTTTCGATCCATCTACCCAACAGTTAGTTTGTGGAAGGATGAGTTATTAGAGACTAAACATTTTCTTCTGACTCGTCTCTTATAGATTGGAATTGGACTTCTCATTCTGCAACAGCTTTCTGGAATTAATGGCGTTCTGTTCTATGCCAGCACCATCTTTGAAAGCGCTGGTAGGTTAGACTATTTTTAATTATCATACGAAGACCATTGGTGCAATATAATTAAACCATGGCTCTTTTTTACCAGATATAAGTATCTCGTGGTTGTTTGGCCTAAAGCAAACCCTGTACAATTCAGTGAACTGCTGATGTAACACACACTTGCACAGATCTGAACAAAGGGAGAGAGTAGGGAGAAATAGAAACAGAGAGAGGGAGAAATGAGAACGAAGAACAGAACAGTAGGGAAGCAAGAGAGGGAGAGAAGAGTTATCAGAAATCTCAATCAAATATTACATTCATCGAGGTGTCCCAATACAAATTCAAGCTAGTCTATTTAAACTAACTTTCCTACCTATTAAGGAAATCTTAATCACTTGTCCAAAGAAAGCTAATGTTCAGATTTCCCTTCTAACAAAATAACACAAAAAGAAACCTTAATACCATATCCATATAAAGCTAGGTTTCAGATTTCCCATCTTACAAAACATTAAAATAACATAAAGAAAACTTTTTTTTTTCCTAGAATAATGCTTCCCATATTTTCTATCAACTGCTTAGTTCAAATTTCAGGACAATTATGTAATGCACCCATCGGGTGTCTGGTAATGGCTATTCCCCTATAATAATCTTAACGTTTTTCTAGTTTTAAGAACAAACAATTTGTCTGAGTTCCCCAAATTCACAGCATCAGGATATTATTAGGATATTTCCATTTCTAGTCCTGTTCAATATAAAATGCTTTAACTCGTCATTTTAACATATTTTAAACAGGGATAAGTTCAAGTAATGTAGCCACATGTGGCCTTGGTGCTGTTCAGGTTTAGCTGAAAGAAAACTTGTAACATGGTTTACTATTTTCTTTTTACCCTAGAATCACGATCTGATTATATATGCATGTGATTTAGGTTCTTGCCACCTGTGTAACTCTGTGGTTGGCTGACAAATCTGGTCGCAGGTTGCTTCTTATTGTGAGTCTGAATTTTTTTCATCATGTTTAACAACATATGGGGTAAATTAATGATTTAATCCTTCAAAAAACTGTCCTTTCAATTAGGTCCTTTGAGGCAGAGCCTCTTTATTTAGTCCCTGAACTTTCACTCTTTTCTCAATTTGGTCATCCAAAGACAAAGTCTACCAACATGTATTTGGAGTACCAAATGGAGAGAAGCGTGATGTTTTGGGGACTAAATTAGTAATTGAATCTAATATGTATCTGCTTGGCGGATAAGATTTTGATTATTCATGTTTCTATTGCAGGTCTCTTCTGCTGGAATGACCATTAGTCTCATAGTTGTTGCTGTCTCATTCTATATAAAGGTGATAACATAGCTAACTTTATTGTGATTCATATAAGATACATTATCTACTTCAAGTATCTGTGTATTCTGGCATGTGTGCCTATATATTAGCTGTTAATTCAGAGAATGAAATCACAAGCACTCTATGAACAGCTTAGACAATGTCCTTTACGTTACTGAATATTTTCCTGTGACCAGTAATTTTTCCTTCATTGTTCTCAGGATTTTTTATCAGATGAGTCTTCTTTATATAAGATATTAAGCATCATAGCAGTGGTTGGAGTTGTGGTATGTGAAATATTCACGTGTCAGACAAAAAACCTTTAAGATGCTTAATTCAAGTATTTTACTTTAAACCTCCTGTCATTTCAGGCTATGGTTGCTGCTTTCTCTGTGGGAGTGGGAGCCATTCCGTGGATTATAATGTCTGAGGTACTGCATTTTGTGATTTTCCTTAATAGAAATAGTGATTCTTTCCCTGGAAAAAGTTTTAGAACCTGTTTGTTTTCTGTTTTAAAAACTGTTTTTTGTTTTTGATAACAAAAAAAAATTAAAAAATTTGTTTGAATGAGTGTTTTTCATTTAGTTATTTCCAAAATTATTTTCATTTTTTGTTTTTAAAAAACAAAAAAATGGAAACAACTTTAAGTTGTTTTCATTTTATTTTTCTTATTTTTAAAGTATACTACATTTGATTATTAGAAATTATATTTACCTTGACCAATTTTTTTTATTAATTACCACCATTAACTGCCTATATCAATCAATTTTTTAATTCTAAAATTTTTAATTGATGTAACCAGATGGATTTTTATTTTATTTTTTTAAAAACAATTTTAAAAACTATATTGGAAAACAGTTTTTAAAAATAAAAAATAAGAACGGAAACCAAACAGGCGTAGTTTCCTACACTCATGTATTTTGAATAGTGGAATCAAGAATCTCTGTGAACCTACATATATGCTTCTAGCTACTCCAATACTGGGATCTTGAGGATTAACTAGTGTTTTTTTCACTAACACGTTGATGCTGTTTGAATTTCTTTGCAGAACATGTCCTTTGCTAAAAAAGAAAAATTGCATGTATCATACTTTTTAACTTAATTTTCTTGTTCAGTGCAAGATTATACTTCTAGTTCCTGGGATGGTGCTTCGTTGTTGGCATGCTACAGTTTGCAAAAGTAAAATAATAGTCTTTGTTACTGGTTGCATTTTCAGTGAGATCTAATGCATTGTAAAAATGGTATTGTAGATTCTTCCACTCAACATTAAAGGCCTTGCCGGAAGTGTTGCTACCCTTGCTAATTGGTTCTGTGCCTGGTTGGTTACATTGACGGCAAATTGGCTCTTGGACTGGAGCTCTGGAGGTCAGTATGCTGTCCCTTGATCTCTCTCTCTCTCTCTCTCTCTGTTTTTTTGAGGTTCATATTTTTTTATTAACCAAAAGGAACTTTGTTTGCAGGGACCTTCACTATATATGCGGTTGTATGTGCTTTCACTGTGATATTTGTCACCATTTGGGTCCCAGAGACAAAAGGGAAAACCCTTGAAGAAATTCAATGGGCTTTCAGATGAACTTTCTTCTTAGCGAGCTTCTGTTTTATTTTGTCAGAAACTGATTTCAGGAATCCCGTTTTCCACCATTTCGCAAATTTTTGAGTGGTGCATGTAATCTTATTTGAGTCGTTTGCTTGAAAGTTGGAAAGCTTTGTTGGATCTTGTGACCTTCCCTCAATGGTTCAATTCATTAAAGTTCTGGGTTTGATCGGAATGGAAATCAATTAGATTATAACAACCAAATCCAGTTGCACTTATGGGTTATGATTGATGAAAAACAAGAGGATAGAAAAGGAAGGATGGCCAAAAGTTCCAAATTGAATAATAGTAGTTTCCAGGTATTGAATGTTTTTTTTTTTTAAACGGGAACCAAGTATTGAATGTTAAAATGTATTTTTTGCACTACTACAGCAAATGGCTTTGAGGGGAAAATTTGAGGAGTTCCTACGTTGCTTTTAAGTTCTAGCCTTGGTCCTGCACCTTCAATCCCCCCCCCCTTTCTTTTTTAATGCAAGGAACCGGCACTTCATTTGTAGAGGTAGTAATTTAAGTAAGACAGGTTCATTCAAGTTAAATTTATTTAAATTGAACTTGAATTATTCAAACATATAAAAAGTTTATATAATCAAGCTTGATTTTAACACCTACTTTTTAAACTTATTTTTTTCCTTTTTAATATCAATTTCAATTTTTAATTTAAAAAATATTTTTTTTATGACAATATAAACACAACACATTTTAAAATACACGAGATAAATCAAAAAAATGAGTGATTCCATATAATTCCTAAATCTTAACGTAAACTGTATTTGAAATTTACGTGATGTAGCCTCCACTTAGTTTGCACACAGTGGTTCATGTATTGCATTATTAATGTGCTTAATATTACTAATAACTTATGGGTGTAGCATGGGACTAGCATGATGCTCAATATCATCGATCTTAGATTAGACGGTGTGGGTTAAGCACTTATGACACCTTGAAATCCAACCAATGAGAATTAATTGTTCGAGAGTGAGTATGGAAATTTTTGACCGGTAATCCCTCACAATTGAAAAGCAAGGCTAATCTAGTTACCCGAACTAGATCTATATGAGTTGTTAGACTATGAGTTCGACTAGAAGATATGAGAAAGGATATAAGGAGATTGTATTGATCATGCGGCATAATATCTTATGTTATAATGTGATTAATGTGTGGTTGTTCCTATGTAATATAGTTTGTCTATTTTGCTTGTAACTGTCACACTTTAATATACTTTAATTAAGTTTCTTAGTTATTAAGATTGTTTAATCTCATTCTCATTTGTTATATCTTTCTAAGAGAGAATAATGCTAAGGGAAAGGGAGAGCATCGATGCCAAAAACCTACATCTTATTTCGTAAAGTCTCTAGTTGACTTATGCATAATTGAGATTATTTTTACAATAGTAGGATTAGACATATTTTTGTATATGTTGAATTATAGATCATTTACATGTGAGCTCTATTTGTAGACTTGGGTAATTTTTATTGTAGGCCTTTGTGTTTTGGGAGAAAGGCCTTCCATACAAATGTTGATTATTATGATTAGTGATTGAGCTTGTTTAGATTACAACAAATTAATAGATTTGAATATTGTGAACGATTGAGTAGTTGTAAAGTCTCCTTTACCAATACAATTACCTCCAATTGTCAAGGTAATCATAAGACTAATCCAATTGGACTAGTAAGTTTGTAAAATTCACATAAATGGGTTTTTAAGTTCTTGAACTCATCAAATGTTTTAAAATCATTTCATAAATGAAAATCAAAGTGAAATGCTTTTATAAAAGTATGGGATTTCGATTTGCATCAAAGCATCTACATAAAGACTGAAAAATATCATTTCAGTGTAATAGACATAGGTGCTCTGTGACACATCTTTTCTGTGCCATAAGCCACAGCACATTGCACAAATCATGATAGTAAAATTGTTGTCAAATGACAACCCCTATGGTAAATTTTTAACGCATCCTATTTTTCGTTTGACATTCAATTAAGATGATTTAGATGTCTATAAAAACTCTTTCAGAGCACTAGCTAATGTCACTTATTTCACCCACATATTATATTTCATTAAAAAGTTAGATACCCATTTGCATAACTTACTCCTTTTTCAATCCAAACACAACTAAGGTGTCAAGTTTCATATCCAAGTGCCAAAAGCTCGTATCAATATTAAGATCACACTTAATAAACTACAACATATCAATGCAATACACCACGACAATACAATAACTTATAATTCATAATTTTAATGCTCAACCCTTAATTACAAAAACATGAAAGGGAGCCAATTTACTATAAAATGTCAAAATACTCCTTTACGGTCATTCACATCATTAATGTTATACTTGCATTAATATTTTGACCCTGTCTATAAATCAACATTCAATATACAAACCACTTAGGGCTTAAAATAAACAAAACACAAATCATTATATAGTGCAAGTGAGTCAAAATAATATAATTTTTCTAGTTGGCAATTGTCTAATCAAAATACACTTATTGACAAAAGATGCCTATAAATTAGAAACTAGTGCCCTAAGCCTTTAGTACTGTTCCCTTGTCTTGGCTTGAGCTAAGATTTGTAAATATTGAAGAAAGATGGTAAGTACAATCACACAATAATGAAGATTAATATAATCTATGCAAATGAATGTTAATCAATCATAATGATGCAAGTAGCATATTCAATTTAACACGTGTTCACATATTTATCACAACCATGAGCATCACATCAATTATCATCATAATACGTACAATCATGTGATATGATAATAATAATAATATAAAAGGGTCATGACATTAACAACCATATGCCCTCAATATAAAATGCAGGACCATAATAATGTTGACCATGTTGTCATAATATTATATGCACAGTTACTGACATCTTTATATTCTCCTGATTCTTTTGACATGAAATCGTTGGCTAATTAGTGGATTTTGTCCTTAAAATCATCCTATCTAATTCTTGCACTTGTGAGAAATTGCCTAGCCAAGGTTACTACATTCATTTATAGTTATTGTTTCTCAAACACCAACAACCATGGGGTGTCATGCTTCTAAGCTAACCTTTTTCATGAACTGATAGAAACTAGTTAGGTTTGGGTCCCTCGATTAACAAGTGGGACAAATAAATAAAGGCAAGTTGTCAAGCTCCAAATGGCAGCTATATCATGTGGATTTTCAACTTCTACTCCTCTCCTTAAGGAAAACTCCCTGTTCGCTCTCCTTTTTCTTAGAGTTTATCCCCTGAGTGTCCTTGGTAGGGCGAAAAGTAAGACCCTTTTGAGCCCAATTTACTCAGGACAAGGTACGTTGTAATGCTGGTAGTACATCCTTCCTAATGATCAAATTTTTAAAGGTTTGACATAACACGTACTCCTATGATTTAATCCTATAACCTCTCATACAAAGCAAAGAAGTGGGCAAGAAGTAAATAACAAACAAGATGCACGCTGAGAGTTGAAAGGAGAAAGGATCGTGATTCACTTCACGAGGCGAGAGGGGGTGTCGGCACTTGAGATTGAGAGTGGAGACAGAGCAGTAGAACTCCATATTCATTCATTCAAGTTTCAAGATTTATTTATGAAAACACCTGCTGAGGGTCCGGGACTCTAGGAAATGAGCACCAACTAGGGTCATGACATAATAGAGAAAGCTTAGTATGACGCACATCCCCCTATATTAATTATTATTATTATATTTATCAATTTATGAAAACATCTCATGGAAAGCCGCATTATTATTTATTAATTTATTATTACTCTGTGCACCATGCTGGTAACTACTTGCATCATAACTAGCACTGGGCAAAAAGGCTATGGGCCAGCCTATGCAAGTTGGCATTTTTACGGGTTAGGTTAAGCTAGCCCACCAGATAAAACGAGTTGAAAAACTCAACCCAACCCATTTTTTAATGGGCTGGCTAGCCTATAAAAAGTTATTTGAATTTTTTTAATAATTTAAAATTTATATAATATAAATATATATATTTATTTTACATTTTAAAATAAATTAGCAATTAAAAACATAAATAAATAAAATAAATATAGAATTCATATAATTTGAATATAAATTCATATAAATTATTTTACTAGATTTTTATTATTAATCATCTTCTTGCCTATGTGTGTTATCTTTCTCATTGAGAAAGAAAATTTGAATATAAATTCATATAATTTTTATAAATGAATTTATATTTGTGATTTCAATCAATAAATTTTATGAGATTATCAAATAATATATATTCAAAATATTTCTATAAAAATTAATAAATAATCGATTTACAAACTATAACAAAAATTTTATTTGTAAATTGTAAGAAAGATTTACATTATCTTTCAAATGTAAAGAACATATTTGAGAGTCATAAATTATATATTTAAAAAATATTATTGTTATTATAAATTTAAAAAATATATAATATGATTAAAAAATTTAAAAATTATTTTTAAAAAATATGCTAGCCTGTGGGTTAGCCTACTATTTTTATAAGTTGGGCTAGCTTAGTCGTTTTAAAAAACAGATCAATTTGGCCTAATCCAACCTATTAAGTTTAATGGATTAAATGAATTAATTTTAAGTTCAACTTAATTTTCTCAGCTTAATCATAACCAAGACTAGAAAAGGAATAGGAGATACAGCTCCAGCTCAGCCGTTGCGTTATAAAATATATCTTTAAGAACTTGGACTCAGTTTTCGAGCAACAGATCTAGACTGACGCAACATATTTAACGAAAATGCCATTCACGGGGGTAGCATATTGCCACCTAATTCAGGGACGCAATCTATTCACAGGATTATCTTAAAAAAGAGTCAATCAAACTCAAAAAGGACCCCTTGGTCTTTAACACCATATCTGCATTCTGTAGCTATGCAAATTGCCATTTTCAACACACATGAAAGATCTCATTTTCAGAGAGCATCATCATTAAGATTTCTACACACAATATCAACCTTGGTTGAAATGTTCTAGTTGGACAAGCTGACAAGCTAATAATGAATATTATTTTAAAAGTTAAGAGTCATTTTTATTTTTGAACTATACACGAAAGATCATAAATGTTTTTAAACTCAACTATGGATCAATTTTGTCCTTCAACTTTAAATATTTTTTTTATTATGACCATTTTTTCACTATTAGTAAGCCCCATACTATGTTTTTTTATTATAAAATATTTGTGTTGAGGGGTAAAAATAACTTTTTTAATAGAAGTTAAGGGGTAAAATTTACCCTTAACCTAATAAAAAATATTAAAAAATAGTGAGATCTACTGATAATGAACGGACGTTAAGTGTTTTTCATGTTAAGATGATGACGAAGAGAATCATTAAAGTTGAGAAACAAAATTGATCCCATAATTAACTTTAAAAATATTAATGACCTTTTGCATATAGTTCAGGAACATAAATGGCCCTTAACACTTATTTTAATAGATATCAAACATTCATAATAAAATATTCACAAAATTCTATACATAATATATATCCTAATTAAGCAAATGTATTTGTAATTTACCTTGTAGTACAAAGAAAAGTTCACAGAATATACCTTTCGATTTTTGAAACCTACGGTAACTTTTTGTTTTTTTAAACTAAAATTATATGCTGAGACCTGAGACTCAAGTGTCAAGACATTTAAAAGGAGTTATTCCTTTTTGATCAGTTCGCCACCCACCCAGAGCCACAGCCCAGATGAACGGGGGAAAAGTGGAACGAAGAAATAGGGTCGAGAATATTGGGCCAAGATATAGGAAAAAAAATTAAACTGCAAAAAATGAAGAAACCCAAACCCCAAACATACCCTCGCAAGTCCTCACAAGGGCCAAAAGACGTCGTCTTCTACCGTCCTCCATTGCGTTACGTTTTCCCTGCCTTCTTCTCGTCCGCCGTCTCTGCAAAAGTTTTCTCTAGTCTGTCTCCACTATCAACGTTTGAAGCTGAACCAACGCCGTGGCGGGAAGAGGATATTCGATTTTAGCCGTCGGTGCCCTCTGCCGCCATTAGTTCAGTTTCCTGCCAAGATGGCTGAGGGGGAGGGGCTACACAATGACACTCTTGAAGGGGTCAAGCCTTCCACTGATCTGGTACAAGTTAAATAGCTGCTATTTATCGAGTCGAATGGACAAAAAGGGGATTCACTGCGTTCATTTAGTTATTTCTTTTTTGGCTCAATATGAAGACTAGTTGGTGTCACTGAGACCGTATTTGGATATTTTTTTTGTCATGACTGTGTTTGTATATTAAGTGTTCGTGATTTTTCCATTTTATATGTTTTTGTACTGAATTTCTTAATTGAAGGCTTGCCAATGGGAGGCGATCAAAGTTATTATGAAGTATCTGCAAAGAGTTGAAGTTTTTCTGTTGAAGTTCTCTGGCAACGTTTTATGTATATGATACTTAGTCAGCTTTTAACTAGAAAAAATGATATTGGAATGGTCAGAGAAGGCAATACAAGTGCAGAGCAACGAGGAAGCCTCCCTAATTTCGTATAAAAAACTTAAACTAAGACTATCTCAAAAGTTCTTTCCAGTACATCAATACCCTCATAAATCTATGGTGTTCAGGGCCGTTAAAAACCATTTAGCGAAACCCAAGGGTGGTCGAGAACTTAAAGATCCGTTTTTAAACAAGATTTTGTAGAAAAATAAAAAGGAAGAGAACAACAAGTGCAGGAGTAGGATATTTCAAGGACGTCCTTGCATTTTCACCCGTCCTGAAGTTAATTTTTTTGACAGAAAATGGTGTTAAGTCGTAACTAAGCAATAGCTTTGGTTCTCCCGAAAGAAATAGGTGTCGGTTTTAATAATGACATTTTAGATTACATTCACCAGGATATTATTCAAATCTTTTAGTTTGGAAATACTGATTGCTTCTTCTATATCTTCTGCATTGTATTTTAAATTTTTATTATTGATACATGATATTGCTTTGCAGGATATTTCTGATGAGTTAGATCTGAAAATAAAGAAGTATCTGAGAGGAGAAGGTGCGAATTTGGAGGTATGAACAATTTGGATTTCAAGAATCTAGACATAGATGTTTGATAATGTCATCTTATCATCATTGTGAACTATAAATTGCAGGTTTTGAAAGACAAAAAACTGAAGGGTCTACTTTCTGTTAGAGAAGAGTTATATAGTAAATCTGCTAAAGTTGCTGCCAAGGCGGATAAGGTTAGTTTTTTATTTTTTCTTTAGAAAGCTCCTCTTCGGTCCCTCCAGAGGCTGAGTTGACATTTTTCCCCTCAGCGCCTCTGAAGAATAGTACCAGAGGGGAAAGCTGTGATTCATCTGAAATGAAATTTGTATAACTTGTCATAATAACATCTTTATTTAGAATGTTTGCAATCATTATCTATTTTCTACAAACAAAGCGTGTTCATCTCTTTTCTTTTTCCAATTAAAAGAATCCTTATGCTCTCTGACCATTCCTGATGGACTATTATTACCCTTGTTATTCTGTAGAGTTAAAAGTATGAGCTAGACATCAAAAATACACGGATCATTTTTAAACGGATCTTCATCTTCAAGATATCTGGATCATTATTATTCGATATTGAGTCACATATGTTTATAGATTGAATTCATATTGAGAATCGAGAGTTATTGGGGACTTTTAAATCAAATTTGAAGGATGTTAGCAACTTAGTTTAAGATGTTAGTTATTGTGGGTACAATGATACAATTACAGGGTTCGACCTTCATATTTTCCCTGATCCTTAATTTCATATATGCAGTGGCTTGTGCCCAGTGAGGGAGGTTATCTAGAGGCTGAAGGCATAGAGAAGACATGGAGGATCAAACAAGAGGCAATAGCTAAAGACGTAGATATCTTAAGCTCAAGAAACCAATATGATATTATTTTACCAGGTTCTTTTCAACTGTTTGCTAGCTATAATTATTATCTTAACAGCAACAACAACAACAACAGCAAGCCTTTATCCTGTTAGGTGGGGTCGGAGTTATAATTATCTTAAGTCAAATTTAAATCTTTCTTTGTGCATCCCTGTAATATCTTACTTCATTCAATATTTTTTCATATAATTTTTAATCATTAATCAAGTAGGAATTTGATTGTAGTAATAAAATGTAGAATTGCAATTTTCTTTTTGCTTGCATTTCACTTTTTCCTTATTTTACATCCAGCTTGGAAAAATCATAATTAAATCTTGAAAAAGTAACATGAGGCAAACTTAGGCTTGGTCTAAAGCTTTGGATGTCCTCTATAATAGAAAAGGTAGTCATAAAGTTTTGAAATACTTTCTCCTAAAAGTTGATGAAAATAGACACTATCCCATAACTCTGCAAAAAAAATTATTTACCTTGACCTTCATCCTTTTTTTGCTATTTACTCGGTATATTTTATTTTTGCAGAACTTGGTCCATACACTTTGCAATTTACTTCAAGTGGCCGGCATATGGCTGTTGGAGGGCGTAAGGGTCATTTGGGAATTGTGGACTTGATGAATATGAGCCTAATCAGAGAGTTTCAGGTATTCTCTCTATACTTCTGCACTATAGCACGATCCTAAACATCATCTTTGTTGTTTGTTAATCATATGTTTTCTTGCATCTTGTTAAGGCATGCCATGGTGCACACGTGTGCATCTTTGTAAGGCATGGTTTAGTGCTAATTCGCCTGAGGGGGACTCTTTGAAACATGCTCCTAGTAATTGTATCTTCTTGTTGAAAGCTCATGATTATCAAACTAGAGAGAAATTCTTACTGTTTGTCTCAAATTATATCCAGTTTCTGATTTTTTTTTTTTGGTGGTTGTCTTTTCCAGGTTAGAGAAACAGTCCGTGATGTGACATTCTTACATAATGAGCTGTTTTTTGCTGCTGCGCAGAAAAAGTAATTTTTTCTGAGTTAGTACTTAATTGTTTGCTTGTAGATTGTAAATTTTTTTACAAAAATTTTTGCATCTTATTTTCACATGGCTAATTGATCCTATTCATATGATTAGTTGATTTGGTTTAATTATCACTTATTCCCATGCTTAATTTTCTGCTCATTTGGACAAAATTCCATGCGGTAAGAGGCTCAAGATGTTATGTGATTGTTTTTGTGCGAAATCTACCATTTGGAGAATTTGTTTAGATTTATTTCCTAGCAAATTAAGTCATTAAAAATCTATTTTTTAGTATGTACTCTTGTTCAGAGATTTATTTCTTGCCAAATGGAGTCATTAATTTTTTTTTTTTTTTGAGTGTGTACTCTTGTTCAGGTGATATATAACTTGAAAATTCTTGAATTTTACAGGTACCCTTACATCTATAACCGTGATGGCACTGAGCTTCATTGCCTTGAGGTTCGTATATTGCTTTTGTAATATGTTGAATTTGAGCCCGTCAGCTTCTCTGATAATCTCTTGCATATGGCTAACAATTATTTTGAAGATTGTCACTTGAATTCAATATTTGGTTTTTGTTACCTTGAACTCTTCCTAACTGGAACATAAGTGCCCTACTGGTTGCTTTTATTGACTCAAAATGGCTTTGCATTTGCTGGCGCTATCACGTATGTCCATCCCTTGCAAGGGTGTTCTTCTGCTTCGTGCAGAGAAAAATTTTATTGGTTTTTCCATTCACAATCTGCTGAAAGTAATTAGTATGAGATGCATCCTTATGCGGCTGATTGCTTCCCTTCCCTTGTTACAGGAACATGGTGCTGTGTTAAGGCTTCAGTTTCTAAAAAACCACTTCCTCCTGGCTTCAATAAACAAGTTTGGGCAGCTGCATTATCAGGATGTTACGATGGGTGCAATGGTTGGAAATATTCGGACTGGTTTAGGTCGTACTGATGTGATGCAAGTGAACCCCTTCAACGGGGTTGTTGCTTTGGGTCATTCAAGCGGTACAGTCACAATGTGGAAGCCAGCAAGCTCAGCTCCTCTTGTCAAGATGTTGTGTCATCATGGTCCTCTCTCAGCTCTGGCATTTCACTCAAATGGCCACTTAATGGCCACAGCTGGAAAGGACAAAAAAATAAAGCTTTGGGACTTGAGGAAATTTGAGGTTCTCCAGACACTACATGGCCATGCCAACACCTTGGATTTTAGTCAAAAAGGATTACTTGCATGTGGTACTGGATCTTTTATACAGGTTCTGGGTGATCTTTCTGGTTCTCAGAATTACTCTAGGTATATGACTCATTCCATGGTTAAAGGTTACCAAATAGCAAAGTTAATGTTTCGACCATATGAAGATGTTCTAGGCATAGGGCATTCCATGGGTTGGTCCAGCATTCTTATTCCAGGATCAGGAGAACCTAACTTTGATACGTGGGTGGCCAATCCATTTGAAACATCTAAACAGAGGAGAGAGAAAGAAGTTCGCTCACTTCTGGATAAGCTGCCGCCTGAGACGATCATGCTGGACCCAAGCAAAATTGGTACAGTAAAGCCCACAAAGAAAGAGAAGCTGACAAAGGATATGGGGGCAGAGATGGAAGCTGCTGTTGAAGCTGCCAAGGACATTAAAATGAAGAAAAAAACTAAAGGAAGAAGTAAACCAAGCAAGATGGTGAAGAAGAAGAAGGAAGCAATTGAGAAAGTGAAAAGGCCTTTCTTGGAAGAAAAAATTAAGGAGGAAGCAATTTCCAGAAAGAAACAAAAAATCGACGAGGAAGGTAGTTTACCAAAATCTTTAAAGAGGTTTGCTGGTAGAAAACCAGCGACATGATCGTAAATCCTAGATCTTTATTTTATTCATATCTGAAAAATTTGTTTTTGCATTGTGATTTCTGGCCTTTCATTAGGTGTTTGTCGCCAAATTTCGTTCATTTATGTTTCGTTTCGACAAGAGGATTGTAATTTAAAGAGTAACAGGAGAAAAGGCCAAAAAAATCAAATTCAGGAGAACATTGATTAGTCATCAAATTTCAAAATTTGAGTTTATAAATCGAATATTCTGAGAATTGTACGGCACCAATCAATTCAATTGATTAGACTTGTATGGGAGAGAATCAGCAGTGAATTGGTCAGAATCAGTGAAACCGGTACTTCAAATGGTCGAGGTAATCACAGTATTTTAATATCATTTTTTAAAATTTTAATTGATGTTTATAAGTTATGATTTATGCATGCCTAATTGAGAAAGGAAGACAAATAAACATACATGAAAGAAACGTGCACATATATATGTATTTTAACACGCACACACACTGGATGAAAGTTCAAGATTATCAACGGCTACAGAATGTTTCCTTCATTTTAATTTTAAATTATAAGATAAAGTTAGGGGTGTGTTATTGTCTTAAAATAAAAGATATTTTAAAAAAATAAAATTTTATTAATAAAATTTTTTTAATATTATCATATAATGATTATATGTGTAGGAGTATTTTTAAAAGTTTATAATTTTATTTTAAAGTTTGTAAAATGTCATTATTATATTTTATTAATATGCACGATCTTTTTCAACTTTATTTTATAAGTTAAGATGAAGGGAGTATATATTTAAATTTAAATATTTTTTTATTATAAATGATTATTTTGTTAATTTAAGTTTATATTGTTAAAAAGATTATTAAGTATTAGCTCATTTACTGTTGGACTTATAGTTCAATTATGTGATTCAAGCAAGTAGGAGAGTTAACTTTTAGTGTAAATTATTTTGCTGTTGAAATAAATAATTTTAAATACATAAATTTCAAATATTAGAGTTGAAATACGTAAATTTTTTAGGTTAAAATATAATTTTAATTCTCTAATTTTATAAAAAATTTTAATTTAACCCCTTAATCCTATAAGGTATTTTTTTTAATTTTTTAACCTTAACATTATTAATTTTAAATGATTATATTTTATGTCAATCATTGTTATTAAAAAAAATTAAACTTAATATATCAACATTTAAAACTATTTTGTTAATATTTAAAAATTTACTGTAAAAATTTATTGAAATGAAGCTAGCAATATTAGGATTATAGAACTAAAAAGATACAAAAAATAAAATTAAAGAATTAAATGAATACTTTAGCCAATTTTTTATTAGCTTACAATTTTTTTTTTTGTTGCTGTCAAAATCAATGTTAAGAGTTCACATGAGTAGGAGAGTTCATTTTTATTAGTATACTTTTTCTTTAAAAAAAATGAAGTTATAGATATGGAGATGCTTAAAGTTATTTATTTAATTATTTAACAAACCAATTCAATTAAAAAAAATAAATATGAATGAGCATGGAATATTTTAAAATTATAATATAAATAAAAATAGGAATGAAGCAAGCCCAGAAATAACTGCCAATTCGTTCCGGCAGAATATAGCGTCCTCAGGCCATTAATGACACACACTTCCTTCAGTCAAAAAAAATTGTGTTCTTAGAAAATGCGGTATGTGGATTCATAGCATGTTAATAAACAAGTCTGCCAAGGGGAAAGGGCAGCAACGGCTACAGAGCCTGCTTTAAGAGATTTTCAGTCAGAGCTTTAGGAAGTCCCATCACACTATCAGTTGTCCCAACCTGCAAATACATACAAACCAACGCTTAGAATGCACTCCCGACTGTAGGAATAGGAAGGCGAGACTACCAAAAACCTTCATACCTGCAAAAAAGCAACCATTTAGCACATGAACATAGCTAAGGACAGGCCACGACACTTTGTGATGTCGTCCAGGCCATCAGTTATTTCGCATTGCGATTGCTAATTAATAAATCATATAAGATGAGCTAACCTACCACTTCTTTGACCAATGGCAATATTAAAGGATGCTCAATTATAAGACCCCCAGCAACGTTGAGTGTAACTCCCTCGTCAATCTAAAAAAAAGAAAAAGAAAAAAAATATTTATGCGCATCAACTTACTTTGCACAGCAATTGAAGATGACGGAGCAATTTATTCAAGCACCACTTGAATTTATAGATTTCAAATCTCACATTTGAAATCAATATATTTAAAATCCTTCATTTAAAGAGTATAAAAAATTTCAAATGAAAAGGAGAGATGAATTAAGATTTGAAATGAAAATAAAAAAATTAAAAATAATGAGTTTATTTCTATTTTTCAATCAACAAGAGATGAAAAAAGATACAAGGGTCATAAAAATATAAATAGTAAAAATGCAAAAAGAACAAAATGTTTAAATAATTAAAATTTTAAATGACTAAAATACAGAGAGGATTTGTAATTACAACAAAGAAATCATAATTTGAAATGAATTTAGATTTGAACCAAATCTAGATTAATAAATGTTTGTGTATCCAAATAAGAGATTTGGTTCAAATTCAAATTCAAATTCAAATCCTTATTAATCCAAACACATCATAAAAGAATTGATTACCAGCTGCTCGATGATCTCGTCTGGTATTTCATTGAAATAGATCTGTAAATCACAAAACAAAATCAGTTTCCACATAGGGTAAGAGAACAGAGGGAGAGCGAACAAGAAAAAGGTGCACATCTATGTATAAGCAAATAGAAAACTGACGGAAAGTCCCTACATTTGTTGACTTAAGCAAATGAGTAGAAACCAAAGCTACCTGGGTCAGTTTAATGAGGACTTACTTTAGCCTATCTAAGAAATTTTATCCTCAAATATAGTGAATCATAGATTTATCCCAATGTCATGTAATCAACTGTGACCAACTGCATATTCATTGTGACCCCAACAAAGAATCATTAGTAGCAAGTCATTAGGGAATGAATATTCTGTTCCTGTCAATATTTTTTGGCAGGACCCTGTTTCTGAAATGATAAACTGTGGGGCAAAAACAATACCTCCACACGATCCCATCCTCCTTTTCTGAACCCTGTTTTGAGGTTTGTAACTAGTACAGATCCCACAGTTGCTGCACACTTTCCAGAATAATCTGAAGACATGCACAGAATCATTAAAATATATATATAAAGGAGGTCATTAGAATTCCAAATGAGAGCCACAGGAGGACGTGAGTGAGAAAGAGGGAGTTGGAAGGAACAGTGGTCATTCCTCGTTGTTGATAAATGAAGAGAACATGACATTGAGCAAACCTTTCAAGAATTGCCGAGCTTCATCTTTGTTCGATGGCTTTTCCCTTATCACGCCTTCATAGACCACCACCTCGAAACCATTTAACAACACATGTTAGACATATGCAAGCTTTGTCTCAGAGAAAGAAAAGAAAGTTGCAATTCTTATGTTGCAAGAGGTTGTCACCAGTTGGCCTTTTATTTATGAGGATACAGAGCATAGAAGTGCAGGTTTGGGCACTTGAAAATGGAGGTTAGTTAGGATTGTAGCCAAAATACCAGGATATACAAATTAATTTAAGAGTCTTAAATATTTTTGGGCTGGTAATGACACTAATATTATATGATACACCAAATTGGCAAAAAAAGCATAAAAGGAGAGGTAAAAGAAATCAGGAAGTAATCAAAAAATGCAATGACACAGCTGACAGTATTTTATGATTGCATTATTGCAATGGCAAAAAATAAATGGGACTTTTGCAGATATAGCCTATGTTATAGAACCAAGTCAAGCAAACAACCTATAACATTTATTATATTTTGCATTATAACTGATTTATTATATTTGTCAATGATATACTGTTGTATATCAATGATAAATCCTTGTAAATTTTCAATTTTTTGATAATAAACCCATTATATATATATCAACTGTATACCAATGCTAAACTCCATGTATATCAATGTGAATTCGCCACGCTCTCAAATTTTTAAAAATTTGATCCATAATTTCTGGGCACGAGATATTTTTCAGCCAATTGGCCAATTTATGCAAAATAAATATACCACTATTGCAATTCTTCCCTAAGAAAATCCCATTCCCAAGGTTATGATAATTTATGAACATTGATGAGCAGAAGATGCATAAGGATGATCCAGAAAAGAATTAATCAGAAGATATGATGTGTACTTGATCAGAAGTAATTAATAATGTCGGCTCAGCATCCTTTATGTGATCATCAACGGGGAGCCTCTTTAAAATAGCTTCTGCCTATGTAAAAATTATGATCAGTTAAAGTAA
Organism: Prosopis cineraria; assembly: GCF_029017545.1. Classification (NCBI taxonomy): domain Eukaryota; kingdom Viridiplantae; phylum Streptophyta; class Magnoliopsida; order Fabales; family Fabaceae; genus Prosopis; species Prosopis cineraria. Next base: position 1,642,820 of record NW_026555333.1, read on the forward strand.
GTGCTTGAGGATTAGCTGCAGGACAACTGCCTAAGAATAGGATTTTGCAGGAAGTTGATGATCATATGAAATTGTCAGTTAAGAGCAACAAGAGAGAAAAAAAAGAAGTGAATCCATGCAAGCACTGAAAACAGGGTATAAAAATGCACACTGACTTAAAATAAAGAACAAATACACATACAGAACCCAAACCAAAAAAGTATGGATAAACTGCATAATCTGCCATTTGCATTCCATTATCAAGGAAGTAGCAAGTTTTAGCACAATTCAGAATTTCAGGTGACATTTTATCAATCCCATCAAGCTTCTGATAAGGGAGTTGAAGAAGAAAAAGGTGCAATGGGGGGAGGGTGATAATGATAAAAGACCAGAGAGGCTCCATTAGACCCACAACTTTTGGGCCAGGGAGGTTCAAGAACAACGTGAAGAAGATGAAGATCAAAGATAATATGCTGGGGCTGACCATGGCTGCATTATTTGTGATAAGGTGGCTTGACGGAAAAAAGAGGGAACTGAGGGTTGTTACATGCATCACAACTCACGAGTCAGGTGAGGTGCACACACATGTGCGAGTGGGGGGGGGGGGGGGACGCTATTAGGGGAGCATTTTATTTTTCTTTGTAGCTTATATTTTTCTGTCTTATATTCCAGTTGAGTTGTGCATCCAGCTTCATCCACTCCTCTGAATGTAACATGGTTCTATCTTATCTTATACCAATTCAATAAAAGAAGAACATTTTACTGTCAGTACAATTCTAGCTTTCATCAGGCTTCGTCAGTCCTAAATAATAAGGTCAACAAGAGGACATTTGGATCATTAATTATGCAACAGGAATGAAGTATTTGTGTCTCCCCATCGGATGCCCAAAAAAAAAAGCAAGCTCTGTTAAGTAGAAACTGGCATGCAATGTATCCTCTACAAGGAAATCATAGATCCTTGATTCATAAATGGCCTTGGTGAAAACCATCCTAATAGCCGCAACACTAAATCCAAGGTCATCAGAGACAAAGAAACAAGACATACTGTGTCTGCTGCAATTAAAATTGTTGATTCATCAACAGCCTCTTGACTATTGGTTGTTTGGAGTTTTGAGATGATGGCATCAGCCTGACATGTAATTCACATCCAGAATCAGAGAATACTTTATCTAAACACGTTCTTCCATTAGGGTCTGGAAAGTAAAAGTGAAATGAACAAGCAAACAAACAAGGCAGAAACAGAACAAACAGTAATTCAGGTGACTCCATGAAGATGAGATAACATATCTCCTTAAGATCTCCTATACAAAATAAAAAAGTATCCCACGTCTGACTCGCATCAAGATTCCTTCACTTGAGCTCTAACGACAATGTCCCTTCATAATTTGGCCAGTCACCAGGAGGGAAAATCTATAAACCGATAAAGCTACGTTTCAAGTATCAACCAAAGAATTGAATCAGGTATTATCAGTATTTTCACTTTACAGAAGCAAATAACAAATATTAGCAAACAATACAGACCTTGGCTTCAGCTAAAGCCATGACCAACTCTTCTGGAGTTTCCTTTCGGATGCTTTTCTCATCAATATCTGCAGTCTAAGCACAAGAAGATTAACACAAATACCAGAGAGATGTCGGCCAAGAAATACCCAATCAGGTATATACCATTGTCGTGAATCGGTAACCCATTTCAGCTAATATCTTCCGGCGTGCAATAGAAGATGAGCCCAGTATAATCTGCACATGGCCAAAAAATGTCAGAATAACAATGGTTTGGTGAATTAGGAATTCATTAAGAACTAACTAAAAGACAAAGAACTGAACTAAAACCGGAAAGAGGGAACATGCCAATAATGTGTTTATTTTGGAGGAAACAATTCAACAACACAAACAGGCAGGGCGAAAGTAAGTCGTGGAACCCTAGATTATAATTTCAGTACCTTGTATGACGAAGTGTCAGCTTCCATTGCAAGCTCTCACGTATATCAGCAGAGTTGAAAAATAGAGGAAGCGGGAACCAAAGCAATGGAGCAGGGCACCGCTGCGACTAGATACTGGATACAGCCTTTGTGACTGTTGATTGCGAGCCAAGACTCGAGAGCAATATACAGGTCTTACCCGACCAATTTTTTTTTTCCCCATTTCAGATTATTAGATGCTTTTAACTAATAATTTCTGAGGTATTTTTGTCTATTTGTCCAACTAAATACATAGGGTTGGGATTGCAGCCCTCAATCACATTATAATTAATCATTTTAAAGTTATACATATTGACTAAAAAAACTAATAAATATATAGTTTGAATTTTAAATATTTTACTAAAACAATTTTATTTATTATAAGGGCAATTGTTTTGAAACAGTCAATATCCAAAGAGAACAATTATTCTGGAATGGAGGGAATTGGATCTTCAATCCTTTCTTGTAAAACGAAACCAAATTACATTTGAGAATATGTAGAAAAGGAGCTGACTAGTTAGGTGAATGCATTTTGGTCATCAGTTATCTTCCCCACCGCCGCTTCTGCTGCTGTCAGTAGTCACACTTCACTTCAGTTTCAAAGCCTTCATTCTGCCATCAACATCAGACCCAGACATATTTTACACGCCGAGGCATAAACACTCTGAAACTGTGAAAATGAAAACTAAATAATCAAAGAACCTTTTGTTCATCCACGTAGATGAAGGGTATAGCCAGGCATTGTGTATTTGGGCAAAGGCACTTGACCTTCCTCGATCTGCTTGAGGTCATGCACGAGGCTGTCATAGTGCCTCTTTACTTCGTCCACTGTCTTCCCTCCCACGGCCATCGCCAGCTTCTGCCATCTTTCTGGTGTGCCCTCATCGTAGATTGCCAGAGCATTCTCGAACCTTTGGTTTTGCCTCGTCGTCCAATTACTCGAGCTTGATGCCATTGATGTACGCTATGCGGTGTTATAGCAGAAGGCTTCCATGGATCCCCTTTTTATACTAGTCAAGAGATTAGAGAGCGCAGAACTCGCGGCTCATGCTAGAATGCATGTGGCTTTCCAACCAAAATAGTACAATTCCTCGTGGGTTTTAACTTGCGAATGAAGCTTACGGTTGATATCCCCGAAATATCCAAGCCGACTTTCTCATGTCCGAGAAAGCTAGTCCCTCATTTTTATTTCTATCTGCATTCTAGTAGTTTCTCACATGCATGCTTTCCAAACCTTCCGTTTCTGCTTCTGCATTTTTAAATGTCATCTCATCAGGGGCCGTTTCTATATCCTCGTAGATCGTGACTCGCAAACTGATTCTGACACAGTTGTCTCGCGCCCACCAGCTGCCAACTGCTAGCAATGTGAAATCTGTTTTTTTTTTAAAAAACAAAAACTTCAAAGAAATATTTGTTTGATTTCACCTGTATTGAGAAGTGCTTCACGTATGGCTTTTATCTTTTGTGCTGCATTCTGATTGATATTTGAAATTGTAGGGAAGCAGAACTCGGTACAGTGTGGGTTAGTAAATTCCCTTCATTTTTAACTTCTGATTGCTTCAAATATGCTTAACTTCCTGATTGCTCAGTTATTGTGTGCGTGAGTGATGTACGAGCTGGGGAATAACGTTACATCTTGCAATTTGAGCGACCGAAGGTAACCGATAACAAATGTTCTATTTCGTTCAGATAAATTAAGGTTTCGTTTGGTTTGAGGGGAGGAAAAAGGAGGTGAGAGGAGAGGAGGGATGGATCCCTAAGGGAAAGGTTTAAAATTTTTTCTCCCCTCCTACCCAACCAAACAGCCCTAAAAAAAAAATAACTTAACTACTAATTAAGTTTGTACAGTTATACTACTTTATTTCTTCTACTGCAAGTTGAAAATTTGAAATACAAACGCATAGACAACGTCAAAATTGAAAGAACTTTGCATTTGTTAGAATTTAATTACTCATTCCGTTCAAAAATATAAAAAAAAATTAAATAAATTTTATCCTCTAATAAAGTACTTACTTATTTTTAAATTAATTCATATTTATTTGTATTTAAAATATAAGAGAAAATTAATCTTTTGATTCTTATAGTTTTGACTTAGTTGTAACTCAATCCCTACACTTTAACTCATTATAACTGAGTTCCTAAAGTTTTAACTCAGTTATAAATCAGTCTCTGAACTTTGCCTTTTGTAATTTAATCTCTGAAGTTTCAACCTTTTAAATATTAGTCCCTATATTTTAAAAAATAAAATTAAAAATATTTAAAATATTTAAAATTTATTAATAATATTTTAAATTATTAAACCATTTTAATCTTTATAATTTTTTTTAAAATATAGGAATCAATGTTTAAGATGTTAAAATTTTAATAATTAAATTACAAGAAGCAAAGTTCAGGGGTGGATTTATCATCGAGTCAAAACTTCAAAGACTGAATTATAACGAGTCAAAGTTCATAGATTGAGTTACAATCAGGTCAAATTATAAGGACTAAATGATTAGTTTTTTCAAAATATAAAATGATATATTTAATAAGGATACTTTTAAAAAAATAATAATTATTATATTTTAAAAGATTAAAAATATTTTATATTTTAAAATATTTAATTTCTTAAAAAATATTTTTTAGACGAAAGGAGTAACATATTTACAGTAGGTTGAAAATTGGTGCGCTATCTCGCACCCATTGCCCGGGAGCACATTCACTCATTAGGTGGTCAACTGAGGTGATGAGCATCAGCACTATTCAAATTAAGATTTAAATATTTTCATTTTTATTATTTTATTTTATTTTATTAAAATAAAAATTTATGAATTTTTTAATAAATTTATTAATTATCAATATGTACAGTTCATATTTAATAAGTTAGTCTAAATTTAATATTAATTTTTATATTTTTTATAAATTAATCATATAGATTTATTTTGGACAATTTAAAACCAATACTTTTAACTTGTAATTTAAAAAAAATTTGGGAAGATTGAGTTGGGAGATTATCTTTATTTTTAATATTGTATTCATTAAAATGAAAAATTATAAAAAAAATTAACATTAAACCTAAACTGTTGAGAATAAAGTCGAATAATCAATTTATAAAAATTAACATTAAATTTGGACAATCTAAACAATCAGATTAATAAATTTTTTATTTTAATAATAAAAAATTTGTAATTTTAGACCGTCTAAATTATATGATAGGTGATGTGATAACTGATAAGCACGAAATGTGCTCCCGCCGCTGCCCAGAGGCTTTAACGTGCATTTTTTCCTTCTTGTAGTAGCCTAATGGTAATCAACTGGTTTGCCTTTTCATAGCTGCGCACCGTCTCATTAGCCTAAAAAAATTTTCACCAGTAAGATTAATTTGGATGGCCCATATTTTTTAATATATATGTTCATCATTAATCTTAGCAGTATTAATTTAATTTAAGTGATTCAATTTAATATTAATTTATTTAATTTTTATAAATTAATTGTCTGGATGTATTTTGAACAATCCATATTTAATATTAATTTTTTATAATTTTTACTTTGATAAATAAAATATTAAAAATAAAGTTACTCTCCTAATGGGAAAATTTTAAAAAATATTTTTTTAAATATTGCGATTTAAAAATTTTAAATCTGAAATGTCCATAATAAGTCTGGATAATTAATTTATAACAATATTAAATTACATCATATAGATTAAATATGTTCAAATTGATAAAGAATAGATTTATATACTTTTTTCATAATTTTTATATTTTTTATTTTAATAAATATAAAATAAAATTAAAAATAAAAACTTTTAAATTTGGAATATCATTTTTAAGACAAAGATTTGAATGATCCAAATTTCATCACCCTAACAAACACCACAAGTGATGAACTCTCAAGTTGAACTTGTAATTGCCTTTACGAAATTTATGATAGTAATTAGACACACAAAATGTATAGTAGTAACTAGAATTAATCTCGTGTTTTGCAAAGACTTAAAATTAGCAACAACAAAAAAAAGAGCAAATAGTTTAACGACACTTTGAAAAAAGGTAATTTCATTCGAAATGTTATGACGGTAAGCAAAATTAATTACAGAATTTTCCTCTAACAACGTTTCATCTTGTAATGGTAAAATTATTACTTAAATCTTTTGCAAAAAAAAAAATCAAAAAATTTGTGAAATTATTGTATTGAAGTATTTGACAAAAGTTATGACAGTTTTAGATGAAATATTAAATACACACATATCTTAGTCATTAAGATTAAATATCAACCTTTCCCCAAATGGTCTCTTCCCTCACTTGGGTCACTTGCCAGAGCAACCAGCAAGACCATCTTGTGTGCTGGCACTCAAAATCATATCGTACCAACAACTATGTGACTAATTACAAATGTACATTAATAATAGAAACAACATTTACAGCAATAGAAGCCTTCTATTCATGTACCCTCGATGTTCTTCCACTTCTTCGAAATCTTTTCCTTTTACTTTGATTTCATCAGCTATTCCTGAATATATTCCCTAACCTCATTCCACTGAGATTCAATTGATATCATGCACCCTATTTCAGCGATTTGGTTCATTCTATTTAGCCAGTTGCTATTCTTGCCAGAAAGTTTAACAACAACAACAACAACAACAACACATGGAATATCTTCTAGATTTTAAAATATCTAAGAATACAAGTTATAATTTAGAGAATATGAAAATCAATTCACATATTCAAAGCTAAACGGCAACGAAATGAAGAAAACTTCTTGGCTTATTGGATCCTTGAATTGCATGTCAACTTTTTTAACTACAACTTTCATGCCTTCAAGCTTCCCAAGTAATGCATCCTCACCGAAATCATCACCCATGCCAAACATGCTTGACATTTGCAATGAGAGCAGAAATTTTTTCCTCTTACGTTACACCACAAATAATGAAGCAAACACACATCACCTGATCAATTTAGTTTAAGAGGAAGGGAATATATTAAACAAAAGTGCACAAGGAATAGATGTTTCTGTTTTTCTAAAAATGCATTTAGAAAGATGTGTGATGAACACTAACAGACAGTATAGCTTAGAAGCTGTCAAAGCATGCAAGTCAATATCATTAAGACACTCATACATAGTTTCTGGATACACCACAAAGATGTTCTATAATTCAGCGAAAAAGATCAAATAATCTTCTCAATTGAAAATTTTTTGACAAAGAGATCTTTAAATATTTTAGTAAAATTATTATATTTTAAAATATCACATTATTGTTTATATAATTTAAAAAGATTTTATTGATCTTTTCCCTAATAGTTATTGCCTTATTGGGGTCATGAGGATTTGGAGCATGGCAGGATTACTGGGCTGGCCAATGTTAGTATGGGCCTCAATTAATGAGCCCAGAAAAACAAAAGGCTTTGCCCCCAATCGTTGTCAGACTGATGCCGATTGCCGAATTGATCAGAACGACTCTAATTCAATTCTTACGCATTATTGCGAAACTTTTGGTTGACTTCTCAGTCATTAATGCCTTTTTTCCCAGGCTATGGCGTCTTCAAAGCGGATGGAGATGAGCAAGCAAATTATCTTCATCTACGACTACCATTCATGCATATGATATGAATAATTAATGATGGTGTCATCCGATAAGCTTTGGGAGAAAAATATAATGAGTAGTTTGCATTAAAATCACATGATTATCGAATCATTAAAATACAATGAATAGTTCCAACGCAAAGGAAGGCCAAAGTTGTAGTGTGTATATAACAAATGCATTATTCATAAGTTATTAATTATACTCTCTTAATTTAAAAAATATAAAATATTTTTAACTAAACGTTACCTTTCAATAAATTTATTAATTATTTCGAAACTAACACAACTTTCATAATTATATTGATTTAATAAGATATTTTACATAAAAATAAATATAAAATAATTTATCAACCCTCCAAAACATACTTTACATTGTTCTAACGGAGAGAATACAATTTATTGGTTGAGTTTTCGTACAGTGTGGAGATCTGATGGTCTAAACGCGTGGGGAGAGATGTGAGCATGAAAAAGGAGGGGTGGGTGCAGGGCATAATCGAGAAAACAGATAGTGCCATCGAGTTACCTGTTTAAAACTGTTGTTTCAGTTCGAGCTTTAAAAAATGAAATGTTTTTTTGACAAAATGGCTTGTATTGTAAGCCCAGCTCTTTGAAGCTACTTAAACTTATATTTAAATGTTAAAATATGTGTTTCTACTCTTAAAATTAGAATATGTATTACCTTTTTTTTTAAATTCAAGAACATTTTAATTTATGATATAATGGCAACTTTATTTTTTAAGAAAAATAAAATAAGATTATCGGGTCGGGGGGCTTGAGCCTGATAAATAAAAGTAAAGCTTGAAAAAAAAAAACCATGCATTTTAAGGATAAGAGGGCTCTGGAGCTGGGGCCACACGTTTCAAAGTTGTATGCAGCAGGAGAGGTTGCTTCAGTTGGGTGGAAATGCACGGAGGGATGAGAGGAAGAAAGGATGGAGCGGGGAATGGAAAAAGGAGAAGAGGACAAGTGAAAGGAAAGGAGAGCGCAAGAGTAGCTTTCAAGAGCTGAATAATTGAAGCGTGAGAATGGATGAAACACAGCGTCAGCTCAGGAGTGTGTGGATGCATTCATGCACGAAGACGCAATAGTAGCAATTAGAGTGACTCGTGTGGGACAATGGCTGCTTGGGAGACTGGGTCAGTGCCTGCCTGCTCCTTCCGGTCTTTTTCCCACGTTGCCGACATCCACTACGTCCACATTCCACACATCTTCTTTTCCAGTGGGCCTTATCATCCCTCTCGTTTTTCTCCTCCTTTACATTACATGTCATCTCATCTTTTCTTCTGTGCCAATCATTTTATATGTTTTTTTTAATTAATGTTATCTTCAGCTTTTAAAAAAATAACTCAACAAACGCTTCAACTTTTTTTTCAGAGTACTCTTCTTCCCTCCCGTCTTATTGAGCATAACCTTCTCTTGACTAATTTATAGGGGAAAAAGTAGTTAAGATGGTTGTTTGTGGTTAATAGTGTATACAGAATTTATGATTCAAAAATCCTTTATTATTTAGCGATTATAAGTTAATGTGTGGAGATAAAAATACTTTAATAAATATTGGTATCATGGGAGAGAAAAAATTAACACAAGGGACAAAGAGAGAGAGAGAGAGATCTTATATCTATAGTTATCTCAAAATTCTTAAATCGACCTTGTGCTAGGATTTAGAACATGAGAAGTAATTAAAAATAAAATTGAGAAGAGTAAAAGATTAATAACTGGTGGTCAACTTAGGACCCCACGTAATCGACAGTAATTTAATTTCCCTTGTTTAAATTTAGTATATTCAAGATACTAAAACCAGCAGAGGTCAAGTATAAAAACACAGCATGCCCCGCACATATTCTTTTAATTTTTTTTCTTTTTAAAAATAAGTGGGCCATTTTGCCATTGTCACTTGCAAGTAACTGTGCCACTGATAATAATCACGAGACGTCGAAATCAGTAATAATAATAATAATAATAATAATAATAATAATAATAATAATAATGCAAATGAAAAAAAAAACATCATTTTCTGTTTTGCCGAAACAGAGGGGACTTCAAGGTGGTGGTCTGGTGGATGACATGATCAAGGGTATCTTCTAAATTTATTTTGGTTATAAAATAAAGAAGCCATGGAGTTAAACATCCCTTAACCTGATAAGATTCAAGAAAGGTCAGTTCAAAGTTTTTTAACTGCGGTTTTTGACAAAAAGAACAGCCACCACAGAAAGTGCAAAGGAGGCCTTTCCCTTCAAATTGAGACCATACTTTTCAATAAAATCAGGCGTTTTTAAAATCAATTAATTCTCTATGAATTTAATATTCCATACAATGTATAAACAGGGGAAATTAGATAATTATGCCGGATGGCAATGCCTGCACCGTGACAAAATCTAAATATCGTCCAATGGCAATCGACGATAATGACACATCAGTGTTAATATCAATAATCAATAATCAATATAAAATAAAAGAATCGCAATAAGGTGTAAAATTTAAGAATCGTACCCATGTTTTAAAGTCACCATAGTTCATCTGTGTAGCATGTAACGATCGAAGAGGGAGAGGGGCTGAAGGGGAATAAAACTTAGAAAGGCCAGCCCTCAAATATAACTAAGAATCATCTAACTACTCCACGTAGGACGACGCGGAAGTACCTGCCACGTCGGCTAGTCATAAGTGTGTGTATTTATATCACGCTCGCTGTTTGGAACAAAGCCTCTCCCGCAATTATTAATTGTTGGATAGGAACTTTACGGGATGCTTGACCAATTCAACTCAAAATATCAAAAGCTGATGTCTATTTCCCTAGCTAAAATTCTTTATTGCAACGAAATCACCTTCTTTTATTACTATTACAGAACCACCTCTTCCCCGTATTTTTTTAAAAATATTGGAGTAAGATATTTTCAATCAATGTTCCTATGAACTTAGCTCTGTCCAAAATGCTCATAATTCATAAAAACGTATACGGTCAGACTTGCTAGCTCAACTTGATAGGTGTTGCTAACTTTGCTCAGAAGAGTTTCCTGCAGTGACGATGACACCGTTAAATGATTTGCTACTTTACTATATCATGCTGATCACGTTATGTTGAAAATGAATAACTAAATAGTGACCATGTGTGGGATCAGGATGGTTTTTTTTTTTTAAAAAAAAAAACAGGCATAATTATCATCACTTTGGACTATCCTTACCAGTATACCCTGGATCTCGAAATATTACTTCCACATCTAATAGATGGTATCCATAGCTTTTATCGGCAGTTACAAATGCTACACTAAACATGTGTTTGGTCTCATAATGAGTAGTGTCAAAACCACCTTTCAATGAAAGCAACCAAAAGACTTCGTTCAAGATAAAACTAGCCATACACTTGATAAGTTTATGTATGGATACATGTAAAGGACCGTACCCGCTGAAAAGGAAAGTCGGACAAATAATAGCATACACAAATATCAGTTTAATTTTGAGGTATTGTATACATGCAATATTTGTGGAATTGCTGGAACTAAGATAATATAGTTTATCAGCTCTGGCCTTAGATAAAGTATTGGCTGAATACCAGAAATGAGGACATGCATGCACATCCATATCTTGGACCGAGTACTAGGCTGCTGTTCTGATTTTTGTCTGTACCGAAGCATGACATTTCCATCGTCGTCATTTGGAAATTGTACGCGGAAAAGCAGAATGATGCTGAGTGAAGAGACAATTCCATCGTCGTCATCTGATCCCTGGAGCACACCACAATCACAGAAAGAAAATTCAAAACTCGGTTGATTGTCTAATTCCGCGAAACTTCTCGGAGAATCGGACGGTTTACAGTTGATTAATCATATATTCTCACCAAGCATAACAAGCTTTTCTGCCTCAAATGAGCTGACTGAAACAGAGCCTCTCTGCAGGCCGGCAAGCAGCGAAAACCAGAGTCACCATAACTACGTCACAACTTTCGAAGGGCTTGAAGGGGAAGCCAACACTGTTCACCACCTCCCAAGCGCATTAATAAGTCCGGTGAGTTTGAAAACGACCCACACACACACTCAGTACTTCAGAGGCCTTCACCCACTCCCATCTCTCTCATTTATGTTCTTCCTGCCCCTTCTCTGTTTATAGGGCACTTAAACGAGTCAGATATCGCTTTAATTGACACTTTTCTACTACTTCAAATATCGTAGTAGCTTAATTCCACCCTTTTTTTAAAAAATATTTTCGAAAACTAAATTCTTTCCTTGGATTGGATCAGAGTTTACAAGAGGCAGCACAGCACCATTAATGCGGAATCAGAGCCAGTGATTGGGTGCGAGAATTTAAATAGCTAGGCAATTAGTATGATTTCTGTCACTAGTCTTTTCTGGGATATACGCTAAGTTTGATCAATTCACATTCGCAGTTGCAAATGCATCGAGACGTTAACTTCACCAACAGGTCAAGTTGGTGAGGAGGTAGAAGATGAAACTCCCCAGAGCAACAAGAAGATAATTAAAGGAAGCCTCAGTTTCTCAAACATAGCCATGGAATTGCGGCTAGTATTACTGAAGACAACTTTTATCTTGCTCTTTATTCAGTTTGGCCTAGCTCGAGGAATATCTTCGAGCTTCGGAATCGAAAGGGTCGCGCTGCGTCAGCTTCGCTCGTCGTTGGGAATTCGCAGCAAGTACTGGCCCATAAAAGCGGAACCGTGCAGGAACTGGACCGGGGTTCGGTGCCAGAACGGGCAAGTCGTTGGGATCAACTTATCCGGTTTAAGACGAACACGACTCGGGCTTCACCATGCTCGTTTCGCGGTGGATTCTCTTGTCAATTTCACACTCTTAGAGTCATTCGAAGCTTCTGGGTTCGTGCTAAATGGGTCCATTCCTGACTGGTTCGGACAGCGCCTGCGGACACTCCAAAGGCTCGATCTAAGTTCTTGCTCAGTCACGGGTCTCATTCCTCCGTCGCTTGGGAATTTGAGTGGGTTGAAGTATCTGATTCTAGCAGATAATAGTCTCACTGGGAGAATGTCTTCCACATTGGGGCAATTATCCAGCTTATCGGTTCTGAATCTCTCAGGAAATTCGCTTACTGGATCAATACCCAACTCTTTCTCGTCTCTTGTCAATCTCACAAGCCTTGACCTTTCTTCTAATTTTTTGTCTGGTTCCATTCCAGCCCATCTTGGTAACCTTAGTAGGCTTCAGTTTTTGAATCTTTCCGATAATAACTTCATCGCCTCAATACCTTACCAACTGGGTAATCTTTCTCAGTTAATTAAGCTTGATCTAAGCAAGAATTCTTTGTCTGGGCCATTGCCACGTGATTTGTTTTCTAATCTTACTCTCCTACGAAGCCTGTCTCTGAGTAGGAATGCTTTTGATGGCTTTCCTTCTCCTGCATTGTGGTCAATGAGCCACCTGTTCTTCCTTGATGTATCCAGCAACAACCTTACTGGCACCCTGCCGAAATTTGGAACAAATGTTAAATCTACCGGTGCCATCTTCAACCTCTCAAGCAATTTGTTCTATGGATATCTTAATACTTCGTTTAAGAAATTTAGGATCATTGATTTGTCCAGTAATTATTTCCAAGGTAAGGTGCCTGATCATGGCTCAAGTAATATTATTCTTGATACAAATTGCCTAATAATGAGTCCGAAACAAAGGATTTCTAGAGATTGTAGACTGTTTTATGCTCAGAGAAGCCTAATCTTTTTTGGTGCTCAAGAACCAGCGCCGTCACCTTTGGTCGAAGCAGAGTCCAGAAACAACAAACGAGTGACATTCATTTTGGCAGGCACATTTGGTGGGCTTGTGTTTATTGTAATTCTAGCATTGGTCCCGGTATTGCTTCTAGGAAAATGTGGTAATAGCACTGAAACTCGAAAAAGGGAAGCAAAAGAGGGACCCGTTCAAGAAGGGGAAAGTCCTATGCCTCCTAAGAATCCTATGTTAGACAGCGAAATGGGAGAATCATTTAGTTATGAGCAAATACTCTATTTGACTGGTAATTTTGCTGAAGCTAATATCATCAAGCATGGTCATTCCGGAGACCTTTTTAAGGGAACCCTGGAAGGTGAAGTGAGCGTGGTTGTGAAAAAGGTAGACTTGAACTTAGTCAAGGGAGAATCGTTCAAATTGGAATTGGAATTGCTAAGCAAGGTTTCGCATAAAAGATTGGTGCCGCTGCTGGGGCACTGCTTGGAGAATGAGAATGAGAAATTTTTAGTTTACAAGTATATGCCAAATAGAGATTTGGCTACTTGTTTGCACAGAGTGAGTGGCTCTGATGATAAAGAACCGCCCCTGGATTGGATCACCAGGTTGAAAATTGCAATAGGAGCTGCTGAAGGCCTATATTACATGCATGAGTGTAGCCCTCCCCTTGTCCATAGGTACTGTCACATGTAATCTATTATAGAATATCGAGTGTTTTATGACTCTCTCTTCAATATAATTGGCAAAATATGATTATTCCTTGGAACTGAATTTTACTTTTGCTTTTTGAAGAGATGTCCAAGCAAGTAGTATACTTCTTGATGATAAATTTGAAGTTAGACTTGGAAGTTTGAGTGAGGTTACTGTCCAGGGAGATCTTCACCAGAATGTCATCACAAGGTTATTTCGCAAGTCACAGTAAGTGTTGAATTCATTGACAATGTTATACCACATTTCACCCAAAAAAATCAATGTCATATCTGTATCACATAATTGTAAAGTATGGCTGTTAAAAAAATGAATGAATATTAAACAAGAGGAGAATGCTACAAGACTTCAGCACTTGTTGAAGCCTTGAATGGTTTGAACACAATGATTAAAAAACACAGGGTTTGGATGTACCTACAGGCAAGAATAGCTTGGTAGGTCAGTCATATGCCTTTTTACTGGCACTTATCGTATAGATGAAAATTATATCATCCTTGCCGTTTGCCCTCCTCAATCAAAACACAATATCTCATTTATTTATGCCAATGAAAATCAGCGTAGCTAGTGATTAATGCAGTTTACATGATTTGATCAATATCTCTGGCAATTAAGTCTGTCAAAATGAAGGCATCAAATTTGTCAATTCCTATTCATTCAGTGACCTGTATCCACTGTTGATGTTCAAACTTCTTTATAGTTCATTTTAATCATTTTGTTTTTTTCCTGTGGCTTGCAGATCTTTTGATCAAAACAATTCAGGTGAGTAAATTGCGTAACCATGTTGGGGTTATCACTTTAATCACATTCCATGTGGACTCTTAACAGCTCATCCACGAAACATGATCTTCAAGCCTTTTACGCTGAATCTAATTGGTGATTTAAAAGGAAACATGCACTCATTTGAGTATCTGACATAATATTCTCTGTTTGGCGTAAAATTATGAACAGGTTCATCATCTGCGGCATGTGCTTATGATGTATACTGTTTTGGGAAGGTCCTGCTTGAGCTCGTTACCGGTAAGCTTGGAATTAGCAAGACAAATGATGCCAACACAAGAGAGTGGATAGAGCAAACATTGTCTTATATAAGCATACATGACAAGGAACAGATGACAAAGATGGTAGACCCATCTCTTATTGTGGATGAGGACCTGTTGGAAGAGGTATGGGCTATGGCAATTGTGGCCAGATCATGCCTCAACCCCAAGCCTTTTAAACGCCCTCTAATAGGGCATGTCCTAAAAGCACTGGAAAATCCTTTGAAGATAGTGAGGGAAGAATATAATAGTAGCTCAGCCAGGTTGAGAACAACTTCATCCAGGAGATCTTGGAGCACAGCATTCTTCGGTAGCTGGAGACAGAGCTCGTCAGAAAGTGCCACTGCAACTGCGAACAAAGAGGTTATTACTGCCAGTGGTTTTAAACAAACAGGAAGAGTAGGGTCTCAGGGTAGTGGTGGAAATGATCACTCTTCTTCCCACAAAAGGTTGTCCAGTGAAGTTTTCCCTGAACCATTGGAAATTCAAGAGGTGGAAACTGGGGGCGCAAAATAAGCATCCATTAAAGGTGGATTTGGTGATTCTCCTTTGGTTAGGCTTTCCGCGTATAGCTTATTTTCCGGATCGCCGTTGTCTAAGCAATGTAAATCATGCTACTTACACAAAAGGACTCTTGACGCAATCAACCTCTTGTCTTCTCACTTCCGAGAGTCACTATTTTTCCGCTAATTAACAACAACGAAACACAAATTTAGTTTTGAAAATTTACGATTTTACAATGACACAGTTAAATTTTTCTCGAACTCACTTCATTTCCCCTTTCGAGAAGAAGTCCCCATTCCGCAGGGTCACAAACCTACATGTGCGTTTGGCTGGGATTTGGGAGTACGAGGATTTTCTTATGTCTTTATTGTAATTTCCCGAGTATGTTATATGGAGAGCTCGCCCGATATGAAAGCGAACATATATATTATTAACAACGGAATTATATAATAATTTTATAAAGACTTTAAAAAAGGGGAAAAGGAATTTAATAAAAAATAATTACTAAACCAACCGACTTTTCACAGTGATTTCTTTTTTTCGAAAAAGTAAATGCCTCCTTTAATTACGTGTAGTATTTTACCACATGCAATCGGGTGTTGGTTTGCCACTTGCAGCAGCTTGACTTCCTCGACAAAGCGACGTCAGCACAGCAGCTCATGTTCTAGCAATTACTTTGGCCGCCTGTAGACTGTAATGTAATCTGAACGTATATTTGCCCAGTAAAAGGAAGATATTATGTTGGACAACGTGTATAACCTAGCCAGCTTTCACACGTCCCAGCAGATGTTCCAAAATTGGAACATCACAGTTACGAGTTCAATATTTCTAACCCAAGCTATGTTTAGGGGTCGAGGGCAGATGGGAAGGTTTCAGATTCCCAAACCAAAATCAAAGATTCCTCAAATTCCTACATCTCCATGTCCCGAAGCTCGTAAGCTACAATGTTAAATTCATGCGGCATGAAGTCCTCACTGGTCCTGTAGTACTTGTCTGGAGAGCACAGCCCCAAGTTTGAAACTTGGCTAGTATACAGACAGGCAAATCTCTCAACCTGCATAATGCACAAGTCAATGACAAGAAGTGTCACCCACACCCGGAAAAAAAAAAAATCAATTTAATCTGTTACCATCTGAACAAGCATTTGAAGAATGTCCGTTCATTTTCAAAAATATCATTACTCG
Organism: Prosopis cineraria; assembly: GCF_029017545.1. NCBI lineage: Eukaryota > Viridiplantae > Streptophyta > Magnoliopsida > Fabales > Fabaceae > Prosopis > Prosopis cineraria. Next base: position 1,659,430 of record NW_026555333.1, read on the forward strand.
TGCAAGAATGGTTGCATATATACTGACTGCCCAATAAGGAAAGTCGGGCTTTACCTGATGAGCGAAACGAGAGTTTTGATAGCCGGTCTTCATAAGCTGGCCCCATACCTTATGGAACTGCAAAGTTTCACTATAAACGGTGAAGATTTCTTTTACAGAGTTGAATATATCATTATAATATACCATACTGCTGGCAAGATAAATTAAGAAAATAAAAAAATATATATTACCCTCTGGTGTAATTTTCTTTGAGCATCTTGATGACTTGAACGCACCTTGTCTCTTTCAAGCTGTCAAAAATATCGCACGTGATTAGGTATGAAATTGAACTACCGTGCCTGACATGAGGCCATGAGAAAAGAGGCCTAACCTCCAATTCATCAAGTTCTGAAGATATCTTTGGGTCTACATAGTCATTTGGATTCTTGGATCTGAACAAAGTGTGATTTACTAAAACTGCACACAAATTCTAAAGCGAAGAATAGACGGTAGAGAATTATACTAACTTGAGAGACCACTTCAAACGATGTATTTCATCCTCAATGCGATCGCGCTCACTCCTCAAGAATTGAAGTTCCTGCAAGACTATCAGAACCCTAAACTAAACCTCACTAAAAATTTAGAAATAGTAGGCTGAGATAATTATCAAATGTCAAACGATGACGATGATCAGAAGTAAAACAACAAACGAGCACCTTGCGGGTATTTCTTGATTCCCAGAGGAGTTTAACTTCCTTCTCAAGTTCTGGGACAACAAGCATTGTTCTCCATCCTGCACGTTTAACGCTTTAAATCACAACCTCATTAAACCATTAAAAATAGTGAAATTTTACCAATATACATAATAAAATTGAAAGATTGGAGCTTTTACTCAGGCAAGCAGCCGACTACATACAAGATATAGCACTTGGACTCGGCTGTAAAAGCTTAACGGAATGTAATATCTGTTTCATATTCCTCCCGGGAATTTAACTTTCAATCATAAAAAATGCAAAAGCTTTCGAGTAAAAAAAAATAAAAAATAAAAAGAAAAATTATTTAGAAGACAGCATTGGGGATTTATATGATGTACCAAGAACTTTTTTGCTGCGTAATATATCTCCATAAATGTGATCTCCAACATACAGAACCTACACAAACATAGCACAAGACATTTCAAGAAACGTTGCAAGGTATTGACATGCCTTTTTTTTTTTGGGCAATATAGGTATTGACATTCCTAAATCAACAGCTTTAACGTTTAAATATGAAAGTAATCAGCATCTAATAGGACAACATAGTTTATAATATAAATTACTACAATCTAATCATGGAATCATAGATGATGCCATACCAAAAAGAAGAAGAAGAAGAAGAAGAGAGTCACCTGTGAGCTTGATGCTACTGAAAGTAATTTATGCAGATGACCAACACTGCCCCCCTAAAACAGAAGTTCATAACCATATTAAATTTACAAATAGTGATATGCTGAACCATAAATATATTAATATGATTCAGACCAGGTATTTATAAGCTTCTTCAAATTGTTTAGCATAAAGCTATCCAAATGTACCTGGAAAATTTTATGAACACCCTTGTCTTCTGGCAATAATCTAGCCATGATATCACCCACCTTCTCCAAGAATGGCAAGACAGATAATAAAACAAGATTATCATAGGAAACAATAAAATGATTTAATGTGATGCGGTGCTTACCTGAGGCATAGGAGAGCCATTATCCGTATTAATTAGCATTCCAGTCTCAGGCTCAACCTCAAATAGGTTGGCACGATTTTCCTCATGGAAAAAGCTTGGCTTTGCACTGCATGGACTACACACTTTTTCAGTTTATTATGAAACTAAGTTACATTAATGCATACAGGTGGAAGCCCAAAAAATTATTTTTCAAGCTTAAAAAACTGCAAAATGGAAATAATTTTACTGGATGCTTCTACCTAAGTTTGTAAATGAACTGAATGATGCATAATTGATGTTTAAAAGTCCTGGCTGAATGAAACTGCGAAACCAATCCACTGGACAATGGCTCAGCCAATTAGTTAAATTAAAGAGTCAAGGGTATTAGCCAATTGGTCCTGTGTTTTGCAGGTGAGAGTGTTATATTTTCATTGGTCTATTCATGAGTTCGACTTGCAATCACATACCAAATCCCGAAAAAAAAAAAGAGTCAAGAATATTAAGAAATTCACTCCAGATCCTGGGATCAAACCAGTACAAGTTTTGGAACAAAGTAGAGATCTTGACGTTGAGAAATTAACATGACCTGCCCGTGATGACCACATCAAAATATTGAAGCCAACCAAAAATGGTTCTGCCATCTACCATAGGGTAGCCACAGAGAAAATTCATCACAATGTTTGTATAGTCCCAAAAACTGCAAATGATATATGTGAACGCGTAAAATATTAGTTGAGCCAATAGTATGAGTATGTTCTGAGATAATTCATTCCAGATTTCCAATATTTGCCACGAGATCACTCGTGACAAATTTAAAAATACTTCTTGATTACAATCTTGAAATTTTGCAACGTGTGACAATTTTGCCTTCTATATTGTTCGGACAATTCGAAAGGTATTAACATTTTAGGAATTCCTAATTGCAAAGACATGGATTTGTATCATTAACAATGTGATACATCTAACTTGTTCCATCATTTAATAAACACAAAACAGTTGGAATATAATTTTCCCCCCTTTTTCCCACTTAACTGGTGAAAAGCCATAACTACCTATTTGTCACCAAAAATACAGCTCGTCCAGAAGCTCTGAGCATTTGAAGAATGGGCACTATTGAAGGGTCTTCATTAATATACCTTGCATGGAAAATGAACAAGTCAGAAAATGTTCATCGAGCATCCAAAGATGATATATGATATTCAAGAAAGGAGGTCTAACTTCTCAGGAACAGCAGTATTTTCCACCAACTTAATCTCATTAATAACTCATATTCGGTTGTTTAATTTTTACAACTTATATTTCCACCACAATCCTACTTTTACTTCGATATGGTACCATTTCTTGTTTAACCATACCTTTTAGGATCTTTTGCCACCATTTGCTTCAATGTCCCATCTCTGTGGCACATGTCCACAGCAGCTCGAACATCTTTGTACATGCGAGCATAACTGGAAGGGTATTTCATAAAGAATATTGATATATTGCTCGTTCAAATAGCCATGCAATTATGTTACAGATAATGGCCTTTTATAAGCCTTTGGCTTTATTTCAACACTAACAAAATATTCTAGTGCAAAAGTATTATTGCCCTGCTCTAAGTAAATAAATACTGCTTGTATTTCACCAGCCTGCTATTACCATGGCACCATAGTAGCAAGCTAGCTACTGCATTGGACTTCCTATAAGCTGGTTCAACAGCATACATCATTGATAAAGGATAATTTACAAACACCCCATTTTAAAAGATAACCAACTTTTCCTCCCACTTGATACTAAACATGCAAGTGTTCACTATGCAACATGAATAATACTTACTCAACGTGCTCCGGAATTTCTCCAGGATGATTGTCCTTAAAATCAACCAGTTGAGCAAACAAATAGGCTTCAGCAAGTGAAAAGAGCGTATCAATGAGTGCGTAGTTTGGCTCGTCAAAAGAATTGCGTACTAAAGTATTTCCATAGGTCCCAACTTTATCTACTTTCGACAACTCATTAAATCCATGATAAGCTACTTTCACATACTTGTGGCGATCCATCTAATAGGCATAAGCAGAAATCCAGCAATTAGACACAAAAAGTTAAATATGATTAAACCTCCCCCACCTTTCTCTCTCTCTCTCTCTCTCTCATGGAGGTGGCAGAGAAAGAAAAGAAATTAATTCAGCCTTAACCTTCAAGATGTTTCCTCTTTTTTTGTCAAGGACCAAGCCCCTGACCATGTACTTCCAGTCAAACGACCACTTTAGCAACTGCAGAAGATAAACTTTCTTTAAGCCAAGTACAGCATGGTACAAATTGTCTATGTGTATGAATAAAATGACAATACATAAAACTTCATAAGATCACAAAATATTATATTGGAGAAATAATTTATGGAGAGAGAGTGGTGTGCATGGAAATTACCGTAAGCGCATATCATGAACCACAACAAACTAGCAATTTAAATATGCAAGAACAAGAATAGCAAAGACTGATTGGACGTGGTAATTAAATGGACAAACAAACCTCTTTAGGGTATCCCAAATCAGAAACCAGCTTTTTAATGGTGCCTTGATAGGCAAGAGTCTCAAAAGTTTCGGGCTTATATTGTGCAAGAGTATAATCCATATCAAATCCCACAGCAACAATGTTCTTCATATTCAGAGACCGATTGCAAAATATCTGCTTGCCTATATCAATTTTCTGATCAGGCTCAGGAGATGATGACCATGTGCAAGTATCTTTGCCACTATCATTGCCAGGCAAGTACAATGGTATTTGATCTTGTACACTGATTTCATGGCTTTTGTCCATTGAATATTGCGTATGCTACTGATTACCTCCTGATAAATATATGATTCACAAAATGAATACGAAAAACTGAATATGACAAAAATATATCCCAAGAATAATTAGGAATTACTTGAATACGCATCTTGACAGCATTAAGTGTTAATGAATGAGGAGTGTAACTCACGGTACCTAGATATGAGATTCCGCAAGTGTCACCAAACCCAAAAAAGGCAAATTACTTTGGACATTTGTCCAAATTCAAGATAAAAATATGCCATTACTTCATTGATTTCAAATCATTGGAGATGCTTAGATCCATTATTGAATAATATTCCCAACGAGACCCACTAACAACAACAATTAGGGCTTAACACTTAAACAAAGCGGCTACATGCATATCATGCAGACGGGTGCGCGCGCGCGCAGACCAATATTGAACAATTAAGGCAAAGAGTTTCTGCCTATATGGAAGATTACAGATAATTGGCAAATGATCAAACTTCCGTACCATGAAGAAATGAGCCATGGTGGTTGTTGAAGTTCAACCTTTCTCGCAAATAAAGTGGACAGATAGTTCACAATTCAACAGAAATTTGGTACGTTTACCCGGGAAACACACACAAATTCGGTACTTTGGCCAGCCCTGCAACCCGATTTTCTCTTGTTATTAATCAAGCGTGATTAAGAGCAAGCAGAAACAATGAACATATGAACACAGCAAAAAGTTAAATTGTTTATCAAACATATTTTCTCAAGGAATAACCCGCTGCTTGAAAGAAAAACCTGGATATCTTATTATGACGTTTACATTGAATCAACAACGGTGCACAATATACTGGACTCTGTTCCGACTCTGAGAATTGCCCAGGCCACGCTCTAAGAAATACCCAAAAGTTCAACTTCCCAATCAAGAAGAGCAATCCAAATCCGTACTTCGCAATATTCTCAACCATCTCACTCTGTTACTTTAATTAGGCCTAAAAAATGAGAAAGGGTCCCAAAACAATCTACAGCACAGCCACAAACAGAGTAACTGCCCGCGAAAAGTTAAAAGCTTAAAGAACAAGAAAACCAGTACACACGAAGCAAAAGAAAAGCGGGGGCGAAGAAGAAACCGAGTGTGGAAGAGGTGAAAAAGTAGGAGGCTAAACGAACCTCCTGGGAAAATGGTGAGCGAGAAACGATGAGGCTGCGAATGTACGTAGAGTAAAGGGAAGGGAAGGGGGAGGGAGGAAAGATGAAAGTGGTCCGAGTTCAGGGTAAAAGCCAGAGAGAAACAAGACTGACCTCTTAGGCACTTGCATTGCGTTTGTCATTAAATAGGCGTGGTGATGGTGGAAGCAGTGACAAGGGAGGGGTGTTTTTTTTTTTTTTGGGGGGGGGGGGGGGGGACGTGGAGCGAATCGGATGCCCTGCAAAATGTACAATATATAATGATGAGCGTTACGAGATGTAAAAGCAATTGACATCTAACCCGCCATCTTTAAGTTGAAAGGTGGCGCGGTTAGAGTTGGAATTTGGATAATATAATCGGGAAAATAGCAACAAAGTACGGGTAGAAAAACGTTACATCAGTGAAAAACTTGTTGTTGTTAGAATATAAATAAAAAATTTAAAAAAATTGTTATTAATTTAAAATAAATTGTACAACTGACATCGAAAAAAAAAATTTATATTAATATTTTTTAATATTTATTTTATTTAAAAATGTAAAATATTTTGAATTAAATATTATCTTTTAATAAAGTAGTTATTTATTTATAGATTAACCATATATTTTTATATTTATTTTTATTAAATATTTTATAATAAATATAAAATCATTTATTGATATAGACACTTTAAAAAAAATAATGATATTATTAAAAATATTTAACATCCAAAAATATAGGAACATGACTGGGCTTTAACCTTTATTTACCAAGTCACGCTGGAATTGAACTTACAAGGTCCAACCAATCGTTTTGGTTAAAGGATGAAGAAGCTGTGGCGCGTTTAGATGACGAGTGCTTGGCCTTTTTATTCCCTTCTCTTCCTGAATTCAGGCGACGATAAGTCGCGCTGCGCCCGCATCACGCCATTTTTTCATTACCATTCTTCTAATTTTTTTTTCTTGCAACATTGACGCTTTGTCTCGTGTCGATTATAAACTAATAATATTTTATTCATTAACGCGGACATCATGTTGCTTTTTGGGAGGAAGATACTGAGGGCTCCAAAGAGGGGGGGAAAAATTGAAGACTCTCAATAAAATGTTTATCCATATTATAAATATTAAGAGTCATGTGAATATTTATTTTCCTCACCCTTCTATCTTCTTTATAAAACTTTTATCATTCTATGAGTATTGATTATTTTTTATTTTTTATTAATATTTGATGTAAGATCATGCATATAAATATGGCATGTTATTTGTATTATAAATGATGGAAGAAAATTTATACTCATTCCTATTACTTATATTCTTTCTTCATCTTCTCTTCTTTCTTCTCATTTCTATTCTCTATATATTTTATTTATAAACATTATTAGGATGTGTTTTTAATAAATTTGTAAAAGCCATATATTTGAACGATTCTTCATTGATTACTTGAAGATTTTTATTTATCATGGGAAAGTATGATATTGTGATTATGTTGTTAATTTCTACTATTGTTATATTTCATGTCTTATGATTTAAATGTTCAAGATTTATTCATCTATGGTGTGGTCGTTATTATTAATTTCATAATGATTTATGACTCCAATTAAAAAGTATTGAATGTGTTAATAGATGATCAATTGAGCCATGTTATATTCATCTTAGGATTAAATGGCCAAAAGCTACATAGATTTAGATTTTGAAGATCATTATGGGGTTTATTAGTAATTTAGTTATTTGATGTCTATAAATAATATAATATTGAACGGTTAATGGTTTAAATATTTTATACCATGAAAAGTTTTGATGAATTTGAAAATTATTTTTATTGTGATCTTAACAATTAGCGTTTGATGGAATTGATATAATATTAACAAATATGAAAGATTAGCAAACTTACCTTGCTTATGAGAAAGGTAATAATCATATATGTAGTAAGTAATATGCATAGGCTAAAATAATATTCAATAAAAGCACATCAAATTTCAATTTTATACACCATCAAACTAATAATATATAGAAAAATCTATCACAAAATAATGTACTCGACCATTATTAGATCTCTATGAAAATCTTTATTTTCATATATGTGTTCATTTATCCCGAAATAACTTTACACTTTAAATATTTAGATTACATGCCTGTAATTTTCACTTCAAGTACTTATTTTCTTTTTCCTTTTTATATTTGGCCAATCATTATTTGTCTATTTTTTATGATAGATTTGTGAGTTGAGAAATTTGTTTGGAGAAATAGCTCAATAAAAAAAAATAAAAATTGAAATTTGTAATTTTGTGTGAGTTGAGAAGCACTCAGCTTTTTTAATAAAAGGTAGCCTATTTATTTACGATATACATGCCACTGTCTTCAAAATGCAACAATAGATAAATTATATTTATGTAACTCCTACATGAGGGGGAGATTGTAGGGGTACAATATCATTATTGTGTATCACTTACATACTTGCTCTCAAAGTTCGATGGATGCAAATTGATATTATAAATCAATTATGTGTTATGAAAAAAATAAAAAGTTTATTGTTGATTTTTGTTACAGTAAATCATAAGTTTACTAATCCACCATGCATATTGTTAGCATTATTTGTTTCATCATTCCAAATCATATACTCCCTCCATCCTCATTATAAAGCACTTTTAAAGGAGTTTTTCTGTCGCAAAATATAAAATACTTTAAATATATTAAGATTTTAATAAGTGCACATTTTTAATATTATCATTTCTCTCTCTATAATTAATTTTCATCCATTCTCTTTTTAATATATTAAATAATAGATATTTTTAAAAAATTTATTTTTTTATTTTGAAAAGATAAGGTTGTTAACTATATTAAATGAGGTTTATTGGTATATAAAATATTATCTAAAAGTGTCTTATAATTTAAAATAGATAGAGTATAATGCAAATAGTTATTGAGAATATAAATTGGCATCCATTGAAGAACTAGAAGATTCTTCACGAACAGAAAATATGCTATATACTTTAAGATTTTAAATGTATTGCTTGTTCTAAAAAAAAATATGAGATGTTTATTAGTTATGATTAAGAATTGATCCATCCATTTCTAAAACTATAACAACTTTAGATACATAAGCCCATTAGATGGCACATGAATAGTTCAAATATTCAATAAATTTGATAGATATATCAATCAAATGTTTTTTAACTTGCAATTTACAAGATTATATGTATAAATCATTATAGAAAAGCATACAATTTCCAAACTCTATGACATAGACAATTTTAATTGGAAATGCTAGTAAATTTATACTTGGGGCTTTAAAAAAGCCGATTTAAAATATGATCTAGTTTAATCATTCATTAAAACCTTTTCTACAAATAGCTAAATTAATATTTATGAGAATAAAATTTTCATTGTTAGTTTAGAATATTTGATTTTGCAGACTACAACACAATACACATTAAACTAATAAAATATTGTAAATTTTCCTTTTTGAAGTTGGCTTTTGGTTAATAGCTGAGTATATGCTATCTTAGAATTTTTGATTATGCAATGCTAATTATCATTGTCCTACCACACTACACATGGATGGTTATTTATGGAAAGTTGGAATAAATATTGGATAAGAATCTCTTCCTTCTTGTTTGTCTCTGAATGAAATAAAGAAATGTTTCTAAAGAAAAAAATGAATTTAGGAGACTTATACTGCATGATTAGCTGGTTGTCATCATTTAACAAAGTTTTCCTCACATGAGGGGGCAAAAATGAATAGTTGAAAAAGAAAATATATGGAATGCATTTTCACTACATCTTATTTAGATCCTTACATATAAAAACATGAACCAAGGGTTTGTCAAATGTTATATTCCTAAAATATCATAAAAGCATTTGCCAGATACAATCACCAGCTTGTATGAAAATTAGTAAATTTATTGTTCCAGCAAAAAATGCTCCAATTAGAGTAAATGAAAATGAGACATGCTTGAAGCTTGAGAGATTAACTGGTTCCTAATACAAAATCTTGTAAAAGAGGAGCATATAATTAAAATAATCATATTAAGGAGGCAGACACTCTAATAAAGCATTAAGACATAACTTATTCTAAAACCCGTAAAAGAGATTTAGGTACTTAAAAGTAATAAAAAGATAAAGTTATGTCACAATTGAAAGAATGGAACTGAAAAGATAAAGTTATCGATAGCAATTTTGATGACAATACAACATGATTAAATGAGGATCTTGTGTAAAAGGTGTCCTAAATTAGGACTTATTTATCAATGTAACTATAATAAATCAATGACTAACCTAAAAGGATTATCCTATAAGAGATTAACCTAAACAAATTCTTAACATATATTTTCACAAAGATTTAATATAAAGGGATCCCAAGTCTTTAAAATATTTTAAGAACTCATATCATTCAATTAGACATATACGAAAGTATGATAAAGAAAACACATCAACATGGGAAAAGAGTTTCCTCCTTTATTTTCTCTCTATGCCTTACTCCACAATACATATATACATATTTACAACATAACACTTAGCCACTCAAATCCTTTCATAACTGGTAGCGGGGGGCCAAGGTCTCAATTACATTTATCACAATGACTATTACCTAATCATCATACTCTATATATCATCTATTCATCAATAGCCCATCATATGCATGGATTTCCCTTTTCATTCACATATAATTAATATCAACTGCTCATCCTTAGACATCAAAACACTAGGGGAGACTGTAACAACATTCAAGTTCTCAAATTAAGCAAATGATAACTATTTCCACTTGTACAAATATTTTAACTCGTTAATATAGCACAAGCATCAAACCACATTCTCCAGGACCCAAAATACATTTCCCCCAACATAAAACCCATCATGTAAGTAGATCAAGAATATATTATCCTAGTTGGCAATATTATAAGTTAAATATACATATCAAAATAAAAAAAGAAAGGCCTACAGAAATGATTACTATCACCTGACCTATTGCTCCTTTCTTCTATTTTTCTGACATGAGCTAGCTCCTATAATATGTTAAAAGAGAATGGTGAGTATAACCACTCAGTAACCAAAGTACATCTAAGTTATACAAATGTATGGTAATTAATCATGAATACAAGTGGCTAATAAATTTATCAAGGTGATCATGTAAACAATTATATTAGTAACATGTTAATCACATTAACATCTAACTCATGTGAATAATCTCAAGAATAAAGTCAAGTACAACGTTTGCATAAATGGCTATATTTACATTATTCGCATAATTACTACATGTTCTCATTTTCACAATTATAATCATATTCTCAACATAGCCATCAATTACTCAAATGGCATGATAATAATAATATGCATGATCAATCTCTTCCTTATATCCCCCCTTATTTCCTCTGACATGAAATCCATGGGCCAACAATTGGAAAGAATCATCCATGTGGTGAGACTACCTAAGGCCTTAATCATATTGTGAGGGGCTACCGGGTCAGGGTTACCTTACTCACTTATGAACACAGTTTCTCCCAAATCACACACTATGGGGTGTCATACTCAAAACTAGCTCTACCCAAAACTCCAGGTAAGCCAGTAGAGTCAAGTCCCTTAATAGGAACAATGCTACACTACCTTATAAGGTAAGTAGTGGCTATAACCCCTAGGATTTTTGGTTAATAGCTAAGTACCATATGAATTTTGCATAACTACTAACTCCTTAACTAAGGTGAACTCCCGCCATATGATCATGCTCATCAACTTTCTTGCTTAACAAACATTAAGGATTATCATATTTCAATCATACTTCTTGCATTAATTTTTATATTATCATACAAAACCACATTAGCATTATATAAAACTTACTGTGCTCGTACACAATTCATCACTATGCATAATCCACAATTTATAATCAAGGATGTATATATCATCATCAACCATCAATCTCATTACTCACACCAAGTCACAATTAACTTAGTCATAAATCATAGAGTCTCAACCAAGCCACATGTATTACAAACAATCATTTCAAAATTTAGATATATATATATATATATATATTCTTTTGTTTTACCAACATAATTAATTAATTAATATATAAATGCATAAAATAGATTTTTCCCAGTTACCTCAACCCTTGAGAGGTTAAAAGTTACCCCTCAAGTTACAATATTTCCAAAGCTTTTCAAAGCTTGAGTGGTGTCAAAAGAAAATTAATCTACAATTAATCATATCTCAATGTGTTAATAATATTATTAACACAATTTTCACTCATACTCTAACACCCAAGTATTTATTTTATTTTATTTCATTTTTTAGGACCTTAGTCTTAGCCTCTTGAGTTCTAAAATTTAATTTCATGTATTTTAACCTATCTACTAGGTTCAATAATCTCCTCCATAATAATTTCATTCAAATAATTTTCTAATACCAAAATTTCCCTTTTTATTTTAAAAATTCGCACATAGAAATATCCAGAAATTGCAAACTTAATTTCAAGCCTAAAATCATTATTCTATAGCCATAATAATTTATTTTTTATCTCAAATAATTATCTAAATATCAATAAATTAATTTATATTTTTAAATTTAACTAAAAATCTACCCATAAGGATCTAGAGATAAACTCAAATGTTTCAAATTCTAATTCTATCAATAAAATAATACTCTAGAATATTTATTACACTACCAACAACCTCAACAACTAGATTTATTTATAAAAAATTTATCCCTCTTTCAAACCTTAGATTTTTTAAAATCTTAAAATTTGCAGCTCAAAGGGAAAAACGACTAAGAAAAAATGTTTAGAACACTTACCTAGTTTTAGAATACTTAAAATCTCATCTGAAGTATCCTATTATGAAGCTTCACCTTCTAAATCAGCTCTTCCAACCGTAGCGTCGCTCATTCTCTCGCTCGCTCTCTATTTGCACCTAAGGCAAAAGAAGAAAGAAGGAAGAGAAATAGAGATGAAATACCGAGTTGTTTTAAAAATAATTATGGGTCCCGCATGCTAATCCATGCCTCTCTCTCTTTCTTTTGTCTTTTTGTGAATCCATTATGCACATATAAAGTCAAATTGTCTGCCCTATCTCTTCATTTCATGTTTTTTTTTCTTTTTTACATTATTTACACCTTAACACCCAAAGCAAAAATTACTTCCCTTCCCCCTCTTCAATTTGCATTTTTTTTATGTTCCTTTTCCTTCTTCTTTCTCTCTTTTTTTAATAATATTATTATTACTATTTCTATTTACTATAAAATCATAACTTAGGATTTTAAATCTAAATTAAATTCAATAATAATCTTCTAACTAAAATTATTTATATCTAAATATTCTTTCAAAATTACTCATTTACTCTAAATTAATTTAATTAACCTTAGGTTAATTTTTAGGATGTTACATCTTGCATACAAATTTATTATGAAAAGTAAACAAACAAAGACTAGCCAAACAAAAAAAGTTAAATGAAAAGAATCAATGTGAGTAGAATTATATTCATTCTCTATATGTGAAAATCATAGGCATGCAGTCCAAACACCTTAAATATAAAGTTATTATGGGAAAATGAATACTCATATGAAAATAAAGATTTTCACAAAGGTCTAATGATGATCAAGTACATTATCTTGTAATGTATTTTTATATATATCATTAGTCTCACAATATATAAAATTGAAATATAATGTGCATTTATTGAATATTATTATAGCTTATGCGTATTACTTACTACATAATGAAATTTACATAATAATCTTTGCAAGAGTTAAAATTCCAGAAGCATGACAAATTCTTGAGAAAATTATTCAACATATACCTATGTTTATGTTCTTAAGCTTGTATGAATTGACATAGTTTAAGTGTATGTGTGTGTATCTTAGCAAATATGTTTTGGAAAATTGATGGGTTTTGATAAAAAGATTTTGAGAATACAATTTTGACATTGACTTCACATTCAACTTGTTGATTTGATATTTAATACCCAATAGTTATAAAATTATTTTGCTTTATTTATTTTGTCTACAAGACTATGTTGAATTGATTAGTCCTGAAGTACCATATATTTATGCATATCTATACATTTAGCTAATATTGCATATATGATATAATTTTGTTAACAAATTTGAGTTCATGGTGAACTGATAGATTTGACAAAGAAAAATATGATATTATGAGAAAAGTGTAACATCCTAAAGATATGTTAGAAAAATATATTTCCATAAATTATATATATGATAACAATGAATCTAGCATGGTTCAACTAGAAGTAAGATTTGCTTGGAAAAATATTGACAACAATCACATTTGAGAAATTAGTACGTAGAACAATAATTTAAAAGTGATGTTGTCATAAGGGTAAGTAAATATGTGCTATATTCTTTTTTCCTTAATTAAGGTTTTTTTTTTCTACTGTGTTTTCTTGATAATGTTTTTAACGAGACAGCATTGGATAACGTACAAATAAATGTCATACTCTTTTCTTCTACTAGGTCTTTGTTCCACGTGTTTTTTCCTAATTGAAGTGCTTAATGAGGCATATTCTTGTATTATGAACATCGAAGAGGAAGTGTTATGAATATTAAGAGTCATGTGGGTGTCCATCTCCCTCGTTTGATCTTCTCCCATGAAACTCCCATCATTTCATGAGTATCAATTACTCTTTATTTTCCATTATCAGTTGTGTAACCCTTCATGTAAGATTATGCCTATAAATAAGACATGCTATTTGTATTGTAAATGATAAAAAAATAAGGTTAAAGTATAAATTTTCCCTCAAAGTATTGCACAAGGGGCATCAAGTATCTTAAACTAACAGGCAATGTTGCTCCCCATCTTTTAAAAATAGGGCAATCTCATCCAATTATAATAGATCCTAAACGTTAATTGTTAGTTGACCCTAAGAAAGGTTATTTTAACTTGTTTAAGCTTAGCTTGCTACTATGTCATTTCTTCATATTTATAAATTAAAAAAAACTTCTTTCCCCAAGTTTGCAATGTGCTCTCAGATTAAACAACTCGAGTGAAAAATAAAAAGATGATCAACAATAATAACTCAGATCCAAAACAAGAGAGATGACCTATATCTAAAATGCCAAAATCAATAACTATTTTGCTAAACAAAGTTAAAAAAAGAAGAAGAAGAAGAAGAAGCCAACAATGAACTCGCATCTACAGAAACAATGGGGATTTTATAAAATGCAAAATGCGCATCAAGGATCACACAGCTGTAAAAAGCAATAAACCTAACAATGTTAAAATCTAGACACTAGATTCATTTACCAAATAAACAATTAACACAGTCAACTCAAATAAAACCTTTATTCTAAGGTAGGTCTATACTTCGCTTTGATAAAGTAGCATTTGATAGAGTAGCAACCTTGTCCTCGTCCAGTAAAGGGATCTTTTTCGAGATCTAAACTTCAATAACTTAAGAGAGATGCGATGGTTGAAAAGCAAAAAAACTAAATAAGTTGAAATTTGAACTGTGTCTACTTAAAAGAGATACGATGGCCAAAGAGCAATGGAAGAAGCTAAGATTTAAGAAAAGGAAAATGAAGGATGAGTAGAAGAGCAGGAAATGCAAATTGAATTAGGAAGGGAAGGGAATGCACTTATAATCTCTTCACCTCCCCTACCATCATCGACCCCTTTCGCTTGATATCTCCTCCCTCTTTATCTCAGCCACAAGCACAACCATTAATATCCATTGTGAATATTATATTGAAGAACCATTGTGATCTGAGTGATCATTTTGGCCTTTTAAATCTCATTCTTTTTATTTTAGATCCCTTTTTTATTTCTTGATTTAATTATTGTTGATCTTGTTTATTTAAGATTAGTCTTTTATTTTCTAGAGTATCACGTGCTAATTTCATAGAAACTTGAGCTTAGTTTTAATACTAGCAAAAATATCAATAAGGCCGCAGACATACCACTTAGACTTCTTTGATCAAACTAACAATCAACATTTGGGATTTGTTAGAATTGGATAAGATTGCTTTGTTTTAAAAGATAGGGGGCAACATTGCCCTTTTTATCAGTGTAGGATACTTGATGCCCCTCGCACGATACTTCCAGTGCAAATTTGCACTTTAACCCAAAAAAATACAAAAGAAGTTATCCTTATTTTTATTGCTCATATTCTTTGTTCATCTTCTCTCATTTATATTCTATCTATATTTTATTCATAACAATTCATACATAATTAAAGAGTCATCTATTAACTTATACATAGATAATGTTCAAGACTTTTACTTCCTTTTCTTTTTAAGGCTCTCATTGCCATTCTTTTTTTTTTTTGCCATATTGGACAATGAACATCATATTTCTAAATTCTTATAACACTAACATGCATATTTTTTAATCTTTAAAATATAATATGTTGGTAAAAGAAAATCTTTAAAATATAATACTAAAATTTCCAATTTCTAAACTTCTCTCAATTATCAAATAATGAACCAAAGCAAAAATAAAAATGAAACTTGGCATGCCTTCAGTACTCTATAGCCAAGTGTAGGTAGGACTAAGGGTGAGCAGATAACTCATGACCCACCAAATTTACTCGCACTAGGATGAAATGAGTAGGCTAAAATCCACAGTTAAGGAAAAAAATGGATGGGCTAGTTTTACGAGCCAACCTATGTTAAGTCTAAACAAGCAAGATGAGCTACGAGTTTCCCCTTGGGCAACCCATCCCGTCCTGTTTATACGTATGTACATAATATGTAACACACGAATTTTTTTTTTTAAATAATTTAACTCAACCATAGTTGGGTTACAGCCACCCAACACATTTTTATATCAATAATTTCAATATAAAATATTTTATAATTAACATTTCAGATAAATTTTTACCTCCCACATGCCATTAGGCTAAATCACATTTGTCCATCCTTATACTCCCAACAAGTAAACTAAATCACATTTGTCCATCCTTATACTCCCAACAAGTAAAATAAGCAATTTAGTCAATTTTCAACACAAGCCAGTTATTTGGCCTTATAATCATGCCATTTTAACCAATCCAAAGTAAACCAAATATTAAAATTACAGTCATCCAAATTGTACCAAAAATAGAAATAGTTTGAAAAGCATAATTACATTTATATATTCATATAATTGACAATAAACAAAAAGCCCTAATATTGGCAATATAACACATTATAAATTATAAATTAAATACCTAAAAGAGACAGTGGATCTATACCACTAAGCCTCTGGGACTCCTCCACGTATCACTCGTGGCTCTTCTCCTGAAAATTGTTAACCACATAATGAGACTCAAAAGTCCCAGTAACCAAAGCCAATTTATGATAGTGTATACAAACAGTTAAGTGTGTGCTTACTAAGTGAGAATTAAAAATAATATAATTCCAACAAATATAAGAAATATTATAATAAACACAAACAACCATCCTTATATCCCTCCATTAACCTCGAGCCGTAGCCCTCACTCGGTGCTAAATTACCCGGCCAAAGGTAGATTAGCCCGAGCCCTTACAAGCCACCTATTGAGCTCCAATAAGGGCGTACCACGTGACACATAAATATAACAACAATAACAAGTCTCCCAACACCTCCCACAATAATCAAATAAATTCATAATAATATTGCACAATTATATAATATTACAAAATTTATAATTTTTTCAATAATCACCCAATTAACATGAAGTAACACAAATCACAAATTAAAAGCATGGTTACCTTGTGGCTTTTTCAATAAATTATTCCTTAAAATTTCTCTCTCACCACAATCTTCACCAGTAATACAATCTACAAATAACATATTATTTATAAATATTAGTTTCAATTTTTGAAACTAATAAAATAATTCTAATAATAGAATTAAAAATATAACATAATTCCTAATCTCAATCTTAATACAAATCTATAGTTAATACTATTAAGTATAATTTTTAACTCCTCTTTTAATTATCAATAAACATTAATAATCTAAAAATCAACTTCTAAACTAATTTTTATTATCAAAATTTTTCTTTTTATTTCATAAATTCGTACCTAAAATACCCAAAAATTAAAAATTAAATCTCTAGCTTAGAATCATAATCCTATAGCCATAATAATTCATTTCTCATCCCAAATAATCATCTAAACCTCAATAAATCAACATATATTTTCAGATCTAGTCTAGAATTTGATCCATAAGCCATAAATTCAAAGATCATTAACAAATTTATACTCTATAACATTTATTATACTACTGACAACCTCAAAAAACCATATTTATTCAACATAAATTCATCCCTCTTCCAGATCTTAAATTTTCTACCACTACAAACTCAGAAACTAAAGAAGAAGGATGACTAAGAAAAATTTTTAGAACACTTATTTAGTCTTAAAAAGCTTAAAATCACACCCTAAATATCCTATTAAAAACTCTTACCTTAAAAATTTAGATATTTCGCACCGGTGACTCGCGTTCTCTCCGCCTCAGCTCGCGCGCAGGAATGAATGAGGAAATGAAGGAAGGTGAGTTTTTATAAAAATTCAGTGGGTCCCACACATTTTTTTTATTATTTCTTCTTCTCTCTCTCCCCTTTTTTTATTATTATTTTATATTTACTATTCATGCGGCGCCGAAAGCAAATTCGTTTTCTCTTCTTTTTCCTTTTTTTTTTGGCATACCTTTTCCCCTTTTTTTATTATAATAATAATTTAATAATTTTTTTTAATTAATTTTTTTTAATAAATTTTTTTTTAAAAAATTTCTATTAACCTAAATTAACTATTAAAATTTAAATTGGGATGTTACATAATATGTATACAAAAAGTTTGAAAAACACTCACACGTTCACATCTATCTTTCTCCTAAAAAATGGGAAACCTTCATTCCACAGTACAATTGGCTCTCGACTCTTGCTCTCTTATTCTTATCCACCATCATCGCTCTCTATCATCTAATCATCTCTACTAATCGCCATCCCTCATCTTTTGTCTATCAAGTCTTCGTGACTGTGCTCAATGCTTATTACTCCTTTACTTCTTATTTACCTCATCTTGACACATCAACACTACTTTATTCAGATCTCACACCCAGTGTAGGTACCTCCCTGTTTCTTTAGACTTTATTTAAGACTCTTAGGTCTCCTTCTGTAACCATTCTTGCTAAAGCTAATTTCTGAGTCTTCTTATAACATCTTGGGAAACTTAACTTAAGGTTAATTAGGTAATTAAGGACAAATTAAATAATTAAAAGTTAACTTGAATTAAAAAGTAATGAATGGATGGCTAATGAGTTTATCAAATCCTAATTGGCGCTTAAAATTTAACTATGATTGGGTCTTAAAATTGGACCTAGATGGTATTGGGCTATATTTCAGTCTAATTAGATAGACCATGTTTGAAACCTTTATTTTTGATTTTTGCCTGCAGCTAATAATCAATTTTTAAGCCTTACAAAGAGTTGAGTGGGAATCCGAAAGTGAATGAGGAAAGCTCTGTCGAGGTTTGTTGTGGGCATTCAATTGAGTTTATTTGGAGTTTCAAATCACTTGGGTAAGTATCTACAATCTCTTCTCTTCCTCTCTTATGAATTTTCATAATTGTTTTAGGTAGTTCTTTAGGAATCCGAAGATAAGCTTTAATTTTACCTAGAATTTTGACTTTGATGGGACTAATGGGTGTTTATTTAAATGTCTAACCTTTAAGTTATAATGCTATTAATGTTTTAAGATTTTAAAGTAGGGTTTAGAGTAAACTGAGTTTAGGTTTTATATATAATTAATTAAGGATAATTGATCATTGATGACTTTTAATGTGTTTAATTGCAGATTGACCATTGTTGGTGTTATTGAGCCTAATGAAGGCTTCATTTAATATTTACGGGTACTCTTGGTTAGTAAACCAAGAGTTGAGATAACAAAAAATTTTAAATTCTTATATATCATAATATCTGCAATTGTAATTTATACTAAGTTATCATTGGATTGAAATGGGTAAATAGACTTGTTGGTTGATATGTTGACTTTGAGTAATTGTTACAGAATAAACATGCCTAATAGCGACAAAGATGTTTTATGACTATGTGATAACATGCAAGTTTTATTGATTATGAATATGTTGAGTGAACTTGCCTAACCATGATGAATGAGAACTCACCCTAAAATAATAGAAGATTATAATGGTAAATCCAAAGTGGTGTGGCCTCCGTTGAGTTTGCATACAATAATTAGCATATTTTATTACTATATGTATTTAATATTGCCAACAACCTGTGAGTGTAGTATGGGTCAGGCACTTATAACACCATGAAATTTAAGCAAGGGGAACCTATGGTCTAATATGAGTATAAGAGCTTTTGGTTGGGTAACCCCTCATAACTGAAGAGTAGGACTAATCTAGTCAAATGGACTAAATCCAAACGAGTTGTTAGCCCACGGGCTCAATTAGAAGATATAAGGAAGGATATAAGATAATAGTATTGATCATGTAGCGTACTGTCTTGTATTATAATGTGATTAATGTGTGGTTAACCTATGTGATATTAACTACCTATTTGTTTGCATATGCCATAATATCTTGGCTACTAAAATTGTTTAATCTTACTCTTTGTTGATATCATTATAGGAGACAATAATGCTAAGGAAAAGGTAGAGGCATCAACTTCAAAGAACTTGAGCTTGTTTTGGAAAGTGTCAAGTTGACCTATATGTAGTTGACATTATTTTGTCAACACTAGAGGTTTTTTATATTGAATTATGTTTATTTAAAATTCACTTACAATTATAGCCTTAAACTTTGAATTTAGGTATTTATGGATTGGTTTGGCCATAATAGGGCTCAAACCCCTAATTTGATGATCGTAGTATGCCAAGATGGTTTGAATAAGTATATTTTAATATAAGTTTTACATTATTTGGGTGATTATTTAGCTTGAATGCAAAGATTTGTATTTTCATCCCCTCCTTATGTACCTTATGGTAGTTAAGTACTTAATTCTTGTATTATGGGTTATTTGATGCTTGTGGTTGTTCAAACAAGTGTATTAGAATTTATTGAATGTGATTTAAGCCCTTGCACAGGCTAATAGCTCATAGTGTGAGATCTAAACACTTGGTTGCTGGTCTTAGAAGTGAAAATGTAACAGCCCTCCGCTTACCTCGCCTCCCCGAGGTCTTTTGCGATGCTAGACACTCTCTCCTCAGGCCCCACAACAGGGCGACCCCATCCCTTACGGTGAGCATCAGGAGACAAAGGCTTCCCCGCAGTAGTGTGCAGGTTCAGCCTCAACTTTGTTATGGTACCAGGTTCAGCCTGAACTTTGTTATGTAGGAGAGGTTGGAGGATCGAACCTAGGGAGGCTTTCCGCAAGGGAAATAATCCTGCACACTACTGCGGGGAAGCCTTTGTCTCCTGATGCTCACCGTAAGGGGTGGGGTCGCCCTATTGTGGGCCTGGGAGGAGAGTGTCCAGCGCCGCAAAAGACCTCGGGGAGGTGGGGTGAGCGGAGGGCTGTTACAGAAAATGTGAAATTATGGTCTCGGGTGTCCAAATTCTTTGTATGATATCATATTGATATGAAATCAAAATCAGTAGCTATATTATGAAATTGTTGATGTATGGGCACTTTAATTACCTCAATCAGAGGTCTGATTCAAAAGTCATGTGCTTTAAAAGTTTGTAGTTGGGAGTTGTCATGACAGATGTTGTCATAATAGCTTTGGCTGTGTTTTATAGACTTTTAGCCTTAGCTAAAGAATGCTTTGACTATAGCCTAAAGGGTGTTGGCCATGGCCGCGTAGACCTATTAAAAATAACTCTTTTTACCTTTATTTTGATTTGTTTTCAATTATAATTATTTTTCATATTTCTCAAATATTTTTTACTTTAATTTATAATGATTAAATCACCTTTTAAACTTGGTTTTGGGTTAAATAATTTATAAGATCCCATCTTTACAGAGTTTTTTTACTTAGCTTTTTGAGTTTCACATAACTAAGGTTGATCATTTTCTTTACACGATATCTTTAATTATTGATTAAATTGGTTAGAATTATCATGGTAACTCTACCTTAAAGTTAAGCATGTGTTGATTATATGTTTACATATTGGAGGCATTACACATCTCTTGCTCATTATCGCTTTCACTTTGTTTGCTGCTACTTCTTAGAGGTTGATCGGAAGTTGAGGTTCGTCCTTTGAGTTGTTTCTTCAATCTTCTCTTCTTGCCTTGTCTTCGTTCAATCTCCTACTCATTGCTTGATAGTTTCTCTCGTTTCACTCATTTCTTACTTTATCTCAATATAGTGTTTAGATTTGCAGTATAACAATGTGTGCCATGCAAATTACTTTTATGAGTTTTTAGGTGTATGACTTTTCGAAAGTAGGCAAATTCAAACCCATCTCTTACTCATGTCCAAGTCTTTTTCTCTCTTTGTTTTTTTTTATATGAAGAATAAGAAATTGTTAATTAAAGATTCAACAATAAATTGACAGTATTTTATTGATTTTTTATTGATTTTTTTCTTAAAAAAATTACGTAGCCTTTAAAATGGGTTAGACCAACCTGCCCACACCTACACGGGTCAGCCCCGCTTGTTTCACAACCGGCCAAAATGGGTCACTTACGGGTGTAGGGTGCTGGTAGTCTCTTAAACTACTAGCTTGTCTTGCCGTTGCCCAACCTTGGGCAGAAGTAGGTGGGGATTTTTTTTTTTTTTTTTTTTACCGTGACAAGGGATGGGAATGCTTTTGGACGATCAAGTAGAGCACAAATAAGAGTGAAAGCAGCTGAAGTGATCCATAATTTCTAATAAGCAATAGCCATGCCTACTGCCTCTCCCCTTATCTTAGGCGCCTTGTCCCCCGTTGCCGCGCCGTCCTCATTCCCTCCAACGCCCCGCCATTCAAAATGCAACGTCTCCCTGAAACCCAAAAAACTTTGCCTCTCACGCAGAGACGCTGCTTTGCTTTTATTCCTCTCTTTGTCTTCTCCTTCGCCTGCCTTCGCCCTTGGAATTTGTAAGGACCTCCGCTCTTCCTTCTCCGATGTATCTTATCTCCCTCACTTCTCACGTCCCTTGTTTCGAAACCCTAATTTCTCAAATGGTGCGCAGCTGGACCCAAGGATTGGTTGAAAGAGCAAAAGAAGAAGGCCTCTAGCTTCCTGTTGGCTCCTGTCGGTGCCTCCCGTGAAAGCCTTCGTTCTGCCTATCTCTTGCTCAGTACGTTTCTCCCCCTCCAATGCTCATGCGTATATTGTTTATTAGGTTTGATTGAGCTTCTCTTGGTCATTGTTATTGATAGTGGAAAGCGATGCTGATTACACGGACCAGGATTTTGAGAAATTTTATAATCTCTTTAGGTCTGCTGCTAGGGATTGCGTTCCGCAGGAGAGAAATTCTTTCGTCACTTTCCAGGCTAACACTGGAGTCGAGGTTTGTCGGTCCCCTACTTAAGCGATCAAAGATGAACTAATTGTCTTAGCTGTTTTGCTACCATGCTTCGAATGACTCCGCCTCTGCAAACATATATGCCTACAAACAAGTTTCTGAATGCTGTAGCGCTAAAGTAAATGTTGTAAAAATATCAATTAATTTTTAATCACATTTTATTTACTGCCCTGTTCACTCAGGAATACGGTGTCTTGGACGCTCATTATGGGTTTTCTTTCTGATTTTTTTTTATTTGAGATTCGTAGTTATCGGATCTTTGGGATATCGAATGACTAATAATACTAGATTCTATGCAAAATGTGTGCTATTTACGTAATCTTTAAGCTAGATTCTTTATTCCCCTCCACATTCCTTTTCCAATAAGCATCGAATCCCTAAGCAAAGATTGTTTTAGGCGGAACTCACTCTCAATTCGTTTTCATGCAGGTATGCACATTTCGATTGATAGTGAAGAATGCAGCCTCATTGCTTGGAAGTAAAGATCCTGTAAAGTTGAAAGCCGAAGCCTTGCTGGATGACCTAATAAGGTATCTATTCGCTTTTAGCATCTTTGTGCTGCTGCACCAACTTGCGTGTCGCTCAATTCTCTTCTTGATGCCATTGGAATCACTTAAAAAAGTAGGAAGAATCTGCACAACTGGAAATTTTTTTATGCCATTGACACAAGCAAATGTTTTGAATGGTTCTGTTTCCTGTTTATATCTGTAGCCGTATAATTCTTTGTTTGGTCTTGGTGATCCTGAAACTTTGTTGGCATGTCTTTGTAATAAAGAATACACAATGAAGGGGATAAGTTAGCTCAGCTGAGTGCAGTTACCTGAGATTTTGAACCTCTCCTCAGAGTTGCTCCTAGCGAAGTGAAGGCTTTTCTTATCAAATGATGTAATGGGACCTTTACCCCCTTTTTAATGTAATGTTGGGTACCCAAAAAAAAAAAAAACAAAAACACAAACAAAAACAAAAATGGAACATGAGATAATTGCAACAAAGATTCCTGTTTTTCATGAGATAATTGCAACAAAGATTCCTTTTTTTCTTTAATAAAAGCTCATGCACACCAGTTTTGACCTCAAATTCTTTATCTGCGCCTAGATCTGCTTTTCCTCATTTTACACCCTGGTGGTCTTGACTGTTGAAATTAATGGCAATTGCCTAATGTCGTAATATATGGTGGTGTTCTCTGGTTTGGCATATCTATGTACATGACAACCATAATGATTGGTTGTTTACTTATTCTTTGTTGCTCCTTATAATGCAGATCTTTCACCTCTGTCAGTGGCCTGGCAGGCGAAACCACTTTTAAACTTGCTTCTAATAGGTATGTCTTTAATAGTAGAAACCTAGAGAATGCAAGATCTTCATCTTTTAATGATGTAATAACTAATAAAAACTTATGCACCCAATGTGTATATATTTATATAACTTAGCGTGGTTCTATCTTCTGTTGTCTTTACTTATATGGTAACATCCTCTTACGAGACATATTCTTTCCATCCCAATACTGGAGTTTAGTTCAGTTAAGAAATGGCCTTAGTGGAACTCCAATTGTAATCAATTAATAGCAATTAGACTTGGAACATTTCCTCTGTGTCAATGTCTAAACTTTTGCTGTCTATCGAAATGATAAATTTGGCTGTGATCATGCAACTATAATTTCGACCTCTCCTCGAACTGCTTTACAAGTGTGCAAGTGCGTGTGTGTGTTTTAACATTTGACGACAGCTCCATTAACATTATCACAATCTTTCATTTGGATCATGGAGGCCACTCAGATTTATTCCATTTGAAATAAAGCATATAGTTATATATTACTATCTCCTCTCCAAATTTGTCATCGTACTTGCAGTCATGTGTTTCTTCACTTATTTGTTATGAGCTGGAACTTAATCAATTCAATAGCATTTTCCTATTCGCATTTGATGCAGAAGAAAGATAGCAGATGCTGTGGAGGATACACTATCTTCTCTTGACAAATTTGAGCAGGGAATCAAGGATTGCCTTGAAATCTGACTGTTAAGGGTAGCCGTAGCCGGTAGTTTTGCTTCTCTTCCTTAAAGTGGAAAGTCCAAGTTCTAATGATTATGGAACTGATGGAAGTGCCATTAGGCTGTAACATGTGGATGATATTATGTGCACTCCCCCTCCCCCTCCCCCTCCCCCTCCCCTCTTAATCGGGTAATTGTTGATATCTGCCAAAGGCAAGGTTGAATGCTGTGAAAGGCTGGGATATAATCTATTAATTTTGGGTAATATCAATAAAAAAAAGGTTATCTATCATCATGAAGTTCATAGTTTCTTTATCAAACATTTGAAACTTTTTAATGTTAGCTATCTCACGGCCTGACCAAAGGAGGTTTGAGAATCAAATTTTTGCCAGTGTTAATTGCCCCTTCTGCCCCAGGTAGTTAGTTTCTTGAGCATTTATCTTGTATCAACATATTTCATAACTAGTTGTGAAACAAAATTCGTCTGTGTTAAACTTGTGTTTTATTTTGATCTGGGATGACATCGTCTCTGGTCTACCAGTCTTGTGGAGAAATTGCAGATGACCTTGATTGCATAATATCTTTTATATGCAGGCTACATTCATAAACTGTAAATATTAAGCATTTAGTTTTTATTAGTCTATTACAAGGTAATACTGTAATAGCTTCAAAGATCTGAAATGATTCATAAAAATCCGCCCAGAAAGATAAAGGAAGATATGCATTCCCCCCAACTTTATAGTGTTGCCTCCTTTCGATCGATACCGTGCGCATGTCCAGTTTCATTGCTTTTGAATTTTTTTTAATTAAATGTTGATATTTATCCAAAGGTTAGTCATGCTTTATCATGTATTGCATATAGTTTATTATGAATTACATTATTTATACTTTTATAGCATCGTTCACAACTCACAAATATTATCAGTTGCTATAAATTTTGTATCATATATTGATCATATATGTATATAATGATTATAAATTGATTTTAAAGATAGTTGTTAATGTGATGCATGGCGCATTGTGAAGTAGAATGGACTGCAGGCTGCTTAATGCCGCTCCATTTTCACTTGTGCTGTGAAAGTGTTTCTTTTTCACTTCATTTGCTGTTCCCTTTTATTTGTTTTTTTTTTAACTATACAACTAGATATAATTGCTCTCTGTGGGGTTCGATGGAGATAATATATCAAAAGTTATTTAAAGCTTGCAGTCACTTGTTTTGTTATACCCAAACGTCACTGAAATTTACGGTGAAAAATTGCATCAAATTCAAAAAAATCTATGGATGAATATAGAATAGTATTGGGCCCTTTCCATCATCCATGATTTCTGAATAATGCCTGTTTTGTAAATTTGAGGGGAGGAGAAAGAATTGGGCCGTTTCTATCATCCATGATTTCTGAATAACGCGTGTTTTATAAATTTTATATTTGATATGGACTCATTTGATATTTACTTAAAAAACAAAGACAAAATAATAGAAGATTAATTAAAAAAACAAAGACAAAAGCAAGTTAAATTGTTCTATGATGAAACAGTCAAAATCATATTCACATCTTCAGGTCAGAGGCTTCCGAAAGTTATATTTCCTCCTCTGAACAGGTATCGACAGAGCGGCGTTGCCGCAGTAAATGTACAACCAACGTTGCATGGCACTGACCTGCTACCGTACTAGTATGCTACCAACAAATCTAGACTGTAAATTTGATCTGACTTGGCGATAAAGATCTCCATATCAGGACTGACTCAAAGTAGCTTCATTTGATTGATCTGGTGAACCCGAAGCTTCCACTAAATACAAGCGACAACATGGTGTTCCGTCATCTGGATGAGTTTGTACCGACCTAGGCACATTAAGAAGCTTGTTGAAGAGATTTAATGGATCATTCAATAGTCCAAAATGGGCATCTGGGTCACCTATTTGCGAAAGTTTTACGTGGGCGAAGCCGATGGATGGCAAGAGATGGTCGGGCCAATCGCTGTAAAAATGGAAGGTGGAGCTGGATAGCATAGTTGATGGTTTGTTCATGAAGTCTGCTAAGAGCACTGTGTGGGTTAGCGCGCATTTTTCAGCTATGATCCTCAGCACTTGCATGGCGTGGAGTTGAGTTAGGTAGTAGAGGATACCTTCTAGAATCCACACCGTTCTCTTCTCCGGCAAGAAACCTGAAATTTTAAGTTTCTCCAGCCAGTTATCTTCTCTGATGTCGGCCGCTACTCTAGTTAAGGATTTTGCTCTGCACATAATCTGTTGCTGCTGCGGGTCATCGTCCTTCGCGGATTCCTCTGCCGCTCGCAAAATGGTGGCTTTCACCTGTAAGACTTCAGGAAAATCAACTTCAAATACATCACTGTCTTTTAAGCAACTCAAACGATAGGCCCTCGTGTCCATTCCTACTCAAAAGTTGCACAAGATCTCATCAGTTTGGATCATTTCTGCGCTGCAAGATTATGATTCTGAAATCTTCACAAAATTAAAATATAGGATTTCTAGCCATTGTAAGAACTAAGGAAAATCAACTTCAAGTACAACATCTTTTAAGCAAATGACAGACCAACTTTAGGCCCTCGTGTCCATTCCTACTTAAAAACTGCACATGATAATCAGTTCGTATATTTTTTGCGTCACAAAGCTGTGACTGTAAAAATCTACACAGAATTCAAATCCAGGATTTTTAGCCACTCTGCTCGGACTCCAATTGCCGAAGTTCAGCTTGAGGTGCAGCTGTAACATCATTTCGGCCACAGGCCCGAGCAGATTCTCTTCCGTTGTCCCCTTTGATTCCCCCCGGTTAGTGGCGGAGGGGAATTTGAAAGCCTATGTAATTATTCGACGGACGCACATGGTTGTTACTTGATATACTCTTTGTGCACTATTGGCCGTGGTCCAAAAATGTCCAAATCGTTCTTGTCTGCTGATGATCCCAGCGCGCGGGTTCATCAAAATCTTCAATAATATTTCAGGCTTAAAAAATCATCAAGAAGAGTTGCCAAGTATAATTGTATTTTAAAATGATCTTGCAGACATGGTATCCACAGAACGTCTCAGTTTTACACCAAACATCTTCAGAACCTAGGCTCTCTATTGCTTCTTGCGTACCATCCCCTGTAAAGCAGGGATCTTCCCATATTCTGAGGCGAGTGAATGACGCACCCACTTCGTTTTTTTCTTTAACCTTTTAGGTTCATTAATTGACAAACATGATGAACGGTTCTTTTATTTTTAGTGATATATATATATATATATATATATAAGACAAGTTTAAAATGATTACAGTGGAGTCGTTACGAACCTGCGCCAAGAAGAACAACCTGAGCTTCTCTGCCATTGGGGGAATTAAGAGCAAGCTCGAGTCTGGAATCGAACCAGAGTGTTCGAACGGCAAGAATGACTCCAGAAATCTCACGTGCATTATTGAGGTGGTCTTTCTTGATCTTGTCATGGAGGTTTCTCAAGTAAGTCTCTCCTGCCAGTAACTCCGCCAGCGGATCACGGACGACGTGCTTCCACAGAGCCCTTCCTGCCGCCGTTTGACAAGCTGACCTCTGAAGGAAATCCCACTCCTTCTCAATCGTGGCGTGCACTTGTCGAACGGCGTCGTTCTGCAACAACTCCGGCAGCTTCAGCTCCGGCCACGTGGGGTCCTGAGGCAACCCATTTACTTGATCCGTCATGACTCACCGCGGGGGATCAAGAGGTTGTTGATGAGGATAATGCATTGTATTTATAAGGAGAGGTGAAAAGAGATAAGAAAAGAGAACCACACACAGCCTACGCTTGAGAACAAGCCTTAATCCGTTAGTCGTATCTAGCTTCCTGGCCTTAATGAAAGCCGAGGTAACGGTGCAGTCCACGACTACCACTACTACAATAACTAATGCTGCCCCTTTTCCTTTCCCCATTCCTGTCTCTGGCTGTCTGTCTATTTATTTTTGGAGTACCCATTATTATTATTATTATTTTATTATAACAACAGCAAGCACTAACTACGTGAGATTGAACAAATAATTTTTCACTTGCAAGAGAGAGCTTACATGTTGTATCCTGTATTTTAATTTGTCCACGTCCAACTAGAAACTTTAATAGTCAATCAATACAGAAGGTAGAAGCTCTGTTAACAATGTTTCTAGAACTTGAATTCTGGCTTCTAATTAAATTGATATAACTCTTATATCAATTCAACCAAATGCCAAATGGAATTTTCATATCTATTTTCTGGTGGAAAAAAAAAGTGACATTCTATTGCTCCCATGATTGCTGCGTATTTATTTATTTTTTAAACTTGATGTGGACGGTTCAACCCCAAACATGGGCTATTGCTAACCAGCTAGTACGGTACATTATCAGCTTCCACGTACTCATTTGTTTCTTTTTCCCCGTGACATTGGAAGATCTTTGATGTTCATTATCATCCTGATGAGATTTAAACCATTCATATTACATTAGAAGAATCACCTTTATTATCACCCTAATAAAATTTGGACCGTTCAGGTAATTTAATATGAACAATCCATATTTAAAATTTTTAATTTATATTATTTTATATTTATTAAAATAAAATATAGAAATTATAAAAAAATATAATAAATCTGTTTATCACCAATTGAATAGTTCATATTTAGCTCAGATTGTTCAAATTTAATATTAAACATTTTTATAATTTTATAAATTAATTTTCCAAATTTAAGTTTAAATTAAAATTTTTAACTTACAATTCTCTTAAAAAATGTATTTTTTTAAAAAAGTATCCATCATGGTATCATTATTTTTAATATTTATTTATTAAAATAAAAAATTATGAAAAATTTAATATTAAATCCACTAATCTAGACTATTCAAAATATATTTATTTAGTTGATTTATAAAAACTATAAAAAATTTAATATTTAATTACACAAATCAGATTGAATTTGCACTATCTTGATTAATGATAAATTATTTATTAAAAAAATTATAAATTTTTATTTTAATAAATATAGATATAACTTTAAATTTTAAATTTTAAATTTGAACCGTTGAAATCTCATCGGGGGCGAGCGGGCAAGAAAGACAGCCTAGACATTACACTTGTGAGTTAGCAACCATTTTAAGGCGATTTTTCTCACAAAGAAAAGTTAAAAAGAGGTTATTATATCTTCCAGCCAAACGGGATAAAAGTTGTTAGATTAAAATCTGATGTGCAAAATTTTATCTATTATTTATTTTAAAATATATAATTTTATCTTCTAACTGTTAATTAAAAAATATGATAATTAAAAAAATGAGAGTATCAATTATTGAAGTTTAATTCTAGACATAAAAATAATTTAATGGAACTCAATCGGAGCATGGAACCAATTTTAGTACTCATCATATAAATGAGTATCAAGAACTTATCATTTCTGAACTTTTTAGATCTAATTTTTATAGTCTAGACAATTTTTTGATAGGTATTTTTTAAGTAAAAATTAGTTTTTTTGAAAAATTAATAGTTACTCCCCCCGTTCGAAAATGTAAGGCATTTTTTAAAGAGTTGAATGTTAAAAAATATAAGGCATTTTTAATCTTTTGAGATGTGATCATTGCCTTTTTTTTCAAAAATAACCCTATTGATAAATGACTTTATATTTATTGTAGGGTATTTGACAGGGATAAATATAAAAAAATAAAGTTAATTTAAAAGTAGATAACTACTTCATTAGGGGGTGAGATTCGATTAAAAATATCTTATATTTTTTAATAGAGTGAGTAAAAGATTGTCTTTATTTTAGATTTTGTGTCCATGAAAATAATTTTTTAAAAAAAATAAAAGTAAAAGGTTGTAAATCTAGACCATTTAGATTAGATTTGAATGGTTTAGAAGCATTAAACTCTTAATATTTATCTATAGAATAAAATGCATGAAGTTCTCTGAACTTTAAAACAGTTACATATGACCCTTCCTCATCTTTAAGTGTTTAAAATTAATCTTCTAATTTTAATTTTATTTTTCAAAGCTTGTTCTAATAATTGTGTTATTTTTTCATAATGGTTAAAATATTATTTAACTAAAAAATATTATTAAAAAAATATTATATTGTAAAATTATTTATAATCAATTTATTATATTATTTGAATAATTGAGGCATTAATAGAAAAAATGTTATTATTACTGTATAAAATTTTAAATATTTATGGTTATATTAGTTGTATCAATTTTTTGGTTATCAATGGTGTATAGTCTTATTGTTTTAAAGGATAAATTTTTATTTATATTTTCAAGTTAGATTAATATAATACATATAGCTAATATTTTTAAAATTTAAAATATTACCAGGTTAAATTAATTTATCCTTTAATACAAGTAAAGTATGCACCATTAATATCAAAAATTTGGATAAAACTAATAGTAAATATTTAAAATTTTGTATGGTGATAATAATATTTTTTTGCCTATCCATGCCTCAATTATTCAAAAAAATATAAAAAATTGATTAGCCGTAATTTTATAATATAATATAATATCTTGTTTAATAATATATTTTTAATTAAATGATATTTTAACTCTTATGAAAAAATAATATAATTAATAGAAAGGAGTTTTGAAAAATAAAATTAAGTATTAAGGGATTAATTTTAAATACTTAAAGGTAAGAAAGTTACATACAATTGCTTTAAAATTTAGTACAGTTTCATGCACTTTAACATATCTGTACAATGAACACTAAAACTAATTTCAGATCTTCCGCTTTGCCCGGCTTAGAGCAGCATGGGACAAGTTGGGCGTCCATATGGTTGAAAACCAGAAGCAGACGGAAAAACCAAGAAATATGCATCCAATCGAAAAACCTTCAAGAGGATATTACCCCATCCTTATGCCTTATGCTCTTCTCTTGCTACCCCAATCCCAACTCATTTGTTTGTTTTAATGGACAAGGTTACCTTCTATTTGGACTAATCTTTCTTGAGGATGGATATAAGAGTTAGATATTCAACACCGGATCAAATTATTAAAAGAATGAGAGCACTTGTACTCGCAATAACTTTGAGCTCGCCAGACTATGCAATATTTTATGTCGCGTGTTTTCATCTTCCTTTCATTGTATTTGTGTATTACCATTAATTGTTTTATAAAAATAAATTATTTAGAAAAAATTATTACCATAAATTGTTTTAAGACGACAAATGTGAAATACAATTAAATAAAAATTACTCTATCCACAATCCAATTATCAATGATCATGATAGATCAAAGTCTTGTTTCACAGAAGATTGAACAATTCAAAATGTTGCGCAAAACTTTACATAAATAATTTTTTTCGGCGAGCACGACAAATAATTTTTTGCTACTATATGGACAAATCTTATGAGAATCCAACGATAAACCCCACCACTTGACGACACATTCCAATACACTTGAAGAGTTAAGCATCAAGTATTAATTATTGAGTATTAAGTATTATAAAAATAAGACGAAGTTGTCTTAAGACAACAAATGTAAAATATAACTTAATAAAATTAATAAAATATACTCGTTGTATAAAAAAAAAAAATGCTTGTTATAAACTCCATCCGTCACTCAATGTCCACGATAAATTAATATTTTTTTCACGGAAAATTGGACACTTTAAAAGGTCCAGTGAAACTTACTTAAAATAATTATTTTGGCGAACGCGTAAAATAATTTTTCTACCAACAAAATTAATGTTTGGCTGCTTTATAGACAAACCTTAGAATAATCCAACAATAAATACCACCACTTGATAACACAGTCCAATGTATGATGCATCAAATATTCTCCCGGTTTTTTTTTTTTTAAATGAAAAGTGAATCCATTAACAAAAACAACCGGAAAAAGCTTACAACACTTTCCTAAAAGCACCACAATCCGACAAATCTCTGTAACTAAACTTCCATCTTGTAGCTGCTGGAAAACCGAAAACTGCAGTGGCCGCTCTGTCATCAAATTCCACTGTCTTACTCAAACCTGAGACACACAATCTTTCACCGTTGCTTTGGGTAATCAAACCTTGGCCTCTGGGGAAGTCGGTGTCGACAATAGACGTACACCCTCCGTGCACGCTTGCAAGTTCTCTTGTTATAGCCTCCCTAGAACAACAGATAGATGGCGACGGAGATAGAGTGCTGTGGGACGCGATTCGCGCTGTACGTGTTGATAGTGATAGGGTTGGTGTGCTTTGCCGGACTGATGGCTGGTCTTACTCTCGGTCTCATGTCTTTGGGCCTCGTCGACCTTGAGGTTCTCATGAAGTCTGGTCGTCCTCAGGATCGTGCCCATGCTGGTACCCTCTCTGATTCTCTTTCGTTCTTTCCCCTCTTCCTCTTCTTAATCACTACCAATTTGTCATGTTTTTATTATATTTGATCAATTGTTTGTTATTTGGATGCTGATTTGGTTGGTAGATGGTAAATACTAAGGCTCGCTTGATTTGATTTCGGGCGCCTTACTGAGTTTCTGTTTCTTCTATTCTGAAGTTTCTTCACAGCGCCTGTGACTTGATATATGTAAAAGTTTAAATTTTTGGGGTTTTATGTGAATTCTTGCCGTCCTGAATTTGGGAACTGTAAATATCAGCACTTGTTGGATTGTAGACTTCCGAATTTGCGTTAATCGACATGTGATGAAGTCCGTCTTGTCTCTGAGACGTGGATAGTAAACATCCTAGTTTGGGAACTGAAATGAACTCAGTTTCCTTGTCTACTATACCTAGTATGTCAAGACAGTGGATTCACTTTGTGTATGTCTAGTTGTGATGTTTACAAGGTTTGGGACGTATGAGTCATTTAGAAAACAATTTGGGTGCACAATTCTTGCTTGATAAGTTGATATATTAAAACCTACTAAACCCCCACAATTTGGGCGCACAATTCTTGCTTGATAAGTTGATTTATTAAAACCTACTAAACCCCCTTTTTGCAAATTTCAAATTTCTGTTTTTGCAGCTAAAATTTTCCCAGTGGTAAAAAACCAGCATCTTTTGCTTTGCACGCTTTTGATTGGCAACTCTTTAGCAATGGAGGTAGTGTTAGGCTCTCATGGCTTTGGTGGAGCCATTTTGCTGTTTTTTTGGTATCTATCATGATTTGGTTGCTTACAAGTTGCAACAACCCATCTGCCGGTCTTGCTACAGGCTCTTCCTATCTTCTTAGATGCTCTTGTACCTCCATGGGCGGCAATCTTGTTATCAGTCACGCTCATCCTAATGTTTGGGGAGGTAAATTTAAATTGATGGAATAATTATACCAGCTGTTTGTTGAAAATGCATAGGACATTTCAAATTATTTGAAATATCTCAACTACATATTACTTCATCTCTATACTTAAGGAGGATGCATATTACATACGTTTAAATTCTATTTTTTATCTACTTATCATGTTAGTTAGTTAGTTCTCATATGTCATGATTTTTGTTTGTTTTTTTATGCTTTTCCATGCTTCTTCTATAAAAACAGGCATCCTATACATACACGCACACTTAATTATATTGGAAAGAAGTACTCATTGTTCAGGTGGTAACAAAGCCTAGTTCTAGCCAGCTATAAACTTCTGCACACCTTCACCGTTATATAGAAAAAAGTCTAAAGCCAGTGTACATTCAAACTGTTGCAACTAAATTGTGGCAATGGACCAAGAGTATGTTTCAATGATTCCCATCTATTTTTTCTTTTGAGCCACTGCTTCCAGTCAGTTTGAATCACCTTTTTTTTTTTGTGTTAAAAGTTTAGATCTCCATTATTTGCTCAAATGGTGTAATTTCCTTAGATGGCCCTTATCAATGCTTATGTATATTAGGGGGAGAGGGAAAATGGTGTTATTTGAATGCCAGCACTTAGGAACTAGCACCTAACGATTCTCAGTATGCCATATGGACTGCTGAAAACTCCATGGTGATGACATAGCCAGTAAATTCCATGGGTGAAGACATTGTTTTGATTATATGTATGATCAGTTAATCACAAGGCCAAGGAGCTTTGATGCCAATCAAATATGTTCTGATTCATGTTACAATTCACGAATTTACGAGCTGGCCTTAAAGCCCAGCAAGATCCACCAAAACATGGAGGAAGTGTCACCAAGTGCTTCAATTTTTGAAAACTCCGTGACTATGAATTGATATCTGTTTAAGATGCTGAGCACCATAAATATTAGGTGGAAGAGGGGGATAGCTTTGTGTGCCTTATGTCCCTTCAAATGATCAGGCGGCAGACATCCTGACTAGAGGACTGACCTAGAAACAATTAGTTTAATATTAAATCAGTTGTCCGTGAATGACATTTTTTCAGCCATCTTTAAGGGAAGTGTTAAAACCCTTTGGAAGATATGAATTATTTGAAATATATCACTATTTGTCATCCCCCCCCCCCCATATTTTAGGATAGGTAATACACAGATTTAAATTCTTTTCCTTTATTTTATTTACTTATCAAGTTAATTAGTTAGTTCGTTTATGTTATGATTTTTGTTTGTTTTTGTTATGCATTTGATTCCTTTTGTTGCATGACACTTTGGCCTGTTCCTCTTAAAGAGGATTTTGTGTACCTATGTAAATACAGACTCAATGCAAACTAAAAAGAAGTACTTTTCTATTCATACTTGTACCTTTTGCTTTGAAAGATTTTTTTTTTTTTCATGATTTGAGTATTTTTGCTTAAAATCCAATGTGATACTGCAGATAATGCCACAAGCTGTCTGTACTCGTTATGGCTTGACAGTTGGAGCAACAATGGCACCCTTTGTTCATGTTCTTCTTCTATTATTCTACCCCATTTCTTATCCAATCAGCAAGGTGGAAATTTATGATTTTGCATGTAATTACTGTGAATGCTGGAAGAAGCTGATATCTATTGGATATTCTTATAATTCCAGGTTCTTGATTGGATGCTCGGCAAGGGACATGCTGCCCTTTTAAGGAGGGCAGAGCTCAAGACTTTTGTAAACTTTCATGGGAATGAGGTTAGATATCAATGTTAAAGTTCTTGTTGATCAATAAATTCAGTGCCTTTGGAGTCATCTGTATGTTTTAGAAGGGCTTTCATATTTTTTTGATGTGAGGTTAAAACTTATGAGCCTTATGCTGTAATTCTTTTCATATAGCTTTGCCTAGTTCTCTGATGCACGAGGGTGTATTTATTTGTTTCCTCATCTAGGCTGGCAAAGGAGGAGATTTAACGCATGATGAGACAACAATCATAACTGGTGCTCTTGAGTTGACTGAAAAGACTGCAAAAGATGCCATGACTCCCATATCAAAGGCATTCTCCCTCGATCTGGATGCAACTCTAACTTTGTGGGTTTGTCAATTCTTTAATGTCCTCGACTCCTTTCCATTATGTTTGTGTCTCTTTATTGTCTTACCTTGTTCTCTCTTTCTGCATTGAAGGGAGACACTGAATGCAATAATGACCATGGGTCATAGTAGAGTTCCAGTTTATGCAGGAGATCCAACAAATATTATTGGACTTGTTCTGGTATTTTTCTTTCAACACCTAATGGGAAGTTTAGTTTGAGGTTTTGTCAGCTAGTGGAGTGGGATTGTGGATTGTTTATCAACGATAATTATTGATTTGCATTATTGTTCATCTGTTATGTTCTTGCTACCGTCTTGGATCCTGTCTGTGATCATTTCCTATTTCTAGCAATGGATTGTCTATTTATACCTCTCAGAATATCTTTTAAGACGGGAAA
Source organism: Prosopis cineraria (assembly GCF_029017545.1). Classification (NCBI taxonomy): domain Eukaryota; kingdom Viridiplantae; phylum Streptophyta; class Magnoliopsida; order Fabales; family Fabaceae; genus Prosopis; species Prosopis cineraria. Next base: position 1,696,058 of record NW_026555333.1, read on the forward strand.
AAATTGAATTTCAGTGCAATACTCTGGCACCATCTGTTTGTTATTAATTCTTCCAGCTATTTATGTACTCAAGTAATTTTATGCTTTCCCTTGCTTGTGATATCCATTGAATCTAGCGGTTCCTCTGCTTTTGCTTGCAGGTTAAAAATCTTCTAATGGTTTATTCAAAAGATGCAGTTCCTCTAAGAAAAATGATTATTAGAAAAATTCCTCGGTAAACTCTTTTCCTACACATTAGATGAGATACATACCAATGAAACAAAATGAATATCTGTCAGATGACACTTTTTTTTACGGATGTGCTGGTTTGCTGCTGGTAGTCTGTACTCTGTAGTCATGATTTCCTCATCGTCCTGCAGTGTTGCTGACAACATGCCTCTATATGACATACTGAACGAATTTCAGAAGGGTCACAGCCATATAGCCGTTGTGTATAAGGACCTGAATGCTAAAAAAGAAGTTCCTAAAGAGAGTAAAGATGGGGAACAACTTGAATTTAAAGACAGCTGCAAGAACAAGGGGAAAAATGCATTGTTGGAGAAAGGTAGAATGGTACTTCGCTTTTTAATTTCATGTTATAACTTATGAATGATCTGCTCAATAGATATCTAGGGATTTACCTGGTTGACCTGACCTGTCAAATGTCAATTGTAATGAATATAGGTGCCAAATTGGAGATGACTGACAGTTCTGATGGAGGTCCACAGGTGAAGAAAAGCCCGCCAGCAACTCCTTCCTTTAAGAAGCGACATAAAGGTTGTTCATATTGCATCTTGGATGTGGAGAATGCTCCCCTGCCAACATTTCCAGCCAATGAAGTGGTTGTTGGTGTAATTACAATGGAGGATGTCATTGAAGAACTTCTCCAGGTTAGATGCTTTTCAAATATTTTATGGTAACCACTGTCGGTTTGGACATTGTCCTGTTTGCATGTTTTCGTGAATGTCTTTCTGGTGATAAGGATTCAACTGTGAATGTTACTGGCATGGTGAAAAAAAAAAAGAGAGAAAGAAATTGGCCGAACTTCCATTTGGCATTGCTACTACTGGAAATATTTTCCCAGTTTTCCGATGCATGTTTGTTAAAGATGCATTCTTTAGGACACTTTTTGTGGATAAAAAAAAAGTAATAAAAATTTAACTTCTGCAGAGTGCAGAATTACTTCCATTTTGTAGGTTCCAAAAATTGCTTGCGTAGGTTTATTGCCACTAAGCTATTAGCTTGATATCTTTCTATTGTAACTTCTGATTCCAACTTCATTTAATATTTGCTTGTTACAGGAGGAAATATTAGATGAAACTGATGAATATGTTAATATTCATAACAAGTAAGTAGATAACCTTGTCCTCTCTATCTAATTTTATTTTTGGTTGGTCATCGCTTAACGGGATTGCCTCGTTGGGTATTTAGAATGTTATACACCATTGGGTGGTACCATGATCTATATTGACTGATGAAAGAGTTTAATGATGCCAGGATAAAAGTGAACATGCAGGCTTCCAAGGAGAAGGCCCCTGATGCAAACATAATGCAGCCTTCTGTAAAGGGATCATCATTGTTATCAACTTCAAGCTCTGTCGGTATCACTGCCGATTCTCTCAACCCTCCTTTAGCAGTTTCAGGCTCACCTCATTGAGCCAGTACAGGACCCGCTTGCATGAGAATGAAATGTGAAATAGGGTTGGGTTAATAAGGCAGAGCAGGAGATTGTTACTTGTGAATGATATATAGTGAATCATGTTAGGTTATACAAAAAGGAATCGTAGAAGATGTATTTTGGTGGTGTATGTTATAAATTGAAAAAATAATGTATGTGTGGCAGATCCTGCAAGGGAGTTTGGTGTTCATATTTATTTCCTTAACACACACACACACACAGGGTCAAACGGCCGAGAAGTGAGTTTATTGTTTCTGTCCATTTTTTTGGGTCAAGGTTTCTGCCAGACATTAAATGTTAAAGATAATTGAAATCTAAACCTCTTATAAAAATCCAAGGGGTATGTGTAATCGAATCCCTTCTATCTTCTTAGCAGCTGTTTGGTTTGCCTTCATAATCAATTGGACTAAAGTACAAATTTGTCTTAAATGTTTTCAAGGAAGCACAATTGGTATCCTTATGTTTTTAAAGATACAATGTTATCTTGACATTTTTTAAAATAGCACAATTTTGCCTTGACTTGATGATTTGACTGCATTGATGGTTAACTTTTAATTTTGACGGTTAAATACTTAGGTGGCAAGTTAAGTGGAGGTTCATATTTGAAAGTGAGATTCATTTTTTTTTTTCAATTCTTTTTCTCCCATATGTCTTTCCTTCGTCTTTGATTTCTGTAGAATAATCCTTGAATAATCTCACAAACCCACATCTCAAGTCTCAAAATAAAACAATGTTGAATCAAACTAACCCTTTTCGAACGTGAGATGCTTGTTTCTGATCGTTCAATAAAGGAAGCAAATGTTGAAGAAGGAACAAATTGTCTAGGGAACGCAAAGGAGCCATGAAACATAATAATACCTAGCAATAAATCAGCCATGAATATATAAATAAAACTTTTGCTTCTATTAATATGCAATTTTTGCGGAAGAACAAACCAAATAAAAAGCATATAAAATCTAAAAAGAATGCCTAGCATAGAACATATACAATAATATCCAGCAAATTAAAGGCAAATTTCAACAAGAATTCTTACGTTTTCAATAATAACTTTCAATTAGTGATTCCCTTGCCACTTTTATGTTTCAATCAAAACCATTAAATCAAACAATAAAATCAATAAATCCATACTTAGAACCCAGAAACCCATAACCATTGATGCTTAATGTTGCTTGAGATCAACCCAAAAGCTCAAAATCGAAGGTTCCAAAACACACACAAACTTCAGTCGCCGTCTTCACATTGTTGTCGTCCTTATGAAATTGTTTCAGATCAAACCCAAAAACTATGAAGAGACGTGATTGTCAGTTCAGATCAAGTTGGCCAACACTATTGATTTTGTTAATTTGAAAACACCCTGTTGATTTCGTTAATTTTCAATTTAAATCAAGTTGCGACCCATTGACTAACTTTTCTCTAACGACAAGCTCATCCCTTTTCTTCTCATCTCCCTCCCACCCTCTTTACCAATCTCACCTTTTCATCCTCCTTGGCTTTACCTCAATGTAAGTCTAATGGGGTTCACAGATGAGTTCATAAAGTAGATGGAGCCCTGTTTCCAAGGAGTGGAAAAAAGGTTGATTATAAATCTTGATGAAGGTCATATGGTCAGCCATTATACTCTTTACCAATCTCACAAATCCAAAACCCTCTCATCTTCCTCAATATTTCAATTTGTTTTTAAATTTTATTTGTTATTTTTTAATTTTTATAATAACCACATCAAATGTGGTAAGTGATGTGATAAAGTATGCTGGTCAAATAACAAGAGTTAATGATCTATGCAGACTTTCTGTCACAGCAGGGCTAAATTGTGTGATTTTAAAAAATGTCAAGGTGATATTATGCCTTTAGAAATGTAAGGATATCAATTATGCTTTTTTGGAATCGTTTGGATAAATTTATACTTTAATCCTAATCAATTAATGAGGCTTACACCACATTTTTGGAGCAAATTATCTAAACGGCACAATATGTAGCCGATTAATGAGACTTAAACCACGTTTTGAATTAAGCTACCCCTGTCAGCTTTTGTTAATATATTATACTGTCAGAATAATAAATAATGTGTCAAAATTCCCTTCCTTGCCAAGGCTATACTTCCATGCATATTCAGAGTCCCCTTATCTGCCAATTATACTGTTGTATCTAATATTAATTTTTTTTTCATTAATTAAATATAAGTTAATAAATTTAATAATATTAAATATAACTTTATCAATACTTTAATTTTAAAAAGCAACATATTTTATAATAATTTATATAATTAAAATTAATTTTGAATAGTAAATATTTTTAATTTTATTAAAATCAATTTAAACAAATAATATTTAAATTGGTTGTGTTATAACATAATTAATTATAATTAAAATTAATAAATTATTTTTATAATTAATTATATTCAATTAAAATTCAATCAGGCTAATAGAGTAGAATGCAAAAGATTAAATTTAAGCAATTTTTTACATTCGGTGAGAAAAATATAAAAACCGTCACTATTTCCAAAAAGTCAAGGCAGAAACAGCGATGCCAATTCGTGCGAAACAAACGCCTTAATCGGGTAGCCCGCAACCCCGGTGTCCTCACACAGTTGAAAACACTGAGTCCTGCAAGACTCTGCTTCCTTCAACGGATCCACGCTCCCACGAACAGTGAAGACTATGATATCCCACCATCTTTTCACGTTGTGGAATCCTTTCTTTCCTTTTCCTTCTACTTCAGGATTTATAATACTCCGTTCTCAGCTATTCTAACTAGTTGTTTCGCTTCTTTCTTTTGTTGCTCTTTTCGTTTTGTCCCTTTCCGAGAACAGCCATTTCGCCTGCCGATGGGAACAAACCCTGTTGAATCTCATCTTAGTTATCTCATTCACCCAGCTGGGCACCCAATCTTTTGATTCGTTTAGTTCAATATAAATGGTTTCTGCATTCTGGCGCTCTCCCAATTTGCCTCTGTTGGGAGGAATCCCATGGATCTCGTTTCTCCCTTGAGTTCTGCTTAGTTTTATCGTGGTATTTCATTGCTCATCTGCATTTCTTATACGTTTTCTTGCTCGATTTGTATCGGTTAGAGTTGCTTTAAACAGCCAGTACTGTGATAGATTTCATAGATGGCTATAGCTCGTATGGTTCGCCAAAACAAACGTCCATTTGGGTTATGTGTAAAAATGACGGCAGTGACTCTGTTGGGCCTTTGCTTTATCTTTGTGTGGTCAGTTTTTACTTCTCCCTCCTCCACCGTAACCACCCAAAGGGAAAGCTTTGACGACATTGCTGAACCCGTATCTGCTAACGTGAGGGAAATGAATTCTGGGGTTCAAACAAAGAAGATAAAACCCGAAAAGCACGAGGAATCAAGCAAGGTAGGTGATTCGTTGAGAGATGAAATTCAGAAGGACGAGAAGAATAGGAAAAAGATGAATGAATCAGTTTCGGTGTCTGTTAAACACCGAGAACCTAAGGAAAGAAACAGGAAGGCGGGGACACATAACCCGAGAAAGGAACATAAAGAAAATAAAGAGAACCAGAATCAGGAATCTGGGAAATCAGATGGTAAAGAATCAGAGGAGGACAAGGAAGAAGAGCGGGATGATCAAGAAGTAGAAGCTGAAGAACAAGGAACAGATCGGGAAAGTGAAATGGATGTGGATACAGATGGTGGCAACCAGTTAATTGAGTCGGCTGATCAGGATTCTGAGGAGGTGGAGGATGGAACAGTGGAGTCAAAAAAACCAACCAAGAAGAAGATAAAAGGACCGTTGTTTGATCCAAGAGCCACTTATAAATGGAAATTATGTAGCACTAGAGGCAAGCATAACTACATTCCATGTATAGATATTGAAGTTAATTCTGGAAAGCTGCAGAGCTATCGTCATACAGAGAGAAGTTGCCCTAGAACGCCTCTAATGTGTTTGGTTCCTCTTCCTCATGAAGGATATGGCTCTCCCGTCCCATGGCCCGAAAGCAAGTCGAAGGTATATGAACAACTGAAAATGGTTAATGTTGATGGATAAAAATTTCACTAGTCTTTAGTCATATCTCATGATAAAATTTTGTCAGTGCAGATATTGTACAAGAATGTGGCACACCCAAAGTTAGCGGCATACATAAAAAAACATAATTGGTTGGTGGAGTCTGGAGAATATCTTACATTTCCCCAAAACCAGTCTGAACTTAAGGGCGGGATTCTCCATTATCTTGAGTCCATTGAAGAGGTAAGTTTTCTATTATGCTGCCCCTTGGATCGTCACCGTATGTTTGACATCTCGTTAAATACGCATAATCGTTAAAAAAGTTCATAACTTAAGTTACAAAGGGGGCCACGTGAACTTTAAACAAGCTATTCTTACCTAAGGTAGAGGAACATTGACAACCATGACTGCAGGGTAATTATATCTTGCAAAAAAATAAATTCAAGTGTACGTTAATGGCTTAACTAAATTGAAAGTTAGTCTGCTGTAAGGTTGAAAGTCAAAGAAACTAAATTGAAAGTTAGTCTGCTGTAAGGTTGAAAGTCAAAGAAACTTAACAGTTATAGTAAGTCCCTCCTTTGGCTATTGCATATAAAAATTATTTAATAAGTTGAAGAAGTAAAGGCCTGCATAAAGTAAGCTTTAACTTTTTTATATATGCTTTGATATAACATCATTTGTTTTAAAGCATAAGCTATCAGTATATTAATTTGCATCATACATATATTATTTGGCAGCAGCCAGCTACTGCTGCAATGGTTGAATTATTATAGGTATGCAGTCCTATCCATTAGAGTGTCGCATATATACCTTTGTTGTGCCCTGTAAGACCCCTTGCAACCAACTTCCTTGATCTCCTTTGCAGTTGATCTAACCATGACATTGAAAAACAAAACTAAATGTCATCCATGTATTGCTGTTGACAAGCACATTCATACGCATCTGGGTTACATTGACAATAAATTATTGAATAATTTGTGATCTTCTCTTCTAAAACAAATGTCTGTAATTCTGGCTTTATTTGCATGGCAGTAAATTGTTATCTTATTATTCTAGAGTTGCATTTTAGTGATGATTTCATTTTTATTTGTAGTGGTTAAGGTTTGGGCTTTCACTCTTGGTTATTGGTATCATGGTTGTCAATAATTTGATTGTTTTTTTTCTTTTGTTTTTTTTTTTTTTGGTATTTGATAGATGGTACCGGACATTGAGTGGGGGAAAAATGTTCATGTTGTCCTGGACATTGGTTGTACAGATCTGAGTTTTGGAGGTGCTCTCCTTGATAAGGAGGTTTTGACGTTATCACTAGGCTTAAAGGACGATCTGGTGGATCTAGCCCAGGTGGCCCTAGAGCGTGGTTTTCCTGCAGTGGTGACCCCTTTTGGTAGAAGGAGGCTTCCTTTTCCTGGTAATGTCTTTGATGCTATACATTGTGGGGGTTGCGGCATATCGTGGCATTCCAATGGTTTGTGTCCGACTTTTCTTGTATTTATTTGCAGAAAATATTATATGTGTATGTTATAGCTGATTTTCTTTCCTCTTTTTTAGGGGGTAGGCTTCTTTTAGAGATGAATCGGATACTAAGGCCTGGTGGATACTTTCTTCTGTCTACTAAGCACAACAGTATTGAAGAGGAAGAAGGTCTGCCCCATTCCAGAATGAAAATGGGCTTACATGTGAAATTTTGAAAGCTAACATATTTTTCTTTTTTCTACAAAGGCACTGTTTTGTTCTTGTGATCTCTTATAGAAGACCATCATTTTGGTTCATTATTTTCAGTTTCCAAATTTAACCATTTGACTCTTTAATTTTATGTGCAGAGTTACTTTATTTTAATTTGCTTTCATTTAATCCTTCTATGCAATGAAATTGTGGGAAAGAGTAATTGAGCGTAGGTTGAGATTGAAAATTGATATTTTTGAGAATTAGTTTGGCTTCATGCTAGGTAGGGCGACTACAGAAACAATTTATCTATTAAGGGGATTAATGAAAAAGTATCGATGCAAAGGTAAAAATTTATATATGGTTTTCATTGATTTGAAAAAAACTTATAATTGTGTATCGAGAAATGTACTTTAGAAAGTTTTGAAAAAGAAGGGTGTCCGAGTTGCCTATATTAGAGCTTTATAAGATATGTATGAGGGGGCAATAATTAGTATAAGAATGTCTTGCGTTGAAACAAAAGATTTTTTTTATAAAGATTGGATTGCATCAAGGATCATCTTTGAGTCCTTATTTGTTTGATTTAGACTTGAATGTTCTAACTGGGCATATTCAAGAGGGAATCTCCAAATGTATGCTTTTCGTAGATGATATAGTTTTTATTGCGGAGACAAAAGAAGAGATTAATGGTAAATTTGAGTTATGGAGGAGGATGTTGGAGTCAAAGGTTTCCACCTGAGTAGGAGTAAGACGGAATATTTACATTGGAATTTTAATAAGAGGTCAGTGAGTAGTAATTTGGCAGTGAAATTGAGTGATCAGATTATACCTTAAGTGGAAAAGTTTAGATATTTGAAAGTTATTATTAAATATAATGGGAAAATTAATGGAGATATTGCACATAAGATACAAGTTGGGTGATTTAATTAGAGAAAGGTTAAAGGAGTTATTTATGATCGTGAGATACCTAATCCTAATAAATTTAAAGAGAAATTTTATTGAATTGCTATACGATCAGCAATATTATATGATAATGGATGTTGGGTTTTAACGGGACAGTAAGAGCATAAAGTTGGAGTAGTAGAAATGAAAATGTTAAAATGGATGTGTGGACATACACGTAAAGACAAAATCTGAAATGAGCACATACGAGAAAAATTAGGCATTACACCTATTAAAGGAAAAATGATAGAAAATCGTTTGAGAGGGTTTAGACATGTTTAAAGAAGACCATGGGAAGCACCTGTGAGGAGAGTGGAGCAAATAACTTTGAGCCCTGTTAAAAGGAGTAGAAGAAGGTTAAAGAGAACAATTTTAGAAGTTGTTGATCGAGACCTTTTAATTAATAATATTTCTAAAAGCTTGATAAATGATAGAGCATACTGACGTCATGTAATTTATGTAGTTGACTCCATCTAATAGGATAAGGTTTCTTGTTGTTGTTAATCTTTCTGTACATTGATGAAGTGTATGATTATCTTATCTAAAGCATTGAGGGATACAACAGAAAGAAATTGAGATGGCATGCATATTTTGAGTACCAAAACAGTAGTTTTCTTCTTTTTATTCTTTATGTGCCTTTTTTTTCTGAATAAAATATATGCGCAGATTTTCTTGGAAGAAAAATTCTGTGGTAATGGTACTCCCATTTTGTGTGTTTTGCTTTTCTTTTTATTCTCACACATCTTATTTTCCCTTCCTTGAACAAAACTCAAGATTCACCAGCTTATCATCTGCAGGTTCTGACGTGATGCAATAGTATATACCCTGCTGATATTCTTTGTAGGAATGCAGTTAGCTTCCACCCTTTGTATATAATAATAGGTCTTAGATGCATATTGCATTTTCAAAAGGAAATATTGAAACGCATCAAGGGATTGATGAATGCTTCGTGTTGATTTTAACCTCATCCTTCTTCTTTGCTTTGCAATGCATTAGAAGTGATAAGGACTCTTGTCTATTCCAGGATTGACAAAATTGATGGCATCTATTTGTTGGAATGTTCTGGCTCATAAAAGTGATGATGTTGGTGAAGTTGGCGTTAGAGTATATCAGAAGCCTGAAGCAAATGACATATACGAATTGAGGAGGAAAAAGATCCCCCAACTTTGCAAAGAAAATGAAAATCCTGATGCAGCCTGGTATGCTGCTGTGATGTTATTTTGCAGAATTATTCCCCCAATAATACAATAATATGAATTGGCGCTTTAGTTTGTACAGTATATGCCTGATCGTTTTCAGATGGAAAAGGTTATTTACCTTTAGACTGGGAACGTGGTTTTCATTGTTGCTGTGGGTAGCCAAGCGCTAGCCGCTCCTTAGATGAATGGCCAGGCCTGATTGTAATCAGCTTAAGCTTTCTTACTAATTGACGGTGTTTGTATATTCGTTGGAACAGGTATATTCCAATGAAGTCTTGTTTGCACTCAATTCCATCCGGGATTGAACAACATGGGGCAGAGTGGCCTGAGGAATGGCCCAAGAGGCTTGAATCTTATCCTGACTGGATGAACAATAAAGAAAAGATGGTCGCGGACACCAGCCACTGGAAAGCTGTGGTTAACAAGTCATATCTCAACGGAATGGGCATTGACTGGTCAAGTATCAGGAATGTAATGGACATGAAAGCCATCTATGGAGGGTAAGTCTTTGAGCTTAGACAACATGGGTGAGTGAGCGGTTGCATCAAAAAAATGTTTGTATACTTATATCTATATAGTACAGGCGACTTCTGCCTGTTGAAAGCAGAGATTTCCTATTTATGGTCGGAAATGTTTTGTAAAAATACAGATTGGCCGCAGCTCTCTCTGAGCAGAAGGTGTGGGTAATGAATGTAGTCCCTGTCCATGCACCAGATACACTGCCCATCATCTTTGAACGTGGCTTTGTTGGCATCTATCATGATTGGTGCGAGTCATTTGGCACTTATCCAAGAACATATGATCTTTTGCATGCTGACCACTTGTTCTCACGCCTCAAGAACAGGTGAAAAAGTGGACACTTTCTTACAACCTTGTTTATGTCTTGTCCTTGAATTTCAAGACTTTTGAGAATCATGATTCATGCTTTGGCTTGTTTGACATGTTATTCTGCAGGTGTAAGCAGCCAGTATCCATTATTATTGAGATGGACCGTATATTACGGCCTGGAGGTTGGATGATCATGCGTGACAAAGTTGAAATTCTAAATCCAATCGAAGATATATTAAGAAGCCTTCAATGGAAGATCGTTATGACTTTCGCTCAAGATAAGGAAGGAATCGTATGTGCCCAGAAAACATTGTGGAGGCCTTAATTCTTTCTTTATTTCCCATTTGCTTTTGCTAGAGCGCCAGCGAATGCAACTATATGATATTAAGGAATTTTGATCCTTAATCTTGTGTGAAAGTTGACTTTTTTTGTTCCTCCTTGTGGCTGTTATTTGATGTCCAGCCAGCATTGTATATTAGATGAGGATGAGCAACTTTCTTTGTTTGTGAGTCATAAAGTCATAGCATATTTTTTTTAAAAAAAAAAAAACACAACACTCTTGTTTACTAGTTTCAATTTATTTATTGCGTGCAATGCAATTATTTTTACTTATTTTATTTCAATTCTTTGCGAAGTTTGAGATTTCATTTGTGACGAAACCAGGAAATGATGTTCGTGTCCGCATGCATGCTGTATACCCAGACAATGTTATTATTACCATCAAATAAACAAAACCAAAATTGACATGGGTGTGATAGTCTACTCATGTACTTTTTTTTATTTTTAAAATATTTGTGGTATTAAATTGATTTTTGCATTGCAGATTTAAATTCTTTGAAGTTGAGATTTGTAAATTTCAGTGAAGTTTCCCTATTTTAATATTTTTTTTATTGTTTTATTATTTTTTTATAAAAGATAAAATATTCCCTCCCTTTCTTTAAAAGGCAAATTTCATAGGACTTCTCATATTTTAATTTCAAAGGATTTAAGTCCATTGCAGTACATGTATGAATGAGCATGCCTAAATTTATGGGCAACGTGTAAAAGTAAGAAAAGTAGAGTTAGTTGACAGTTCACCTTTATTTTTGGCCAACAATTCACATTGATTTAGCTTTCAGTATATTATTAGGTAAATAGATAAACATTAGATAGTACAAAAATATACGATATATAGTTAACACCAAAGGAATTTTTCATTCAGGAATATCTTTTTTTTGCCCAATTCATTCAAGAATATCGACTAGTCCATAAATGTACTACTTATTTATGAACGTCCAATAAATTATAAGCAAGTAAGCAACAAGGGTATAAAAAATTAAAAATTTATTCATACGCACAGTACATATGAATGATTAACTTTTAAAAATTTAATTATTGAATTTTATTTCATAGAAATATTAAACATCCATGTCACTATATCATTTAAAATGGATTTGGATTCTATGCATGTCGCTACTGCGTACTTACGTCAGGCGCATGTCAGGACGTGGGAAGAAAAGAGCTGTGGATGTCATCAAAAATGTTCGATTCATTTAAGCTATGACCCATCAATGAAACAACGAGTATTAATAGCAGTGGACGAAATGTATTACAGGAACCTGAACCCTCATTCCTCAACGAAGAATTGCCGAGAACTTGAATAATGATCGGAACCCCAAGCCAATGCTGCAATGGACGCGGGTACCTGTAGAACTGGATCGAGTTTCGAATTCCCTCGCTTTCTCGACATTCACATCTCGGTTGAGATTTGACTCTAAAATTTGAAACCATCTTCCCGTTGATTTGCTTCTCACTCCACCACGTCTTCGACGTTGAACCAAGACTCTCACCCTCGTCAAATGTAGAATGTTTCTCATCATCGATTAACTGTGATCGCGTGGTTCTCACTCTCTCATCTCACAGCTTAACGAGGAAGACAGAAAACACAGAGGAGGATTCAATATTTTTTGACCATGGTTAAACAAATTTTTTTAAAGCTGTTAATCACATCCCTGAATTCTCTTCTCCCCACGTCAGGACATGCACGTAGTTCGAGTATTAACAACAACCATGGAATCTAAATCCCTTCTAAAATGCGTTAATTTTTTTTTTTTTGGTGGTCTACAAAATACCTCGTCATTATTATTATTATTATTGGTACATACCACGTTGTTAATTAACCAAACTAGTGGTCTTCAAAACCAGAACTTTTCTTTTTTGGTAAAATCAGTTTCATCTAGATAATTACTTCTAGATCGAAGCCCAATAAGATATTCTACTCTCCAGGGCCGGAGCCCAATGTTAAGGGAACAAGGCTTACAGGCCCAGGGATTTTAGGAACAAGGCTCACTCCAGGGCTTCCATCGTCGACCCTCCCTAGTTTGGCCCAAAAAAGAATAGAAACTCGGCGTCCCTCCCTTCTCCGCGACTGCGAATCGCTCTTCATTGAGTGAAAGTCGCAACCTTCATTGATGATCATGCTTAGTTACTCTCTCTAGAACTAGACAACAAGTAGAGCAAGAGAAGTCAATCATGCCGTTGTCTTCAGTCCCAGCTCGTCTTACGCTTCTCGCACTTTTCTCTGCCACTACTTTCTATTGTTTATACAAATCTCGCCGCCTCAGACTCTTTAAATTTCCCCTATATCATAGACCCACTCTTCCCAATTCCAGAGGGAAGATTCTCTTCGTTTCTCAAACAGGTACTTCTAAATCCCTTGCTCAGCGTCTTCACCAGCTGTTGGCGGCCAACGATCTCGCGTTCGACCTCGTCGACCCCAAGGACTACGAGCCTGAAGACCTTCCTAAAGAAACTCTAGTCATCATCGTAGCTTCGACCTGGGAAGATGGAAAACCACCTCCCAGTGCCAAATTCTTTGCAACTTGGCTTGCTGAAAGTGCCAAGGATTTTAGGGTGGGCTCTTTGTTGCTTTCAAGGTGCAAATTTTCTATATTCGGCGTTGGGAGCCGAGCTTATGGAGCCACTTTCAATGCGGTTGCATGGGATTTGGCAAAGCAGATGAGGGCGTTGGGGGCGACGGAGATGCTTCCATTGTGTGAAGGAGATGTCGACATAGGCGATATAGATGGGGTTTTTGATCTTTGGTGTGCTAAGGTGGTTAGGATTTTGAAGGGTGCTGGTTTAGAAAACGGCAGGGTTTTTGAGTCCAGTGTCGTTGGGGAATCCAATGCTCAACGCCTTGAGGATTCCGACGAAGAGAACGATGCGGAGTCGGAGATTGTTGATCTAGAGGACATTGCGGGGAAAGCTCCTTCGAGGAAGTCAGTGCCAGTGGTTGAAGCTTATGGGAATTTGGACGGCAAAAGAGAAATGGTGACTCCAGTCATCAGAGCAAACTTGGAAAAGCAGGTATACTTATACTGTGGTTTTGTATTTTGTTTCCAGAATCTTTTCTTGGTAGTTGGCACTTTCAAATTTCACTTCTACTGGTGAGTTGCGTTCAATACTAATTGTCAGCGACGTTTAATCGCCTACAAGTATTCCTAGACGATGCCTAAAATAATGAGAGGAAGTAACATAAAACTTGTTTGCTGTGCTATTATCACCGTTTGTGATTTGTTTCAATTATATAACAAAGAAAGTAGTTAGTAAGTAAATGCATGTAGAACATAGTAGGCATTTGTAAACTGCACAGGAATATTTCTAAGTTTTGTTTTTCATCTATAGTCATTCCATTCAAATGCCTGCGGAGGAGATTCACTTTTGTGTCACCTTATTTACAGTATACGGAAACCCCTGCTTAGGGACTAGGGTCTAGGGTCTAGTCGACTAGTCGCATCCTAGAATCCTAGAATAATATTATAACAGGACATAAACTTGTATTATTCTTATATTTACTAAATTATACTCTCTGTAAGTGGATAAGCAGGCCATTCCTTGGGCCTTTGCCCTCTGGTATTCAAAAATTTCATAGATTTCTGTTTCTTTAACTACCCGTTCATGTTTACTGTCTGTTTAACTTGCTGTGATATAATATAGGCTAATTTCCTTCTTGGACTTGTACGAATAGCTTATATGAATAGTCATGGTTTACTATTGAATATGACTGCTTCTGTTCTTAATCGGCGTTCTTCAAACAATATCAATGTGCAGGGATACAAAATTATTGGTTCACACAGTGGTGTTAAAATTTGTAGATGGACAAAGTCACAACTTCGAGGCCGAGGTGGTTGCTACAAGCATTCATTTTATGGCATAGAGAGTCATAGGTAATCATAATCCATTTTGGTAATGATTTGCATTCTTTTTTTTTTTTTTGTTTTTTTTAAGGTTCCGTACATGTTCCACACTCCCATTTTATAGATTATGTTTTGAATATAGTTAAATCCATTAGCTTTGTTGCATGTCTGTGTGGAGTTTTATTTTTCTATTTGAGGGGGAAGGGCTTTTTGCACAATTTCTTCAGCTGGCATAGTTGTTTGATGAGTAGGAGTATCTTTTCTTTCTTTCTTTTTCTTAGTGGATTTTTGGGAAAGTATCAATGGAAGTAAGTTTCAATATTGTACTCTATTAATGGATGAAGGTTCAGGAACCCTCTTGATGCAGTGACGCATTATTTGTGGTATTTGATGGGAAAAAACAAAAAAGGAAGGAAAGAAGGAAGACATACTGTTGTCTGCTTTAGCTTTTTTTTTTTTTTTTTAAACTTGGCCATGGGTTTGGACATTTGATTGAGTTTCTGATGCAGTCAAAGGTTGCATATTTTGTATTTATGTCCTTTTAATGTATCTTCTGTTTGATTCTTTGAACATTAAAGTTCAGCTGCCAATTTAAGTGTCAAATGTTTGGCTGATATACTTATAGGTGCATGGAGGCAACCCCTAGTTTGGCATGTGCAAATAAATGTGTTTTCTGCTGGAGACATCACACAAATCCAGTAGGGAAAAGTTGGCAGTGGAAGATGGATGATCCAATAGAAATTGTAAATTCTGCGATAGATCTACATACAAATATGATTAAGCAAATGAAAGGAGTCCCAGGTAAATTCATTTGTTCTATTCTATAAGCATTTTAAAATATCAGGCTGCTCTCGAGAGTGATCTATCTACATATGCTAATGATGATGCAGCCAATGTAGCTATTGATAATTCCACACTTTATTGGTCACCATCTTCTGTATGAAAATATCAAGGTAGACTTAAGTTATGATCACACCTTGTATTTTTTTTAAAAAAACATATCTTTCATATCAATTATTTGATTGAGTAGTTATTTTAGCATCTGGATCTGTCTTAAATCTGTACTGTATATTTTAATATCTCCCTATGCGGGTGTTGTATGGTGACAATATGGGGCTCTATACATTGCCTAATGTTCTATCCAAGTATATTAACACTCGTAGTAGGGTGTTGGCATTTTCCATGATTGATTAGTCTGATGTAAACTGCCTGACTGATGGCTTTTCCCAAGCAAGGAAGCACAGATACGCCGATTTTGGTGGCATATCCGTGTCCGATACGTATCGGACACAGAAACTCGCTCCGTGCAAGTACGTCCGTGTCCAACACGTTTTTTTTTTTTGGGCGACATGGCGAGACACGGCGGGATACGGCTTTGACGCGGCGAACACGGCTGCTACACAAGACGCTGCATTTTGTGTAAAAAATTTAACTAAATCCTTAATTCGCAAACCATTCAGCAGTTCGAACGTTTTCGGATCCTGCAATCTCTCCCCAGTCTCGTTTGTCGCTCTCGTCCCTGTCCGTGCTTTCTTGTTTGTGCCGTCGTGAACCCATCCATTCTCAACTCGCAAGTCGCGTCTTGTTCTGTCTTCTGTGGTTGCTCAGCTCGTCGGTCCAGTCGAGGTTCTCGACTTCTCGTCCTTCACTCGTCTCGTCTTCTCTCTTCTCTGCCTTCTTGAGTTTTGTTTCAATATCTCACTCGTCTTCTCTGCCGACTGTGATAGCATGAAACTGAAGCATATTTATTATTTTATTATGTTGTTGCTTTTTTTAAAAGTTTGATTATTATTTATGTTATTCATTTAATATCTTGCTCTCCATATGCACAGAACCTGTTGCTCTCTGTTTATTTTAAACTTAGTTTGAGTATAATTCTCAATGGTTCTGGTCCTGTCTTATTTTAATTTATGTTTTTTTCTTTTTTTTTAATTAGATATGGCTGCAACTAATAATTTTGAGGGAAGTATTAATTCAACAGCCCGTAAATCTTTTATGAATGAGCTACAAAAAGAATGTCACTGTGGTTATTTTGTATTTGGTTGAATTGTATGCATTTTTAATAGTTGAATTATTGTTTATATTTATATAAAATTTTTTATATATCCCCGTACTCGTATCCTAAAATTTTTAAAATTTGCCGTATCGCCTTATCATGCCGTATCGTATCCGATACTCGTACCCGTATCTGTGCAACCTAGTTCCCAACATATTTCTCAGTGTAATTGGTATTCTGGATCCAAAAATATTTACAGAGTAAAACATTCGGCTTTGTGTCTTCATAATTCCTTAAGTTGTTCCTAAAATTATTAACATATAACTGGCATTTAGTATATAGTCTTCTACAAAGGAAAGATGAAGTGCATAACCCAGTTATGGTCCCATTCCAACTGATGCAGAGTACTGAGAGCACTAGGCCTTCTACATCCCCACCATTTGACTTGTTATTGCATGATTTAATTACAAAATTGGTCTATTCATAACCAAGAAACATCTTTTCTTTAGGAGTCACCTTGGAGCGGTTATCTGAAGGCCTCTCTCCTTGCCATTGTGCATTGTCACTTGTTGGAGAACCTATCATGTATCCAGAGATAAACTCGCTAGTAGATGAGCTACATAGTCGGCGGATTTCTACATTTCTAGTGACAAATGCACAGTTTCCAGAGAAGATTAAGTTATTGAAGCCTGTCACCCAGGTTTCTGGGCTTTAATTGCTTTCAAAATAAAAAATATGCTGGTGTTGTTAAAGGTGAACTTAATTAAGCTTGTTTTGGCACTTTGCAGTTGTATGTGAGTGTAGATGCTGCTACAAAGGATGCTTTGAAGGCAATAGATAGACCACTTTTTGGAGATTTCTGGGAGCGATTCATTGTTAGTTCTTTCTAACATTTATTACGCAGTACCCTCTACTTCCCAGTGTGAAGAGTCTAAACTAATCTGAAGTGCAATTAGATTACTGTGTAAACATCATACGGGGCCCAAACTGTACATATTAAGTGTTATTTTAAAATTGAAGTAAAATATGAATCTACTGACAATCTAAAGAGCAACTTATTATGAATTGGTTTTTCTTAATTGTGTGAGAGCTCTCTTGGATTCAAGATCTTTTAGGATCGTTTTCTCTGTGATTGTCATCTTTATAATTTCCTGTATTTCAGTTTATCTTTCACCTTCCTGATGACTATCTTGTTTGAAAAACTGTGACAGGATTCATTGACTGCTTTAAACGAGAAAGAGCAGCGAACTGTTTATCGTTTGACCCTGGTGAAAGGTTGGAACACGGATGATGTGGATGCTTATTCTAAGCTCTTTGGTATGGGAAAACCTGACTTTGTAGAAATCAAGGGAGTAACGTATTGTGGCTCGTAAGTTCCTCTTATATTTTTATTAGCCCACTAGCTTCTTTATCTGTGACTTTGTTGCTGAATGACAAATACTGAAATATTCACAGGTCCGCTACATCAAAATTGACCATGGAAAATGTACCCTGGCACGCTGATGTAAAAGCTTTCTCAGAGGCATTGGCTTTGAAAAGCCAAGGGGAGTATGAAGTTGCGTGTGAGCATGCTCACTCATGTTGTGTCCTCTTGGCGAAAACTGAGAAATTCAAGGTTGATGGCCAATGGTACACATGGATAGACTATGAGAAATTTCATGACCTGGTGGGTGTTGTGGACTATATTTGGTTTGAATTATAAGTTGGTTTGCAAAATTATTTTTTTTTTTCCCTCATTTAAAATGCAGGTGGCTTCTGGGAGAAGTTTTGACAGCAGAGATTACATGGCTGCCACGCCATCCTGGGCTGTCTATGGAGCAGAGGAAGTTGGATTTGACCCTGGACAATTGAGATATAGGAAAGAGCGACATCATAAATCAAGCCAATGATCAATCAGGTCAGAAATACAAGAAACATGGGCCTGCAACCTCTGTTTCCTACCTTTGTTTCTTTCTCTGTTTTCTCCCTGAGGTTCATTATCAACCTTAGTAGGTTATACTAGAGGACATTGTCTCAATCCATGGCTTTACACTTAGGATCAACTATTGCAATGTAATTTAACCCCTCCAGCCTTTCTGGTTTTCCCTATTCAAGGGAGTTGAAGACAGCACTTCATACTTCCTAGTTCTTCAATTACCATAAAGATCATGGTGGTGAACATTTTTGTTCCGGAATTTGGAAGCATGCCTTGTCTCAACGCGAAGTTCCATTGGTGGGTGCAAGGGACAGTAATTCCTTAAAAATTGAGATGTATAATATTTTATTGTATTTCGTTTATCATTATTCAACAATCAACAGTAGCTGTCCTTTTTATTCTTTTTTTAGGAATAGGCGAAAGAGATCTTGTTATCATTGCTCAGTAATTAGCATCTCGAAGGTTGGGGTTCTCACAGCACAGAAGAATATTGGACATCCTTAACCCTGGCGGATTTAGAACAAATGGCTTAACCAATTCAACTGGAAAACATACCTTTAGGTTCCAACACTTTACTTGCATTTTGCTATTAGTCCCTGTACTTATTTTTGGGTATTTTAAGTTCCTACAGTTTTATTTTTCATTGTTTTTAATCCTTCCATAATCAAAGTATAGGGATCTTAGAGGGGTTTAAAAATGTAAGAACCTAAAATACTGGAAAAAAAAAAGTGCAAGAACCAATAGTAAAATGTAAAAATTCGAAGTTATGTTTTTTCCAATTCAACCTAGGTGTTGAGGTTTTCATCTACTTGTTATAAATGAAATTTTTGTCATTTTCATTTCGTATAGACAATAATTTTAATTTTTCTGTACATTGACAGCTCAAATTTTGTCTTATCATGCATCGAATTTGTAGTGATATTGGGTTTTGCATTTATATCAGAATTGTTATCTGATTCAAACATTTTTCTCTAATTCAGAAGGTTGGCATGTAATTGGTGTATATTCCTGGAAGTTGTTTTTCTGTCCAGCAATGAATGTGGTCGCTTAGTCGTACCCCCCTCATATGCAATTGTTTTTTTTTTTTTTTTGGGGGGGGTTGGGGTTTCTGATTTCCCATTATACTGAAACATTGTTCCACAGCGCGCTAACTATGTTATGGCTATTAATACTTGCTAGTTCCTTCCATATCCATCCACTGGTCAACTTTGCATTTTAGCTGGACGACAAACTTTGGACCACCATAGAGACCTCCTGTTTCTACTTCGATCACACATCTAACTGATCAACGCAAGAACCATGGTTTACTTCTATAGTTGCAGCTTTTTAATAATTTGCTGTAGCCATCATAGTTATCATCCAGGAAACCAGTAAACTTCTGCCTGTGATGTTCATACTTCATATTAAAGGTTTGAACAAGTCATTCAGACTTGAGAGGCTTAAATTGGAGAAAGTATCTGAGATTTGGATGTCAGTATAGGAAATGCAGTTTTTAGGAAAACGGGAGAGGTGAGAGGCGAGACAGGAGGCAGGAACAGCCTTAGAATCGGAGTGGTTACTGTGTAGAGGGTACTGAGTTGAGAATACCCAAAAAACTCAGAAATAAAGGGGCAACTTGTCGACCACGGTCAAGTTGGGATCCGCTTCTGACCCACCAGTCAAAGCGCATGTTTCTAGCGCGTCAGTGAGGACCCACTCTTGCTTCATGCTTCCATCCCACCCTGTCAAAGCTGGTTTCACTCCTTTCACCCGGGGGGAAAAGAAACAGCCGATTTCACTCTCGCCCTATGATATACTCAAAACTCCTGTCATCCTTGTTTCACATGGACTTCGATATTTTTAACTAGTTTACAGGCATTAAAAAATAGGTAAGAGTGGTTGGTTTGTATCTATAAAATGATAAAAATTGACAATTTTTAAAATTATTTTTAATTAAATCTTATTCTAATTATTTTTTATTTCTTTCTTATATAATCTCTCTATAGTACAGTTAATAACAAATTTTGTGAAAAGAAAAATTTAATGCAATTGATTATTTATAAAATATCTTGTATTTTGGATCAACACTGGTTGGTAGAAAATGTTGTGTTGTTCGAATGGGATGGGGTATTAATTTTTTTACTCCATCCCACCACAAATTTTATTTCAGTAATTTTTTTTCCTTTCTTCCCGAGTTTTCGTTTTGCCAACTTTTTGAAGTACAGATGTTTAATATTTTGTTATCCATGCTTCTCAATTGTTAGGCTTTATGCAATTTGTTTAATGTCGTATTTGGCCAAATCTAAAGGTATTTATTTAAAAAAAAAAATCTTTGTGATGTAAGAAGAAAACAGAAAATTGGAAGTTACTATCGCTCAAATCATTTCCCAGATTATTTTAATGAACATCTGACTTGTTCAATGTATACATACCTTTTCAGTAATCCATGTCCAGCAAGGTTAAACAGACTTAATTTCTTGTGTTCATGACTTTCTGTTTATCACACTTCAATTGTAATTCTAAACCATTTAAATCAAATTGCAATTATATAAATTAGTTTATATTTTTAAAAATTATGATATCAAAATTATCTAATTCAATTAAACAATTCAAAAATGCAGGGATCCCCCAGAAGTCATTTGAGCCTGATGAGGGTATACGTGAATAATGAAATTTTCTTAAAATGGTCTTACTTATAGTTTTTAAAATCAACTAATAATAATGGCATATGAACTGTAAGTGACACAAGTTAAAGGAAAGGGGGAAAATTCACTACTTAAATATAGAATCGATCATTTGTGTCCAGGTGTTACGTTACCTCTAATAAATTGAGAATTGAAAAAAGAAAATTGTTCCACGTAAATTGGCATGGAGTATAATCAATAATCAATATCAATAATTAATTAATTTTGCATTTCTTAAGACGAGTGTGTAATTCTGACGGGGGCGATTACGAATTTACGATCACACGTAAAACAAAGGAAGCCTCTCATGTGAAAGGTGGGCATGATGAGTAAAGACAATCCCTCGGCAAGCCGCTCAACAAGCACGTGGACTTCACCTTCAACGTAAGGCTCATTAGATGGAAGAATCGGGATCATTGATTGGTCCTGCGAGGCGGCTACCATGTTCTAGAGTGGAGCGTGGACTTCAACCGCCTCGATGCTTCAACCCGCACACAACTTCTCAGCACACAGCCCATAGCCGAAATTTCCAGATTCAGACCCACTGGCATCAACCCACCTAAATATCCATCCTATTTTTTTCTATCCCTATCGTCTCTCTCAGATTACCCGCTGTGTTTTCTTTTTTCTGAAACTCTTAATTCTCATCCTCTTCGCAATGATTGAAATCACAGGGCAAAAAAAAAAAAAAAAATCTTTCTTCATATCATCCTACATCCAGGTACGGAGGAATAAACAGGAATTGAGGAAAAAAATCCATTTACCACGCGCAACGTAACAGTGGCAAGCAATCAGATTGAGAGAATCGTGATAGCAGAAAATATCAACATGATAACACACAACTGCTACTTTCAGCAGCAAATTAACACAGACTAGTAATCTTATCTTTCTTTCTGCCCGCGTTCGGATAACAAATACGATTAAACTCATGAGCTATCACGCACGCAAAGTGATTTCTTTGATACCTGCGCTTCCTGAAACTTGTCATTTTTTTCCAATACCAATCGTTGAAAACCCAAGGCCAACCAAGAAACACAATAACTGTTCCTTTTTTTTTTTTTTCAATAGAAGGAAGGAAAGGAGGATGATTGTGAGTAGTGGTATTAACTGCTCTTTCTGGGTTTGCTTTTCCGCCTAGCTCTGCTTCTCGAAGGCTCGCTTTTTGGGTCCTTTGAGAACTGTGTGCATGCCGATGATGATCCCTCTTGCTGCTGCGCATAACGTTGTTGCTGTTCCTGTTCTTCTCCCACGCCGATTTTGCCTTTCTTCGACGAGCTTTCTGAAACTTCAGCTCTACTTCCTGCTTGTTCTACAATTTCTTCTTTGCTTATTTCAGTTTTCTCGGTGATCTTCCGAGGCCTACCTCTTTTTCGAGGGGTCTGAGGTTGATTTTGTTGCTGAGTCTGAGGCTGCTGGGTGTCATCTCCCGTCGACGAAGCTTCAGCTATTGCTACCGATAGTTCTTTCGTTTTTTGTGGCTTTTTCTTACCCATAACCATAAATTTTTTCTCTCTTATCAATAACACGCCCAAAGCTCCAATATTTCTATGCCCCACTCGCTATTTCTGATTCCTAGATCATCAGTCTTCTAATATCATCAAAATCAAATCCGTAACACCAGAGTCCCTCTATAGATTCCAAAAAACTAAGAAAAAGAAAGCAAAGGAAAGAAGCGCGGCAATACAGCAGATATTTCTTTTCGCAAAACCCTCGGTGTTTCCTCTCTCTCTCTCTCTCTCATACGCCCCCTCCCCCCAACTCAAGAAGCAAAAAGCAAGAAGACCAAAATCTTTGACCAGAATCCAGGGTCGGGGAGCGACGCTATTAATTAAAGCAGCCCCCCGGTCTCATCTATATAGCATAAAATGACATAATAAGCAATAAATACAGGCTTTCAATTTCATTGGAGCACAAATAGAATAAACAATTCCTAAAAGCTCAGAAGCTATCTTTCCTTTTCTTTTTGTATGTTCATTCCACCCATTCTCATATACACACAAGTATCATAACGCTTCAAAATAGATTTAGAAAAGAGACGTAGCTAACCTACCCAGGGGAGTGGGTGTGTGGGTGATAGCGATTAGTGAGAGAGCAAAGCATCGAGGAGAAGACTGCCACAAAGAAATATATGGAAGAAGAAGAAGAAAATAAAGCAGGGAGCAGTAACCATGGTTAAGAGTATGTGTAGTGGACCAAGGTGGGCGATGTGAAAAGGGCATGTGGGTATTTTAGGAGGAGGAAGGGGTAAGGTTTGGTGTATTGTAGCAGTCAGACTCAGACTGACCTTTTATGTCGCTTCCCGGGTTTCGCGTCCCTCTCTCGCTGTCACTGTTTTAAAAATTGGACCGACCGGTCGGACCGTCGATCAGTCTAGTTTTCAGTTTGATTTAAAGAAAAAAATTATTTTAAAAGTTGAGCCGGGTTGAGCCGTTTCGAACTGACGGTAGGATCAAAAACTGGGGGTCGGATCGAGAATCGGATCCGATTTTTGGACTGTTCAAAAAAAATTTTATTTTTTATCAAATTTTTTTTAAAAAAATGACTAATTTTTTTAATCGCTTGATATTATATTGTATCGTATGGCTTGTTAAGTCGTGATAAACTTAAAATATTTAATTTTTTAAAGTTAAATAGCAATTTTATATGTATTTCTTATATTTAAATTATTATATACATATATAATTTTTTTTAATTTAATTATTACGTCACCGGTTAGACCATGCGAATCGTGAACTGCTGACTTTTCCAGTTCAATGTCCGATCCAGTTCTGAAAACATTGCTCGTTGCCTTAACCTTTAATTCACAGGGTCCCTCCCTCCTGCGGAGATCACACTACTGTACCTCTGCTTCTTCGGCTTCACCTCCATACAACCATGCTATATTATTCTCATTACTCGCAATCATCAAAATCAAGTCATTCTCGGGTCTAATACAATATGGATTACGGAGATGCTCGTCTCTTGCCTTTCTGTGGGAATTCCGTGATTGCATTTGGACCACACGCCTTCCTTCAATTCTCAGTGCCCTGTAAATTTGTCCATGTTGTCTTCTTCCGCTCCTATTTGGAGAACCAACAGTTACACAACAGACCAGCTTATGGTTTGGTATAGTGCCGGGTGGGTCATCCCCCCACCCCTTCCAAAAGGCCCCTACCTCAAGCTGTCCATTTCTTATGTGCGCAATTAATAAACATTGCTGTGTGCTCTGCGATCGCTCGTGGGGTGACCATAATAATAATGATAATAATATCATTATTATTTATTGCAGGAGATTTGGTGCCCATGAGCTCTTCTAAATAATTCGCTTCCTCAGCTCATGAACTATATTATTTTAAATGCAGGCAGCTAGAGCGCGTTGTTTGGAATAGTCAGCAGACAAGAGAAGAACTTTTCTATGCATTATTCTTTTTAGCGGATGATATGCTTTTGAAGACTTGAGATGCAAGTTTTGTAATAGGTTACATATGTATTATATAGTCATGAAATGTCAAGGGGCATATAGAAAACGCAGGTTTATTGGTTGCGCGACAAAAGACAATATCTTAATAGAATATGTGAAGGGGAAAGTTAGTCCGTCCGAGGGAGGACCACCAAATAAATGAGTCAATAATGATAAGGCTTGGTTTGCCCTAGAAAGTTAAAAGCACGTCGAAATGATATTGTTTCTGGGATCTAGCCATGCGTAAATAATTCTCGGAGCCTAAACCCACACAGGAGCCTGTAGTGCTTCTGAACCTATAATCCAAACTAACATGTCGCTCAAACATCTACGAGGAAATTGATGTTAACTATTATTTAAACGTAATATGAGTGGAGGATTAGTCCGGACTTGTGATGACAATTTGGTAAGTGAAAATCAAACACAGTGATCTTCTTCTTGTCTGTCTCCCGCTCTCTCTCTTCTTTCCATTACCATATATAGTAATCCATCCATTATTGAGTTAATTATTTCAGGATGTGTTGGGTTGCTACCTAAAAATATATAACTCTAATAAACCACCATATTCCAAACTTGTTCATTAAAATTTAAGTAAGGAGAATTAACACGACAACTTGTCTGTAAGGAGTCGAATTATAACTTCTGATGATCAGAGGACAACATCCCGCTTCCATGAACGAGCCACGCCATTGTCACCGCACCGCGAATTCGGTGACAAACAGAAAAAGAAAAGAAGAGAATAAAATATAATTTGTTTGGAGAATGTTGAAAAAACTTGCATAGATAATTGCATTCATTTTTTTTTTTTTACAAATGTTCTTATTAAATGAATTGTATGAAGGGAATAATAAAAGAAAGGGATTAAGAGTAATTAAAATAAATTAATTTTAATTAAAAGATAATATTGGAAAATAGTCATAATTTTTATCATTTTAATGATATAAATTACTTTTAATCATCTCTCTTATTTTATTATTTTTAAAAAATAATTAAAATTAAAAGTTGTTTATAAAACAAAAGGACGGCATAGAAAAGAGAGGCTCCGCCGCCGGAGCTGGAGGGACCAGGATGATAATGGAGGATGTGGGAACTTGAGGTGGGTCCAGTTTATCCTGGCCCTAGATGCGAATCCCAGAAAATCTTGTACCGTCCGGACGGTGTTGAATCTGGTGCGAAGGGAACACTCTCCTCTGATAACGCCTCCGCCGGCTTGAGGCTGACACGTATGGTGCAAGGAGCCGGAGGTACCGAGGCAGTACGTAACGGGGAGCGTGGTCAAATATTATTTATGGGGCAAGCGAGAAATTGCAAGGTAGGCTCCATTCAGCCCAACTTCAATTATGACGCCTTTCGCTCCCCGACAACCTTCGTCTTCGTGGGTTCGACGCACATCATTTTATTTCACAAATCCCTTCACCTCCTATTCTCACCGCCCCTGAATCCTTTTAAACTTTTGTAAAGTACAAGCATTTGTTCTTGATTTACAATTTAGTATATATAAAATTTTTTATCTTATTTTTGTACTTATTAACCTAAATATTTAAGTAAATATATGTCTTATTTATTCATTATAAAGTGTGTTGATAATTAAAATTAAGAGAAGAAAATAATATATATTTTTATGAAAATGCCAACTTCATTAGTATGCAAATTTTTTAAAAAAATTGTCTATATTTTAGATCAAAAGAACTATAATAGTATTATATATATTTTATCCACTGTTATATATAAAATATTTTTAATCAAATCTCATGTATTAATAAAAGTTTATTATTTGATTTTTCCGGCTAGAAGTTCATTATTTTGATTGAAAGCATGTAAAATTATAATAATATTTTAATTTTGCTCTAACAATATCATAATTAATATCATAATAGTTCACAATTAATATCAATATCATAGCAGTGGATAAAATATAATTCATATCTCTTCCCTTTTTCACTTGAAATGAGTGTTAAATTATTCCATTATTAAAAAATATCATAGCATCTCTGACATTTACCAGCAAAATAAATTTATAAAAAATATTTTGCATATACTGAGGAAGGGAGTAAATATTTATCCTACCACTCCTGGCATTCCGTTATGGAAACTAATCCGCCAAACAAAAGCTTCTATATATTCCTTCATTCTCCTCCCCTCTCAATGTCGGTTCAAGCACTTGGCATGTGGAAGACTGAACGGATGATTATCCTCGACACCAACATGACAGTCAACCATTTGACTCTATGTATCCCTTCCATGGTGCTTTTATTCTCAGTTTACCATATGCACAAAATCTTCTCTCAATACGTATTGTTTCGCCAACTTTATTGGCCTCTTTAACTTTTTTTTTTTCTCCCTTGGAGGGAGAGAAAAAAGTGACCAGTCACCAGCGTATACGCGTAGTTTCATTGAGTCTAATCTTAAAGCGGGTGGGGAAAAAAAATTGATTACTATTGTGTGTAGGGCAGGTCGGTAATGTTATAAGTTTAATTTGCAAAATACAAATCTAGCATGAAAGTATTAAATTAAGATGTCTTAAAGTTTAAATTGAATCATAGAAATCCAAGATTTGAAAAACAGAATGTAAATTTTACTAAATTTTAATTGCAAATATAAAATTAAATCTTCTTTAATCCCCATATTCGTCATCCAAAGACAAGGTACTCAACCTTTCAAAAGCACTGAAACAGTATGAGCTTTTTGGTAGAAAGTATGAGGTTAACTAACCTGATATAGTTTCGGGACCCAAAAAAAAAATGATAAAGTCAAGCAAAAGAAAGAAAGAAAAGTCTTGTAGACTGGTTCCTCCTTGGCCCTCCTTTGGTCAGGGTTTTAAACTCTAGTCCCAAAGTGCTTTTTTTTTTTTTTATTTTCCCAATTGTCTGGACTCAATAAGAGGAGGCTCTCCTGGGTGAATAATACTCCCATGGTACTTGTATCTCAGATACAAAAAATGAAAAATTATATTTAAGTCTTATATAAAAAAGATATTATTAAAAAAATTTATAAAATACTCTCAAGTTTTAAGTTTTTCATATTTACAACTTATCTTTATAAATTATTTTTTTATAAGTTGTAAATAATTGTTATTCAATTGTCAATACCTTTAATTAAGTTGTAAATGGGTAAAATTTAAAATTTGAAATATTTTGTTAACTTGATAAGATCTCTTGATAATAAATTTTTTCTTGTGGAATTTAAATGTAATTTTTCTTACAAAAAAAGTGCACCAACATTATCAAAATGTCCATTTAATTTCCACTTTTTTCTATCTTTTTTTTGTTGGATACAAAAGAGGGCAAGCCCGACGGAAATTAAATAGGATGGGATTGTGATCCCAAGTGCTCAGCATCTACAATGTCACTTTTTTCTATCTCATGTCCATTATACCCGCCCTAACCTGTGTCGATGAGTGCTCTCATCAACTTTATAGGTCGCTGGTCAAAAAATTAACTTTAACAGATCTCACTCTACATCCTATCAATCAATGGGCTAAGCTCACTCTGTCTCCAACCTCCCCGCAGGCCACAGTAAGGATCCACCGAAATTCAAACACCATAGCTATATTTTGGACCAAATAAAAAAAACACGGTTTAATTATGAAAACAAAGATGGACACAAATCCTCCCACAAGGGTCACGATGTTTCAAATTCTTACTACGGGTACGAATTATACGGAATGAAAGAAATAAACAATTATATGAAAATATGTATTTTTCCATCACCATCTTATTAAGGTGGTATTTACTAATCACGATGTTTAAGATAAATCACAGGCGCAATTTGCCATGTATCCTTCAACGAATTAATGAATGTAAATGTCCTCTATACATACTACATACGATATATAGAGTGACGTGCTAGCATAATGTTCATCATTTCCATGTATTGATGTTGTTTCATTCGCAAATATATATATATATATATATATATATCACAATCATTTTTTTTATGTGAAAAGATAGCGCCGTCTTGATTTACAGTACACACCAAGTTTGTCAGGGATAATAAAACAGTTAACATGTTTTTATCTGTTATAACATGTTAGCCTTCTAGTTCCAGATTATTGGGCTATGATGATGACATTCGACTGTAGGTGGATAGATTGACATTAGAAACTAGAAAAGGATTAAAAGCCACAAGTCTTGTTGTTCAACAACACCAGGGTTCAGGGTTATAAACTTGGTCGGGTCTTGTTCACATCATTTTATGATATTCTCATCTTGTCGGACTACGGTACCATATTGAAAAGAGTGACGACTAAGAGCATGGTTGGGGTGACAGACGCTTTTGCTTCAAGCAAAACACATGAGCAATCTCGAATAGCGAGATACAGTGAACACTACAAGGCTAATCTAAGGAAATTTGAAGTGGTTAAAAGGTGTGATTGTGTGAAAAGATGAAAATGATAAGGGTTGGCGTGGTGTTGCAGCCAAAGTCTGAAAATTTACTCCAGCATGCTGTCACGGATGATATTTTCGTGACCGTGTAAAGACCAAGGTAATGAACGGTCCGCTGGTTAGCCTCGCACAATATGGGTAAAGGGGGCGACATTAGCATTGGGGGTGTTCTGCCTCAGTCTTCGGACTGTGTGCACAACTGGTCGGGGGCTAGTGCTGCCTCCCTGATGAGCCCATGGCAGGGCGAAACCAGTGTGATCCGTACATGGTAAGGCTTGTCCTGAGGATTATGGGGTCCTCCAGGACGCCGCACGGGCGCTGTGTGCTGCGCCAGACTCTCAGCCCGTGACAGAGTGGTATCAGAGCCGGACGTACTTTACTGCCGTGTGTGCGTGGGGTCCCACGTTGGGACTGGTCGACCTCGGCACCGCTCCAGAAAGGCCTCCGAGCAGGTGGGTCTAAAAGTGGGGACTCGGGCGGGATGGTTGGCCGTTGTCAACTCCACTCCTGTTGGCTCGCGGGTGTGAGTGGGTCCGAAGAGTGCAGGACTCGGGTGGCCACTCAGCAAGTAAGCTGATGTGTTTGTGGCAGTACTGTACGTACGATCCTTGGGCGGAGTTGTTCTCCCCTAGCACGAGGGCGTGCTAGATTGGGTGTGGGAGAATGTCACGGATGATATTTTCGTGACCGTGTAAAGACCAAGATAATGAACGGTTCGCTGGTTAGCCTCGCACAATATGGGTAAAGGGGGCGACATTAGCATTAGGGGTGTTTTGCCTCAGTCTTCGGACTGTGTGCACAACTGGTCGGGGGCTAGTGCTGCCTCCCTGATGAGCCCATGGCAGGGCGAAACCAGTGTGATCCGTACGTGGTAAGGCTTGTCCTGAGGATTATGGGGTCCTCCAGGACGCCGCACGGGCGCTGTGTGCTGCGCCAGACTCTCAGCCCGTGACAATGCGCACCCCTTTTAGGGAATAAGACATAAATGCGGAACAAAATACGTGGCCTCTATCCGATAAGATGACATTTTCATGTCAGAAGGCCCATTTCCCTCCCAAGTCTCGTTTACATGGGTCTCCATCCTGCTCTTTCATGTGCTCAATATTTTTTTCACAGTATACTGTCATTTTCTGATTGTAGAAGTTAACAATGAAAGTAGTTTTTTTATTTTAAAAAAATTAGATCAGATATTCTTGTGACTCTTGATTAATAATATTTTTAAAAGTTTGATAAATGATAGAGCACAATAACGTTTTATAATTCATGTAGCTGATCCCATCTAATGAGATAAAGGCTTGTTGTTAATCTTTATTCTTGTGACTCTTGAATAAAAGCTGTAATTAAAAATGATAATAATAATAATACTTTCATTTTAAATTATAAGATAATTCAAAAACAAATTTGTCTTAAAATATAAAATAATTTAAAAAAATAAGATTTTATTAATAATGTTTTTTTAGTGAAAGAGAATTAAAATTATATCACAGTATAATATTTTTAATGGTTTATAATTTTATTTTGAGAACAAAATTTGCAAAGTATCATTATTTTATATGAGAATCTTGGCTCTGTGGACATTAAAAATAGAGTTCTCAAAAATTATGGATGGAATTTTTAAATATTTTAAAATATGACCTATTCACAAAATCAACTGAAGGTGATTTTTAAAATAAATATAAAACACGTAGCAATAACTTCCGTATAAACTATGCCAGGAATATATCTCATATAACCGAATGATTTTAAAATTTAACTAAATTCTTAACCTTTAGCTAATTGAATCGATTTCGTGCATACACAACTATCTTATTTCTTTCCCTTTTACAATCATTCATTTCTTTACTTGCCCCATGAAGATCACTGTCAAATATTTCTCAATAGCATTATCTAATACCTGCAGAACTAATAATTAAATTTTGGTTTCTAGAAGTTGAACAGTATGTCAGGATTTATTATCTATCGTTCACTGTCTTTATATTACTCCGTAATATCTTCACTAAATAGTTGCTCATTTGTTTATAATTTATGACTTGTTTTCATTAATTATGAAACTTTGTTTGAATTATTACAAAAAAACACAATTCATTCTCTCATTGTTTAGGATTTTTTATTTTATTAGTTTAAGTATTTGATTCTCTGTGATAAATTAGGAGTTTAGAATTTTTTACAAATTGTATTTGACCCGTTTTGGGTAAATGATCATGCATATTACCAATCTGCGATACTACATCATTGATATACGACTACGTGTCAATAATAAAAAAATTTATGTTTGATTATCTGATTATGTTGTTCAGCAATATTATATCGGTAAAAACTTACCAACACTATTTTATCTTATAAATATGAGGATGTTTAATCTCATCATTTCTTATGATTGAAAATGAGAATCGAACAACAGTTATATCAATGATTCATACCTTGAAATGCTTGTGGAAGATTTTTGCTTCACAAGTTCGTTAATGATAAAGCTTGTTGCTTGCCTATGATCATCGCGCATGACATCAACAGCACAAGTATGGTTCCTAATATACCTTCTAATGACCCAAGCCCACCCAAGCTCGAGTAGAAGAAACTGTTGAGGCCTACACATAACATTTACAGCCATTAACACTGCAAGCAACAAAAGCCTCTGACTATTCAACTTGAGAGTTTTGAATTCAAAATGATCCTCTTTATGGCTAAAAGTTGCAAAAAATTTTAAACATCTAAAATGGTGAAGAATACATCTTCCTCTTTAATATCATTTATTTGCAAAAGCTCATCGACTCCACTACAATGCTTATTATTGATAAATGTAAAAGAACATGAAGTTAAGGAGCTAACTCCTTCATGGTAAGGTTCAAACACTTTTTGTTTATACAGAAGTCCATTGGAAATAGAGACAAGCAATTGAAAGTTAAAGAGATTAAAATTTCTCAATAAATTAAAATATCATATCAAAT
Source organism: Prosopis cineraria (assembly GCF_029017545.1). NCBI lineage: Eukaryota > Viridiplantae > Streptophyta > Magnoliopsida > Fabales > Fabaceae > Prosopis > Prosopis cineraria. The sequence continues at coordinate 1,727,834 of NW_026555333.1, forward strand.
CATTGTTATTCTTAACATCTAAAATGCTATATGTTAAAGCCCTAATATTAAAACAAACCATCAATTTGATCTCATAACTTGCATTCAACGATAATTTCTCATAGACAATTTCCAAGACGTTAAGATATAGAGTTATATCTTCCACGAGCATTTCAAGATACGAACTATGGATGTAATGGCTGTTCAAATATCATTTTTTATCATAAGAAATGATAAGATTAAGTATCCCCGTATCTACAAGATAGAATGGCATTTGTAAGTTTTCGCTAATATAGTTTATATATCATTGATATACAATAGTACATCACTGATATACTATCATAGATCAACATAATCAGACAATCAAACATAAATTTATTTATCATCGATAGATAGTTGTATATCAATGATGCAGTATTGCAAATCAGTAACACAAAAAATACAATCATTTGTCCAAAACAGATCAAACACAGTTTGTAAAAAATTCTGGACTCTTAACTTATCACAGAAAATTAAATACCTAAATTAATAAAATAAAAAAATCATAAACAATTTAAGTCTTCATTCATTTGCTTTGCTCCTTCATGTTCAGGGTCCTCATGCATTTGCAAAAACCACAGCACTATAATTTTAAAAAAACCACCACACTATAATTTTAAAAGGACAGTTTTATCAATTATTTTTTAAATAAATGTTAAAAAGTCATTATTCAAATTTTTAAAAAGTTGGGCTATTATTTTTAATTGGTCATATAATATAGGTTAAATTTGTAAAACTCCCCTGTTCTATTTTGTTGGTATGTATAAATTTATTTAAATTGTCATTTAAATAATTTTATTATTTGGGATGAAGTATTATGTGTGTGTGTATAGCATATGCTTTCCGTTCTCGATAACACGGCGAATGTTTTCTCTGTACGTGAGTCCCTGGGTCACGTCCACTACCTCAGCCGCGAGTTGGATGTCCAGTATCAAAAGCGTTGAGCTCGTAAGTCGACATGACAGCGTTCTGGAAGGTATTTTCTTTCAAGAATCTGATTAAATATCTTTGTGGCAGGGAAAGAACGCGGAATCGTAATCAGATGTGGTGGATCAACGATTTGCATGGTTAGAACTTGCTTGTGGTCATCCGCCATTCTCTAGCAAAGTGATGCTTGGCTGGTAGCATGACGTGTATGTAATTTGCTTTATTCGCCGGTAATTTTAAGCGGATCGCTGGAAATGCTTAAACAGTGCTTTCATGGAAAATAGTCAAAATACTTACACTGTCTCCCTGCTTATCCTTTTATTTTCACCCATGCTCTATTCTTATTTGAACCTTCTACAAAACCGAATAGACTTTCTTCTGGTTTTGCTGTATGTGGATTACTGGTCGGTATCCTTCTCTCTCTATTATCTCCCAATTATCAGTACCTTGAGGATAATGTATTTTGCTAGGATGCCTATTCCGTCCTCCCATAACGAAATTTTAATTATTTGGGAGGACGGGGCGCAAGAGGAAGCCTCCCCCCCCCCTCCCAAAAAAAAAAAAAAATGGAAAATCGGCATTGTACCGAGAAATAACTTAACTTGTATAAGTTTTTCCCCTTGTCATTTTATCCTGTATGATTTTTGCTGAACAAACTGTGTTTTCCTGCATTTGCCCTGTCTCTCTTCCCGTCCCCCTTCTCCCCTCTTTGCTCCTAGCCCCCCACCCCCACTTTTTCAATTTTTTTTTACTGTAATTTTTTTTTAAATTTTTTTATTGGCTTCTTGATTACTCATTACAAGCGACCTTTCTTAAACGTGAGGGTCTATTTCTACACTGTATTGCTAGTAAAACGTGTGCTGTTGCAATGCATCGTTTTACTCTGCTGATTAGTACAGTGATAAGGTTTGGATCCGTACTTTGAAGTCTCTATCTGTGTATATTTCATTTCTTATTTCAAGTTTTTTATGGTCTGTAAGATTTTATTGTTTTGACAGTGTAATCATCTTATAATCTGTTGACAGGGAAACGGGCTTTCATTGGCAATCAAAATTCAGATGTCAACTTTAATGGGTTCAGTGATGCTTCGGATCTCTTAGAGGATTTCAGTCATTTTGTGCCTGAGATATGGAAGTTCCTAACAATGGAGGTGCTGATCACAGAATTCAGATTATTAAAAGCTCTCCTTATAAACCTCGTGCCAATCTATCATCAGCTTGGTTTGACCTGAGAGTTTTTTGTGTGAGAAATAGCAATTTTCAGGTGGATGAATCAACCCCCGAGTTTCTCACTCTTAATCATATCCCTTGAAACCCTGATACACTTTTAGACTTAAATGGTGTAAGTAGCAGCATGTGCTCGGATGGGCTGTCTTTAGTTCTTAGAAGAGACCGGGTAGATAAGAATTCTGAAGAAACGACCTTTGTGAGCACGGATAGTATACGGTTGACAGGAAGCATGAAATTTGATGTTTATGATAGAGAGATCGTATTCTTTCGGCAGTTCTGGAGATGTCCAATGGTAATGGTTTCGCTGGGGAATCAAACTTCAACGCAAAGCAATGGAGCATGAGGTGTGAAACCGATATCACTGCTAGTACTGGCTTCCTCAAGGAAAAAAATGTTAGTAGCCCCAAGATACTAGTCCGACCATTGAGGTCTATGTTGCAAGCTGCTTCTCAGGAGCGCCTATCATCTTAGGCTAAGATGCTACAGATCAATTTCCAGAAGAAGAAGAATAGGAGATGTTCGTCGAGCGCCATTCCAGAATATGATACGACTGATTGCCAGAGAGATGTATCTGATAGACTCGATATACAAGTACAATGCCTGACAGCTTTAGATATAAATAGCTGGAATTATGTGATATTTTAGCTTGATGTTCTAATTATTATATCTTTCTGTTGGACATCTCAAGTAATTTCCATTTTCTATATTGCTCCAATTTCGTTCTGTGAGAGTTATTTATGATTGAGACATCCTTTAGTGGATAAAGATTCTGTTCAACGTATGCATGTTTTGGCCCCATGTTTATTCCTATCCTGAAGCATTTTCTATGCCTAGTTGCTCACTACTTTCTCTCGACATCATCGAGGTCTAAGAGATGCATCAAGTGGATCATGCTCTGATGGAGGGAAATTATACTGCTGATTATCTTAACAAGTGGCCTTTGGTTTATTTCAATGAATATATTGTCTTGATTTTCTTCCATAGGATTCGAACTCTGAATGCTTCTCTTGATCAGGCACTGCTTTTTAATGTTTGATAAAATCTCTGTCAAGTTTAACGGAAGATAGAATTAAATCTCATCGTGCAGGTGTCACATGATGTTGAGGCACAAGTTTTAAGTTGTGGCCCTCATGGGGACTCCGCTACGGGAGCCACTAACTTGCCTCAATATTCTGTGGCTGTGCCTTATATTTGCTGGTGCCCAATTTATTAGGAAGTGCTCATTGTAGATTTATAGCCTCAGCCTCTAACAACTATAAAGTTTGCGATGTGTGGACAACGTGCGTGGGTGACCCCTGTGCAAATTGGTTGCGCTTCCAGCTAAGTTGGGCACCTCATGTATCCTGATTGGGTTTCTTTTTTAATCCTCTTTTCTGAAAATGCATATTGAATCTGGGAGTGTGGCAGTGACTGATTCTTGAAAGTAAACTTATTTTTAATAATTATCTCACATCCTTGTGTTGTTCGGCTGAGTTTTGCAGTTGTCTTGCATCAGGGTCTGTGTTAAGAGGGATCATTAATATATTTTGTCTAGCGGCAGTAAATTTCAATTTCTATCATTCGGTGTAATTTTCTCATGATTCGAAATTGAATCTATGCACAGGACTTTTTTTTTTTGGGCCAGTCTATCATGAATAGTCAATGTTACTCAAAGGACAGTCTGCTAAAAAAGCTCACTTCCGTCATTCAACACCTTCTCATGTCCTAGGTTGAAATATTTGCTATGGTGACTAGACCACACCAATGGTTGCATAAAACATGTTTTCGTCCTGTGTGAATTCCCTTCAATTAAACTATCATATTAATGCATCATCTGGATCATGATCTCCGGGGATGAGTTTCCGTGTAGCTGGGGGATCCTCGTGGTTTCATGGGAACCTTTTTTTGCTATGTTCCTTCTGCAAGATGGTAGAAGTTTGGGTGACCAATTTGCTTGTGACATCCATCTCCCCCCCCCCCCCACTCTTATAGGTAGCTGATTTCAGAAGCTTCAAACCAGAAAACGAAGGTGATTACAGCAGCATGTACTTGCAAAGAACAGGATATATGGATGGCGAAGATAGTGAACTATCGTGGTTCAACGCAGGCGTACGAGTTGGTGTTGGAATCGGGCTTGGCATCTGTCTAGGCATTGGCGCAGGGGTTGGCTTGTCAGCGCGCTCTTACCAAGCAACTACCCGTGTCCTACACAGGCGCCTCGTATAGCCATTTGGTAACTGCCGTCCAAAAACTTGCTAGTTTGATAGTTCCTCTGTTCATAAGTAATCGTTCTTTTGCTGGTCTTGTATCTGATCTCGTTATTCCTCGCAAGCCTACAGAGCAAGAAGCTATGCTTCTTTTGAAGGGTATTACAATAGATGGTTAATCTTTTTCGCTGTAGTTCAGTGTAACAGATTGTGTGATTTCGAAGATCGAGTGAAAATTGCATGACATGCGTTCAAATCTGAATGTATGATGGTTCTCCACAAGCTAGATCAAATTAATTCGTATTCTGGCCAATTGACATGGCAGCTTTTACAGTTCAGTACATTCTGTAGTCAGAAACATACATGTATTGATAGTAATTAACTGGATTGAGTTCGATGGACCGCAGTAATTTATTTTCTTTTTTCGGGACCATCAAATAAACTAGCTTCTTTTCGCGACCACCAAATAAACTAACCTCTTCGTTTATGAGAAACAACTGTTTGGTACCAGAAACGTGATGGACCAGTAACTAATCTCCACTCAAGTTTAGGCACTGAGCTGGCCAGCACCAACGTGGCTTGAGAGGCTGTCTTCAGTTCCCCAAAACGCAGCGGATTTTAGATCGTCCTGAGTCATTAATCTAGAAAATTCCTCGTGGTCATACTTCATAGTAGCTTTTCCCCCAAATTCCACAGGAAGATTTTCCTCATCAAAATACGACTTCATGAGATCCACGCTTTCTTTATCTCTGGGGTACACGAACCTGGCCTTCTCAAGCGTCTTGTTATCCAGGAAGTACTTGATTATCTGCATATAATGACACCATGAAAACAAGGGCTGTAGCAATGTGGCCCATGTTTATAGAATGCGAACACTGAAAGCAAACCTTAAAAAAGGCTTCAAAAGCCAGAGGAGGATTGTAAAGAAATGCTATGGCAAGCCTATCAGGATAGTGATTTTGCATAACATTAATAAACTCTCTGGATAGTCTGATAGGCATACTCTTGGTGAATGACCATCCAGTGAAGTCTATCAACCATGCCATCTGCTCTTGACCTTGTGGAAAGTTGAGCACCGCATTTTCCAGAAGATACACGCTAAATCGTATCATATTTTCAACTGAAGATATTTTCTGCAAAAATTCATCGGCACATTCATTTCTCAAGCGGTCAGGAAGTTTAAACTTGGAACCTGTCGTCCAACTCTGGATATAATACCTGAATTGCAGCCCCAGCTCTAAATATGAGAACGGTCCTTCCTAGTCGGTCATGAAAACTTGCTCTGTATATTATCCCTCTCTCTCCTTCGTTTGCAACCTCATGCTGATAAAATAATAGAGTATTTATTCAAGATTAAATTTTCACAGTAATCACTAAGGAGTGTTGAACTCATCATACCCAGCGAATTTCCTCAGGCTTGTAGGTTGTTCTCCACTCCAGTGTGTGCTCCAACATCTTCTTGGCCTTCTTTACATTCCAATTGTTAACTTCCAGATACCCCTTCAAACAACCATCAGAGCAGTACTTTAAGCTGCGTCCACATAAGGACCCAATCGCAGCCTTGAGCTCCTCAATCTGCGTCAACAAACAACAAACATGGCATTGGAGAACTGAAGAAAAACCAGAGAGTACCTGCAAGAGCATTACGATTACCTTCGATGCAGTGTAAACCTCGCTGCTTTCCTGGACGTGTTGACCGTTGTTCTGGGACTTAAACATGGTGACGGAAAATTGCTCTAACTGGAAAAAACCAGTGAGAACTACTAGAAAAGGAAGGGAGACGGAAAACGGAATTTGAGAGGGGCCAAAAAAAAAAGAAAGAAAGAAAAAGAAAACCGTGTACAAAAAGTAAAGCCACAGGGAAATTGTTCAGACTAGAAAACCCAGAAGGAGGATGAATACACAGCGTCCAGAAGCTCAAGCAGGGCAGAATATGGACTAACAGTGACGGAGTAATGGGAATCCATAGGCATACAACTAACAGAAATAATAATGAATGTAAAGTATTCTATATTCTACTTAGCGATGCTGAGAAAATTAGGAGAGATCAAGAAGATGTTACTTACTTCGAGTAAAAGAGGAGTCCTTTAAAAAAGAAAAGTGGCACGAGGTAATTTTTTTCAAGAAGAAAAAAATATAGAGTCGGTGATGATGATCACTAACAATGAGAAGAAGAGGGGTCCCTGGAGGAAGCGTAATATATGAGGGAAATATAATGGACAAAGAATTAAAGGCTAGTAAATGGAGAGGAAGTTGCCTTACCAGGGACTCTTTGCTATATCTAGAAGGACAAAAATGTCTTATAGGCACCACAATGCTCTGAAGAGAATTGCCGTGGAGAGTTTAACTTGTGAAGGCGTCGAGTGTTTGTACTTAGCTCTATTCTGGTTTCAACTTAAAGAGAGGCACCGGATGCTAAAAAGATGAGATAGGGGTGAGAAGGATGGAAGGGGTTCCTTAAATGATAGAAGAAGCTGTCGTGTGTGAGGGTGTTTGAGGACTTTGTATGAGAAGGCAAAACCATTTTGAAGTCCGAGCGGGCAGACGAGACTGGTGAGCATTAACTGCACACACTGTAGCCATATCTTTCATCCACCTTATTGGCAGCGACCCTCTCTGAATAAGTAAATAGAGTTAAGTAACCATCCATCGTCCAGCCACTTCACACCCACTCAATGCATCAGTACCATCCCAGTGTGAATTCTCTGTTCATTCTTAGAATATTCCGTAATTTGTATTTTTGAATCAAAATTTTAAATTTATCATTGAATTTTATATTTCGTTTTTTATTATTTTATTATCATGATATTTATTACTGTTGTTGGCGGAGGTAAAGCAAGGATGATTCTCTCTCTCACTCACTCCCCCCCCCCCTTAAAGAGTATGATTTTCTCATTTCAGTCAGCTTTGCTTGAAATCTGAAATTAGGAATTAGAAAATCTCATGAAGTTTACCTTTTGAGGCAAAAGAGAGAAAATTTTATGCTTTATATAAAAATAATAATATGAAAAAAATAAAAAGAAAAAAGAAAGAAAACTTCACATAAATTCATGGGTCTAAACATTAGATGATTTGCTACCTTTGAATGGAGCGATAACAAGTTTGAGGGAAATGGGAAGGAGAAAATATTAGAAAAGAAAACTTCTAAAAATATTAATTTTTAACTATTATTTAGAATCTTCCCTCCTAATGTTTTCCATTTTCTATTTTTCTGTCCATTAGACTAAGGGAGTACGCAAGGAAGTTTGTTTGGAGAACTTTGATTTAAATATGAAGTGTTGTTGGGGAATATGTTTTTGACTTGACTTCACATCACATTTAAAAACGGCCATATATAACCGATCTGGTACAATAGTAAGTTTCTTTATAAGTTGGAAGTCCCTGGGCCAATTACATTGGAGCATTAGTAGTTGCCCTGTGAGTGAACTCAAGCAATATTTTCATTTTTTTTTCTTCGCTTAAAAATTTATTCAAGCAAAACTTTAATTATTAGTCATTTGTTATCTTGAAAAATAAGAAATGAGAAAGATGAGAATAGAGAAGTTGATTTAATGTGAAACAAATCATTTAATTTAAAATAAAAATTTATTTTATTTTAAAAAATTATTAAAATTAGTATAGAATGGTGATTTAAAAATATTATGAACTATGACTACTAACATTTAAAAAAATTACTTTTTTATAATATATTTTTATGATACCATATTAACTTATTTCTATAAAAAAATATGTGATATCTCAATAAAATTAAAAGAATACGCATGACAACAAAATAACAAGTTATTAAAATAAATTCTAATATGCATCCGATCATATTTTATAACTAAAATGAGTTAATTTTTAACTTGCATGAATATAATAATTCATGTGAGAATAGCGGATATTGAAGTAATCAATAATTTTTGGGTTAAAGTGCATATCTATCCTTTAAGTATCACTTGAAGAGCGTCAGGTATACTAAAGAAAAAAAAAAGGTAATGTTGCCTAACTAGTATTTGAATTAGTGTAGTATGGACTTTTTTTTAACCAAAGCCTAATGTTGACCGTTTAATGGAAAGTTTTGGCTTGGAGTTGTGTCGGTGGCACGACACATGTGATCGATGTGGTATAAGTGGAGTGATCTGTGGGGCGTTGACATAGACCAGATGTCATGCATATGAATGAATAAAATAGAACCCTAATATTTTATGAACCAAGAGACTTGAACCTGATAGACAACTCAAAAGAGAGGAACAAAAATGGTCGAGGAGGTTGATGGCAAAACCATCTTTATTGAGTGTGATAGTGCGCAACCGAATCCATTAAAAGGAGGGCGATCGTGCTAAGGCTAAGTGTTGAGGTTGGCTATGAAGGACTAGAGAGGTGTTGCCATTGTGGAGATTTAGCCCCTTAATGGACTTCTTGGAGTGAGAATAGCCTTAAGAGAACATTTTATGACTTCTGTCGACGGATGACAATTGTGTGTTGCGTAACATTCTTAAATTTTAAATTTGAAATTTAAAGTGTAAATGACGGTAAGTTAGTAAACTTGAGCATCTATCAGATTACTTGTGTGATGACTCTATATTTTTATATATTTTGAAGAGCTTTATTAATCTTTTAGAGAGTTATCTAGTTATTTTTGTTTATTTGTCTTGTGTTTAGTGTTTATTTTGGTGTTAGTTAGCTTGTTTTGTAAATATTGTCTTTTTATTTTGTTTTAAAGTGTTTTATTTTGTTAATTTGAGTTATTTTGGATTTTAAAAAACTCTACAAGAGCTTGAAAAAGGTGAAGAAGGAAAATATAATGAATTTAATGAGAAAATTAAATTGTTATGATCACCCGTTATAGCAGTTGCCACAGCAAATTAGTATTATAAGGCAAATTCTGAACCAAAAACAGAGCCTGCTATAGTAGGTTTCATAGTAAAAACGCACAGCATCAATTTTTCTGTCTAATAAAAGAGGAAAACCAAGGTTTTTTTAATGAGGCTTCATTTTTATGTTCTCTGAAGGTCCAAAGGCGATTTTGGAAAGCTTGAGGTGATTTTGGAGCTCAAGAGTAAGATAACTCATCACCATTCATATTTCCATTGAGTTTTTCTTTACTTTTCTCCTTCTTTCTCCTATATATTTGTTTTGATCTCATTATCCTGCTGTTTTGATATTATATTTAGCAATGTGTGGCTTAATCTTGATACTCTAGAGTCCTATGAACTCATCTGCTCCGGTTGTGTCTTGATTTACAGATCACTTTATGATTAATGGATGTTTTATATTTTAATTCCAATTTTTATTTATGTTGCTTTATGATTAGCCACCATTAAGTGATAATTTGGAGGAATGAAATGAACTTGAAAAAAGAATTTCTTTTTATATCATTGAAATTGAATGCTTAGAATTAACTATAATAAATTTGCCTTTAGGATACAAATATACCTAAAAGATCTAAGTGGTTATAAGGGATTTGAACTTAATGCTCTTAATCTAATTTTGGCAAGAAATTGTTTAGTTAGAATTAAGTAGGATTTTGAGTAATTGGAATATATTCAAAATTAATTATAGTGTCGCAGCCCTTAAAACTGAAATTAAAATCAATTTAATCAGTAAGTTAGGTGCAATAGAGCAAATGAGGAATTAGAACTCTCGGGTCTTTCCTAATTGTTTCTTGACTTTATAATGCTTTAAAATCTTAGTTGCCTACTTTATAATTTTTTATTTTAACTTAAATTATTCACCATTATAAGTTGCTTACTTGACTTAAATAAAATCGAGAATTTAATGCCTAATTGCTAATTTATTTAATTCTCTGCGGGATCAACCTTGATGCATTACTATATTACATATTGATCCATACATTTGTAGTGTTCATTTAGTTTTTGTGTGCATCATCGTGTTTTTGGACCATTAATAGGTTTGTTAAACCTTTGAACAACTTTACAAGTATGCTAGTATAATATGTGGGCTGAGTATCTTCTGAAATTTGAGAATAAAGGGGATTCTCTTTATTTCTCTTATTGGAAAAGAAATTCTTTAGTTTATACGAGGCATATAAATATGTGGATATTATGGGGGAGGGTCTTCCTCTTTTAGTGTTGTTTTATGACATGTGACTTATGATGTGAAATGTCCATACGATTTGCATTGCCGCATTGCCCGTGTCGTTACATGAGTGTGATTTTTTTTCTTGCCCATATACATGAACTTTTTTCAATAGTTCAAATAATCAATGAATAATCAAGCATTACTAATGCCTCTCTTAAAAAATCCCATTATTTATTAATATTTTTTAGAATTTATTTGTTATTAATGCATGCCACATCTAGGAGTGGAAAAAGTCATCGATAATCAATCTAGAACGAATACAATTTACAATCATATAATGTCACAATATCCAACTAACCAAAAGGTGAAATGAATTTTTCGTTGCAACTGTCTTTAAGCTCATGGATCATTAAGATTATGCCACGCATGCTTCAAGGAATGAAAATGAGGGACCAGTGGAAAATGCCACATGGAGCCTATCTTGAGGCCTAAACCCTCAAACTTGATTGATCCCTTAGGTAGGTATTCATGTGGAAAGCAAGGACGAGAGAGAAATAAAAAACTCAAAGAAAAAGAGAAAAAACATGGCGACGCAAGAGAGGGAGAGAGATCTGGAGCTCCTCATTCCTGTCTCAGGAATCTCTGAGATTAATATAGGATCCTCTAAATCATCCTCCGCTTCTTCTTCTCCCAATATAATTTCCACACATCACCACTCGAGTCAAAAGGTCTAGTTTGCTTTCTTTCTTTTGTTTTGTTTTTTTTTTCATTTTCTTCTTCCTACATTTCCATCCATGTCTAATTCTGTTATGTGAAATTGATTCCCTCATGTAGGCATTTTCCAAGGTAATTCGCAGTTGGGCCTCAAAGAAGTTTATGTCAGGATGGTATTTGCACTCTCTTTTAATGGATAATTTTTATATTTTTATAATTTTATCGCTTAAAAGTAAATCGTGCATTGAGAATATGGATTTTATTGTCGATACACCAAAAAGCAAAAAGAAAAAAAAAAGATCGATGCACTAGCAATTTAACATTTAAAATGCTCCTACGTATGTTTTGGTATTTAAAATATTGTTTTCACCTTTTCCCTGAGAACTACTTTCAATACTAACTCTTATCTAAAGTGTGATGTGATTTGCAGTGTCATCCTCCTTCCTATGGCTATAACATTCTATATCACTTGGTTTTTTGTCCGCTTTGTGGATGGTTTCTTCTCCCCTATATATAATCACCTGGGGATCAATATTTTTGGTGAGTTATTGGTATCATAGGGCTCGAGTTTATGTCATTGAACATAACTGCACTATTTAGCAATTATTTTAATGTGATCAATGTGAATAATTGACAGGTTTCGGATTTCTTACCTCTATTACTTTCATCTTCTTAGTTGGTGTTTTCATGTCTTCATGGTTGGGAGCCTCTATTCTCACCCTTGGAGAATGGTTCATCAAGAAAATGCCTCTTGTAAGCTATATTTACTGTGCCTTAAAGCAAATAAGCACTGCAATATCCCTAGGTATACATGTCCCCGTATATTCTTCCTTATGTTCAATAACTTGTTGGCTTTGTTGGGGAAAAAAGAGAACAGAAGAAGTTTAATGCATGAATGAACACACTGTATAGATCAAAACTCAAATGCTTTCAAGGAGGTTGCAATCATAAGGCATCCGCGTGTTGGTGAGTATGCATTAGGGTTCATTACTTCCACGGTCATGCTGCAAAGGAACTCAGATGAAGAAGAGCTTTGTTGTGTTTATGTTCCTACTAATCACCTATACCTTGGAGATATTTTTCTGGTTAGCCCAATTGATGTATTGAGGCCTAATCTGTCAGTTCGAGAAGGAATAGGTACGAATTCTTTTTATCAAACAATGTAGAAAACTCATGATACCGCTATTCTCAAATATCCATGTGCTCATCTGCTATAGAGATTGTCATATCTGGTGGTATGTCAATACCTCAAATATTGACTACCATGGGTGCTAAGGCTACTCTCGTGAGAATGGGTTGCTTTGCAAGATCAAAAGTATAATGGTATATTCTTTATTAGAGGCATATTAATATGCATTTATTAGATTAACATTTTTCACTTAATGATTAAGATTTCCTATTTGTGTTTTCTTTTAGGCTTTGCCTCACAAATTTTGGGATTGGTTAACAAGCATGGTTAAGGAGAAGCTTCAATTGATTGAACCCGATAGAATGAGTTAGCAGCAGGCTCTTTTTGATGCATTCATGATGTTTGAAATGGATGTAAATTGATCCTTTCCCTCCATTTGTCATCCACAATCTTGAAATAAAGGAAGTACAATACAGACGTGCAAAGGTTTTCATGCAATTAATTTTATAAGTCTATTCCAAAACTTAATCGTTATCACTGCTCTTTTATTTTCTTTTAAATTGGGTCATTATTTAGTGTGTTATCGTTGTAAACATTTTTTTTTGGTTAATGAGAGGATGTAATGACAAAATGGAAAGCTAGAGTTTGAAGTGCTTGAAGCATGAGTTCCTGGTTCCATAAGGTAAATATTCATCAAGATTTAGCTTCATAAGGCAGCTTACGGTTTTGTTAACTAGTTGCTCTTGTGAAACCATTTTGGATTCTAAATCTTCTTGGATTCGATCGGTTGACAAAGAATTGTTGGATTGGCAAGTGTGAAGCGTTGGTTTATGGAACTTTTGAGAGTTGATTTTCTTGGGTGAGAAATGGAAGCTATAAGCTAGGTTACTGTGGACATGGCTCCAACATTTCACCATCAAATTTTTTCATGAAATCAAAATGCTTGTATTCGTATAAATAGGCTCATGTGCCTTGGTGAAAATGGAGGGGCTCTCTCTCACATTATCATTCCACTTCATATTCTTTACAGGACATTATGTATGTCTGTTTGATAGTCTCAATAGCTGTCCACTTGAATTCACTCCTATATATTATGTTTTTTTGGCTTTACAAATCCACTGCACTTGGATTGAATACAATTGACATAACTTTTTATGTACGGTTTATGGAATTATGAACAACTAAAGGGAGTCGTCAGGACCATTTGCAGGGCACGTGCTTGGTATAATTGTCAATCAACTTTCTCAATTCTGGGATTTTTTGAAAAATGTTATTTTTATTTCTTGTTTACGTGATAATTATATTTAAAAGAAGCTTGTTTTGCAGGGCATTAAAGCTTCTTTGTGATAATAATTTGTAATGTGAAATTTTAATAAAATTATAAATTTAAAAATGATTTTGTATTTTTTCTTTTCATCAAATCAAGATTGACAATTTACATTTTTTAACTTATCCTAACAAAATAGCCCAATTCAATCATAAATTTTTCAAGTCAAAAAACCATTTCCTCTTTTTATTCGATCCAACTCAATTTGATTAAAAAAATTTAAATATATCAATACCTCAACTCATGACACCGCAATTAATCTATTGATTTAGTCACTAGGTAAAGCATGAATAGTTATTCAAAAAAAGAGTTAAAAAGAAAGAATGCTCTAAAATTTTGTTGTGAAAGACACTTGATTTTTCAAACTTTTTGTTGAGCAATTTCATCTTTTTTGTTGAGAAAATTTATCTTAGAGCTTTTAAAAAAAAGATTGTTGGGAGGATAAGGTCGTAGCCTCTCCCTTATAGGAAGCAACAGAGGCTTGGCCATGTGGGAAATCATATCAAAAGACTGATGTTGAGCCAATCTATTACAAGGTCAAGGGTTCATGTTTTGCTGACCCCCCTTTTTTTTCTCCCCTTTCCACTGCCGTTGTTTTGCTAGAATGCCAGTTGCCTTGCCATCTTTTTGCTTTCCAATGCCATTTTTTTATAATTTTTATAAACGAACTATTCAGATAAAATTTGTTTAGTCTAAATTTAATATTAAAATTTTTTCTATAATTTTACAAATTTTTACTTTAATAAATATAATATTAAAAAATAAAAATAAAGATAAATTTTAAATTACCTCTTTAAAAAATTAAGAAAAAGAAAAATTTAAATTTAAACTATACAAAATATATCTAAATAATTAATTTATAAAAATTATAAAATATTTAATATTAAGTTAAACTATCTAAATTAAATGAGTATTGGCAAATTGATAATAATGTCAATTTATTAAAATTTATAATTTTTATTTTAATAAATATAAAATAAAATATGAAAATAAAACAATTAAATTAGGACCGTATGGATTTTTGCCGAAAGGTGTGATCATCTGCTCATCAGGTGAGGAACATGGAAAGCTGAAATCAGTAGCCGTTCGATCCTAGCACCTTAATAGTTGAAATCATCTCCGATAAAACGACTTCAACAAGAGACGTTTCGGGGAGGGAGATAGGGGCGGAGCGTGCGCCACGAGAAGTCGTGGAAAAAAATACGAGGGGAATCAGCGGGGCACAAATCCAACCGACTGCTAACTCGCGTCCAATACACGACACGTATAGATTAGAAGCGTGTTTGACACCGTGGACTTTGTAGCGCGTGGATGCTGTTCTCAAATTATCAAAAGAACTCGTCTGACCTGTTCAGTGTTCAGGGGTCGGGCAACAAATCACTAACGTGAGCCCATGGGTTGAACCGGGTTAATGTGTACACTGACATTTATCTTCCTGTGAGGCTTAACCTATATTCCCCACTGGCCCTTCAGTCTGTTTTCTCTCACCTCGTTCAAGCGCAATCAAAAGCCAGAGGGTTTTCCTTGCCTCGCTCGCTTTCTCGTCTTTCGTCCTTGCTATCATCCATGGCTGACCGTACTGCCTCTGATACTCGCCTCCACATCTCCGCCACTCCCCCATATCAGATCTCCAAAGGTATTTCATCTTCCTCTTTTTCTTGGCTCCTATCTTTTGTCCTATAATTTCCGATGTAAACCCTAGCTCTGCTGAGCTACTCGGGCTATTCCTTATCATTCATTTTAGTTGATTTCAACAATGGAAATGCAGTTCAGTTTTTTTTTTTAAACTGAGTTTAGGGTTTTTGCTTCATCCTCAAACGGTCATGTTTTTCAAAGCCCTTATTTCCAATCCCTTTTTATTTAGTCTTCTGTCTGAATTTTGAATTTGGTAGGTTAGACACATTGACGAATTAGTCACTGCTGCCGGGTTTTGCTTATCGCGCTGATTTGCTCATTCCTTTAGCACGCATTTGAAGTGGTGGTGCAATATTATATTTCGCAGTGTCATTAATTCCTTTTTTTCTCTCGTTTTCGCAATATTTTTTACTGCTCGCGTTCGCCATTTTTTTATGCGTTTAATCACTCCGTGTTGAGAGACATTCTTCTCTTAACATCGTTGTTATTTAAAGCACTGGGTACTACTGTATTTTGTTTTAATGTGTAGTAATTTTTACTACACGTAGTGGACGATGGAAGAAAATACATATAATTGTAGGATGCCTATGGAGAAAGTTTGTTCTGGGAACGATGGGAGCTAGACAAAATTTGTTATTTGTTTGTGATGGGAAAACGGCCTATTGCTTTATTTTTTTTTTGTTTGCCGTACTTGCTTTTTATGTCTTAAGTGAAACTTGAAACTTTACATCGATGATTTTACAACTCCAACAACTTGCGTTGGGCTATTTGTGAGATTAATTTGGGTTTTAAGCTGACAAAGTTTTGATTGACTGAATCATCTCGCCCCTTGTGCAGATTTTCAGGGCCCTGACAATCCTATTCCTCTCTCACCTCAGTGGCTTCTGCCAAAGCCCGGTGAGAGTAAACCTGGAACAGGAAGTGTGGTATGTAATAGCTGCTACTGCAACTTTCTTTTATTTTTATGTATTTTACTTCCACTCGGTGCATATGTACAAAGATGATTTATCTTTGCTTTTTTATTTTATTAATTAGATGCCCCTGTTTAGCTTCTCATGAAAAAATTACAGTTGCCTTAAAAGTTCTTTTCTCTCTTCTTTTTTTTTTTTTTTTTTTGGTTCCAGGAAAACCATGTGGTTCCAACTCCACCATATGGAAATCGCTCAGAGACTGTCAAGACATCTGGAAATGATGAGGATCTGCATGATGCTCATAAGAGAAAGGACGTTTTCAGGCCATCCATGCTTGATTCAGAAAGTGGTCGTCGTGACCGTTGGCGTGATGAAGAGAGAGACACTAAGTTCATACGAAAGGACCGTTGGAAGGATGGAGACAAAGACCTTGGTGATGGTCGGCGGGGGGATCGATGGACTGAAAATATGCCCACAAGGCACTTTGGAGAATCACGTCGTGGTATACCTGAAAGATGGAACGATTCAAGTAACAAAGATACAAACTATGACCAGCGACGTGAGAGTAAGTGGAACACACGTTGGGGTCCTGATGATAAGGATCCAGAAAGTCTGCGCGAAAAACATGGTGGTTCTAGGAAAGATGGTGAAGTTCATATGGACAAAGGCTTGTCAAACATTTTCAATCATGGAAAGGATGAAAAGGAGGGGGACCATTATCGGCCATGGAAGCCTAATTCCTCACAGAGTCGTGGGAGGGCAGAGCCACCCTATCACCAAAGCTTAACACCAAACAGACAAGTTCCTACATTTTCTTATGGACGTGGCCGTGGGGAGAATATGCCTCCCGTCTTTTCTCTTGGACGTGGTCGGGGTGGCCCTGGTGGTAGCCCCATGAATAGTATCTCTCCATATTCTCATTATCCTGGAACTAATGCAGATAAGATTGAAAGTGTGCCTGGAGAGCCTGGTCTATTTATGTACAGCAGGACAAAGTTATTTGATGTGTACAGGGTAACTGACATGCACATGACTAGAAAATTTGTTGACGAATTTGTTCAAGTGCCTTATCTAACACAGGATGAACCACTTGAGCCTCTAGCCCTTTGTGTGCCAACTCCTGAGGAACAGGTAATTAGTACTTTGGTATTGTTCTTCTGGATGCCATTGCAGCTTTTGGTGGTTGATTAGATTGCGTTCCTGTTTGAGCAGGATGTTTTAAAAGGTATTGACAAAGGGGAAATAATTAGTAGCGGTGCACCTCAGGTGCCAAAAGATGGATGGAATTCCACTGATGTTGCACAGTCAAGGCGAATGAAGCTAGGAGGTACCCCTCTTCAAGGTATATCAGAATAGAAGCCTGAAGATGGGTTGGGTGTGGGCTAACTTCTCTTGGAATTGATTTGTTTTAGCTGGCTCTCTTGATGATTTTAAAGATGAAGGTTCTGATAATGTGAAAATTGATTGTATAAATTGCTTAGAATGATCTTCAAATGGAAAGCTAACACAGTTATAATTTATGAGTATGTTTATATTGTCAAACATTGTTTCTTATTAATTACCTTCATATGTAAAGTTTTGATGTGCCTTTTCTATCTTGATCTTATTTGATTTTCAGAAAAATCAAAGTAGAATGTCTTCATATTAGTATCTATCAAGAGGAAATTTTAATTAGATGGAATAGTGTAGTTATTTATGAATTTGCAACTTCCTTTTGTTTTTCTTACCTTTAAATTATCTTTTTTTGTAATAAATATTTTCACGAGGTATGGGGAGTTAATTATCATTTGTCATTTTTGACTTAATTTTGATCTGAAGATTTTACCACAAAGAATAAGATTAAACAGCTTGTTGTCTTTCCTTTTAATGAAAAGAAATTAAGAAGTGAATTAACTTAAGTCACTAATTCATTTTATGCTTTTAAAGCGTGTGACTAACAATTTCTCCATGCTGTATTTCATGAGAAAGAATACGCGTTTTTTAAGGCATCTTTATAAGTTTTTCTAATATCTTCTTGTTGCAGACAAGGGTGAAGACATAGTTTCATTCAAGCTGGCTGATGAGGTGCCTGGTAATAGAGAATTAACCATTGAAGGAGGTTCTGTTAATCCTGCTGCTGGATTGCGAGCTATGCCACTGAGTGACCATTCAAACACTTTACATAATGTGCCTGGTGATCTGAAGTCAAGAAACTTGGATATGAGCTGGTCACATCAACCAAAGGAACCTCATAGTCAGCGCGAAACTGATCTGAGTTATTTGTCTGAAACAAAAGATGTATCCAAGTGGCAGACTAATGAAGATCCCATAGTTAAGAGGCAGCTATCTGGCATTTTTGACAGTGGGTTTGAAACAAGGAGAGTTCCTCAGGCTCCTCCAGAGGAGTTATCTCTTTTCTATAAAGATCCTCAGGGTCAAATTCAGGGTCCCTTTAAAGGAATTGATATTATTGGATGGTTTGAGGCTGGGTATTTTGGTATTGATTTACCTGTTCGTCTGGAAAAAGCTGCTGCTGACTCACCTTGGTTGTCACTTGGTGATGCTATGCCACATCTGCGAGCTAAGGCCCGACCACCACCAGGTTTTTCTGCGCCAAAATCAAATGACTACACAGATGCATCTGGCTGGCAAAATTCTAATGCCTTTGGGAATATTCATTCTGGTTTAAGTGAGATTGAAATTATGAGAAATGATTCTAGGAATAGACAGAGCTCTGCCACAGAAGCTGAAAATAGGTTTTTGGAGTCACTGATGTCTGGAAATAAGAGTAGCCCCCCGCTTGATAGTCAGACTTTATCAGAAGGTTTGCCCTTTCTCCCCCTTTTTGTCAACATTTTCCCCCTTTTCAATTATTTGGATATCAATATATTTCAGTGTATTGCCTTTGCTATCCATAGTTTACTAAGCAAATTGTATTATATCTATGGATGACGTGATTTAACTTGAATTAGGCATATTATGAGTGTGTTTTTTGGGGGTAATAATTCTGGTTATTTGGTCCCATCAGGAGTAGAGACTGGAAACAACCTGTACATGCTGGCTAAGAGGATGGCACTGGAACGACAGAAGTCAATACCTAATACTTATCAATATTGGCCTGGGAGAGATGTAGCAACCCTAGTGTCAAAATCAGATATTGTCCCAGATCCACCCGCAACACCACATTCAAAACTCTTTGCTTCAGCAAGTGACAGTGGTCTTCAGCCTCGGTGCCAGAATGCTGATTTGATGTCAATCATCCAAGGACTGTCTGACAGGTCATCCACAGGATTAAATAATGGTGTTGCTGGATGGTCAAATTATTCTGTGCAAGGTGGGTTGGATTCACTTCAGAATAAAATTGACACACACCCTGATCAGAACTTCCCTCAGGGGCCATTAGGAATTCAACAACAAAGGCTACAAACTCAAAACCAATTGCCTTTTAGCAACCTGGCAGCTCAAGTTGTAGATAACCCTTCTGGTGTTTTAACAGTGGAGAAATTACTTTCTTCTGGTTTGTCCCATGATCCTCAAGTGTTAAATATGTTGCAACAGCAATATTTGATGCATTCTCAGGCAGCTGTTCCGCTGCAGCAGATGTCCTTGTTGGATAAGTTGTTTTTGCTGAAGCAACAGCAGCAGGAAGAGCAGCAGCAATTATTGAGGCAACAGCAGCAGCAGCAACTGATTTCTCAGGTGCTGCAGGAGCATCAATCTCAACAGCGCTATGGTGATCCATCTTATGCACAGTTGCAGGGAGGTGGGATACCAATGGGGAATTTGCGTGTTGATCCTTCTCAACATCAGCTACCGCAAGAGATTTTTCCAATCAGTTCACAAACACCAGTTCCCATTATGCAAGATACTCTAGCTAAGACTTTGAGCTTACCTGTGCAACCTGTGCAGGACACTAGTTATGTAAGCAGTGAAACTTCTGCTTCACCTATATCTCATCAAATATTTGGTAATATCACTCATCAGAAAAGTTGGGGCCCTATTCTTCCAGAGCAAAGTAATGAATTGCATCAGAAGGAATCCTTGCGTGTATCAACAATTGCAGAAAGTTCCATATTGCATGAAAATAGAATGAAAGAGGAACCTGTGCTGAAATCCCTCTCTGTTTCTGACACTGCTGTTAAATCTCTGGATCAGATGCCAGACAACACATGCAAGGCTGATGATGATATTTTCTTGCCTGCAACTTCTGAGTCTGGTGAGCATTCCATACCTGTTCAATCTGCTGCAGCTGATGCTGGGAGACCATCAGCTGGAACTTTTGGCATCGAGTCCCCGGCAGCAAGTAATATGGGTAGTAATATGAAGACTGAATCAGATGGCGCACATGAAGAACAGCCTGCTGGAAAAGATAGGCCCAGTGATGAGCCCACTCCTGCTGATGTAAAAAATATTGAAGCACGGGAGCCGAAGAAGGCTTCTGAGAAGAAATCCAAGAAGCAGAAGTCTTCCAAATCTCAGTCTTCTGAACAAGCAAAGGGATTGCCAAAGAATCTGCCTTTGGAGCGGTCAAAGCAATCAGAAACTCTAAAGCCAAATACTGACACAAAGTTGGGAGAAGCCAGCAAGGGAGAGCCAGTTTATGAAACCAATTTGCCACCAGCAAGAGATAAGAACAATAAATCTATAGCAGCTACCAAGGTGGCTGATCAAGATTTCAATGTTGTGTCTGCAACTGTTCCAGGAAGAATCACTGAAATTGTTGTTGAGGGCGACGCGAAGGCAGCTAATTCTGTTTCCGCACAGAATACTGAAGTAACTGTGGGGCGAGCTTGGAAACCTGCTATGGGTATCAAGGCAAAGTCTTTACTTGAAATTCAACAGGAAGAACAAAGAAAGGCACGAACTGAAACGCTTGTTTCTGAAATGAGTACTTCTGTCAACTCCATGAGTCTGTCAACTCCTTGGTCTGGGGTTGTGGCCAGTCCAGATGTAGTAAAGGTATCCAATGAAAGTCAGAAAGAACTAGGCAACACTGAATATTTAAGTAAGCCTGAAACTTCTCAAAATGCTAAGGGAAAGAAAAGCCAGCTGCACGATATATTGGCAGAAGAAGTTTTAAAGGAATTTAGTGAAAGAGATGCTGAAATTCTAGAGATGTCTTCTTCCCAGAATACAGTGATTCATTTTGATTCAATAGATGATGACAACTTCATTGAGGCAAAAGACTCTAAAAGAAGCCGGAAGAAGTCAACAAAATCAAAGGGTTCTGGGGCTAAGATCTCAAACTCCATTTCATCTAGTGAAGTAGCTATTGGTACAAGTTCCACGGAAAAAGGTAAAAGCTCTCGCACTTTGCAGGTGGAGAAAGAAGTAGTCCCTGGTATCCCTGTGGGACCCTCTCTAGGAGACTTTGTTCCCTGGAAGGGGGAGCCTGTAAGCCCATCGCCTTCTCCGGCATGGTCTGCTGATGCTGGTCGGGTTCCTAAACCAACTTCACTAAGGGACATTTTGAAGGAGCAGGAGAAGAAGGCTTCTGCACAGCCTAGCCAATTACCTACTCCCCAGAAATCACATCCTGCCCAAGCAGTTCGGGGTACTGGTTCATCATGGCCAATATCAGCATCCTCTCCATCCAAAGCTTCTCCAATTCAGACAAGCTCACATTCTGCTCCTCAGTCAAAATACAAAGTCGATGATGACTTGTTCTGGGGTCCCATAGAGCAATCTAAACAAGAAACAAAACAGTATGACTTGTCTCTCTTGTGCGATTTATGTTTAGTTGATTTTTGTTTATTCCGTGCTTATATCTGTTTCAAAGTTTGCAGTAGGCTATGTCACAATGGCTACTTTAACATATATAAACCTTTAACAGTTTAATATTGTTTAATTTCGTTGATACTGCCCTTTTTAATGAATGTTTAGCATGCAAGACATGAATTAGATGCTAGCTCATGATCAGAAATGAAGATCTATTGGCAAAAACAATGTGACTTTTGAATGAAGGGTTTTAATTTCTCATTAGATGTAGTCACAGTAATAACTGAAAAAATAACAATGATTAGCTTTGATTTGATTTAAAGAGTAGTGGCAAACATCTAGAAACACAGAACGGTTGCAGTTTCACCTTTAAACTAGAGCATTCAAATTTGAAAGTAATATGCTCAGTAGTTGGTAGGTTTCTAATTTATTCTTCCTGTATCTCTTGTTTTGGTAGTCGAGAGTGCGTGAATTGTAGCTGATTTGTTTTCTATTTATGAATGCAGGTCAGATTTCCCTCAGCTTGCAAGTGAGGGGAGTGTGGGGTCTAGAAAGACTCCCATTAAAAGTAACTCACCTGGAACATTAAACCGGCAAAAATCAATTAGTGGCAAGCCAGCTGAGAGGTCCCTTCCTTCATCGCCTGCATCATCTGTGTCTTCGCTTAAATTGAGAAAGGATGCCGTGACTAAGCATTCTGGTAAAAATGAATTGCTCGCTCTTTCCAAATTGTTTAGCTGGCTTGCCTGGAAGTTCTGCGTCTAATTGCTTCACTTATAAATATCTATTTCATGATTGGCTCTTTGGTGATATACACTGAAGATAATGAATTCTTGACATGTACAGAGGCCATGGACTTCAGAGATTGGTGTGAGAACGAGTGTGTTAGGCTTATTGGGACTAAAGGTAGATTCCCTTTTAATTTGTACTCAGTTTTGATCTAGAAGTTAATTTGGATGTCTGTTCTGATTTAAGGTTACTCGGCAAATCAGATTTTGCGTAAATTCTTATCTTCTGGACAAGAGGAAATTTTGCTAGAGTGCTTTTGTTTGTCAAATTAGAAGTGCCACCCTGAATAAGGTTTAGCATTGAGTTTGATAGATCTTGGCCTATAATTAACAATACATTGAAATACTGCAGCTCATATAATTTTCAGTATTCTGTACCTGAAGTTGTACGTGACCGTTTACTTACTCTCGTGTGGCTTGCAGATACAAGTTTCCTTGAATTTTGCCTGAAGCAATCCAGATCAGAAGCCGAGATGCTTTTAATAGAAAATCTTGGATCGTATGACCCTGATCATGAATTCATTGATAAATTCCTAAATTATAAGGAGTTGCTGCCCTCAGATGTACTTGAAATAGCTTTTCAAAGTCGTAGTGATCACAAAGTTCCGGGACTTAGTGTTGGAGACACCAATCCTGGAAACGCGGACATGAAGGACCTTGACTCCTTCGGCCCTGATGGATCTTCAAAGGGCGGAGGAAAGAAGAAGGCTAAGAAAGGGAAAAAGGTCAGCCCTTCAGTCTTAGGCTTTAATGTCGTTAGTAACAGGATCATGATGGGCGAGATCCAGACAGTAGAAGATTAATTTTAGCAGAGCTTATTGCGGGAGATATAAATACCTTTTGGCTGTACTTGGTAATTTGTAAATGATTTTTACGGTTTAGGTGTTTTTTTTTTTTTTGGTTGCAACCCCAGCACCAGCAGCACTCGGTGGTTCTGCGCAAGCATTTTTGTCTCCTAACTGTAGAATTTATTTTGGCGTTTGGTGACGCTGATCGAGCTATAATCTTACGTCGGGCTTACTGGCTCCTTTTTTTAGCTTGCTTGTCTTGTTCGATCCCATTGCCAGGAAGGAAGTTATTGGTGGAACAAAAATTTGTATAGGTAAAAATATGTGATACGTGGATTCATAATATTAAGGTCTATCATTTGCTTCGGAGGATGCTCTCGAGGCTTATGTTGCTCGAGTGCCTACGTGTTCGTTTTGAATTAATATCTATTTTTTAACCAAGAATGCATACGTCTTAAAGTAAAAATATAATTAAAAGATTTTTATTAGGAAAAATAATTTAAGGACTTATAACTATGCTTAATAAAATGTTGGCTGTTTTTATGCTGATTTAATGTGTAAAACTTCAATGCGAGGATCATTTCCAATTACTTTACAAATAATTTTTGTAGATAAAAAATAAAAGCAAATATTATTTGAAAAAAATAAGTTCATGTTTTTTTAAAACTAATATATTAAAAACTGGGTCGTATATTGAAGTGGGAAAGATATTAATTGATGGGTTAATAGTATAATTGAAGTGGAATCATGATTAAATTAGTTATAATTAATTTAATATTTTTAAATAATACACATATATACTGTAAAATAAATTCATCTATAATCAAAAAAATCTAAAATCTAAATAAAATACTTATCTAAAATAAAATCTATAAATTATTTATAAATTTCTTTTTTATTATCTTATAATTATAAGAATAATATTTAAGATTTTATTTGAACCACTTCATTTTGTATGAACATAATTAACATTTTACGATATTTTCTTTGCAATTAAATGGCATTTAATAATATTGATATGCATTCAATATTAAAATCTTTTGCATTTCTCAAAATATATATATATATATATATATATTTTAAATCTCACTCTGGTTCAGACTCTTCCCACCAGGCACCTGTTTTCCTTCCCCCTTCATTGATATATTAATTAATATAATATATTATAATAGTATAATAATATTAAAATGGGAAAATCATCATCAAGGACCCGTGGAGATAATTAATTGTGCTGTGGTATCAAATAATTTTAATATTATTCTACAGGATCAAAGCACTTACTTTTATTGTGAAAAGACAAAAATACATTTCATGTATATATTATATATTCTTTTAACAACTTTCATAAAAAAAAAAAAGAGTTCTATTTACATTTTAACAACAATCAATTTTTTTATTAATAACTTTAAAAATTTAACTTGGTGGTGGAGTGAAATAAGTGTTATTATTTGGTGAACAAGTCTCATTTTCATTCTAATAACAACCAATTTCTTTATTAACAAATTCAAAAAATTTATTTGGTAGTGAAAAAGAGCAAGTATTGTGGATTTAGTGAACAAGTCCAAATTAAAAAAAAAATCTCATTTTTATTCTAATGATCAAACAACTACAAGATATTAATTTGGTGGAGGAATTGTTATAATTTGGTGAGTAAGTCCCCATTAAAAAAAATTATTTTTATTTTAATAATAATCAATTCTCTCGTCACAATATAAACACATCAAGAGTGGTTTTATCTTTTTACAATCAATTTTAATTACATTTAGGTTTTTTGATTCTGCAAACAAATATCAAAACTATTTAGTCTTACAATATAATTAATTATCTTCAGGGGTCTTTAATTGTGATTTTTCCTATTAAAATTGATGCTACACGTGGAGTGAGAAACGCTTTATTTTAAGGGACAATCTCAATGAAGGCATTAAAAATTAAATTAATAGCATGTAGTGCACAGAATCATTCTAAAATTCTTTTGCAAGTCCAATGGGCAAATTGCAATTAATTTTGTTGGTCAAATTATCAAAATGCCTTACCTTCTATTTCTTTGTTTTTTTTGAAAAAAAGGTGCCCTATCGTCAATTGCTGAAACTGTAGTGGTCAATGACCAGTCAAATGTGCCAAGGGACTAAGGGTGAATTTGAACCCTTAACCCCTTGATTCCTCAAAATTAAGGTAACTATTGAACTAACAAGCACTTTAATATATATATATATATATATATATATAATATGCAAAATAATATATATTATAACTTTCATTTTTGAGTATTTTTACATGTTGTTGCATGCCCTGCATATCTTTTTGTGTATATATGAGCATTTACTTGTGCATATTTGAACATTACTTGTTCATACATAAAAAAAAGTTGTCCATTTTTTGAAACTCAATTTGTTCTATTTTTCATAACTTGCTCCTTCAATATTAATAAGTTATCAATATTATGCTAACAAAAAAAAGTATATGTTATAAATTTATTTTTCAAGCATTTTCATGAACTTTTGTTAAGCACGAACATCTTATTATATATATTTAAATAATCACTTGTATATATTTAAATGTCACTTGTTCATACATAAAAAAAGTTGTCAATTGAAAAATTGAATAAACTGGGTTAAAAAAGTTGACAACTTTTTTCATATGAACAAGTGATGTTTGAATATGAATAAGTAATCATTTAGATATATACAATAAGATGTACATGATTAACAAAAGGTCATGAAAAATGCTTGGAAAGTAAATTTATAACATATATTCTTCTGTTTCTATTTATAAATTACTTTTAACATGTTTTATCAGTACAAAAAAATCTTAAAATTTATTAACTATGTATTAAAATTTAATAAATTTTTAACTTTTTCCTTATTAAATATACACATTTCAATAACATATGTTCTCTCTCCAACATTCAATTAAGGGTAAAAAAAATTATTATGAAAATTTAATGACGTGACTTATAAATAAGACCAAAAAAATTATTCTCTCTCTCTGCCTTATAAATAGGACAAGAGGGAGTACTTTTTTATTTAAAATAATATTAATAACTTGTTAACATTGAAGGAATAAGTTGTAAAAAAAATAGAATAAATTGGGTTTGCAAAAGTTGACAACTTTTTTCGGGTATGAACAAGTGATGTTCAAAGATGTACAAGTAATTATTCAAATATAGGTAACAAGATGTCCACGATTAATAAAAGATCATGAAAATGTTTGAAAAATAAATTTATAACATATACTTTTTTATTTAACATAATATTGATAAGTTGTTAATATTGAAAGAATAAGCTCTGAAAAATATAATAAATTGAGTTAAAAAATTGACAACCTTTTTTTTATATATGAGCAAGTGATATTCAAATATGTACAAGTAAATGCTCATATATACAACAAGATACTCATGATATGCAACAATAGATAAAAGTACTTGAAAATAAAGGTTATAATATATATAATTTTGTATTAAATACATTAAAGTGCTTGTTAGTTCAATAGTTCCTTTCATTTTAGGGAACCAAGGGGTTAAGGGATTAAATCCTCCCTACCCCTTGGCACATTTTATTGCTGATCGCTGGAGCTTCGGCAACCAACAATAAGACACTTTTTTTAAAATGGGAATAGAAGGTAAGAGCATTTTGGTAATTGAACTAACAAAATTAATTGTAATTTGGGCCATTAGACTTGCAGAAGAATTTCAGAACGATTTGAGCCTTACATGCTATTAATTTTATTTTTAGGGCCATCATTGAAATTTTTTTCTTATTTTAAGCACAAACCCTGTATTTCTTTTGTCCTTCATCTTTTCTAAATTGGAGAAAATAGCTCTCCAAAATAGCTTCCCAAATGCAATTAGTGTCCTTGCAAGCATTCTTCACAAAAAACCTAACCATCCTTTAAACTTCCCAAACCTTTTTGTCTTCTCCCTCACAACAAGATTGGGGGTTAAAAAGACTTTGGTGTGATTAATGATTGTCTTGATAAAATCTTTTTGTAGCACTTATAAATTCTATTATCCACTGACGTCAGTTCACTCCACTATTAAATATCTCCTAGACTCTTTCATAAATTTTTTAAAGACATCAACACGTATAATTCTCAGTGTCAAAATAACCTATCAGGTGTTTAAAAAGGTTGTATCTAAATTATAATATTAAATGTATGTACATTAATAGTGTATTAATGTAAATTAACAACGCGACTTCTTGTAAATTATATATTTATATGATATATTAATATATTGACTTATATTAAATTAATAAAAATGATAAAATTTAAATGATATCATAGAAAGGTACACAACCAAAAATGTATTATCAATATAAACCGTCATCAAGTAGTCTGCAGGCCGATTGTGCCGAGATTATGAGAGGGAAAGGGAATATGTTTGAGCACGTGATCTCCATAAACGATCTGCTTCAGCCTGCTCAGGCTTGAACACCAGAACCCTCAATTGTCGAAGTTTCAATGTTGATGAGGATATGAGCATTCCTGTTGTTAGATGTTGGCAGCCTTAATATTATCCACGCTCTTCCTTGCCCCTTGCTTGATTTTTCTTGATACTCTAGTAGTACTATTCTGCACCATGCTCATTATACTTTAGTTAGCCATTGCCTATTCGTAGATATGAGCAAGTATACTTTGGCCAAAAAACAAAAAGATATGAGCAAATATATATTTTATGAATCGACAATGATTAAACAGGAGGAAAATGGTACATGCGCTCGTGCCTGAAAGTCCCAGTACACTGGTTTCGATCAAGACCCAGTTAAATTCGCACCTTAGAGGGGAAAATCATGAGATTCAATCAAACAAAAGATCTAATTTGTCCAAAGATTCTTGAATTTGATGGCCATAAATATATTTTGAATGGTCTAACTCAATGTTTATTTCTGTAGAACTAGCTTTGACATGTAGCCAAGGGATATGTGATGCCAGAAGGAATTTATCTTCCGAATTACACCAAAGCGTGTCCATTTTAAGGGATGTGTAACATCATATATACATTAATGTCATAAGCAATTTATCTTCCAAACTAGCTTCAATCGCATATCACTTGGCCAAACTTCAGAAAAGGAGGAAATGGAACGATAAAGCTTACTGACATTAGGTTGCAGAGGAGGAAGCTGCTCTGAATTGGAAGAGTGCAACGACATCTTTGCAATTTCGGAAACGGCAGCTTCTCGCACGCCATCAACTTCACTGGCCAGGTGCTCGTAAGCAGCTTCAAATGCCTCCGACCAAAACTGCGGCAACCGATTGGCGGCGCTGTGAGTGTAAACATCCCACATTCGCCTCACCGTCTTCTCCCTCTCCTCCAATTCCTACTCCGCACAACAACATCCAATTCAGATTTCAGACACGCATAAATTTCAAAGCAAATTCAACCGAAACAAGATTGATTACGGTTTTGTTATGCGTGGAGATGTGGAAGTACCAGGACATCGATATCGTCGAGAATCCTAGAACCGGAGTCGTAGGAGAAACGTAGAATATTGGCAGCGGACAATCTGAGAGTAATCGAGCCGGTGAACATGGACCAAAGAGCCAGAAGAACGATCGCAATTATGACCCACCAGAACCTGTAGTGTCTGTTACCGACAAATCCATCTTCGGAGTTCTCTCTCTTCGTCATGGCGGTTCTTGCGGATGGATCTTCGCCCTTCATCAATCGTTGTGTCTATGTTTGTCAGTATGTTCAGCGAGTGAGTCAACGCGAGCTTCGCTGAGGGGCTGAGAAGCCAAATTTGAAGTGTTAAGAGACCCTGAATAATAATCATGTGGTGCGTTGCGAACCTCCGCGTTAACAGGTTGGTAAAGGAGCATAGTGTTAATTTAATTTTTTTCCTCAAAAAGTCCAACTTACAGATTATTGTTAGCTCAAGTTCATTCGGATGACCAAACTCAGGGAAGATCAGTTTACCAGTTTGACTCTTAATCAAGAGGCGAGTGGATTATGAATTTAATATCTTTTTTTTTGGGGGGGGGGGGGGGTGGGGGGCCACCAGGCCGCAACCAGACATGTTGTGCAAAATCAACTGTTGACTGTGGAGGAACAAAGATCTCGGCCCGCCCGGGACAAACCTGACGGCTGACGGTGACAAATTCATCCTCGTGCTAAAAAAAGACGAAAAAAAAATAATTTTTTAATATTTTAATTTTTAACTTAAATAAAATTTAATTCCTCAACTTTTAACTCATTTATAATTAAATTTTTATTTTTAATTTTTTAAAAAAATCCTTATTAAATAAAAAAGATAAAAAAAATACTCATATATAACTTTAAAATATCTTCTTCTTACTATTTAATGTAGGATATAAGTTAACATGAAAAAAGAGAATTAACAAAAAATTGACAGATTGAATTATAAATACTCTTATAGTCCTATTTATAAATCACTTTTAACTTTTACTAATATTAAGAAAAACTTTAAAATTTATTAACTCTATCTTAAAATTTAATAAGTTTTTAACTTTACTCCTATCAAATTTACACATTTCAATAATATATTTTTTCTCTTCAATATTCAATGGAGGGTAAAAAAATAATTTATAATAAAAATTTAATAACATAAGTTATAAATGGAATAAAAAATTTTTTTCTTTACTCTATAAATAGAATTAGAGGGAGTAAGTCAAAAATTAAGACATTAAATTATAAGTGAATTATAGTTAAAAGATTAAATTATAGCGAGTTATGGTTAAAAAATTAAGTTATAAATAAATTAAAAGTCAAAAAATGAAAGGACTAAATTTTTTTTAAAAAAATTATTTTTCAAAATATTACCCATTTTAAAAATATTTATTAAAATGCTACAGGATAAAATTCGGTTTGACAGAACCGAGTTCCTTTTTCTTTTGTTTTGTTTTTTTTTTTTTTTGTCAATCATGAATGGAACTTGATTTCTACCGCACCAAGTTCGATGTAATAAGAAGAAAAGGTTCAAGGGTAAATGTGTCTTGAGATTTAAAAAAAAAAAATCATTTGAGTGTTTTTACTTTTTAGTTTAAATAATTTTGTCCCAGGATTTTTTTCTTTAAAAAAAAACAATTTCACCCTATCACTAAATCTGAAAATATTGACTGGTAAAAATCAAAATTTGACTAGACCGAGGACGGGTGAAATTGGCTTATTTGTCTGGGTTTGCTGAATAGGCGTTAACAATTGAAAAACCTAGATTTTCAGCAATTTTCTTCGAGAACTTCATTGCATTTGCTGAAACAAAGAATATCACCAAGCATAACCTTTCACAAGATCCTCTTGTCCTCTTGGCAAAATACGAATCCTTTCCCAAATTTTCTCGCAGTATACGAATCCAGTATATCCATTGTTCACCGAGCTCTACCCCACTATATCCATCTCCTTCCTTCTTTTTCTGCATCCAACATCGCGTCCTTCTAAAAGTGTTTAGAGAAGTTTAGATATGCATCTCAAGCTTTATCTTTCCTCTGATGTTTTACCCTTTACAGATCTCACACCCAAAACAATGAAAAAAATCATAGAAACATAAACCAGAAGGGATAGATGAATTATTAATGTACTGGAATGTTAACTGAAACTGACGTCATTCCAGATCCAGCGTGGATCCGACGAGGTTGAGATGAAAGCAGGGCGGATCCGGTTAAGAGGCAACGATCAACGACGGAGATTTTCAGATCTTGGTCTATTGGCTTCGGTGGGCATTGGCTCAACTTGGACTGCGTCGACGATGACATAGTGCTCTGGGAAATGACCTTGGCGACGTCGTGGGGAAGACGGCGGCAGACGACTTCAAAGCTCAAAGTTAGAGTGAAGAAAGGGGGAGCTAATCTGAAATTTGGGGGGCTGTTCTAACGTTGAATCAACTAAAATTAATTTTAAAAAAATTATGACAAGCCAACAGAAGCATGAAGGGAGGCTTCCCGTCATTGGTTCTTGGCGAATGCAAAAGCAGAAGGAAGAAGATGGAAAAAAAGTAAATAACACTTCAGAGAGGGGAAGAGAACCCAGGAATCAACTAATCCCAATGAGCGTCACCTGTTAACCATTTCGTCAAATTTTTTCATTTTAACGGTTAACGTTTCTCAAATTAAAGGTACAGCAAAATGCTCCCTTTCTCAAGATTTTAGGATAAAATTGTTTCAATTAAAAAATAAAAACAGTACTTCTTTCAAAAAAGTTGTGAGTATTTTTACCTTTAACCTAAAAAGGTTATGTCAAAAATTCAACCTTTCACATTCTCTCTCTTCCCACTAGTATCGCTAATCGCTTTCTTTTTTGGTTATAGCAACAATATCATCGGACAAACAAGATACATGCCAACGTGCGAGTTAGCTCACACAGCTAACATTTTTGTAAGATGAGCTAGATAAATTGAGTTAAAAAATTTAACTCAATTTATTTTTTAATGGATTGACGTATAAAAATGTAATAAATTTTTTTAATAATTTAAAATTTATATAATATATATATATTTATTTCACATTGCAAGGTAAATTAACAATTAAAAAAACTTATAAATAAATAAAATAAATATAAAATTTAATTAAGTAAATTCATTTTGTTATATTTTTATTAGTAATCATCTTTTTACCTGGGTATGTTATCTTTTTTATTGAGAAAAAAAATTTAAATATAAATTTATATTATTTTTTTTAATGAATTTATATTTGTGATTACAATCAATAGAGCTTATAAAGTTAACAAATAATATATATTTCAAATATTTACATAGAAACTAATAAATCATCAATTTATAAACTATAACAAAAATTTTATTTGAAAATTGCGAGAAAGGTTTACGTTATCCTTCAAATATCAAAAACATATTTAAGAGTTATAAATAGTATATTTAAAAAATATTATCATTATTATAGATTTATAAAAAATATAATGTGATTAAAAAATAAAAAATTATTTTTTAAAAATATTTACTAATCTGCGGGCTAACCCGTTTAACCTGCAGGTTAGTCCATTTTAACTCGCTAATTTTACAAATTGGAATAGCCCAATTCATTTTAAAAAGGAGCTAATTTATTCAACCTAATCAATTAAATTTGGATTAAACAGGCTATTTCGCAAATTCAACGCATTTTGCAACAATTTTTTCCCACGTAGTGTGCAAAAGTTAAGGGCAATTCTACCTTCCCTCTCAAATAGTAAGTACTAGCACAATGTAGATGTAATATAATATTATTTACATAAAAAATTACATATTTGTGTAATATAAATTTTAAATAAATACTACTAAAATAAGTATAAATATTTTGATAAAAACATAAATCATCTCATAAAAGGCATGTAAGTTTTAAAATTTATTTCCCTTGTATTTATGATTTTTAAGAATTAGATTTCATATATTTAATTATCATAAGGTTTGGTTTGGACGGTAAAAAACAAAAAAGAAAATAAAAAAGAGAAAAAAATATGAGAAGAAAATTTTAAAAATGGTAAATTTTTTGTTATTTTTAGAATTTTTACCTCCTAATTTTCATTTCACCTTTTTTTTAAATTATAAGGCTTGATTCTCTAACACTGTATAATTATTGAAAATATTATTCAAGTAAATATTATATAAATTAATTAATAACATAATTATGTACTCACATTATTTATATATTGTGATCAGTGGTAATTTTTAATTTAAAAAATATACGTCTTTTTAATTAAAATATTTATAATTTTTTGAGAAGTATTCCCTTAAAATTTATATTATAAAAATATATAATTTTTTTATCTAAATAATACTAGCATTCAAGACTTACTTTTTTTTGTCTTATTTATAAATTATTTTTAAT
Source organism: Prosopis cineraria (assembly GCF_029017545.1). Lineage (NCBI taxonomy): Eukaryota > Viridiplantae > Streptophyta > Magnoliopsida > Fabales > Fabaceae > Prosopis > Prosopis cineraria. Next base: position 1,760,975 of record NW_026555333.1, read on the forward strand.
ATATTTCACTGAAACTTAGAAAAATATTAAATCTTATTAATTTATCTTAAATTTTAATAAATTTTTACCTTTACCCCTAATTAAGATAAAAAAAGTATTTTTAATATTTTTTAGTATTTAATAAATGAATAAAAGTAAAGATAAACATAAAAAAAATATAAAGTGTCTTATAAATATGATCAAAATTAATATTATATATACTCTATAAATAAGATTAAACGAGTGTGAGGGAATGCAGAATTTTTTGTAACTTATCCATAAGGAGTGTGGGAAGTCACCGGAACACATTCAGTGCTCATCACTCTTGAAATAATCTAGATCAATTAAACTACTTTTTTATTTTTTAAATAAAAATTTATAAAATTTAATAACTTTATTAATGATCAAGATGTTCCATTCATATTTATTTAGATTAGTTCAAATTTAATTTTTTTTGTAATTTTTATAAATTGATTATAATGATTTACTCTAAACTATTTTCACTCTAATAATATAATAAATTAAAAATTTTGAATCTGAGTGATGCAAAATAAATTTATATAGTCAATTTATAAAAATTATAAAAAAAATTAATATTAAATTTGAATTGATAGATTAGATATAGATGGTATATGTTGATAATAAATATATTTATTTAAAATTTTATAAATTTTTATTTAAAAATATAGGAAATAAAAAAATAGTAGTTTAAGAACGGTTTAAATTATTTTAGGAGTGACGGGCACGTGATAAGCACTGTATGTGTGAGTTGGGGGGGGGGAGTGGCAAGCTTTATGACGTGTTTTCTAAATATTTATATGAAACTTGATGTGACGGAGGCCAGGTTTTGTCCAGAGTTGATTAAAAAAAAAAAAATTGAATATCTGTTAAACCAAATTTTAGTTTGTAGTATTTTAGTAGATACTTTTAAAAGGGTGTCAGTTTGGGAAATAATGACTTTTGTTATAGTATAATGGTCAATTCGGCCTGGAGTGTACGAGGTCCAGTTAGGCTATCCTCAGTTTTGGGCCCATTTTTTTAGTAGCCCAAAAAGGATGGACTGAACATGTCAAAACGGTAGCAGGTGTTTGGATTTTAATGCAATCTCTCAAGTTTCAGGGCAGCCATTGTGGGTTAATCGCGGACAGCAGCAAGTTAACTATCCTTAATGTGGATAAGCTGTGTAATGTCTGGGCGTGGTCCCAGTCAAAGCAAGGACGAGGGGTGATTTGCAGCAAACAGCAGTGTTGATTTTCGTTGCTGTTTGGAAATAATTGACATGTCCACGTGCGATATGATGGAGGAATTGGGAAAGCAGGTCTTGGAATGACTTCGTCAGGTCGTGCATCTCTGGACAGGGGACTCTGTTAAATAACAAACTAATTCCACAAAGAACAAAAGGCCAAAAACATGAGAAGGGATAAACAGATACGGGGGTGGTGGTGAGGTGGCAGACTCATTCTTTTGTGGTTGGGGAGATATGCTTTGTTCAGTTGTTGAATTCGTCAACTGGTTTGAGGGTACACTTTGTTTGTTCTGTCGACCGTCGCATGGTCTCACATTTTCTTGAATGTCTATGTTGTGAGCAGCTTGAAAGGACTCTGTTATATTTGTCTCTCGATGATAATTGAAATGAAGTCACGTTAATGCAATTATTAATAGATATGAATTGCCATTAAATTATCTGATTTGATATGCTTTTAATAGATTAAAGACATGATGTGTCTTTCTTGGACTAAGGGCTCTCCAAATAAATGGACAAGATCTTCGAAGGTTGTACAACTTCGGGCAACAGCTCTCAGGTTTTATATTTTATTGAATTGTGGCAACTTATAGTCCTTTTCTTCATTTGTCTAAATTCAGAGCCATTTTCGAACAATACAATCGCTAAAAATTCCAGGTCCCTTTCGCGTATGAACCACATGCTCACTCGGATTCAGTCATCGCCGGGTCCTACCTACAATTTTTTCTTCCCGATGGGCCGGCCCTTCTTTTCTCATAAATGCTTTCTTCACCCTTGAGCAGCATATTCTCTCATTCTCTTTCAGAGCAATTCAAATTAACACAGGCTTGATTTCCAGCATGGCGAAACGCTTCAAACTGAAGCTCGGAATCCCTTCGTTTCAATTGTGTCGCTCTAAGCAGCTTTCCAATTTCCCAGGGAATCCAGTTCCCGCCATTTACCGTCTATCTCCGGTGAACCCCAGAGCACGAGATGTCGCCAACCCGTACATGCCGGATCCCCCACCCACCACACCCGAAAACCATTACCTATCCAGACCCGTTTGCTGTGAATCCAAATTCCGCAAAATGGGCCGTGAAAAGGGCAAGAAAGTAAAACCTGCTGGAGATCGAAGAAGTGTGACCTCTGTCGTTTCGTCCAGGACCAGGAGGGGTAACTTCCTCATGGACCAAGATGAAGAAAGCGAGAGTCTAGTTTCTGGTTTGAACATCTTCTCCGATGAATTTTGTCACGAGGCTGCCCGTGAGAGAGAGATTGGCAGGCACGTAATTAGCAGCGCAGAGAAGGCTCCGAAACAAATATTTCAACGATCCGAAATGACGGGGAGGAAGAAGACGACAAAGACGTCGGCGGCGGGATCAATGACGTGGCGTACGGTGGAAGGGAAGGTGAAGGAGAGCTTCACAGTAGTAAAGAAGTCGAAGGATCCGTACGAGGACTTCAAGAAATCGATGCTGGAGATGATCATGGAGATGGAAATGTTCGAGACCAGAGACTTGGAGCAACTTTTACAATGTTTTCTGACGCTCAACTCGCGCCACTATCATGGAATAATAGCCCGAGCTTTCATGGAAATCTGGCAAGAACTGTTCTCGGAACCTTGCGTCGACGACAAGAAATGTCCCAGGGATAGGTTTTGAAACCTGAACTCCGTTATTTTTTCACGTACATCCATGTATCAAGGGAGATTTGGGCGGGGGGCGTGCATTTGTCTTTTGATGAAAGTAAGTGAGAAATGGAAATTTCTAGTATTTTATAAAAAATAATAAAATGATGAAAATGCTCATCAAAAAGATAGTTAGAGTTCGGAATCCATGGATGTCAGATGATCCAATCTTCCGGATCATCGCCCCGGTAAGTCTCTCCATTAATTGTCATCAATGGGATTGATTTGATTTTTTATTGTATTGTTTTCTTGTTAAATCAATATATAATATCTATTCTATCAAAAAAAAATATAATATCTATTTTTCTCATTTTATTTGAATTATAAATTTATTGAAGTGACTGGCATGAACTATTCAACCAGTCTAACAGAGACATTATTTTTGAAATTAATATCTCTGTTGTGAGCTGCTTGAAAGAACTGTCAGAAATAAATTTATAAATTTATTAATAGTGTTAGACTAACACTGTCAATTAAAAATAGAAATCACATCAGTGAATACGCGTGGAAGAGGCCAAATGTTTTCACTCCAAAAAACCCAGAGGCTGCGCATGGATATCAAGCTAGCTAGCTACAGCACTGGTGCAATATATCAAATTATTACCTTTGAGTTAATTAACTTAATATTATATTAAAAGAATTTAAGGATACTTAAATATATTAAAAAATAATTTTATAGTCAATTAAGGCTTAGAAGATAAAAAATGAAATACCTTTGTAATAAAAAATTTTCAAAGGGCAAATGATGACATTTTTGAGTTTTTTTTTTTTTGCACTAAAAAATAGACACCTCAAGCTTTTTATAAAGTCTCAATTCACAATTTTTAGAGATGTATGTAACTAATTAAGATTTTTTTTTAAGTTGGGTTGGTGAATTTGTGCCATCAACCACGACAAATGGACATATTCGTCGAGGTAGGCAATGGATTTTGAAAAATTTAAAATGCGTAGACAAGATAACAAAACAAAAGGAGAGAATAAAAGAGGAACGAAGAGAGAAGCTTGTGGCTTTATTAGGACAACAATTAAGTATCATTTTGAAGAGATTTTGAGCTCCAAATTACTAAGATACTCATCTCTTCACATTCCGCTTCCTCCTTACACGTTTTTTAAGCTAGGTTTGGTAGGGTTGATGATTCTCGAATGGTTAGGTTCGAACTCATCGGTCTAAATAGGACTAATAAAAGTAGTTTAAACTTTCAACACTTGGGTTGGATGATTTTATAGATCTATTTACATGGGTCTTCAATTTTGGACAAACTTTAGGCTATAAAGTGTTGATTTTGAGTTGTCAGAAGCTTTAAATGTTTTATTTTAGCTCAATGAAAGTTAAATAAAGTTAATAGAGGAATATAGAGGTTTGGGTTATGTTTTTCATGATGAGTTAGGATTTTAATGATAGGTTTAAAGTAAACCCTAAAGCTAAACAAGTGAATTAATACTATAATGAGAGTCTAATAAAGCTAACAAAATTGAGAAACGAGTTTAGCTATGGCTAGAGGCCATAATGTGAGTTTAGGATTGGATTTTGGGTTGAAATAATTGTTGATGAATAGTGAGTAATTGTTATAATTGTGTTAGTTGTGGATCAACTTTATATTGGCAATATTGAACATGTTGAAGGCTTAATCAAATTGATACATGGTACTTTTAGTTTGGTAAAACCAATGGTTAAGATGCCCAGGAACTTATTCTTTCTCAACGCTTGTGTGGTATATTTGTGAGATTGATAAATTGTACATTTTTGTATGAAAATAGATGTTTATGATTTTGAAATGTTATGCAAAATGGGCCTTAATTGAAATGTGTGCTTGTATAGATATAAAAGCAATATATGATTTTTTACTTAAAACCTCCTTTTGATTGTTTCGCATTATTGTGATTTTGGTAGAGGAGATTGAAAGTAATAAAAATCCACATGGATTCACCAACATCTAGACAAGATATTTGTTTGGCACATACCAAAAATCACCTTCCTTAATAAGGAAATTGGTGTGAAGTCCACTATACATCTATATAGATGTGCATTATCACTTCTTATAGGAGTAGCAGTGTGGAGTTAGGCTAGAGCTGTGTGTTACCATTCTTGGTGAATAAAAATATTATAGAGTCTAGTGTAAGGCACCTTGTTGGTTCAAGGACAAGGGAGACGTGATATGAGAATGAGTGTAGTAGTTTTTTGCCAAACTACCCCTCATAATATGAGAGCTTGGGCTACATCAATAACATGACCTAGCCTTATTTATATTGATAACCTATGGTCTTAGTCAAGAGGCTAAATTAGAAGGAATAAGGTAGTTGGGATTCCTATGCACATTTGTGTTTGCATGCTTGAATGTGTGGAACATAGTTGCTTTGTACATGCCCCCCTTACATTCTCATTAATATTGCCCCTCGCATGTGATTGAAATGTTTATCTAGTTATTGAAATTTTTATCACACAATGTGGAGTTAAATATTAGGAAATTTACTCAAAGAGAAATATTGAGTAATATCCTTGTGATTTCATTGTAGACTATCGGTATTAGCACTATTCAAGCTTAGAAAGAAGCCTTGAAAGTGTTTATTTTGAGGGGTAAACATGTAACCTCTCAAAAGTTTGAAGTAATTGGGTGAATTTTAGTCTATATAGTTGTATGGTAATTAGTTATTTGTTGAAATTAATGATTTGAAACTTATTTGACGTGTGAAAACTATTAATGCAGTATTAACAATGTGATGAATTGGTGTGAAATTGTTTTACAAAATGGGAAATCTTATACATGTTACATATATGTGATTGGTAATTATGATTGATAGCATGTCATTGTAAAAATGAGAAAAATGTGATATGTGACATGTAGAGTGTGATGAATATGTGAGTAAGGATACATGAGTTGATATGTGATGAATTGTGTCAAAATGATGTGTTAAGTGTCAAGATGTGTATAGCATAATCATTGGCGGGAGTTTGCCCAGAAAGATGAGTAGATTGGTAAATTCATGTGGTAAATCGAAAGCTTGCCTTTGCACCAACCGCCAGAATCGAGAGATAGCCTTTGTCTTATGGTTGATTCGGCATTTTCCTACTTATTATTTGAGGGACTTAAACCTAACTAGTCTTTAACAGTTCATGAGAAGGCTAACTTAAGGGTACGACACCCCATAGTTATTAATATTGGAGAAATTACAATACGCAAGTGAATGAACTAACTTTAGCCTGATAGCTCCTTATAAGTAGAAGGTTTGATTAGTTCAAGTTGTGGATGTGGCTACTTAATAGCCATCAATTTCATGTTGGAGGTAACATGAGGGTATAAGATTGACATTGATCATACATTTATTTTTAACCACATCATTGTCATTATTGTGATCTAGCATGCTTTAGGGGTGCATGGCTGTTATTTTTACGACCCCATGTTGTGCATATTTGAGATACATGCTCGGTCACATGGTTTCTATTGTTATAATCAAGGCTATGTTTGATATATGTGTGTGTTATATGAGTTTTCTTGCCACTTGCATCTATTTTTAATTGACATGCAACTGTATATACTAGTTAGACATTAGTTATTGAGTGGTTGTACTCACTCCTCATTCTTTAATATTTTTATGACCTAGCTCATCGAACCAAGATTAAGGGAGACGTTTTGAGGCTTAGGATTTTGGTGTAAATTCTACGTGTAAGCCTTCTTGTTTTAATTATGTACCGAGCAATATTAATCTGCCAACTAAGCCTTATATGCTTGTTTTGATCTACTTGAATTATCATTGCAAAAATTATGTATATTTTGTGTTCTAAGTTAGTGTGATGTGGTTGTAAAACTTATATAAGGTCAAAATATTTGTGCAAGTAGGAAAAAGTATATTTTGATAGTTATGGATAAATGTTAATGGATTTGTACAAAAGATTTTCTCCCCCTTGTGTTTTTATGAAATTAGGGGTTAAAGGTTGATTTTTTGATATATAGGTATTTGAATGGGTGTGGTGTGTTGCACAAGTTCAAAATAGTCTAATAAGTGTGGTATAAAAATTGGTGTAGGCTTTTGGCACATACATGTGAGTTTGGCACCCTAATTGTGTGTTTTTGTGAAAAAAGAGTGAAATTAATGTTGGGTGTCCGACTTTTGATAAAAAATAAATTTAGTTGTAAAACTTATGCCATTAGTTAAAGTTAGGAGAAAGCTCTCTATAGATACCAAGATCACCTCAATTGGACATCGGACAGAGATTTAGGATACATCAAAAGTTCATCCCTAAACTCATACAATGCGCTATGGCACATGGCACAGAAACATGCTCATTGCAGTGCAGGAGCGTTTAGCCACGACGTATGTGCCATTTTCTGCACAATTTACAGTTTTGAGATGTTATTCAAATGTTTTGATCCTTTATTCAATTCCCAAGCTTCCACACTTATTTTAAAATTTGATTTGAATATATTAGAAGTGTATGAGAGCATTTTAAATGTTGAAATCTTAGGATTCTGTTAGTAAATTATTAAATTTATTTATCCTATTTGTGCAATCTATGAAAACTAGATAATCTTTTTTAGGTTAGACCCTTGATTGCTTTAGCTTATGGAGTTAATAATAATTAGAGTAAGGAGATTATAGTAAAGGAAAAAAGTGTTTGATTTATTTTCAAGTGTCCAATTTGAATGATTTGTGAATATTTGGAAATGAAAGTAGTGTTATTAGCTATGTTACTGAATAATATTTCTATAGATACATAGAATACCTCATTCGATACTTGCGTCAAAAGTTCAACCCTCAAATCTATTGTCAAGAGTTTTGTGACCATGGCATAGGGGAGGTGAGTCACAACATGTGTTTGCATCGATGATGGTAGACAACCTCTGTGTTGTCATCTATGGCGGACGTACTTTTAGCCACATTGAATGATGCAATTGTGTGAAAAGTGTCATTTTTAAGGGAGAAACAATGAAGGATATGAGAAATAATTTAATATCAAACAAGGCATTGCAACAAGTAAATATAATGCATATAAAAACTAAATAAACACTACGAATGTATGGATCACAATTGTAGCTAATGAAAAATTAAAGTTAATCCCATAAAGAATTAAACATAATGGCAAATAGACATCACATTTCCAATCTCATTCAAGTCAGGCGATTCACACATGAGAGTTTATAAACTATAAAAATTAAGGTTTAAAAGCAAATAACTCCACCAAACAAAAATTTCATAAAAGAGATTACTTAAGCTCCAACTCTCTTATTTACTTCTCAAATTATATTTCCTCCAAATTACCTAAGACTAATTTTGATTGGTTAATCTAAAGTCTAATTAGTTGAAATTATCTTTCAAATCAATTACAATCATTTCTTAAATAAAAATGTTAACGTTAACACGATTATCTAAGAGACATTTAAAACTCAATAATACTCAAACATGATTATATAGGTTCAGAGGTATATTCATATCCTAATGGCAAATTAGAATAAATTTTAATTATACATTACCCAATCTCAATGTTCATTTAAGATTTTCTTTTTCAAGATAAACCCTAAACTCCTAAATCTCAACTCAATGATGGCCAATCATCAAGCAAGTCATAGTATAAATCAAAACATAATATTTACAAAACAAGCCAACTAACATCAAAATAAACTATAAACACAAGACAATTAACCAAAAATAACTAGATGATTCTCCAATTAACCAATAAAACTCCTCAAAATGCATGAAAATATAAAGAGTCATCAAAATATTAAAAATTGACAATTGAAATTTTTAGTTTTGATAAGTATCCAATCTGTCCAAATCTTTGTTTAATATTAAATCATTATCATGGTCCTTCATTGATATTCTCCCCATTTTTAAACTCTGTTCCCAATTGATTTCAAGTCTTAATAATATTTCATCCTTCCAATATTTTATAACTTTGCTAAATGATTGTTTTCCTTGTTTTGGAAAGGTTGTGGCTAAAATATTAAACTTTGGATCCCAATTTTACTGAAGAACTTATATTGTCCAATGATTTTCAATTTTAGGTTCAATTTTAACCAACCATAATAGATATTTGAATTAAATCTTTTTATTTTTCTAATCTAGTTAGTTATTTTATAATTGCAACTAAGTTCTTCTACCATGCCGAAGTAATAGGATTTGGTTACCTTATAATTACCATAGTGGTGTCGAGTAATGTAGTTAAGTGTATAGTAAATTATGAAAATCTTGTAACCAACGAATGATCTATTATCATGTTTGATCGAGGAATAATATATTACAAAGTAAAATACATTGATATTCAATTAGATCTCCAACTTGTTTTCAAGATTGACATTCTAATTAATTTTTTGTCAGCATTAAGAATATTTTGTTAGTACTTATCTTTTTATTCATGATTATATTAAAATTTTAAAAATATTAATTTGCTTTGATAATTTAATTATCTACTCTTTATTTGTAATATCTAGTTTGACATTATCAAACATTACCACACTTATCACCCACAAACAATTAAGAGCCTTTAAACCCCAAATTATCTTAAAGGTGAAATATTAAAAATATAACAAATAATTTTTTTAAAATAGTTGAGATATCAAATATTTTGAAAACATGTCAAAACTTTCAAAATACAAGTATTTGTGCACAAAGGAAGCTTTAGGAATGCATAAATATAGTACAATAGAAAAGGGAGGGTAAAATTCATTTTTGCCCTAAATGGACTATGTGCTGTGGCATGTGTTACATGTGCCAACAGGCACAATATGTGGTATATAGTTACTCCTTCACATTTTGTGCTATGTATCGCAGTATGTTTACTATGTGCTGTGGTATACATAGCAAAACTTATTGTCATGACAATTCGACTGATATGAACTTTTGGAGAAAGGCATTTTCATATATAATGTCTAATTGAAGTGATTCAAGTACCTACATATTACTTATTTCATTATATAACTAATGATATAGGTTTCATTTCAATATGATATTTCTTTTGAAAATTGAACACTTAAATCTAAAATGATCATTTTTTATCATTTTCTTACATCAGAGCATCCCAAATCCAAATCTCGTGTCATTAGCCATCGTTAAGGCCTTGACCATATTTAATAGGACATTTTTTGCCTAATTGAACAAATATATCTATAAAGATACCATCACATTCAAATTTGGCCACTAAAACGCTCTTATCACATCACAATAGGGCCAATTTCCACACACGCACACACACATATACATACTTTCATATCCTTGGCTAAACCCTGTGCATTAAACCATTATGAAAACCTAATTCTACCCTCATACTATTATCTTATTCCTTACCATCACATTTTTACATTTTAGGACTAAGATACTCACACACACATCTACAAATGCAATCGAAATTGCACGTGAGCATTCCTGTGACAATTTATAAACATTAGTTTGCAACAATTCAAATTCATTACATAAGCCTCAGGAAGACAAAGCTGTAAATCTACTACTTCTTGATCAAGTCTTTCCCTTTACTCCTATTAAAACTTGTAAAATAGTAACCACGAGATGAGACAAATGTCCTAGTAACTAAAATAATCCAAGTCTATTTATTAACAAGTAAAATTATAAACAAGTAAATAAGTATTAATCATTTACATACTGATAATCACACACAAATATATAATCACATCATAAGTGTTACATGCATGATCATAATATCCATTTGAACCTTCATATTTACCTCCAACTAAGTTTGTAAGCTGCATATTGGACCAATACTGTATATTAATCCGAGGTCATCTTCTATGGGAGAACTACCTGGCTAAAGGTATTCTATTCCACTTTTAGATTACAAATTTTTCCTTATCACACGTGCAGTTGAGGTGTTGAATACTCCAACACTGCACCCATTTTGGTACCTAAGAGCTCATATCATGTAGTGACTATTTGGATGTCCTATGGCAACAGTCCCTTACATGTTACTATGCCAAATGTCCTGTGGTGCCAGCCTGACTTTATGGATTTTCTCTTTACTCTATCTAAGGTAAATTCCTACCCTTTAACATCATCATGTTTTTTTACACATGAAATGCACTATCATTCGTCATATATTCACATTTCACTATTTATTAGCTTTAAATCAAAATACGATTAGCAAATACAAATTTCAATTCAAAAGCCCTTTGTACCTTTCACTTGATTCAAAATCACACACTTTTAAAATCAACATGAAATCACATTTATTTTTAAAACTAATTCATAAATAGTTTGACAAGCTAACATATGGAATAAATTATCTGGTTACTTTAATCTTTTTATTTTTAGAAAAGTTACTTGTGATACTCTTTTCACTTTTGACAACCTCTTGCTCAGAACAACTTGTGAGTCACGTTAATCTACACAATGTAGCACTATATATCAATTACAAATTAATCATCAGTACATATTAATGTAATTAAACCAAATTAAGTTAGCATCCTTAAAATCCTATTCACCCTCCCCATGCCTTCTATAACTTCCATTAACCTCCGTATAATTTGTACAAGCATTTTCACCCTTTTTAAAATTTCTAATTCAAGTTAAGTTGAGCTTATAGCTTTAAAGTTCAACTATTAACCATCATACCAGTTACAAAACTTTAATTTAACTCTTACTAATCTTTTCACAGCTAAATGGTAAGAAACAACTCTTTAAAACTTCCTAATTTAATTTCTATACCTCTCAAACTAAAAGAAATTATGGTAGAATAGGAGAGTATGTTTGTAAGAAACTTACTCAGTAAGTGCCAAATCAAAACTACTCCCCAGGTATCAGTGATCACTTGCCTTAACAGAGTGAGCCTTCTCCCCCTCTCCTTTCACGTTTTTCCCCTCCTTTCCTTCTTTCCTCATATTCGACCACACACATATTAATCAAAATTTTTTACCATGTGCCGCGATGCACCATGCATATGCTGTAACGTATAGCATAACGAGAAAACTCTCACCATAGCTCAAACACTTTGTTTCAGATTGTAATTTTTCCACTCAATCTTGGTCATTCAATTGTCGATGACCCAAAATGTCAATTTACGTCTAAAATCATAATTAACATAATCATTTCACTAATTTACTATTTTATCCTTAATTAACAATTAGTTTTTGAATTAAGAATTTAAGATGTTACATTATCCTCCCAATTTAAAGAACTTAAAATAATCAAATATGACAATATTTAAATGCATAATTTAAAAATACTGTATCAAAATAAAAAATTTAAAGAAAAATAAATATACACTGTATTGACTAATTTATTTTTTATTATATTAAAATCCCTTTTGCAATAAATGTGTTTTACATGCGTGTATAAAATTTTATTTTAGTCAACATGTACATTTAATTTGTTTTAAAGATACCGAATAAATAAGTTTGCACAAATAAAAATTTCAAAATATAAGTAACAAGGTAGAAAAAATATATATCTATTAAAGCTTTTAGGCGGCTAGAATGGTTTTCAGATACCATGCAGATTTATAGAGGAATATTTTGGTTTAACACGCTAGAAATGAAATCTTAAACGTAGAACCGAAGTTTGTATTTTATCACTATTAATTTTAGGAAATCATCAAGGTTTTAAAAATAAAATGAAAGTATCCAAAACTGAGGTAAAATGGTGGGAAGGTTGATGCATTCCAGTCTATAAAATAATGTTAATTTAACAAGTTATGCAACATTTAAGTCTTGGATATTGTTGTAGCCGGTGATTCGAGCAAGACATGTATATTTGGGTTGGGTTATTTAAATAGCCAAGCTTGGTTTGAACCTTAATAAAATTATGTTGAGTTAGTTTTTAGCCAAATAGATATGAATTTGTGTGGTAAATTAAAGGCCTAAGCCTGACCTAAGATTTGTATAAGAATTTTTTCATAACTCAAGCCAAGCCTATACAAAGCATAGCCTGACCTAAAAGCCTAGTTAAAAGCATATTTAAAAGTAAGTTTTTTAAATAAGCTCAAATTTTAATTTTAGACATATCAAATATACTTTAGAATTGTTAGTATAAATATATAATCTGACTTATCAAGTACAATATATAATAACTAAAAGGATTTATCAACTACAGTGCAATACAAAATATAATAATATTAAAATTAATATTTAAGTTTAATCTGATTGAAAACATGACAAAAAATGAAAAAGAATATATCAATCAAAAATTAAATGATGAAACTAATATGTATGTAATATATTATATAATATGTATGTATGTATGTATGTGAATTGGTCAGTTTGTTGGGCTTGTAAGCTATGTCTTAAAAAACTATGCCTATTTAATAAATAGGCCAGGCTAAACCTAAAATAGGCTAAAGCATAAGCCTTTGAAAAGGGCTTGGCTTATTTTCATCATTATTCTCTAAGCTTCAAGTTTATTCAAGCTGGCTTAAATACCCAAATTATTTATTTTTCATTATTTAGATTAATTTTAATTTATTTTTATGTTGATATCAATTATTTTTATTTTATAAAAAATATAAAAATATATTTTTTAGGATACTTAAAAATGTAGAAGACTCAATTTTTTTAAAAAAATATGTGAGTCTTAAAATTTAAAAGTTAATATTAAAATACATTTTAAATATTATTTTAATTTTGATGTATTTTATAGATTAAAATAATAAAACATGACAATGTTGATATTTTAATTTTTTTAATGAAATATATATAACAATGCACTACAGTATATTAGTATAAAATAACCTAAAATTTAAAGCATTAATTAATAATCAATGTATTTTATATATTAGTAAAAATAAAATTTTTTTATTCAGGTCCAGCTTAAACCTTGTTAGGCCTGACATAAATTTTTTGGGCTTATTTGAATTGGCTAGGGTAGGCTAGACATTAAAAAACCTTATTTTGTTAAGTTTGACCATAATTTTTTTTAAGTTTATTTGGGTTGATTGAATTGTTGACTCTAACTATTATACTAGATATTTATTGAAAGAGGATTTTTAATTTCATCACCTGCTGTATGTTGAAAAATCCTTTATATTATTATCATCTACTCAATTAATCTAAACCCTTTGTAAAATTGTTATTACTAGCCACAGTGTCACGTAACTAAAGAAACTTGTGACATATTTATTTGCTAAAAGAGGTTAATGTTTAGAGAGAATTTCATTTAAGGATATCAGTAGCAACATATCTTCTAGAGGGCCCCAAAAATTCTAAAACCTCAGTTTAGTCCTCGGGATTTGGATTGAAAATAAGTTGAATGTAGAAAAGATCAAAATATCTTTAGTTTAAATATTTAAAAAAAACACTAAATACCATCACTAAAGCACCACCACCGATGATTGGAGCCTCACCAGCGACGGTAACCATTGGACCTCCATCACTAGAACTCCAGTCGCCTGCTGGACCACCGTTGGCGGTGGCTGGAGAATTAACTTCTCCAGAGGTAGCCAAGGTGAGTATAAAATCCAAGACCTCTTAATTCACCAAAAATATTCTGACTACCAAGCCATTCAACCCATTCAATCATATAATGTATAAAATTATATATATAATAAAAATTGTTTCCAAGTCACTTGATTATTGTGTTACTTGTTATTTACGTAACTTTACTTTTTAATATCTTAACAGGACTTATTAATTACTTAACTTTCCTTGTTAACCTCACGACTCCTGCAACAAAATTAAATTACTTGTTAATCGTGTAACTATACTTATTAATATTTTAACAAGACTTTTCAATTACTTAACTCTCATTGTTAAGTCCGTGACTCTCACAACAGAACTACATTACTTGTTAATTGTGTAATTGTCATTGTTAATATCTTAATAAGACTTATTAATTACTTAAATTTACTTATCAAATTCATGACTCCTTAAACTGAATTGCATTACTTGTTAATCATGTAACTTTACTTGTTAATTATACAACAATACTTATTAATTGCGAAGCTTGGCTTGTTAATTATGCAACTTTACTTATTAATTTCATGACTCTCTCGAAATTATTTGTATAGTAAATCTTATTTTCAAACTTCCTGAGTATTATGACAAGAAGTATATTTGTTAAAAGCCTAATATAGCTTGTCATTTCTTTAATTTTAATTATTAAGATTATATTTGTTTTTTAGGGTACTACTCCCCCTCCCCCCTCCCCCCCTCTCTCTATATATATACATATATGCTTATATAATTGAATATCTAGTTTGATGAAAATTAATAAGGGAGACCTGACTATCATCGTTTTCGTTATCTAACAAACTCAATTTTTTGTGTAAATTATATATTTATTTAATAAGTGATAATAGATAATTGACAAGTATTGTTGAGAAATTAACAAGTAATATTATGCAATTAACAAGTAATTTAGTTGCTTTTTTGAAACAACAATTAAACAAGTCTTGTTATGGTATTAACAAGTCAAGTTGCATAATTAACAAGTATTGTTGTATAATTAATAAGTAAAGTTGCATGATTAACAAGTAATATAGTTCAGTTGAAGGAGTCATAAATTTGACAAGTAAATTCAAGTAATTAACAAGTCCCGTTAATGTATTAACAATGACAGCTACACGATTAACAAGTAATATAACTTTGTTGTGAGAGTCACGAACTTAATAAGAAGAGTTAATTAATTGACAAGTTATATTAAAGTATTGACAAGTATAATTACGCAATTAACAAATAATTTAGTTTTGTTGCAGGAGTGATGAGGTCAACAAGACAAGTTAAGTAATTAACAAGTAAAGTTACATGATTAACAAGTAACATAATAATCAAGTTATTTGAAAACAAGGTTTATGACATATATAATTTTATGCCTTATATGATTGAATGGGTTGAGTGGCTTAGTGATTTAAATTTTTTTAGTGAATTGAGAGGTCTTGAGTTCTACACCCACCTTAGCCACTTTTGGAGAAATTAATTCTCCATGTCTTTGGCCACCATTGACCGTGGTCCATGGTGCTTCGGCGACGACGATTGGTGGTTTCTTTTAATATTTGAACTGAGGGTATTTTGATATTTTTTATATTCAACTTTTTTTTAATTTAATCCTTGTGGATTGAACTAAGATTTTGAAATATTTTGGGACCCATTAAAAGATATGTTGCTACTTAGGCCCTTAAATGAAATTCTTCTTAATGTTTATCAATAGGGGTTGGATCTAACTGAAGGGGTTAATTCTTCATAATATAATGAATCAAGATTTAAATTTCTATTAAAAAAAGTGTCAACATTTAGTGTTCAAACATGCTTCAAATGTGATTGTCTTTAATAAGAAGATAAAGGATTGAAAAAAGAAATTAATATTCTAGAGGCATGACTTGATTTACTTTCTATTACTCAAAGCACGGCATAATTTCAAATATCAAATACTAAATGTAAATGATAAAAAAATAAAAAATAATAATAAAATTTGTTTGAATCACATAAATAACAATATAATATTCCAAAATATCATAATTTCAATAAAATTTATTAAAATTTTTTTGTTAATAAATTTTAAATTAAAAAGATTATTTTATTTTTATTGATAATTTATAATTTTTTGTTCAATTATTAATATTTGGAAGGATCAAATTATTATTTAAATAATTCAGAAAAAATTTATTGGTATTTTTCAAAAAAATTATTATAAATGAACAATATATATATATATATATATAAATAAGTAAAACCGGTAATTTCTCTTTTAATACATGGCTGCAGTAAAACCGTACAAGAAGACCGCGGTTCAAGAAACACCACGAAGCCAGTCCCTCCAAAAGTCGGAGGACGTGATTTCGGAACCGGATCACGGAAAATAAATAAAAAAGATGAAATTAAAGTTTTTTTTTTTTAAAAAAAAAGCTGTGCAAGCGTAGCGCCTTAACCCAAATTTCAAAAACATTTAGCGCCATTTTTTTCCTCCTAAAAATCATGAGATCCACTCCCAAAGTTTTGAGAGCCAGCTTT
Organism: Prosopis cineraria; assembly: GCF_029017545.1. Taxonomy (NCBI): domain Eukaryota; kingdom Viridiplantae; phylum Streptophyta; class Magnoliopsida; order Fabales; family Fabaceae; genus Prosopis; species Prosopis cineraria. The sequence continues at coordinate 1,777,743 of NW_026555333.1, forward strand.
GTTATTCAATCGAAGCAACAATTCAGATCAGACATGGAGAGCGACGACGACATTGAGCTGCGGCCTTCCTCTCCCGTGCGAGAACGAAGGTTGACGCGTTTGAAGAAAGCATTTAGAGTTCCTGAATATCCCCGCCCTAATTCGCCTGACAGTAGCTCTTTTCCGTCTCCTGCTAATTCTTCTGAAGCTGATGCCTCGCATCCCAATGGCTTAATTGGTCTAGATTTTGAGGATCTCAACTTGGCATCAGGATTTTCATTTGAGGCTATTGGCGATAAAAATGGACCAAGCATCGAGCGTGACGCTCCAGAAAGCGTCAAGGAAGATGGTTTGAGTGAGACGAGGGTTTCGGAATTTGATTCCGTGGCAGAAGACATTGGAGGAAATGGCCAAGCTTGCTCAACGGAGGCTATGGGGCTAGAGAGTGAGGATCCGAAGACCGATGAACTAGAGAAAAATCAACATAGCTTGGGCACTTTTTCTGATAAGAGAAAGAGAAAGAGAAAGAAGATCCTCGACAGTGATAGAGGCGAGGAAAAAGTTAAAGAATCTACATCTAACAAAAAAGGGGCTGAGAAGGTACGTTTTTGGGTTTGCCCATCTGGCCTCATATTTTTGGTGCAAATTTCTTTTATGCAGGCATTGTTTGGTTTGCAAATTTGAAGTCCCTGATTTTACAGGAAAGACTGGAAAACCTTAAAAAGCTTCGAGCTGAGTCTCAGAGACTCCTACGAGGTATGATTGCAATCTGGAGCTGCATTCCTGGGATAATAGTTACCCTCCCAGGAGTGTTTGAACTAGTGTAATCTGACTTTCTTTGAAGTTTCTTCTAACTCTGTATTGCCTCATTACTTATCTAGAAACTCGAGATGCAGCTTTTAAGCCTATTTCCGGCGTTCAAAAGCCCATTTCTTCATTATTGGATAAAATTCGGCAGCGAAAGCTGGAGCTCTTAAAAAAGTAGGTCAATTATATTAGAATTCTGTTTTAGTTCGGACTTTAGTTGCCTTTTACATTAGGTACTGCGCTCATGCATATGTCTGTCGCAGATCCATTTCTTCTATTGGCGATCATTATGATGGCTTGGCAAGGGAGGTCCCAGTGGCTGATGTATCTGGGCGTGCTTGTCCGGGAGATGAGATAGCTGATAAGGTTGAACGTGCCGAACATCAAGAAACATTTACTTGTCCTGCGGATATGAAGAATAGTTCAGACGCATTACATTTAGGGGGATCAGGCGAGGTTACGAATTCCTGTAGTTGTAAATCTGAAGGCATTCCTTGTCCGATGGTTAGTCTATATGCTCATTTAATTCGACCGAATATGTTAAGAACTGATGAATATTGCTATGGTCATGAGAGTGGAGTGCTGTTAAATATTTCAACTTCTTCAGTAGTCATGTGCATGCGTAAGATATGTACAGTGAATACAGTCATTTGAATGTTTAAGCCTTTGATTGGTTTTGGGAACATATCTAACTGTCAGTATTGCAGTCTGACTAGACTAATGTCCCTATTGAAATCTCAGGTCATGGATTCAGAAGTTGATAATGCGTTTCGAGCTCCTGTTAATGATACTTAGGTTTTAATGTCGGCTGATTGAGAAGATGCTACCTTCTAGTATTAGATTTTGCACACTGATTTTTTGTCTGTCTGCAATTTCTAGGAGCTCTATTCTGATTCCCCAAGAAGTGACACCAAACACGAGGCCTTGAACCCTTCAGAAGTTTCTGAACCACCAATCCCTTCAATGAACTTGCAACTTGATTCTGCGCCTTCTGATGATGTGTGAGTGCTTAAAAAGTTTCTTTCTTCCCTTGGTCTTTGAATTGGGTGTTACTGATATTAATCACATTATAATTATATATATTTTTCTGATCGCCGTTTGCTTGGATATTGGTACTGGGGTTTTTTGAGTATGGGACATGTTTAATTTAATGGTTGTTACCCCATGATATATACGTTTGTTTAGAGATTAGCATAGGTGCAAATTTGCTGTCGGGAAATTTTCACAATGATCTGCACAAAAGCGCTGATTTGACATTGCAATGATGACTAGTGCATATTTTTCGTTAAGAAATTATTATATGACCATTAAACTTGCCGACCTGCTGTAATAAAGGTGCTACTATCCCTTTTCCTTATTCTGGGAGTTATACATGACAAGCTCTCCTGTTTTCTTTCAGCTCTTCTGACGAAGAGGACAATGAAAAGGAAAATATAGATCCACATCCCTATCGATCAGCCACCTCTTCACCACCTCCAAGTGGTGACCCTGTTAAGGCTTTTGTTGATGAAGAAGCAGAAGAGGAGGATGATAGTGACAATGACCTTTCGCGTTTCCAAGAAGATGAGGATGACGTCGATGAAGATGATGCTGAGGAGCTTAACAATATGATTGCAACTGGATACGAAGAAAATCCAATTGATAAGGAAAGGCGTGACCAACTTCACCAGCAGTGGCTGGAGCAACAGGACGCAGCTGGAATGGATAATCTACTGCAGAAACTTAATTGCAGTTCAAGATTGAAAGACACATCAATTGGTGAGGAAGAAGATGAGGAAAGAAATGAAACTGAAAATGAATCAGAAGATGAAGAATATGTTGCTCAGCCAAATGCAGCACGAATCAATCTTGAAAAAGTGAGGCAGATGATTCCTCAGATGTTTTCAGATAAAGACGAAGCATATGTATCATCGGATGACGAGAAAACACAGAAGAGGCTGCCTAAACGGTGCTTATCTGCCAAAATTGTGAGTCCTTTCTTCTCTGCAACCTTGTAGGGGTCTAAGTTCTAACACATTTAAAATTTTGCACACGTTGAGGGCCTATGTTTCATTATTTTATGCAAACTTTAATTGGTCAAGTAATATGGAACAGGAGGAGCAAACTACATTCTTGTCACCAGCTGAGGATGAAAGCTGCAGGGAAGTTTTCAGTCTTATAAAGAAACTGAATACTGTGCCCGACACCAAGAGGAAAAGGACACCCTGTAAGCTGCTAATAATTTAACTAAACTTAGGCTGCTGGGTTTTGTAAGAATACTGATTGTTCCTCCTGTACCATGCAGCCTTCTTTGATACTCCGCTCATTGGACAGAACGTTAACGTATTGTCAAAGGTGAGCTTGTTTCAATTCCTGGATGTTAGAAAATGAATTGCTATTTCATTCTGTCAGCTATGAGAAAGTAATAGTTGTCACTAACTATATGGTACAAATAGGGCCTCTTGGTCTAAAAGATCAGAAGTCCTTACTGATTCTTAATGGCCTCTTCATTCCCTTGCGAAGGCATCTAAAAATTTCCATTTAGGTCCAGATATCTATATTTTTGTCTGCTACCATGATTCTGTTATTATTAGCCATGCAGATGTTGTGAACTATGTTTAGAATGCCATATCTGAACTTCCATCTCGTGAATATTGCAGTCATCTTTCCTAAATCGTGCTTCCAATCATTCGTTGCCCTCATCTCATAAGCATGGACCAAACAAGGCTCGTTCTTTCATTTTTGGGCGAGATGACAGCAATAGCAGGACTTCAATCTCAGTGTCAGAGGACTCTTTGGATACGGTAATGACAATCTGAATTGGAAGTTAGCATGCATTGTATAACTTAGGCATAAGTATTTGCTGGTAAAAAAAGAACATACGTATTTGTTTAAACAAAAATTATTTTCCACTATTTAATTTTCTTTATTATTATCTTCAACTTTTAACTGAATTGATTGAAGTATTACACTTGAGTAAAAGGTGAGAAAAAAGGTTTTAAAGTAACGTTTCACATCCCAGAAGTGTCTGGTATGTAGAAGGTAGATATGGTGTTGAAAACCAGGAATTATCACAAGGACATGGCCGCAGTGCAAGTTCTACGTCACCTTACAGTTATTCACTGCAAGAATCATATGTGCAGTATCTTTCACTTCCATCATTTATTCCTAGCGACTGCCGTGACATTAATAATGCCATGTTATATCGGTCTAACTTGCAGATTCAAACGGAGAGTCAACCGCCAAAATCTGTTAGTGCCAAGTATCAGGGTAATGCACAGGATCGATATCGTAACTCGAACTCCGCATCTCAGAAGTCAAGCACTTGTCTTTTGGAGATACTAAGGAAATCTTCACGGCATGCAGAGCGACCTGTCCAGAATGATACAGTTCAGCAAACGGAATCAGTGTTTGCTGCATTCAGGTTAGCAAAGAAGCCACCAATTCAGACCGAGGGAAGAGTGTGATGTTCAATGTGAAATTTTGGTGTATGGTCTTTTTTTCCCTAATGTTGATTGAAATTGGGCGCCTCGTTTTGTTCAGAATTAGTGTTTAGTTTTTAAAATTAACTTCCTTCTTCGCCCCTGCTTTTTACTTCATTTATGTCATTCAATAACAACACAATAGAAAGTCCAGGTTAGAAATTGATTGCCTCGCATCTCGCAACATTTTAAGTATTACTACAAAATAGTGCTATTTATTTGGAAGGAAGACAATTTCAGTGCTCATTGTTACAGTGATTGTTCACAAATTTGTTCGTGACAATAAAATTCTGTGTGCTAGACACATGGAAGTTTAATGTAAACAAGGGTTTTTAGGTTTCATTACCTCAGTTTGCCTGCATGCGAAGATTTTTAGGTTTCATTACCTCAGTTTGCCTGCATGCGAAGATATAATAGATAATGAGAAAAAAAATAACTTAATTAGTAGTGTAAAACTATTTAGAATTGCAGAATTATAAGAAAATTGAAAAGAGGAATTAAATTTTAAGTCCAAAATATTAGAGTGCAAAAAGAAGTCTCACATTTAAAAGATTAGAAAATGGATTATGATATATAAAGCTTAAAAAGTATTTAATCAAATGGTTTAAGTTATTTTGGTAGAGTATATTATTTTTAAACATACTTAATATAATAAATTTAATATGGTATCATGAGCCATTCGATTGGAGAAAGAAAAAGAAAGAAAAAAAAAAGAAAGGAATGAAAGAAATGAAAGATGAAAAAAAAAATACAACAAGAAGTTAAAAAAGAAGAAGAAAAGAATAGAGAGAAGAAGAAGAAAAAAAGAGAAAAAATTGAATAGATCTGGGAGATCTCTGAGACTAAAAAAGTAAAAGTTTAGGCAAGAAAAAGAAAAAAATTAAAAAAATAGAGAGGAAGAAAAGTAATAGAGAGAATATTAGAGTGCAAAAAGAAGTTTTCCTTTAAAAGATTAAAAAATGAATGATGATATATAAAACTTAGGAAGCATCTAATGGTTTAGACTATTTTGGTAGAGTATACTATTCTTAAATATATTTAATATAATAAATTTAATATGGTGTTAAGAGCCATTCGATTGGGGAAGAAAAAGAAAGAAAAAAAAGGAAAGGAATGAAGGAAATGAAAGATGAAAAAAAAAACAAGTTAAAAAGAAGCAAGAAAAGAAAAAAGAGAAGAAGAAAAAAAAATTGAATAGACTTGAGGCCTCTGAGATTAAAAAAGTACAAGCCCAGGCAAAAAGAAAAAAAATTAAAAAAATAGAGAGAAAAAAAAAGTAATAGAAAGAATATTAGAGTGCAAAAAGAAGTCTTACATTTAAAAGATTAGAAAATGTACTATGATATATAAAGCTTAGGAAGTATTTAATCAAATGGCTTAAGCTATTTTGGTAGATTATACTATCCTTAAATATACTTAATATAATAAATTTAATATGGTATCATGAGCCATTCGATTGGGGAAAGAAAAAGAAAGAAAAAAAAAAGGAAAGGAACTAAGACTAAACAAGTACAAGCCCAGGTAAGAAGAAAAAATGAAAAAAATAGAGAGAAAAAAAGTAATAGAGAAAATACTAGAGTATAAAAAAAAGCCCTACATTTAAAAGATTAAAAAATAAATCATGATATATAAAGTTTAAGAAGTATCAAATTAAATGGCTTAAGTTATTTTGGTAGAGTATACTATCCTTAAATATACTTAATATAATAAATTTAATATGGTATCAGAGCCATTCAATTTGGGAAAGAAAAAGAAAGAAAAAAAGGAAATGAATGAAAGAAATGAAAGATGAAAAAAAAACAAGAAAGTAAAAAAAAATGGATTAGAGAAATCTAGTACAAAATGATATAAAAGAGAAATTAAGTAATGAAGTGTTTGGATTGTTGTGTTGTTTGTTGGTTTTTTTCTTCTCTTTGGAGCTCTATTTATAATGCTCATCCAAGGTTGTTGTGTTAAAATATCTGTTCCTACTAGGCCTGGTCTCGTGAATTTTGGAGCATGTTTAAGTAATGGTCCCATGTCCAAATAACAGTTCTCTTGGCTTAGTTGCTTCATGTCTTAAGGGTCTCGTTTCTTTCATGACTCTATGCTAATTTGAAAGTTTTATTCTAAATGGATCCATCTCTGCTTTATTGGATGTCTTATTGGGCCCAATTTGTTTCTTGCCATTTTGGGCTTTTATTTAAATGTAGACATTTTCAGGCCTAAACAATGCCCTCTCGTATGAGTGATCAGTGTTTATAGGCCACGTGGCATGTTTGTTTAGTTTTGTACTTTGGTGCTTTGTTTCTTTGTCTCCTTGTAAATATAAACCCCTTTTTTCTACCATTATCATCAATTTGCTCTAGTACTCCTTGCTACTTTCATACCTTTCAAGCTTGTGTTGTTTGTTTGGTTCCATTTGTCTTACTCTTTTGTTCTTCGAGTCTGTCTTCTTTTTTGATTACCATGGCATCATCTAGAGTTGATTGCTCCTCCCTTACTAACAATTTTGAGAGGGCTTTGATAGATGATTAGGTTATAGTCTGGAATCCCGTCAAGCTTGCCCTTCTTGGTGTGATTCTTGTTAGTGTTTATCTTTATTGTTCCTCACATTGCTTATGAGATTCTTCTCTGAAGGTTTGTTTCTTTTCAGAGAAGTTGTATTACAAGTAGAAATTCTTGGCCCATATTCATTTTTAGTGAGTTTCTTTCTCTGTTTTGTCCCTTTTCAATTTGACTTTCTCCTTCTACTTTTTCCTTATTTATTAATATAGCAACTCTCTAATAAGCTTAAGTCTGGGTAACATAACAGACATTGGGTATTTGTTAATCACCACAGCCCATTGGTTAACATCTTCGCCCAATCCATGATCACTCACATTCGTACAAGACCTACTCTTAGCCTAAAAGGTTACTTCTTTCAAGGACATCTCTTGCAAGAAGATTTGAAACTAGCCTTAGTCTCTACCTCCATAAATGGCATGGGTAAACCATCTGTAAGGTATTTACTAAGGGTTTTGGAAAGAGATTGGTATCTATAACCTAATTGAGCTCTCTTCTCACCCTAAAGGTCCCTATCCTGTTACTTGAGGCACTTTTCTTTTTCTAGTCTCCAGGCTATAAGGCATTTTTGTTTGAGCTTAGCCTTGTGATAGTCACGCTCCAAGATTTATTTATCCCCATTAACAGTCAAGCCAACCTTTTTTCTATCAACTTTGAGAATCCTGAGTCCCCTTTGATCTCTCCTATTTCTTATGATCTCCTTTGCAAAGATGGCTCATATAATACTATTATTAGGTGGTATGTTGCTTTACCTGCTGCTGACCTAGTCCTTAATGAAGAGCATGCCATCTTTTTATAAGTGCTTTTGAGCCAATGGATCTTTGCCCCATGTAAAGGAAAAGTAGTAGTCTATCATTTGGCCTTGGCTAAGCACTTGCACCATGAAGGCCATATTGCTTTGGAGACCATGTCTCTATGTTAGCTCTATGATGGGATGAAGGAGATCGTGCAAAGCAGGCCTTTCTAGACTTTTTATGGGCCCATTTGGTTCTTGAGGCTTTAGGTCGTGGCTTATTTCCTTAAGCTTCCCTAAAATGAAGCTCTCCTAGAGATCGAGTCCCCCCCATTCTCTTTGCTTGGCATCTCAAGAGTTGAAGAATGTAAACTAGTTTAAGTTCTTTTGCAAGTAAAGTTGTTGCTGAAGTGAAGTTTAAAGATGCTGGTCTTGGAGTTTTGCTTTCCTTATTAGTTTTGGGCTTATTAGTCCAAGTACCCTTAGGGCTAAATGAGGAATTGGATCTTTATTTTAGCCACCATTCCTTGAAGATTATATCTCCTTATGACTATTGAGACTAAGTTGGAGAAGATTTTTGTTGAGTACTACTATCCTTAATTAGTAACAGGTCAGTTCAGGCTTAACCAATGCGTCCCTCGCTACCTATCCTAGCAATTTGGGCTATAAATGGTGGATAAGGCCACTTTAGCAACCATGGCCTTAGACTTAAAATTGAAATGCAAAGTGGAGATAGTGTTGAAAGATGCTTGTATTTGCTTTAATAAGTGGTGGCCTCGTTGTTTCTATTGTATCTTAAAGACTCATATTAGTAAATTTCACCTTTTTCCTTTTTCTTTTTTAAGTTTTGATAATTGTCTTAATTTGTATATCTTGTTTTTGCTAGAATGAGATTAAGAGCTGGGCCAAGTAGAGCTAGACTCTTAAAGGAGAAATCTTGATAGGCCAGACCTTTCAAAAACTCTTATAGCTAACTCTTTGTCTAAGGTTATGGTCAAGTAAGAGAATATTGAGATTATGTAATGTTCATTTTGACATTATCAAAAATTATTGCAATCAATCACCATATTAAACGATAATTATAATTCATTAAATCTTCCTAAGTGTACCATAACAAAAGGTTAAATCACTTAAATATTTAAAATAAAATTAAAAATGTTTGAAATCCCTAAAAACCCTTTAGATATGTAGTTTGAGCTTGGGCTTATTGATTTTTAAAAATATAAGAAGCATGGAAGATAAAAGAAAGTAAAACACAGGAAAACAAGGCCAAAAATATCATTTTAGCACATTTTGGAGCAAATGTTGTGGTATGTGGTCCATGCATTGCAGCATGTGGCACAGAGACAATTTAACCTTTGTGCCATGTGTCATGGCTTGTGTATAACATGTCGCGGCACATATGCCTTTGTCATGATGGTAAAATACTATTATAATAGCTTTTCAGGCTAAACTTTAGAGTTTGCCATCTTCTTGTTTGATATTTGATTGAAATGATTTAAGTACTCATGCGAAGCTTGTTTGATAATCTAGCTAATGATATAAGTTTTGTTACGTACAAACATCGTATGTGAATTTTGGATACTCGATGTAACACCTTAATTTTATTAACAAAAAAAATCAAATACCATGATAATAAAAATATTTAAACCAATAAAAGTAATTATTATGGTACAAAAATTTAAAGCCAATTTTTAAATATATTTTTAAAAGGTAACCGTTGTAGAAAAGAATTAATCTAAATTTTAGAGAGCTATCATAGTTGTAAAAATATTCATCTTAATTTGATTAACTCGAGCCCTTAATATGGAAAATAAAGGTTTCTAGGAGCATTACATGCTATTATAGTAGTAAAGGTTAAAAATTCCCTTATTCTAAACATATACATTCTAAAATAAAACAAAAGCAAAAGTATTAAACAAGTAATGAAGTAAAGGTAACTATGCCTATGATATGGCAACATGGTTGTTCTTTGAACCATACTCCTTAAGGAATTAGTGGTCCTTGCACCTATTTCCTTGTCGAAACTCCACTGGCCATCCTTACAACATTAAAAACAAGAGAAAGATAATATCTTAATAACCTCCTTAAAGGTTATGGTATATTGTAGTTTGATAAATAACCCAATCTAGTGGGTTTTCATAATTAGCAATTACCATCCATTTATAAGCATTTTTGAATGATACTATAGTATTACAAGATTGCATGCTTGAGGATGGAGTAAACATACATCTAAAGATGTGAGTGTAGAGAGAGAGAGAGAGAGAGAGAGAGAGAGCATTATATTTCAAATAAGCATGCTAGAAAAGTTTAAATTATAATTCAAGAAAGCTAGCATGCTTGAAAAGGAATAAGCACCTCTTCATTATTAAATTCAAAAGGTACAAGCATGTTAAAAAGTCTAAACCATACAATTTAGAAAATATTATAACACTCAATATTTAGATAACAATTATATTGATTTTATATAGCAAGCTAGATAATATTTAAAAAATTCTTTACATCAATATTTATATTTTTATCATTTTTTAATTTCACCTTACCTCCTTATTTCCTTAGGTTGAGATTCTAAGCGATAGGGGATGGTGCTTAGTTAAAGGTCTCATCGCTCCTCATCAAGCCTTGACATCTCCTTTTTGACCTAAGGGTTGCTCAAATGGTATTGAGCTTGTCTTGATCTTGGTCAAAGGAATTGAAGTAGCTCATGTACATATCAAAGCCACCCAATGTGCAATATATGGGGGCAAGTGCATGATCACGGTCCATCATTGTTTTCTCAATTTAAGCTCATAACCTGTGGCCACCTCATAATAAGAGTCCCAATATATTCAAGATCAAATTACAATTTTCACAACAAGCATGTCTCAAAATTTATAACATTTATCATTCTATAAACACTAGTAAATTTCATGTGTTATATCAATTTAAATAACTCAACCAAACTCCAACCAATCAAACTATGATTAATATAAATCTATTCAATCCTAAAAATTTCAAACAAGCAATTATAAAATTTCTAAGGGTTTTCCACCAACCATAGTTTCACATAAAAATTTTCAAAAATTTACTTTGTTAACCATTAGGGTGACTTTTCGTAGAATATTATTATAGGCATGCTATTTAGGTTTAATTCAATATTAGTACACAAAAAGGTTAAGTTATTTACCCACACTAGCATACAAGATAACCTAAGAAAAAGTTACCTAGGCTTGACTTCATTCAAAGATTCTAAGGTTTCTTTATAAGATATCCTCTGACTAACTCAAATGTCAAAGTAAAAATTAAGGAGTCCCTTAGGAAAACCCTAACACCTCTGCAAACAATAATTTAAAGAATTAGAGTCACCTAAATTTATATTTAATTATTTATTATTTTTAAGTTATTCTGAAGTACTCGTTGAGACTACATTTAATTTTAAAATTATTCTCATCAAAACTCTTCTCATTTTATTTTATATATTTCTAATCTTAGAGCTTTTTAAAGATTCCCTAAAATAAATCTAAGTCATATTAATGATTACTTATTAACTTTAAAGTGCTCGTGATCAAATTTTATAAGTCCTAAACATCTAATAAGTAAAATTTTCATCCTTAAATAATTAAAATAAATTTTAATTGGTTATAATTTATTTCATAGATCCAATTTTAATCTATTAGTGGCTCTAAACAGTTCTAAAATAATTTCAACATCTCTCATGATTTCTCAAAATTATCCAGAATTCTCTAAAACTATTTTTTATCATTTTGAAGTAGTTTTAAAGTTACCACTCAACAATTTTATCCAATGTCTACGATCTCTTTCTAATTTTAAATTAATTTAAATCTAATAATTTTAGGTAGAGAAAAAATCTTAGAATTCTTAGTCTTAAAAAGATTCAATCCATTCTAAAAAGACCTGAATATGACTTCTCAATTTTTTTTTCCTTGCCTGCTCTCTTGTTCTCTCGCGATTTCCTCTACTGCCAGGGACGCCTCGCTTTCCCACGCTCGTTGAATTTGGATGAGGGTGTTGGGTATTTGTATTACCCTTATCCAAACCAAATAGCCAATGGTGGGCATGGTTATAATACTACATACATACATACATACATACAATTTTGGTTTCCTTTTTTTATTTTAAATACAATTATTATTTTTTATAAACTATTATTATTTCATTTTCCTATTTATTTCCTTGTCATTTAATATATTTTTTTCCTCTTATCTCCTCCGTTTTTTATCTTGTATTTAAGTTCTCTATTATAATTTTTTATAATTAATCAAATTTTTTGTTTTTTTAAATTAGATCTTAACGGTTTCAATATTATTTAAACAATATTTAAATAAAGATAATTTCTTCAAAAGTTAAGAGCCTATTTGTTTAATATCTCTCAATCTTGTAAATTTCTCTTTCATAAAAAATATGTCATGAAATTAAATCCTAAAAATATGTCATGATGAATTCAAATTATTATGGAATAGTTTTTTCTAATATAAATTAAGTCCTAAAACTTAAAAGGTTATGATTTTTTTTCCCAAACTCAAACTATTTTAAACTATCTTAAATGCAATCTTATCTTTAAGGCCAAAAATAATTTAAAGAGACCTCCTGGAGAGAGAGGATATTACATTCAGATGCTAAAAGTCAAATTTGAATGCAAATTTAATGTATTTAAGTGCTCAAATCTCAAGTCTTATACCATTAGTCAAATTTGAGATTTAAACCAAGTCCAATTGACCATTATGCACCTAGTTGAACAATTAAATAAGCAATAATGTATCAAATGTAAAATTTGGCCATTTAAAGTCCTGATATCATGTAACTAAAATAACCACATATTTACATATAATTGCTACTTGGCCAAATCATCACCACACGTCATATTTATTTATCACTACATACATTTGTAATACTATTTTAGCATAGATACACAGTGATTTACAAAACATTTCCTTTGGCCAAAATATTGTAAATTCACATTATATAAATATAATTTAACATATCACAATATATTTATAATGTCCCTGCACGTGTTCAGTATTTTCTCCCATTACCACATACATCATCCCATAACTCAATATCATATAAGCGTAACTTAAAAATTAGATGCATTTCTAGTTGACAACCAAAATGTTTTATATTTATATATATATATATATATATATATTTGTACATAGACTCAAAATACAAATTTGGCATTGCAATAGATAACTGAGCAGCTATTCTTTGCTCGACTCTTTGCCCTATCCTTTATTTGTCTCAGAACCTTTAAAATAATAACCACGGGGTGAGATAAATATCTCAATAACTAGTATGATTTATATTATTGATTATCATGCAAAATTATAAATAAGTAAAAGAAATGGGTATTTAAAACATGTTATACAATCATCATTATATATCACCATAATGTCATGCATAATTATACCAATCTGAACCTCCAATACTCTTGACTAAACTCATAGGCTACATTACTAGATCCAAACCACATTGTTTAGTCTGAGTTCACCTTTCATGATATAATTACCTGGTCAAAGGTATTCACTTCTAAACTATAAAATTTTTCTATTACAAGTAATTAAAGTGTTGTTATTCAAATACCGCATTCTCCAAATGTTAAGGAGTGTGGTTCTCTAGCATAGCACCTTTTAGGCACTAATGAAAATATAAGTTGCACTTGGCATTCTTAGGTGTCAATAATACCATATGGGTTTTTATCACCACTATCTCCACCTAGATGAACTCTCACCCTATCTAAACATGTAGTACTAATCACTACATAATCATGCATATGCAAATCACCACAGGACATTATATTTCAGTAGAACATACCATAGTTCACATGCAATGGGGTGTGTGTGTGTGTGTATTCCATATTACTCTTAACTAAAAGTTAAAACATAAATTTTATCATGCCTTTACTAATCCTCTTATTGTTCACTTTTTTCCCCAATTTAACAGTTACACACGCACGCGTGCGTGCATACACATGTGTTACTATTAGATTTTGTAAAAAAAAAAAACACGCTCACACACGCGTACGTACACGTCACTATTAGATTTAGCAAACACACACAAACATGTGACACACATCACTATTAGATTTTGCAAAAACACACACACACACACGTCACTACGTGCGCACGCACATATATGTACGCTACTATTAGATTTCATAAACTTACTTGTAAATAATTTTACAAGGCAATAAACATTACAAATATCTTGTTATCTCAACTTTTTTGTCACAAAATGACAAATACACACGTCACTATTGGATTTTGCAAACTCACTTGTAAATAATTTTACAAGGCAATAAATATTACAAATATCTAGTTATCTCAACCTTTTTGTCACAAAATGAGTTACTCATGGCCAACGTATGTTTCTACTATGTCTTTAACCTTAACAAGATTTCAACTACTAAAATTTACAATACAAAATATTACATGTTAATTCCCCTGCTTAACACAAGCACTTTTTAGCTAAACTTACCCAATTAGCCACTCATAACTCATAGCTTCTATAGTTGAGCTAGTCAAAGCTATAAGCAACTCACACTAGCTCCTTTAATTCCCTCTTAACTAGACCATGCCTTAAATTAGCTTACACCACTTCAAAACCTTAAAATTAAGCGAGGGTTTAATTGAATTTTAACCTCTAACCACTACAATTCATAAAATCACTTGCCTTAAATCCAAGAAACTTAAATCAAACTATTAGAATCAGATGCATGCTTTTAAGCATGGATCCCTAAAGTCTCTAACTCATATAAACTCTTCTCATTCTCTAGTCTCTTGAAAATAAGATGAAGAAGTAAAAAATGTAAGTGTAAAGCTTACCTACAAATTGGAGGGTCCAATTCAGCTTACAAGGTTACCTGATACAAAGCCTTAGTAGAGCCTCCTCTCTTTTCCTTCGATCTCCTTTTAAACCACAAAGTTCATTTTGGTTTTTATAATTGATTCATGACTTATTAATTTTGAATAAATAACATGCGCTGTGGTGCTAGGAGCTCAAGCTATGGCTTATGGTACAGTGAGTAAAAGCTTACTTTTACTTGCCCATTTCATCTCGATCCGATCTAATCTTCACCCTAGCCTATCCTTAGGTTGTCCAATGGTTCAAAACATCAATTAATAATATGAAAATATAATTAATTTAATTAATAAACTAATTTATCACTTTTACCCTTAATTAGTAATTAGGTTACGGATTAGAAAACTAAAAATGTTACAGGTTACTTCCAAGCAAACTGCAGGTGAAGAGCTTAAAAATGTGTTGTTCACAAATTTATTTGTGACAATAAAATTCCAAGCATGTTAGAGACGCAGAGTTTTAACATAAACAAGGGTTTTGTACCCCCTTACCTCAATTTGCTTGAATGCGAATATGTAACAGACAATGAAAAGAAAGTAGCTTGATTAAAGAAGTGAAGCTACTTGGAGTTATAGAATTGCAAAAAAAAAATGAAAAGAAGATCTAAATTCTAAGTACAAAGTGATATAAAAAATAAATTGAACAATGAAAAACAAAACTGAGGTAAGAAAGCTTAATAACTCTTGTTTATATTGAGATTTTGTGTCGTTGTCATGCCTAGAATTTTATTGTCACGAACAAATTTGTGAACAATTTGTGACATAGTCTTATCGGACTTAACTCTTCACTTCCTGCCATTTTGGGCTTTTATTTAAATGTAGACATTTTCAGGCCCAAACTATGATAATCATGAATTTAGATTGTCCATATTGGATGGTCGATGTTTAATATGATTTTATTTTTACATGTTTAATGTCTTGTTATGTTAATATATGCATACTTTAAAAGAAAGTTGATTTTTTAACTTTTACTTTTTCAGTGAATAACTTTGTTATTTAAATTTTAAATTTGAAATGTTTAAATTAGATGTGAATAATTTAAATTTTGTCGTGTTATTGCAATGACCACCAAAACATTTCAAAGAGATTGTACATGCCTTCTATATCAAAATCTATGTTTCATATGAATTTGTATTATTGAAAAATAATATGAATGATCTCAAGTCTTATGTAAAGCATAAGTTTGTAATCTAGTTAGATAGTAAATTATAATGTGCATTAGCTAATACTTCCCCCCATTTTTTTTAATTAGAGACAAATACTAAGTTTGATGTTTAATAGATTTGAACTCACAACCCCCCACTTACAAGAGAGTTTATATACTATTAGGTTACAAGGCCATTGACTCCCTTTTTTCGTTTGATCATGGATTTTTCAAGTTTTTTATTTGGGGCGAATAAACTTTTGATATATTTGTCAGATTATTATTAAAAAACTTTAGGTTTAATATACAATTTGGACCTGAACTCTAGTTCCAAGGGCTATTTGATCCCTGAACTCATCTTTGATATATTTTGAACCCTAAATAATTAAATTTAGAGCAATTTTGCCTTACCATTTATATGAGATAAATGCCATTAATTTTTAAATAGTGGGTCCCATCATTATCACCTTTCTCCTTCTCTACTTTGTCACTCTCTCCCCTACTCTCTCCCCCCTTTCCTCCTCTACTCTTGCTCTTTCCTACTGAGACTAGCACGATAATGAAGGCATAGAGGAGTTGCCTTATATGTAATTCAGGCATAGCGATAAGCCTACTGACACATTTGCACAACATCTCTTACACATTACATGGCCACTATTACTACCATTAACACATAGGTAAACCATATCTTTTACTAAGTTAATGTTGTGAAACAAGAAGAGGATGTGTGATTGCTTATGGGGGAGGTTTTGTAGACAAAGGATTGTGGAGGCAAAGAAAGAGATAAAGAGACACAGGGTGAAGTTTAGTTATATGGGTGAACCATGTATACAAAATAAAGGTGAAGGACGTAGTGGGAGCCTTTGCTTCCTTCACAAGTATCATGAATGATGCCTTTACTCTCTAAGGACCCTTTGCAAATCTCAACTGTCATAACCTTCATCATCTTGCACTTTTTTGTGTTGTTACTACCCCCACAAGTTTTACACCTCTTAAGCTCTCGACGGCTAGAAGAACCCCCACAAGTGTAAGAGAGATGCTGACTGTAACCTCAACCCCACTGCCCATCACCCTTCCCCAGCTCCACCCCCTCCTTCATCCTCTCCCTTACACCTTCCAATCCTCTCGTTGACCATATCAGCTACCTAGACCTCACCTTTACTGAATCCTTCAACCCCCACCACTACCATTAACTTCTTGCTTGTTTTAGTTCAACATGAAAGCATCTTTATTTGCCTATGCATCACATAAGGATGTCTTGTGGCTGCTTTAAGTGAGAGAGAGGGAGAGCACACACACATGTATGCAACAACGTGTGGAAGAAGTTAGAAGATGGGAAAGAGATAGTAGTGAAGAAGCTATCAGACTAGATAAAGCTAAAGTAGTGGTACCTTTAGTGATTGCCAACGAGCCTTTTCATTGGGATGAAAGAGAGAGAGAGGGAGAGAGATAAAAGGGGAGGAAATATGTCACATAATGCAAATTGCTTGAGAAGGAGAGAGAGAAAAAGTCATGCACCTATGGGCCTAGAGCCGTCAATTAGGGTTTGCTCTTTAAAGCCCGAAAAAATTGAAGGCCGGGCCGCTACTTTGGTCATTAAAAAGGTAAATTAGGTTTAAAAGGGCCAGCCTTTTTATACTCAAAAATAAAAGGGCTGGCCCTTTTAAGCCCTAATATATTTTTTTTGAAAAACATAACATTAACAAATAAGCAAAAAGTAGACACCACATTATTCAAGCTTAGCACCTACTCTCTAATTCAGACAGTAGACACGTACGTTATTATTTGCTTACCTTGAATATTTTTGCATTCTTTAAATACCTTAAAATTATGATTTTGGTTTATTATTTATTGTAAATAATGAGAATGAAGAAGGAAGATATGAAAAGCTTAACATATTCTCTATTGATGAGGATTCACAAAGAGAATGATCAAATTATATTGATGTTGCTGATGATGAAAATCATCAAAATTTAGTTAATAATGCTACTAATGTGTAATTGATGTCGGAGTTGATTTTGGGATGTTATTTTTTATCAGACTTAAATTTTTTGTTGTATGAATTGATTTTATTTTATTTTTCTAGACTTGATATAATGTGTAATAACTTTGTTAGGATTTTAAATATATTTTTTTAATTTTTAAATTAAAAAATTAAAAAATAATTAGGGCCAAAGCCCTGAAGGTCAGCCCTTCAACCCTGAGGGCTAGTGTCGAGTTGCTAAAATAGAGCCATGAGAGATAATTAAGCTTAAAAGGGTCAGCTTGTTTAAGCCCTGACCCTTGAAGGGCTGGCCCTAATTGACATCTTTATATGGTTCCCACCAGTATTTCAAATAGTAGTAAGGGCTAAATTGTTCTAAATTTAATTGTTTATGGTTTAAAATATACTCTCTTCGTTCAAAAATGTAAGTCATTTTTAATTGAATCTTACTTTCAATAAAGTAATTGCTTACTTTTTAACTGACTTTATTTTTCTATATTTACTTCTATTAAATACCTTACAATAAATATAAAGTCATTATCAATAAGGGTACTTTTAAAAAAAGAAATAATGATTATATCTCAAAAGATTAAAAATATTTTACATTTTTTAACATCAAATTTCTTAAAAAATAACGGAGGGAGTATTAAAAATAAATTTAGGATTTAAAGTTTTATTAAACCTATAATTCACAGGCTAAATTGCATATTAATTCAAAATCTTTATGTATGTGGATGTGTACGAGAATATAAGATAAAATGACCAGATAATTAAGCTAATCTGAACAGACCTAGAATTTTCTTTATATGACAGATGTATCGTGAGGATAAGCTGCGAGCCGCAAGGTGAAACAAGAAAGATGTTGCTGACCACCTTCAAATCTTCTAATGTTGACCCACGTTTCTTGCTTCTTTTAGCTGTCGTCACTGCTTTGCGATGTTATTGATTCCTTGTCTTAGAGTTCTTTGATCGTGTCAGGCACAAAAAGTGAATAATCAGATCAGGTAAGTTTTTGTGAATAGCAGGCTTATCACTGGAGAGTTGATCTTAAGGACAAAGAAAACAATTTGATAGATTGAGTTATGCTTCGCCTATAAGTTTTTTAATCTCCAAGACAACGTGGGGGAAAAAAATCTGAGATTCCAACTGAGAAATAATGTCGTGAAAGTTGAAACAAATTAAAAGAGATTAGTAAGCTTAGAACATTTTAAAGCCAGTTTTAAACTATCGCCACTATTTAATACTATGATTTATAAATAATAGAGAATTGACTGACCTCTCGAAGACCATGCAAATATCCACTCTAATTTTAAATAATAGATTTACTTCGACACGAGTCTTGAATCTAGAGGATGGTTTGGAAAAACTTAGCAAACCGACCTGACTAGATCATTATTTGCTCTTTGTTACAGTGAACTGGTGGAAATCGCTCGGCTGATTTTGATTCGGGGTGTAAAGAGCGTCTGCTTGCCCTAATTTACCTCGTGGACCCAAAGTCAAACCGAAGAAACCTCTCTGGGCGGTCGGAAAACTCACTCTCGAGATTCTCTAAATCTGACACGCACTTCATCTTCTTTATCTATTCCAGATCCAACTTCTTGCCCTCAAATACATCAGCGACTCGCGCCCCTTGCTCGTGGCAGCACGCTGACATATAACCCTCCAAGTGTCTTCTTCAATGGCGTATTCTTCCAAAGGCAAGTTCTTGGTGCTTTGTTTCTTGTTCTTTTTATCTTGTCCTCATGCTTCTACTGTCCTTGTAAAATCTGAATCTTGTCCAATACAAGCCAAGCATGATCACAGGCCGTGCCATGAAGCTATTTCTCAGCCTGAAATCACAAATAATCCGAATCAAGAAATTTTGTTGAACAAACTGGAGGAATTAGTGAGAAATCTTAGTGATATAGTGACCAGATTGGAATCAAAACTACCGGATCTCTCAAAGGTGGCTCTCGAGGACGAGAGATCGGCGCTTCAGGAGCAGGGTAGGTCTACCGAAAGAAAGTACGAGAATAAAAGATCAAATAAAAAGGTTGAAGATGGGGAGTATGATGGCAAAATTCGAGATGCAGAGAGAGCTCGGGGGGTTTCTGTGACGAAGTACTCTCCGTTTTGGTCAGAGAGGTTTCATTTTGTATCGGCTGTGAAATTAGATTCAGATGCAACCTGTATAAACGTTTTGCCATTTCGTGACTATGAGGGTCTCAGCAAGTATGTAGCCGTTGGGGATGAGAGAGGAAGAGTGTATGTATTCTTGAGAAATGGAGATGTTTTGCTGGAGTTCTATACGTCAATGGCGTCGCCCATTACGGCAATGGTTTCCTACACATCTGCTCGCAAAAATGAAAGTGTCGTGGTAACAGGACATAAAAATGGCGCAATCTTGATTCATCGTATTTGGGAGGGATCAAGTGGAGAAGATTGGAGTTCTCTCTACATGGAAAATGTTGGTAAATCGGTGTCACCAGAAAGTGAGGAGGTCGGATTGCCCATAACCATCTTGGAAGTTCATTATGTTGGAAGGATGAAATACATTTTATCAACTGATAGTAGCGGCAAGATTAAAGTTTTTAGGGAAAATGGTACATTTCATGGTTCGGTCATGCCATCAAGTAGGCCACTAGCATTCTTGAAGCAACGGCTTTTGTTTTTGACAGAAACTGGCGCGGGCTCATTGGATTTGAAGGGCATGAGAGTTAGAGAAACTGAATGCGAAGGGTTAAACCATTCCCTTGCTCGAAGTTATGTTTTTGATGCCACAGAGCGTTCTAAAGCATATGGGTTTACCTCAGAGGGTGATCTGGTTTATGTTCTGCTGCTAGGAGATGTAATGAACTTCAAATGCAGGGTTAGATACAAGAGGAAATTTGATATGGAGGAGCCTCTGACTTTCCAGGCTATTAAGGGGTATATGCTGGTCGTTAGCCCAGAAAAGGTTTTTGTGTATAATGTTTCTACTCAGCATTACGTGAGAGTCGGTGTGCCTCGGTTTCTATTCTCGACAAGTCTTGACGAGATCAGATCATCGTTTTTGAACTATCCAACCTCGAGTTTGGATGCAGAAAGAAGAGTAATACCCTTGATCGCTAGTGACCGTGAAAAGCTTGTTATTATCGGCCTTGGAGGTGGGTGTGTTGGAATGTATCATTCTAATCTTCCTCTATACAAAGGGGAATTCAATACTATATTCTGGACTAGCCCAGTATTGTTCTTCATACTGTTTCTGTTTGGGGCGTGGCATTTTTTTGCGAAGAAGAAGGAAGCACTTACTTCTTGGGGACCAGATGACCCATTTACCTCCACATCGGCCACAACCAGTGCTCCAACCTTAGGATCAGGCACTGGAGATAGATCCTTTGTGGACTCTTCAAGAAATACAGAAGTGATGGATCTGAGAAGCGGTGGTCTCAGGGGTCCAACAAGAAGGTACGGGTCTCCTACAAGATATCCTGGTGGTGCACAGAGTTCATACAGGCTCGGCGCAGCAGATCACAACTCAAGGCCTGCTTCAGTTGATCCAGACTATCGAACAGCATCGGAGCTCAAATTCAGGGGCTCAACCATGGAACCCCCGCCGGGTTTCCCAAAAAGGAGAGAGGGTCTGTTTGTAAGCAATCAAGGTGTAAATGATCGCAGTTGACTCGTAGGGTTGATTTCATGAGCTTCTAACTGGTATGACTCTCAGATTTCCCTTCATTTTTAATCCTAAGGCGATCGTTTGGTATCATCACCGTGTCATTTGGTCTCGCCATCTTCCCTGTTTTCGGCCTGTTGCATAAATAAAAAAAAGCAAAGCTTTGCTTTTTTTCCCCACGCCTAATTTCCTCCGTTTCGGATATCAAGAATGCACTTCGTGATGGCTAACTAGGGGATGTTCTCCTCCTCCTTGGAAACCCAGATTGAACTTAGAAGTTTACAAGAGTCAGGTTATTATGAGTTGCTATTCCTTCGGGCGGGGGAACCGAAATAAAATTAAAAATGAATAAACGGATTTTTTTCCTGTTCAAATATAATTTTGTCAACGATGAGTATGCCAGTTGAAGTAATTAGCGAAATTAAGTGATAGATTAACGTACGTAACGGTTTGATTAATGCAAAATTTGCCACAATGATAAACAAGGAGTCGAGGCGTTGGTTCCAGATTGGATGTAATGTAGAGGTAGGGATTGAGACTGAGTAAGTTTTCAGGCGGCGCTGAGATCAGAGCTGAAGAGACGTCGAAGATGGAGACTAGAGGGTGATGGTGGCCATGGAGGTCGGATGAAAAGGAAAGGGCCGAAAAGGAAGTCTGGATTGCCGGCTCAAGAGATTGTTGAGAAAGGCTAACGCATAAAAGCGAGGGCGCCATCGAGGATCTTGTAAGAACTCTGTAATTTCGAGGCGCCCAAAGTGAAAAGGAGAATTACGCTGAACCTCAAGCATTTAGGTCATGTTTGGTACATTAGAATTGAGTCCAAGAGAAATGGAATTGGAATTGGAATCATGTTTTCACTTGTTTGGTATGCATGAATTCAATTCCTTATGGATTCCAATTCAACCAAAATACCTAGAATTCAATTCCATTTTTATCATGATGGAATTGTCACAATTCCATGGAATTGTCATAAGTGTCCCACATATACACTCCATCATGATGGTTGAGTTTTTTATTTTTTTCTATAAGGGCATTTTGGTCTTTATCTATTTTAAATACATATATTTATTAATATTATATTCAGATTCCATCTTTATACCAAACATACATTTATAACTCAATTCTATTCTGATTTCAATTCCGATTCCAATTCCAATTCCGATTCCGATTCCATCAAAAACTCTTCCATCATACCAAACGAGGCCTTCCTCTGACCTCCCTCCCTTGTGAGTCGGAAGCGTTTCCGTTCTTACTTGTTGGAGAATCAACTAACGACTTCGTCACGCCTTCCACGCGCACAATCAAGAAGCATAAACCTACAATATGGACTAGTTCCGGATGCGTCTGCCAAGGAAAATATAAGTTGATGGCTTGATGTGCGATGATGAGCAGACGATCAGAGGAAGACAAACTGTTCTAATCTTTTTTAAGTTTTCTTCCTTCCTTTCTTTTTTGGTCGGATTACATGCTTTAAATCTCTACTTATACCCACCGCGCCTTCTTTTACTTATTTTACCTTTAAGCTTTCTGCGCCTTCAAAAATTAGGTTCTCCCCTTTCTTTGATCGGCCCAAACTTCTGATAATAATTGAGAGAGTAGCTTTATAAGTTAGAACACTTATTGTGAACATAAATGTGGCTATTGAAATTCTCTATACGCATTCAAACATGACAATGTGCCTAAAAAATTTGCATTGTCGAAGCTCTTGTTATCAGGTCATTATTACTCCTGAAAATTAGTAGTGACATTAACAAGTGATAAAGTATAACCACGAATATGGCATTTGCACGCAACAAAAGTATGAAGGTAATAGATATAACCCTGAGTATAAATATGAAGGTAATAGAAGTGGCGCAAAAGCATGAACACGAGGCGTTTTATAAAGTTTAATTTAATTCGCAGACGGTGTGTGAATCTCAATGCTCTTTTTCTTGTACCGTTTTATTATTATTATTTTTTGAATAAAAGGTCACGGAAAAACTGTGCAAATAGATAAATTAAGTCATATCAACTTATAAGAAGTGACTACAACCAGTGGGTGGATTATTAAAAATCTGAACAATTGAGTTGTAAGGAGAGACTTGATGAGTTATTCAGTCTGCACATTTGTCGGCCTCTCTGAAAACGTGATCAAAAGTGACAGTCCAATCGTGCATAAAAAGATTTCTAATTTTGTTAATAGTTGCAGCAAGTAAATGAGTATTAAAAAACTCATTGTGTATGAGTATAATTGCTTCAGTAAAGTTTGAAAAAACATTGACTCTATTAAACTTTTCAATCCAGCAAATAATGAGTCCTTCAAGAATATGCTTCCCATGGGCGTGGATGTGCATATAGGTATAAGCTGTGAATTATATTCGCACTGAAGTTGATATTGGTGAAAGATTAAGTGACTTTTGAAAAATGATATGCATCTTATAAATATAACCCAAATATGATTATATAGATTCGCCCACGTCAACGGGAAAAGATGTGCAAACGCACTGCACACATGTTCACACAACTGAAGACGATCAATATGATCACTCTAAAAAGGAAAAAGAAATGGAGGTTGATCAATGATTTTGGGGACCGATATTTTGTGTCGATGGTCTTATTAATGACATGCAAAGTCTGGAATTAACACTCGGAGCCTGGGGTTAACCGACAAAAAATATTATTTGTCTAGTACCTGACGAAAAGAAACATGGTCTTTTATTTAACACCTGAAGAACACCGAGGCACACTTGTTCCCCTTACTTGTATTCCAAAAAAAAAAAAAAAAGCTTGTAGGAAAAAAAAAAAAAGAATAAATAAAACCCTTGTTCGGGCCAGATCGGGATCTGGACCCTAACTCATTCCATAGCTGCAGCCGTACACGTAAGTTATACCATACACTCACAGACAAGAGTGCGAAAGGAAAGTGAGTATAGCAAAATTTTGGAGCGGTTACCTCGCCCTCTCCTCCCTATAGCTTTTCTCTGCCCCGTCAAAGCGATCATTCCTTTTCGGCCACTGCTACCAAGTTGAGTGAAATCACAATCTTCGTACCTGTAGTTACCGACATGGACAATTCTGGTCAGTTATGTATACTGTGTGCTCTTTCTCATTTCTTCCATCTCAGCTTCTCATGGTCACCTGCATGCTTTGTTTTAATGTTTTCTCTTCCTTTCCGATTCTTTTTATGCTAGTAAGACAAATCGAATACCAGTTACAACTTATGTTTTCTAGTGTCAAATTTTTCAGTACTCCTATTTCCGTTTCTTCTGCTGCTATTTCGAGTCTTACATTGGCGTTTCATCTTCGTTTTCCGCTTGTTCATTCCGTTTTTCTTTATTTCTTATTGTATTGTTCTTGAGGGTCTGAACTGATCTCTGGCGGTTGTAATCTACGAAGTCTGGGAAGTAATTGTAATGGATTTGATGGGAAGTTTGGACTCAGAGTTCAACTTATGGATAATATTCTTGTTCATTCAGCACAATTTTCGAGATGGAATAAGCTGTATAGTTACATTTGAAAACACATTTTTTAGATAGATATTTTGAGGAATTAATGATTATATTATGTGAAACCATTTTTTTATTTGTAATTGCTACATTGGTCTTGGCATGACACCTTTTCCATCAAATATTGATGCTTTTGGCAGGAAATCCTCAAGAGGTGACTGTGCCACCAGTTGAAGGTGTTGCTGGAGGGGGGACAGCTTATGGGTGGAATGATGGTGGTACACAGGGATTGAGTATACACAAGGGATCTATTGACCCTACAGAGATTCCAACTAGGGATATGGTATATGTGTGGAGCATGCCAAGCACAGCAAATGTTGGATCACAAGATATGCCTAGGCATTTGGAGCCTGTTAGTCCTGTGATCTTATTATTAGTGGTTTATGTTTATAATTTTTATGTGGTAGTTTTATTTTGCTTTGCAGCTCAAAGTTTATATCATGCATGGACATAATACGCATGACCACATTGTCTGTAAGCATGACTCTAACATTACTTGTTTCTATGAAATAGCTACATATTTGAATTGGTGAATCGTATTTGTTTCATGAATTCTCTTTACTCCATTCCATGAAATTAACCATTAAAGCATGTTACCTGAGTCAATATGGTTATTATTGTACAATGGCATCTGGTTTGGGCACTTTAATATTTTGTGTAAAGAAATTATTGATTTGGATGGAACATTTCTCCCTGGACGAACTATTACTGTGATGTTTGGAATCTTTGTTGCCTGTATTCTATGGATCCTATGGATATGGATATTGCATTATGATGCTGATGCAAATAAAGTATGTTATTCCAAATAGTTTGCGGCTGGCATTTGACTTATTTTTGCTTTTGTTGAAGGTAAATCTGCTGGCAGCTAGAAATGAGAGGGAGAGTGTTCAAATAGCCATGCGACCAAAGGTTTCTTGGGGTGGTCCTGGTGGTGTTGGGGGAATTGTGCAGGTTCAATGTAGCGACCTATGCTCCACCTCTGGTGACAGGTTGATGTATATTTACAGAATATTGTATCAAATATATGTTTTACTTTGATTTTATGCTGACATCATTTTGGGCAGGTTGGTTGTTGGCCAGTCTTTAAAGTTGCGGCAAGTGGTGCCTATTTTAGGTGTACCTGATGCTCTTGTGCCAGTTGATCTTCCAGTCTGTCAAATAAGCTTGTATCCGGGGTACTTAGCAGATCAGTATTTCTGAATTCTTTTCCCTACAAAGTTCTAGGTGCACAAAATGGTGGATGAATTATTTCTTTTGACCTTTCTTTTGGCATGTCTTCATTTCTTCAGGGAGACTTCTGTGCTTTGGTTATCAATTGATGTTCCAAGTGCTCAACCCCCGGGACATTATAATGGAGAGATTATCATAACTGCTATGAAGGCAGACGAGTGAGTCCTGCCCCCCTTCTTAATGATTCTTTAGTCTTGTTTCTGTATGACACATCTCAATTCATAAGTTTCTATGGCTGGCTGTTATCAACTTTCACCTATGTGCAGATCTCCAGGTCAAAGTTTAGTCAAGGCTGAGAAACATCAGTTGTTTGAGGAGCTCAAGGGCTGCCTTGACATAATTGAGCCGATTGATGGAAAACCATTAGATGAAATGGTGGGTTATTTTGTGTATTTTTTTAATTACTGTCTGTAATTCTGGTGCTCTTGTTTAACCTTGGTGTTATTATTGGTTGTTCATGCAAGCATCTATGTTTTAGGTACAAAGGGTGAAATCTGCAACTGCATCTTTAAGAAGGATTCTTCTGTCTCCACTATTTTCTGAATTTTTTTCAGATAATGGATCAGTAGATATGATGGATGAGGATGCCATTTCAAGTCTCTCAGTACGGGTGAAGTTGAATCTGACAGTTTGGGACTTTATACTTCCAGCAACTCCTTCTCTCCCGGCTGTATTTGGTGTATCCTCCAGTCATTAAACGTCAGACAATAAAACACATTTTTTTACAATGCTTTCAGAAAATGTTAAGTGTGTACATTGTCCTAAATGGGCTATTATACTTATTGCTTACTTGTAATTTTATTACAAACAATCTGGAAAAGCTAGAGTTGGGATAGTGCTGCTATTACATGTTCT
The DNA here is from genome assembly GCF_029017545.1 of Prosopis cineraria. Lineage (NCBI taxonomy): Eukaryota > Viridiplantae > Streptophyta > Magnoliopsida > Fabales > Fabaceae > Prosopis > Prosopis cineraria. The sequence goes on from NW_026555333.1 coordinate 1,804,456, forward strand.
ACTTATACCTGATTATTTAAGCTGATACACTTATGGCCTACATGTTTGTGAAATTAGGAAATAGGAAACATTTATCTGACATGCATAATAGTTTCATTGACCAGACACTAGATATCTGATACTGTAATTGAGGATCGTTTTGGTGTTCAACATGGGACAGCTGAGTGGTATGAAGCAATGGACCAGCATTTCAAGTGGCTTCTTCAGTACAGAATTAGCCCCTATTTTTGCAGATGGGGTAATGGCATGCGTGTTTTGACATACACTTGTCCATGGCCAGGTATTTTTTTGATAACTTAATTATGACTAATCAATTTTAAATGACTGCATAATAGCACTAACTGAAATTGTTCTCTTCCTGCTACTGTAGCGGACCATCCAAAATCAGATGAGTATTTTTCAGATCCACGGTTGGCAGCATATGCTGTGCCATATAGCCATGTGATCTCCAGGTATACAGTCAGTTGTCCCTGTTTGCTTCAGTCAGGCATATTTGTGATGAAAACTGATGAGTTTCAATCTCCTGTTGATGTGCCACAGTAATGATGCAGCAAAGGATTACTTGCAGAAACAAATTGATATTCTGAGGACAAAGAGTCACTGGCGAAAAGCTTACTTTTACTTGTGGGATGAGGTATAGACAGGGCTTCACCATTTATTCATGATAATTATCTCTACTGTAGGGTGACCTCTTTTTGATATCTACCTTTATTCCAAGTCTTAACTCTGGACACAGTAGTGGCTGCTAAGAAAATTTATATATTTTTTCCCATCATAGTCTTGGCTCAATTAATTTACTTCCTGCTGAATGAGTGATTTTATTATCTAGCTATGTTGTCTTTTGACTTTTCTAATGTTATGACTGCTAGTTGAATGCATCTTAAGATGATCTTGATAAGTTGGTTTACTTGCATATATTTGACAGCCACTGAACTTGGAACAATATGATACTGTTCGCAATATGGCCAATGAGATTCATTCTTATGCTCCAGAAGCTCGTGTTTTAACTACTTACTATTGTGGTATGTGCTAAGTGCTTTCTACATAAAATAGTTCTAAACTCCGCAGTCTGCATTCTTATGCATAACATAGGTGTTATATTTTCCCTTCAGTGTGGTTTAATTTATTTACTATCTAGGCTATGGCTTTGGCTTATGTGGTATATTGTTTTTCATGGAATGACTGCAGATATTGTAACATGATTCTCATATCTGACTCTGATTTGTTTATCCTTTGTATGTTCTAAATGACTTTATCAGAAATCTGGTATTAGTGAGAGGTTGATTTGAACAATTGTAAAATGTGTTCTCTAGGTTCCTGTTTCTTATTATGGAACTCTAGAAAACCTTGATTAGCACCCCTTGGCCCAAGAGCTATGGGACTATCAGTAAACCTTTTACAGTTTAAGATATTGTAGGTGAGTTTCTAATGGTTCATTAGATGGAGAAATTTCTGGAGACATTTTTATGAGGCTGCCAGCCTGAGAATTGAGTTTGTATTGTAGAGAGATTGTGGCATGTGGAGAAAAAGGGTTAGACGAGTGCTGGGAGCTGATGGCAAATGATAGAGTACCAATTATTATAGGATAATGGCTTTATTAATTGTATGACTTTAAGATTCTTACTCATCTTCTATTCGAGATTTTCCTTCCTCTTTATTAGCTTATGATGTTAGATTCTGATTTCATATTTTAATTGTCTTTAAAATGCTCCCTTCTCTCTACCTATCTTGGATCCTATCAGCAAATGCTTGAAAGTCCTGACTGTATGTCAATGAAAATATGCGCCCTTGGATCCATCTTGGGAGTAACAACTATTGAGAGGATATGCAAAAGACTTGATGGATCAATACTTCACCTATATCTGTGATTCTTTTCACTTCGTCTTTGATAGTTGTGGGGCCTGCTTCTGCAGCTAATTGTGATCTTCCTTGGAAACACCATAAATTGAAAACTTATTTCTTTGTCATTTTTCCACCGAGTTTTTAAACTTTAACTTCTGCAATTGATTGTCCTGTTTCTGATTATATATATTTTATTGGTGATTCTTATTTTATGCAGGACCAAATGATGCACCTCTTGCATCTACTCCATTTGACGCTTTTGTAAAAGTTCCAAATTTCCTTCGTCCTCATAATCAAATTTATTGTACAAGGTACTGCTCTACATTAAGCACATCCAAAGATCTGGGCTATCTGCTATTTTCTTTGCTATGGCTGTTTTTGAGCTAGGGGAAAGGTATTGGAAGAGATAAAGAATGAGAACCACCATTTTCTTGTCCCCGCCCCCCCAAAGCAGAAATACTGTTGGTATATGATATTGAAGCTTTTCATTGTGTTTATTCCTTATCGAGATTTGGTTTGGTTAATACAGTTTCTTATGAAACATGGGTACCTCTGGATTTGAACCATACCCATAACAGGCGTATACTTGGCACCTGTACTTTTTTGGTTACTCCTAAATATGTATCAAGTAGTTTTTCCCTTTAAAACAAGTTTAATTTGGATACATATTGGGTAAATTTAGAAAGTTCCTTTAAAGTTTTAACCCTGGAAGTTCTATCTACCTATCTATATTGTTTTAAAAAGGTTATATAAACTTTGATATTTGATTAGAAAGCCTGATTTTCTAATTTGATTGATTATTTATCAAAGCTTTACTATCTATTTTTTCTCTCTTATAAAATGCTTTTTTTTTATATAGTATATATTGATGTTCACATAACTTACTAGGGAAAAAAAAAAAAAATTACCACATCCCTTACCCATACTGAGCTCAGTACCCGTACCTCTGTGATGATGCCTTAGTTGTGTCACCGCTTAACTAAACTAAGATTGATTTAATAAATCATAAGCCAACTTTAGGTCAATTTTTTCAAGGAACAATTTAGGAATTATCTTAAGTTGATTTTTTGTTATTTAATTTCTAATAGGAAGATCTAAAGGTAAGTGCTAAATTTTTACAATAAAATGCAAATAAGAAAATGTAATTTATGCAACTAAAACTACTTAGATGGATTCTAATACTTATGTCTAACACTTCAATACTATTATCCAATTTATGAGTCCTAAGTTATGATTGGGGGGGTTTGTTTCAAGAGAATTAAAATACCAACTAAAGGAATTAATCAAGTAACCAAATGAATTACTAAACAACAACAACAACAAGCCTTTATCCCACTAGGTGGGGTCGGCTACATGAATTGCAAGACGCCATTGTGCTCTATCATTTATCAAGCTTTTAGGAATATTATTAATTAAGAGATCACATTCAACAACTTTCAAGAGTGTTCTCTTAGGCCTTCCTCTACCTCTTTTAATCGGACTCAAAGTTATATGTTCCACTCTTCTCACTGGTGCCTCCCTTGGTCTTCTTTGTACATGCTCAAACCATCTCAACCGGTTTTCTACCATTTTTTCCTCAATAGGTGCTACCCTTACTTTTTCGCGCACGTGCTCATTTCGAATTTTATCTTTACGTGTATGTCCGCACATCTATCGTAACATTTTCATCTCTGCTACTCCAACTTTATGCTCTTATGTCCTGTTAGAGCCCAGCATTCATTACTATATAACATTGCCGGTCTGATAGCAGTGCGATAAAACTTTCCTTTAAGTTTGTTAGGCACCTTACGGTCGCAAATAACTCCTTTAGCTTTTCTCCAATTAAACCACCCAACTTGAATCCTATGTGAAATATCTCCACTGATTTCGCCATCATTTTGAATAATGGCTCCCAAATATCTAAACTTTTCTACTTGAGGTATAATTTAATCTTTCAATTTCACTTCCAAATTATTGTCGAATAGTCTCTTACCAAATTTACAATATAAATATTCCGTCTTACTCCTACTCAGACGGAAACCTTTCGACTCCAATGTCGTCCTCCATAACTCAAGTTTGCAATTAACTTCTTCTCTTATCTTTGCTATAAGAACTATATTATCGGCGAAGAGCATACATTTGGGAATTTCCCCTTGAATATGTTCCGTCAAAACATTTAAGATCAAGTTGAACAGATAAGGACTCAGAGATGATCCCTGATGTAGTTCAATCTTTATAGGAAAATTCTTTGTTTGACCACTAGGCGTTTTTATATTAGTTTTTACCCCCTTATACATATCTTGTATGGCTTTAATATAAGCAATCCGTCCTCCTTTTTTTTCCAATACTTTCCAAAGCACTTCTTTTGGTATACGGTCATAAGCTTTTTCCAAATCAATAAAAATCATGTGTAAATCTTTATTTTTACAACGATACTTTTCCATTAATCCCCTTAGTAGATAAATCGCCTCTGTAGTTGATCTACCTGGCATAAAATCAAATTGATTCTCAGAAATACTTGTCTCGAATCTCAACCTGTGCTCAATTACTTTCTCCCACAATTTCATTGTGTGGCTCGTGAGTTTAATCCCTCTACAGTTAGTACAATTCTGAATATCTCCTTTATTTTTATAAATAGGAATTAATGTACTTCTTCTCCACTCATCAGGCATTTTCTTGGACCGTAAGATCACATTAAATAACTTATTTAACCATCTCACCCTTTCTTCACCTAAACATTTCCACGCTTCGATAGATATACAATCAGGTCCGTTGGCTCTACCATTTGCCATTTTCTTAAGAGCTTCCTTTACCTCCTTATCACGTATTATTCAATAGAATGACAAATTTTGTTCTCCTTCACCAGTTATTAAATCCTTCAAGTTACTAGATGAATCCTCTCCATCATTGAAAAGTTTGGAAAAGTAAGTCTCCCATCTATTTTTAATTTCATCATCTGTAACTAAAATTCTTCCCTCTTCATCCTTAATACACTTTACCTGTTCTAGATCCCTTGATTTTCTTTCCCTACTCTTGGCAATCTTATAAATGTTTCGTTCTCTTTCCTTCGTCTCAAGGCTCTTATAAAATTCTTCAAAAGCTTTAGAATGAGCTTTACCCACAGCTCTCTTAGTTTCCTTCTTAGCCATATGGTACTTCTCCCAATTTTCCTCATTATTATACAAATGTATGGCTTTAAAACAGTTCTTTTTATACTTGATTTTGTCCTGTACACTATTATTACACCACCAAGACTCCTTATCTCTCGGACCAGAACCTTTTGATTCTCTCAAAACTATTTTTGCAACCTCCCGTATCTTTTTAGCCATATCCTCCTACATGATGTTAGCACTTCTCTGAGATTCCCAAATTCCTTTGTCCAAAAGATTTCGCTTGAAAATATCTTGCTTCTCACCTTTTAATTGCCACCATCTAATCCTTGGTGCTACTACTTGTCGACGCTTTTGGATTTTACTCATAATACACACATCAAGGACTAGGACCCTATGTTGTGTTGTTATAGCATCTTCGGGGATCACCTTGCAATTTTTACAAAGTCTTCTATCTGTGTTCCTAACCAAAAGAAAATCAATTTGTGACCTTGAGGTTCTACTTTTGTAAGTGATGAGATGCTCATCTCTCTTCTTGAAACAAGTGTTGGCAATCTTAAAATCATACGCCGATGAGAAATCAAGAAGAGTTTGTCCTTCATTGTTTAGCTCTCCAAAACCAAGACCACCATGCACCCTCGTATACTGACCAGCCTCCCTCCCAACATGCCCATTAAAGTCTCCTCCGATAAAAATCTTTTCACTCTGTGGTATGTGTCGAATCAACCCCTCCAGATCCTCTTAAAATAATTCCTTAAGACTGGCTTCTGTCCCGACTTGTGGCGCATAAGCACTAACAATATTAACAGTCTCATGTCCAATTATCATTTAAGGAAATAATTCTATCTCCAATTCTGCTAACTTTTACAACATTCTTCTTCCACTCCTTATCCATAATAATGCCTACTCCATTGCGTGCGCTTACTTTTCCTGTATACCAAAGTTTGAAACCTTGAATATCTTTAGCTTCTTCTCCACGCCATTTTATTTCTTGCAGGCAAAGGATATTGATTTTCCTTTGAATCATAACCCCTACAACCTCTACAGATTTATAATTCAATGTCCCAACATTCCAAGTATCAAATCTAATTTTGCTCTCATGGACTAACCTCTTTAGCCCCGCACGTCCAGAATGACGCGGTAGCCCTTGCTCATTTAACACTACATCCGGGCGCCGATGCAACGGCTCTAACTCACTTATCACTGCACTCGAGCCATGCAGCGCGTTACTTACGGGCAACGACCTAGCATTATCATTATAATGTCTATTGTCCATGTTCATGGACAATTATGGTAAAGGAAGCAACTTAGGACTTCAAATGGTGTTAACTTTCCTAGCCCTATTCAATTAATTGGACCAAAGGAAAATTATAGGAGAGTGAAATTAATAAATTCAACTATTTAATTAAAGCAAAAGGAACCCTCAAGTTTGAAAGCCTAACACTTAAACCACTAGGGAACTCATAGTGATTCAAATGTTACAACTATGAATTAAGCCAATTAAAATCATTAAAACCAATGATGATTAAATCAAAATAAATCTGGAAAATGTGCTTAAATATCTAATTGAACAATTAGATAAATTACCAACTCAATTAAACAATCAAGAGGTAAAAGGAACAACTTAAATTTGCAATAAACACCATAATGACAGTTAAATTAGTAATAAGAACTCAATCATTAATCTAATTAACATAGCAATGGTATATAAACATAAATTTCAGAAATTCATTCAACACAAATTTATTTCAAATATCAATCCAATCCAAGATTAAAAATATTTATAACCTATAATTAGATTTCCTCAAGCATTACAATTTAGAATCACTTAAAACTAAATAATCCTAAACTTTTGAATAAAAAAGATAAATGTAAAATCACTCCCTTATGGTCTTCAAGTGCAAATCTTAGGCTCTAGCTTTCTCCATGCTCATCTCAAGTTGTCTCCCAAGCTAGCTCAAGCTCCCATGAACTTTCTTCCTCCTCCAAACTCCTTACACGTGGCAGCCATAGATGGAAATGAGAAAAGAGACCAGATTGAAATTATTATTGTGTTGTCGTGTGTGGGTATGTGGAGAAAAGGGGACACATTAATGAAATGGAGAATGGAGTGGTGATAATGTGGTTTCAATGGAGATTGGAGGAGAAAATTTGTTCAAATGGAGATAAGAATTAAATGGGAAAATGATGATTGTGTGTGTGGAGGAATATATGGGTCGGTGGAGAGAAGATGAAGATGATGCGAAAAACTCTACCTGGAAGAAGAAGCTGAAGAAACAATAGAACCCAGCGAGAGCTTGAGGTGGCAGCAGCTGTGTAGGTGAGAGGAAGAGTTGGGGGAAAAATGATCCAATGGTAGAGATAACAGGTAGAGGAACTTGGGAAAAATCCCAACCATTGAATCTAAAAGAACCAATGAGAGAAAAAATGAAAAAGAAAAGACAAATTCCCTTGATTTTTCCTTGCCATGATTTACCTATAGTACCCTTAATGAATCTCAAAACTGTCTTCCAAAACCTTGACCATTGGATGTCTTTTGGAGCCTAAGAATTAATCTCCACCATAAAATTTTATTAATTGTGCTTTCATAGCCTGAACAGTCAAAATGAACTTATTAGTGTAGGTTTTGGTCTAAAATAAATTTCATGACTCATGAAATATTTCAAATTATAATTTTCAAACAATTATATAGGAAAATAATGTCTAATAATTCAAATTAAGCTCAATTAAATAGTGTCAAAATGAAAGCATGTTGAAAATAGGAAAATAAAATATTAACAATTTAAGCCCAAAATTCCCAATATTAATCCAAAAATAAATTATTCCTCAAAATTGGCTAATAATCCAAATAATATTTAATAAACCCAAATTAGCCCAAAATTATCATTAAAATATATGAAAAAGAAAGGATAAGATATATAAAATTATGATTTATCACTGTGCAACAAATTTCTATTACATTATCATTAATAATCCTCTTTCTATCTCTAGACTATGCAGTGAAGCTACTTCAAGCATGATTTGAATTTGTTGGATAGCTCTAGGCCTATGATTCTTTGCATGAAAGAAAGTTGGTAATTAGAGACCTGACAATATATTATTGCATTCACAATATCTCACTCCAAACCCTGTGAAAGAAACATTTGAAATGCAGGATGTTTTACCAGTTACTGACACAATGACATTTCAAGTTCTTTAGGTAATTATGTGATCACTGCTCTGGATTTTTTTCCCCTTGGTGCTTATTGATGAGGAGAGCCTTTGAATGAAAATACATACAAGTAAATTAGGATGGAGTTTTTACTTATAAGTTTGTATTTGAATGGTTTATGTTGTCTGCATAAGATCAATGTTAGCTTATTCATGTAGAGAATGGAAATGGTTATTGTTATTTAATCACATTGAACTTGTGTAAGTAGAGTTTCAAAGCTTTCTAATCTAGTTAATCCAGTGGCTCTTTGTTTTTTCTTACCTGATAAACATTTACAATATTTTGAACTTCGTTATGGCTGAATGACTATGTGATGAAAATCAATTCCCTCTTCAGCTTCTTTATACCTTATCCATTTTTTTAATTGCTCCTGGCCAAGTTCTTTTTCTGATCAATACCCTTTTAGGAAGCATCTACTTGAACTTGATTTAATTTCTGAATGATTATACTTTTCCTTCACGGGAATATTCCTTACTTTCATTAAGTTTTCTAGGAATTGAAATTCGTTTCTTTGCAGTGAATGGGTTCTGGGAAATCGAGAGGATCTGGTCAAGGATATTGTTTCTGAATTACAACCAGAGAATGGTGAGGTAATATCATATTTTGATTTCTTTCAACTCTGAGCTCTGTAATATATTTTTGGTGTACTTGATATCTGAAAAGGCAGGTTGGTTTTTATTGTGTCTAGTCAGCAATATCTGAGAAAAATCTCCAATATATATAGTAAATGCTGTTCTGTGATGTATTCTTAGCAGCTTTCATATTTCTCATAATAGTTACCATTGTCTAGATGGCGTCTTGCAATCCATGTAGCCGACCCCACCTAGTGGGATAAAGGCTTGTTGTTGTTGTAGTTACCATTGTCTAGATGCCTGTTTTCAAGGCTGAGACTCTGTTTTTTTGGTGCTTAATTTCTGTGGGACTCTGTTCTTTTCTTTTTCCTTTTCTTCTCTGCCATGCCTAGGTACACATTGATATAATCGTTACTGTACTAAGAATGGTGCTAATGTCACAGTTTTATGAAACAAACAATGACAATTCTGTTCTGTTCAATAAATTTGAAAGGCAGTGAGTTAAATCAGTCACATCAGAACAGCTTTATTTTTTAGAGGGCTTTGGAGTTGTGTGCCCAGAACTTTTTTTCTTCAATATTGAAGTTTAATCATCATTGAATCCAGGTGTTGTCTGATTTCGTCAAAGCAAATAATTGTGGTTGCTTGTGCAGCTGAATTATTTTTTGGATGTCAAAGTCTCTCCCTCTTACTCATAACATCCTTATGCACTGCACTGTATCATGCATTCATAGTCGCGTGCTAAATGTCGGTGTATCTAAACAAGTTGATTTATGAAAATTATAGATACTTGGCAAGGTTTGTGAGCGTTTATTGAGTTTTAGGTCGGTTCTATCTTTAATTAACAGTCAATAGTATTACATTGATGGAGTTATAGTATGTCTTATTTTGACCTCTCTTGATTTCTCTGACAAATTATTTGTAACTACAAACCAATGTATGTGGCTGAGGGAGGGCATAGTTTACTTAATGCCAGGGTAATTGATTGCATTGCTAATGCAGTAGCGCTACTATGTAAAGATGCTGCGAATTTTTTCTCTCTCTCTCTCTCTCGTTGGTGCGTTATGTGGAATTCTCAGACTTGAGTACTAATTAAGGTTTAACAAGAGAATATGCATAGCAGAATGCGCACATATGTTGCTGTGTCTGTTTGCTTAATAGATCAGAATTTTTTTCAGGAATGGTGGACATATGTATGCATGGGACCATCAGATCCTCATCCTAACTGGCACCTTGGAATGCGAGGCACTCAACATCGTGCTGTCATGTGGCGAGTGTGGAAAGAGGGTGGCACAGGATTTTTGTACTGGGGTGCCAACTGCTATGAGAAGGCTACTGCAGCCAGTGCAGAGGTGTTTATCTGCCCTGACTATACTGTATACTATTGGATTGGAACAGGGCTGTAAGAGGTTCATCTATAAAAGAATTCTTTTGACTGATAGCCGATATATTTTCTTGAGCACAGATAAAGTTCAGACATGGCCTTCCACCTGGAGATGGAGTTCTATACTACCCTGGTCAGGTGTTCTCATCTTGTGATGAACCGGTTGCTTCTTTAAGACTAGAGCGCATACTTAGTGGCTTGCAGGTAAGAGCGATGGAATTTCAAAAGTACTTATCTAATTGTACTGAATCTACTTGAACTTTTGCCGACTTGCTTCTCTGTTATATAAATGCAAAATTGTGTTTGTGAAGATATTCTTGTGCGCACGTTCTATCAGTCTTATGGATGACTATTTATTTTCATGTTTTGCTAGAGTTAGTTGTGCATAGTTGTTTCATATTCTGATCTTTTTTGTCACTGTTGTGCCTAGGACTACGAGTACCTGAAACTATACGCTTCTCGATATGGTAGGGATGAAGGGGTTGCTCTTTTGGAGAGGACTGGCTTGTATTTTGGTCCTGAGCGTTACACATTTGAGCATATGCCAATCGATGCAATGAGAGGAGAAATATTTAATGCCTGCCGCTCCTAACTTTTTGTATAGACGATACCATCCGTTTCAAGTGGTCTATTTGGCTTTGGAAAAAAAAAAAAAAAGTGGTCTATTTGGCGGCAGCTGTCAAATCCAGGCTTCAGTGTTTAGCATTCAAATGTCAATTGATGCAGTGCATAATTTGAACTGTGGCTATAATATCCATTTGGAACATAGTTAGAAAATAGGGGAGCTCTCTTCTTCTTTTTTGGAATAGTGAAATGGACCACAATGTCGGTGAGCAACTGGAGTTCCCCCCGCCCCCCCCCCCCCCACCCCCAAAAAAAAAAGAAAGAAAGAAAGAAAGAAAAAATATCACTTAGTCTCATGTAAATATTTATCCGATGTTGCAAGGATAATTAGAAGTTAGAAGATGTATATTGTGGGGCTAATGCTCTAAACAGGTTTGGCTACTGGATGAGAGATTGTCCCTTTTTGGTTCAATACTGTATTTTATGTCATATTATTGATGATGATGTCGTGTTTATCCAATCAATTGACCAAGTTGACGTTGTTAGCTCATGAAGTCAGAATGCCTGCTCACTCTTGTAAACTTGTTTTTTCTTATTTGGCCCCTGAATAAAAACTGCAAAGAGGGATTCGCGTTATGCACCGGAGTCTTCGATGTGTGCCATCGTGAACCATCGCTATGGCGATTGTATTTAGTGCCGCAATATGAGTAGCATCGTCAGTCCATCATTAATATCATTGTACATGTGTGTGTGGGGTAAAGTATAACGAATTGTTAATGTGGATGAATAATTCTTTCGACAATAATATTTTTATTTTTACCTATTTGCCAAATGAAGTTTATTTAAAAAAATTAAATAATTCAATGTTATTTGCACCAAACGTGTCAGTCACAATTAGGCACGACCGCGATTGATATTTAAAAATATCTTTAAATTCATAATTGTAATTTTTTTATCAAGAAATAATAGATAAAAAATAACTTCTAAAATATGAAGCGCATTATTTAATAAGCTTTAACTCTTTTTTTATATATGGAAGTAACAAGTTATAAAATAAAATAAGTTGTATTTATCTTTTAATTTGCATATTTTTACTTTTATTTGTGAGAGAATACTACATCTTGAAATAATAAATTACTTTTTACATTTTTAGTATACAAGGAATAAAAAAATTCAAAACAATTTATGTAAGAATAAAATAGTTCATAATCGATTTTAGAGAATAAAATTATGATTTCTTTTAAAAAAATTCAAATGCCCAATTATAAATATTAAAATCAATTATTCAAAAATGCCATAAAAAACTTCACTATCAAATAAATTGTTGAAAAGGAGTTGGAAACTTTTGGAAGATGAGATCTTTCACTGCCAATAATCGCCAAGGGCTAAATGACAAAAATGGCTTGTTGATTAAAAAAGAAAGCAAAAATTGAGTAAGGTTATTTACTGTTAATATTTCACATAAGGTCTTTCTTTGTTAATATGTCACAAAGTCTTTCGTTGTTAATAATTTCATGTCAGCACTTAATACAAAGTTCTTTAGTATCAATATGTTAATTTGAAATACTAAAAGTAAGGGTCTTTAGTCATATACAACGATTCTTTCACTGTAAATATTTAAATTTTAATTATATGTAAGAAGACTTCCATTTATTCAAATAACATTTTTTGATATTCTAAAAATTTATGACTTAGAAACATTTTGGAATACTAGAAGCATGGGTCATCAATTATATGCATTCCATTTTATACAAGAGAACACCCACATAGTCGAAGAACACTTTCATATCTGACTATCGCTCATTAATTTCACTTATGGATACATATGCAATTTTTTTCTCAATATGCGACTGATCTTTAATAAAATGTAAATTTCTTTCATATATTTGAATATCCATCATTAATTTTTCCTATGGATACTTTTGAAAGTACAAGCAACCTTTTTTTCCATGATATGCTACTAATTTGCTGCTGATCTTTAACAAAATGTTATTTTCTTTCATATATTCAAATATTACTTATTCATTTCCCTTATAAATATATCTCTGGAAGTATATACAATTTTTCTTTCACAATATATAGTTGATTTTCAATGAAATACAATTTTCTTATATATATTCAAACATTATTTATGCATATTATGAAAAAAATCTTAATGTCAAAATTTTACATAAAATTTATCTTATATTTAAATATGGCTTTTTCATATTCTAAAAAGAATAATTTTGGTGTCGAAATTTAACATATAATGCACTTTATATTCAAACATCCAAAAGGAATATTCAAATTTCCCTTATGGATTGAAAATTTCAAGATATATAGATTCAATATTCGAATATGATTGTGCATATTTTGAAAGCACATATGAATATTCTAAAAACACAAATAAATATTTTGAAAACACATATAGATATTTTGGAATACTAGAAGCATGGGTCTTCAATCATATGCAACGAATCTTTCACTATATGCATTTGAACTTTAATCATATGCAAGAAAACTTCCATCTATTACCAACTTCTACTATATGCGTTTGTGTTTTTAGTACCAAAGCTTCCAACTCCAACTTAAAGCATAAAAAAAAATAATAATTGAACACCGACAAATCCATTTATCATTAAGTAATAATATATTCTTACATTCCTTGACAACATAACAATACATAATACACATACTCATAGGAAAAATGATTCACCTATAAGAGGTAAAACTTGGGGGGGATATCATCTATACAAGCATTACAAAATGTCTCCTACAAAGATTCTTTGATTGGATACAATGGCTGCTATGGTATTAATTTAGACAGAAATCCTAATAGCAAAAATGAATCACTTGCAAAAGAATTAGATCAAGAGTGGGCACCTTCTGAAAGAACTAAAAAGTTGATGGCTCAATATCCATCACTACAGATCTCTGATGAAGAATGGAAAAAAATTTCCTTGCCTTGGATGGATGCAATTGTCATCAACATACTAGGGTTACATCTAAACCCCAAATCTCTTAAACCAAGGTTAGCAAAATTATGGAAGCTCAAAGACTTTGAATTGATAGATCTTGTTAACAACTATCACATTGTTAGAACCAAGGACCGTTTTGCGTATGACAATATTCTGAATGGTGGTCCTTGGACTATTTTTGACCATTGCATCCTTGTTCAACGTTGGTCTCCTAGTTTCAATCCTAATACCAACTCACTTGGTAAAATAGCTCTTTGGGTTAGGCTGACCAATATCCCAATACAATGCTATGATAAAGAGGTGCTTTGGCAGCTAGGTAACTGCATAGGAAAAACACTTAAAGTAGACTCCAACTCTCTAGCAAAATCTATATCTAAGGATGAGCAGGGTAAGACTGAAAGGGGCAAATTCGTGAGAAACAGTGTGGAAGTTGATCTCCAAAAAAAGCTTATCCCCAGAATTCTTATCAAAGATGAGTTATATAACGTAGAATACGAGAGCTTAAACCTCATTTGCTTCGGTTATGGATGCTACGACCATAATAAGACTAACTATCCTCACAACCCCAAAAATAAACATGCAGATACCGACTTAGAGAAACAGTCAGCCAATCAAAAATCTACTGACGTTCAGATAAGAACAGCAGAGAAAAGCAAACAGAACATGAGTTCACCAGAAAAAAGCCAGAACATATCGAAAGAAGAGTTCGGCGATTTCATGAAAGTCCAACACTCAAGGAAAGCTCAAAGTTCGAGATACCCAACGAATAGCAAGCCACCACGTCATAATCATGTACCAAATCTCTCATCTAGGACGAGATTTGACATCTTAACCACCCTAGAACGCCATACTGAAGACCAGAGAGGAGTTGAATTAGCCAATGTGAATGGTACGACTAAGAACACGCCTACGAAATCGGTCAGACAAGTTTGGAAGAAGAAAGAAGTGACAGGAATTAAAAGGAGCAGACTTAGCGAGCAAGATGCAGCAACCGAACCACCTCGGATATTAGAGCAGAGCACGCAGGACAAGGGAAAAAGGGTTACAAGAGCTGGGCCAAGCTTCAATTAGGAGGGCCTAAAAACAATCAGCTTGACAAACAATGGTCCAAATATACCTTAGCCCAATAACGCAATTCATAAGCCCACCAAGAGAATTCACAATGTTATCAAGGGGAGCAAGGGAACTTTGGGCTCTTCAGCTAAGCCCAAAAACATGATAACCATACAAACTGAATCTGGAGACAACGCAACTGGAAATAACAAAGCTGGAGTTCGCTTCTCCCCTGATCTAAACGTCTGGACAGCAAAAAATAATGTCACTGGAAATTCTCAAATTAATCCACTAGTCATTTCTAGTCCTCTCCCCAATCAAAAGGAACCACCTGACATGGAGTTTAACCATAGCATTGTCCCTGAAACTCAATTCAATGAATTCCCCATTATGGAAATTCATGACAATTGTTCGAATTCTGATGTTATCTAAAAAAATTTCATCCAAAAAGATATTGAAGAGGATATTCTCAACGATGACCTGCTTGATGAAGATTATGATATTCAAGCCCAAAATGATGATCTAGAAGACGATGAATTCAGTGATGATCAACTTGAAGATGCTACATAAATCTTAAAAGCATAATCTTCAATCCAGGTTTATCTTCTCCATTTCTTTTTTTATGGATATAATTTGTTGGAACTGTAGAGGCTCTTATGCAAAAACCTTTCCTAATCGTATCAAAGAAATCATCAAAATGTATAATAGTCAAATTTTTATTTTATTGGAAACCAGAGCCAGTGGTGTTAAGGCTGATAAAATTGTGAGAAAACTTAGTTTTTCTGACTGGATTCGTGTCGAGGCTACTAGTTATGCTGGCGGTATTTGGTTATTATGGAATAATGATATTATCAATATTGAATATATACATTTTAATGTCCAATTATTACACTGTAGGGTCAACCATTTAGCTTCGAACAATGTCTACTTGCTCTTTTGTGTTTATGGTGATCCTAACCCTTATAACCGTGATCTCCTCTGGAATTCTATTACTTCTATTGCTCATAATACTGACGAACCTTGGCTCATTGTTGGCAATTTCAACTCGTATCTTTCATGTCAAGATAAATCTGGGGGCGATAGTTTTAATTGGAGGTTTATGAAACTTTTTCGACATTGCATAAATTCTTCTAATCTTATTGAATTAAACTTCCATGGTGACAGATATACTTGGGAAAAAAGCAATATTAAAGAACGTCTTGATTGGACTTTCTGTAACATGGAATGGCAACTCCATTTTCATCAGGCTAACTCCTTCCACCTTCTTAAATATGGCTCTGACCATCGTCCAATCAGAATTCAACTACATAAGGAAGAACAACAAAAGCACCAAAATAAACCTTTTCGTTGTCATGCTGCTTGGATGCTTGAAGAATCCTTCCATACTATTGTTAAAGACTCTTGGATTACTGATAGTTGGATTGAAGGAGCTTTCAAATTTGCTACCTCTGTCACCCTTTGGAATAATGAACACATCGGTAGCATCTCTTCCAAAAAGAAAAGAATTATGTGAAGGCTGGAAGGAATTGACAAAAACAGGAATCTTAGAGATAATCATTTTCTAAAGAAGTTGGAAAAGACTCTATGGGATGATTACAACAAAATCCTCATGCAAGAAGAATTGATTTGGTTTTAAAAATCGAGATGTAAATGGCTCAAATGGGGAGATCAGAATATAAAGTTTTTCCATGCTACATCTATCATAAGAAAAAAAAGGAATTAGATTTTATCCCTTAAAGCTGATGAGGATACTTGGATCCAAGACCAAACTATCCTTAAAAAGATGGTTGTTTCCTATTTTGAAAAGCTCTTCAAGGAAGAAGATAATGCCAAGCCTATACTTTCCACTGAAAGAAGCTTCCTTACTCTCTCCTATAGTCAGTTGCAATCCTTACATAGAGACGTCACTAAAGAAGAAATTAAGAATGTCGCTTTTGACATAGGGGCCTTTAAAGCTCCAGGCCCTGACGGCATTAATGCGGGGTTCATCCACTCTTATTGGGAAGACCTCAAACTTAGCATTATTAATCTTATCAAAAAAGTTTTCAGAGATCTCGATTCTATTAGAGAGATAAATGACACTTTCATCACCTTGATTCCTATGATCGATCATCCTACTTGCATGAAAGATTTTCGTCCCATTTCTCTTTGTAATGTGAGCTATAAAATAATCACCAAGATTATCTCTAATCGATTACGTGCTTGTATGAATCATCTTATCAGTGATAATCAATGCAGCTTCATTCAGGGTAGATAAAGTAGTGACAATATTATTATTGCCCAAGAAGTCATTCATTCTATGAGAAACAAAACAGGAAAAAAAGTGTTTTATGGCTTTGAAGGTTGATCTTGAGAAGGCTTTTGATAGGCTATCATGGAACTTCATTGATGATACTCTTATCTCAGTTGAAATTAATATCCATCTTAGAAAATTAATCCATGCTGCCATCTCCTCTACTAAGATGAGAGTTCTTTGGAATGGAGAACCTTCTGAAGAATTCAAACCTTCAAGAGGCATCCGTCAGGGGGATCCTCTCTCTCCCTACCTATTTGCTCTTTGTATTGAACGTTTAAGTCATTGTATTCTTATTAGTATTGATAAAAATGATTGGAAACCAATTAGATTGACCCCTAATGGGCCTCCTATATCCCACTTATTTTTTGCTGACGATCTGTTACTCTTTGCAGAAGCCTCTCTATCTCAAGCAATGACCATACAACAATGTCTTATTGACTTCTGTAGTGCCTCGGGTCAAAAAATTAATACAGATAAATCTAGATTATTCTGCTCCAAGAATGTTAACATCAATAGAGCTACTCAGATTAGCGAGGAGTTAGGAATTCCTATCACTGGAAATCTTAGAAAATATCTTGAAATTCCTCTTATACATGAAAAAGCTTCCAAGCTTGCCTTTGCTCCTCTTCTTGATAAAACACATTCCTGTCTAGCTAGCTGGAGAAGTCGCCATCTTAATATTGTCGGAAAATCTGTGCTAATCAAGTCCGTCTTATTCGCTTTGCCTAGCTATGCCATACAAACTATGCTTCTTCCTGATAACATCTTGACTGAATTGGAAAAAATATCCAAAAACTTTCTTTGGGACTCTTCAGACGGAAATATTAAGCCCCACCTTCTCTCTTGAGACCACATTACTTCTGATAAAAAGGAAGGTGGACTTGGCATCAAGAAGCTTAAGAGTTAAAATATAGCTTATATCTTGAAATTTTGCTGGGGTCTCATCTCAAAACCCAATTGCCTCTGGGTATGGGTATCGCGTGATAAGTATAAATGTAATAAACCCGTTATCCCTATGGTAATTAAACCCAGCTCTTGTTCTTTTACTTGGAGTAGCATATGCAAAGTTTAGGATAAGTTTATGTCTCAGGTTAGTTGGAAAGTGGGTAAGGGAGATCAAATATCCTTTTGGTATGATAAATGGTCCCACCTACCTGACCCTCTTGTCAAATATGCTTTCCACAATGCCGACCATGTTCTCTATGCTCGTGTCTTAAACTTTTGCAATAATGTAGGCGGATGGCATTTTGATCTCCTAAAGCACTATCTTCATCCAGACGTGTTGAGACAGGTTGCTCTTGTCCAACCTCCTACACAACAAGGTGAAAAAGACACTCTAATTTGGAGGGCATCTTCTGATGGAAATTTCTCCATTAAATCCGCCTATAAAGCTCTGGAGATCCAAAATAATGATAACAAATCCGACATCTGGTCCAAGATTTAGAAGTTGCCCACCTACGAGAAAATTAAATATTTTCTTTGGAAGGCTGCTTGGGATCGTCTTCAATCCAATTACACTCAACAACGGTCATGTCCCCTGGGATATATAGCTTCTGATTCCTTTATCTACACTCTGCGAGATTGCAAAGAAGCCCAAGAGGTTTGGAAAAGATTAGTTAATTCTTTATATTTTAACACCTTCTTTTCTCATAATGTGCAGGATTGGATAACTTGGAACTCAAAGAATGAAGCTGGCAGTCAAATAACTAGAAGAATCACCTGGCAGAGACTATTTGCCCAAGCTTGTTGGAATATATGGAAAACCAGATGCAAAAAAATCTATTCTGAAGATGACTTTTTGACTAATGATATTGCCTTCTCCAGCACGCAACAGATTATAAATGACCTAAAGCTTCAATCCAAGATCAACAAACAACAATAGCACCAGATATGAAGCTAAATGGAGCCCTCCTGAACTTAGTTGGGTTAGACTCGATGTGAATGGCTCTGTTAATACTTATGATGCTGCTTCATGTGGAAGCATTATTAGAGATGACAAGGCTCTGTTAATACTTAGAACCTTGGTTATTATCCCACTACTACAGCCGAGCTATATGCAATTTTAAAAGGCCTCAAACTCTGCTGGAACGAGAAACTCACTAAAATTAATGTCCACTCTGACTCTCTAGAAGCTCTATCACTTATTAACAACGGATGCTATGATTCCCACCCCCTCTCTGGAATTGTCAAAAATATTATAGATCTCTCTATAAGAGATTGGATTGTTACATTTGATCACGTCTACAGGGAAGCAAATAATTGCGCTGACCTCCTGGCTCACAAGACTCCTTATGAAGATTTTGATACCTTTATCTTTATCAACCTGCCTACCGATTGTATAAGCCTTATGGCTTCTGATATGACTAGATTTTAGTCTTTTTGCATGGTTTTCACCGTGGCCTTGTACTAAAAAAATGTCATATTTTATTTCCTTACAGATAAGGCTAGCATAAAGCTAGAAGTGTTCAATTACACAAAAACCTGATAATTAGATGGGTCTTATTCCATTCTTATCAGCCAAGAGTAAGCATTCACATCCAGAAGAAGCCACATCAAGCAATGAAAAGTTGTTTAGACAATCATGGGCCATTTTGGCTAAGAAATCTACACACGTGTTGGCATCCTTAGGAGTATATAAGATTCTACAATTATCATGAGAGCATATGGCCTCTTGTACTTCATAAATAGCTTCAGCAAAGAGATGGTTAGTGTTAACACCCCTACAAATCAAATTAATTGCCTCCAAGGAATCAGAATATATCACAGCTTTCTCAATATCAAGATTGAAACAAAGCCTCAGCCAATATTTAATAGCATGGACTTTAGCTATAGCGAGTGGTAAATTTCCTAAATTACTAATAAAACCTTTCAACTAATCTCCTGTAGAATTCTAGGCCAGTCCTCCACATTTTGCACTACTCTATTGATACAATGAAGCATTTACATCTATTCATATAGTATCCAGTGTTGGGGCTAACTAAATGGAAGGTTGAGCAACATCCATCATAGGACTATAAATTTGTAGGTGCTAAAGATCTCTTTCTTCCATTAGCCTTCTTCTGCACGTCTGGATGATCTCATCAGAGGTGTGATTGGTGCCTTCAAAGATGAATTTGCACCTATATGTCCATAACAGCCAGCAAACATTTCCAAAGACTTTAATCCAGGGCCAGTTTCAAAAAAAGCTACCTCCAATTTGGTGAGATGTATTCCATTGGATCCAATCCTACAAGCTACAAGAAAAGAAATAGTCATAATAAACAGGACTTATAATATCCGTCCATATGTGTTTTGCCCTCACACACTCAAAATATGACTGATACTTTCATCACATCACACTCAAGAAGGCAGCTCGCGTCATTTGTAATTCCTCTCTTTGCTCTTAACAGATTACTAGGAATCTTCTTGTGAATAATTTGCCAAAAGAAGAATTTCAATTTCTCTAGAAAAGGCCACTTCCACAGATACCTCCAGATCTGATTCCCATTAGCAGAAATATTACCTCCAAGAAAATGATAAGTCGACTTAATCGAGAATAGCCCATCACTTGCAGGTTGCCACCATAATATATCATTATGTTGGTTGATATGAGGCCTAATAGTCATGATTTTATTGATGACATCGCTAGCAAAAAGGTTTTGCAGCTTTTATCTATCTCATGCTCCCTACGGGTTTAGAAAATCACTCACTTTGGTTTGGATATCAATAGGCTAATCTGATCTAGATATATAATTGATGAGGGGTTGCTGAGTCGGAGCCCATCTATCCCACCAAAAGCTTGTAGACTGACCATTATTGATATTTTTTCCTTACGCCTTGAAGAAAAGTATCCTATACCTTAATTCAATGGAATCCTCTTTATAGTCTTCTTATACTTTTTCAAAATGTCTTCTTCCTCTCTTTTCCACCAAAGCCGAAACTCATATGCAAGCCTTCAATGCGAAAAATGCAGAGATCACTCCAAGTGATCTTCCTCTAAACCCTTATATACATCAAACCATACTTTTCTAAATGTTCAACAAAATCCGAGTACCTCTCATTTTCTCTTACGCAATATGGCTAAGAACAATTAGAGTGTTACCTCCACTCACAGGTTTTACTTCACAAATGAAAAACAACTTGAAAGGAAATTCAAGTACCTGTTGAGAAATCCCAATCAATAAAAAACGCAACATGAAAGTTGCAAAATGATCACTCAAAAAGCATTCTCCAGGGGCATAAAAGTTAAGTTGTTAACTGCGCATCAATCAAACAAAATGGAACAAGAAACATTTACATTATGAAGTTTAGTTAGGATATTGAAAAAAGTGACACAAGGAATGTAAACTTAATCTGGCAGCACCCCATCAATATGGTGGGATGCAAGATTACCAGGAATAGAGACTAGATTTTATTTGGGACAATGTGGTGGTGGTGGTGACGCCTTTATTTGCAAAATGTTTTATAGGTAATATTTCTTTCAGATTGTCTCTCATAGGAGTTAAATTGTTAAATACATTTGAGATCCGAAAGCAAGTTTTATATTATGAAATTACTAGTCAAAGGCTCTCCCTCATAGGTTGCGCAAGGCGAACAATAATACGAAACTTGAACTTGGGAAATTAAACTATAACATGTGCCAAGCCTAGCATCAAGCAGAATGGAATAACAAACCAAATCTTGTCATTTGTATATTTCTTAATGCATGACTTATCTGTTTAGATCTGGAATGAACTTATATAGATGGCACTCAAAACATGGGTTGGAAGAGCACACATGTTGAGGAGAGAAGATTTGTGGTGGGCCTTCGAACTTGTTGTAGGACATCGGAATCCTCAGGTCTCAATCGGATTCTTGACATTGAGGAACGGGGAATGAGAAATGGCATGGGGGAAGGGTGAGAGTTACCGATCACCGCTGATCTCACCTTACTTGACGTCATTGTCATTGCCGTTGAAATTAGGGCTTACTAGGATGATGTACCAGAAATTGCACGAACGAGAGCAATAGAGGAAGGGGATGGAGAAAATGTGATGAGGGTAATTTAGTCATTTATTCCTCCAATTTAATGCCAACAAAGGACCTAATATCCCTAGCCCTTTATAGCAAAATGAGCTGGTCAAGTCTTTGATGGTAATTTTCCTCTTTTCTTTTTCTTTTGTTTTGTTTTGTTTTTAAATATCCAAACAAATCGCACAGTTGGCCGAGGGTTCTATTTTGTTTTCAGTAATATTTGACGATACCTCATGGGGAATAGCCGTACTGCACCGCTCGCAATCGTCAGAAGTTGCGGGTTGCGAGTGTCCCGGGGAAGGATCCATTTATTCGCTCACGGTTCGTCAATGAAATCAGCCGAGGCCCGAGTCTGACGGGAGGGTTTCACCTGTGTTCTTGGACTAGAGAGCTGAATTGAAATTTCTAGATTCTACTGAGTTTACAAATTACTATTCTCATCTGCTCGCATCACATACAATTCCCCCCTGTTTCCTACTGGTCCCCATTATCTGGCTGTCTCGACGGAGAGTTAGGGGGAGCGGGGAAGCTCGTGTCTCCTACCTACCTCCTTCAAGATTCGTTTGCGGTCTGTTTTCGTTACGTCCCCAATGTTTAACCACTCACAGCTTCCCTCTGATTTCGCTTAACGATTAGGGTTTTTTTCCTTAATTATTGCTCCAATTGTTGCGGAACGTTACAATTCTTCTGTTTCTTGTTAATTTCTATCAATGTTTTTTTTTTAATGTCTTCCAATTAGTTGACCTTGATCTTAATTACTCTGTCTGCACTCCCCACCCCCCTTCTTTTTTTGGCGCTTCTGAACAAAATTGGTGATTATTTTTCTTATTTGCTGACAAAAGTCCCCACTATTTATAATATGTTGACTGACAAACTTCTTAACGCATGCCAGGTCTCTGAATAAGGGAAAATATCGAGCGGATCAGGGATTGCATTATATCTGAATGCAGAAGTGATGTGTTGGGAGTTATGAGATTGTCTTTAGCATATACTCGTGACCATCGTGTTGCGATACATTATAAAGTTGAAGAAAAGTATTTCTCGTAGTAAAATGCTCTCTGCTAAATTTTCAAGACTCAGAAATGCAATCCAAAGATCGATTGTGGGGAGAGAGAGTGGAAATCAAGATTCTTTCGGAGTTTTGATTGGACAAGGGAAGTTGTGGCTTGGCGGCAGTTCAAGGTCATTTCATTTTGTAAGCAGCTCTCTTGCTGATTTCGGTGCAATTCTCCGTCCTGGTGTTGCTTTAGCTACGAGCTCAGAAATAGCTGACAAAAGAAGAACCTTGTCTTTAGTTGGCACTCTATCTCGCACGTTTTCCATCCCATCATTATTGGGGCCTTCATTTCAGGCGTGTGGGTACCACAGTGATTGTGCATTTCGTGAGTCTGCTCAATTTTCAGACAGCAGGAATTGTAAGCTGGAATTAATGGCTATTCCCTTAGCTAGAGCAGTAGTTGGTGAATGCTATTTTGATAACCTGAAGTCAAAGAGCAGCCACCAGTCACTGTCATCAAGGAATGACAGTAATCTGTGGCTAGGCACAGGTTTGGAGGATGGCAGAAAAGTCAGCATGAGATTGAAAAACCATAAGCAACCAGACAGTCGTGGCATTTATGGTTATTTCATATATAATGTGACAAAAACTTGGCAGAGTTATAACCCCTGTGCAGATTCAGGGTCAAGAGAATTCCATAGCGCATCATCAACATGTTTCTCTGCTGGCCCTGCTCCCGATGTGCCTTTTGATTCTTCTGTCCGAGAAGAGCAGCTAACAAATTCTGTGGATTCATCTGATCAGTATGTTTTCACCTTTTTAAGTTCACCATCTCAAAGTCTTCTCTGCGATTAAATTAGTGGCCTAATGACCTATTTCCTGTGGTGCTTCTTGAAGCTTAACATGCATCCTACTAGTTACAATGATAACTTTTATCCAAAAGTGAAAACACAATCATAAATATTTCCATTGCCGCTACATGTTTACCCTTACAGTGGTAATAGACATCAATTTGTGATCTGAAGGTATAACGAAGGTATTTAAGAGTGTAGATATGTGGAATGTGGGTATTTGACTAGTGCTGTTTTAACTAATTAAATGTTTATGGTAGAATTCCCATATTTAATGAATGTCCCCCTGGACTTTGTTATCATTAGTATGGTTAAACTTTAAAGTGTTGAAAATGGATGGTGAAGAGGTTTCTTATATTTAAATTAATAGGATTAATCAATTTTCAAATTTATTAGCATCAAAATTTTATACTGTAGCAATGGCACCAGTAGTCTAATGATTGTTGTTGTTGAATGGCACCAGTAGTCTAATAATTAGTTTACATGTTTTTATTAGCATCAAAACATTTAAACTAATTAAATGTTTAGTTGACCCTACCTAATGGAATAAAGCTTGTTGTTGTTGAATGGCACCAGTGGTCTAATAATTAGTTTAAATGTCTTTATTAGCATCAAAATATTTAAACTAATTAAATGTTTAGCCGAACCCACCTAGTGGAGTGAGGGTTATTGTTGTTGTTGAATGGCACTAGTAGTATAATGATTTCCATAAGGATTATTTGAAACTGTGATGCAAATAATTTTCATAGTTCATTTATTAAATCTAGAACTTGGAACATTAAATCATTCATTTGTTTGGGACAGGATGATTCTAGCACATTTACCACCCCCCCTTTCTCTCTTCCTAGTTTTCCCTATAAAAGAATCTTACAAATGCATACTCACTCAGTCCTTAAGTGTTGGTCATGGTTGGTTGGTTAATTACCTGGCTACCTGCTGTTGCAGAATTTCCCATATGATTGCAATCTTAATGCTAAAATGAGATGGTTGGATGATGACCACAGGAAAAGCCTTTCAGGCAAAACGCTTAAGTTAATTTCTGGATCATGCTACTTGCCTCATCCTGATAAAGAAGAAACTGGTGGAGAAGATGCACATTTTATATGTAGTGAGGAACAAGCAGTAGGGGTGGCAGATGGAGTTGGTGGCTGGGCAGACCTTGGAATTGATGCTGGAGAGTACTCCCGTGAACTCATGTCCAATGCAGTGAATGCTATTAAAGAAGAGCCTGAGGGTTCTATTGACCCAGCTAGGGTTCTGGAAAAAGCACATTTGAGTACTAAAGCTAAGGGTTCTTCAACTGCATGCATCATTGCACTCACTGAACAGGTATGCTACCTTTACCTTTATGCTGTCTTCTTTAGATGTATTGATAGTTTCTATCTTGCCACCGTCATGCTAACTCTAGTGCTCTGTGCTTCCTTATTACGTGTCAGAAAGGAAGGACTGGTTTTTCGTTTTATAATCTTGCTGTTCTTGTTATCCAAGTATTCTTGGTACCATTTGTTTATTGTTATGGAAATACTTTTAGCCTGGGCAGTATATTACCCTGATTTTTAATATTTGACTTTGGTTAATGTATTAATGAGAAAGAACATGGAGAAAAATTTAACAGGTTAAAAAAATAATTTATTACTAGTAAAATACAACAACAGCAGCAAGTCTTATTCCACTGGGTTGGGGTTACTAGTAAAATAATTGCATAGAAAAGCAAGGGTTATGCAATATTTATGTATATGTTCAGTAACTTTCGGGCCATGTTGCATGAATAATCCTCTGCACATCGTGCAATCATGTTCTGTGGAGCTTAAAGTGGCCAATGCTATGTGTGAGACTTCAATTGGTTAAATATCAATTAAAGTTTCAGCAATGATTTATCAAGCTTGGAATTGAGGCCCTTCTCTATGAGAAATACATTTTGTTCTGTCGTGAGGTGCAAGATTAGCTTGTCTCTTCTAAAATTGAGCATTTTATTTTTGGCTTTACATAATATGTATGCCTTGTTGCTTCAGGATGAAGAGTGATTTGACTTGGTTATGTGCTTCGTTATTTAATGCTTAGTCTTTGGTTTTGCCATTTGATAATCCTGAAAGAGATTTTTAATTTGTTGATTTCAATGTACATCATTTGGTTGTTGTGTTCCATTTCGTAGGGACTTCATGCTATTAATTTGGGGGACAGTGGTTTTATGGTGGTCCGTGATGGTTGCACCATCTTCCGATCCCCAATTCAGCAACATGGTTTCAATTTCACTTACCAACTGGAAAGTGGAACTAATGGTGACCTGCCTAGTTCTGGTCAGGTATGGTTTTCTATGCTTTGCTCTAAGCGGTTAATTTTTTACATTGTGGCTTCAGCAAATGTTAGCAAGTGGTATTATGACTTCATGATTCATTTTATTGTTCTTGTATATCTCCTTGCTATTGATATTTAATGGAAATGGTTGAAATTTTCCTTGAGTATTGTGTTTTGGATTGAAGAGGGAAACGAGTGGGGGCAGGGGGGAAAGGCTGACAGTTTTCCTTGTTAGTTCACTCTCCCCACCAATAAACAGGCTATTCTTGTGCTTCTCTACTTAGCCAAACCTAGACCTTACTAGGAGTTTGTGACAAGTTTAATTGAGCCTCGGTGATTTCAATGATTTGTAATTAAACGAATTATTTGTAACAAGATATTGTCTTGGTGACTAACCTTAGTTCATATTTTAGGCATCTTATGTTCTTGTGTGTTGTAACATATATTCAAAATTACTTTCTACATAGAGGTGACCTTCTCAAATTATTTGTTGTGTCGCTTTGGTCTTTTTTGGACTTATAATTTTTTATTTTTTGGTTGGTCCTCTCAAGATTGTTTTAGCCCGTTTAGCCAAGGTTTTGGTTTAATTAGAATGTTACCTTGATTTTATACGCGTATATAAAGGGGAAAAAAGCCGCTTCTGAGTAGTAGTGAAAGCAATTCGTTGTGATTTTTTTAAAGATAATTATACCTCTACAATCATTAGCTATCATACTCTTTTTTTTTAGTGAGAGGAAATTCTATTGATCAAAAACTGTACAGAAGAACAAAAGGAGACGGGGAAATTACATCAAGGAATTAAAGGTGTGAAAGTTGCGTAGAGTGTGGTTAAATATAGACATAGTATGCACTAAAAGTTGGTTCTCATCAATGTTTTCGGTAGCAAAAATCCTACGGTTACATGCTTCACATAATTTCCAAGCTGGAATGCTGATGCCGACTTTCCAAGAAGTATCTAAGTGTGACGACTTAAGAATGTCAACCAGCCAAGAAACAAATCCTTTGTTGTAGAAATCAGTGAGCATATAAGAAGTTAGAACCCTCCTCCAGAGGTGTGCGGCCATTGGACAATCCTTAGCTGTCTTCCTCTTTTTACTTGTCTTATACACGCACTGTTTTAATTAATTTGACAGTGAAGCGCAACGGCGTCAACCCAAAAAAAAAAAAATGTATATCAAATGATTCTGCCAAACTAAAAATTGCTTCTTTTCATGGTTATTCTTATGAAATTTGAGAAAAAAGCTGTTTGCAGCTCAACGAGCTGCATTCATAGCCTTTAGTTGTCAGGACCAAGTATGAAATGAGGTGTTTGTTTTGGTAGTGTAGAGAAATGATATAGTCTGTTAGTTTCTCCTATCGTATCTGGATGATATGGTTTAACGTGTATAGTTGGTTCTGTTTGAGTTGATATCAGGTGTTTTCAATACCTGTGGCTCCTGGGGATGTGATAATTGCTGGGACAGATGGGCTGTTTGACAACTTGTATAACAATGAGATAACAGCAGTGGTGGTGCATGCCATAAGAGCCTGCTTAAGTCCTCAAGTGACGGCTCAGAAGATTGCTGCATTGGCACGCCAACGGGCTCAGGATAGAGACCGCCAGACCCCCTTCTCAACTGCTGCTCAAGATGCCGGTGTTCGTTATTATGGGGGGAAACTTGATGATACTACTGTAGTTGTTTCCTACATTGCCTCCTCTCAATCTCAAGATCCTTAACTCTTCCTCTCTGTATCTTGTGTATGATACAAGTCAATGGTGGGACGCTTGTTGAGAGAAACACAGCCAATCAAGTATTAATTGTACTTGTAGAGATTTTGCACGAATAGGACCAATGCTGCATTGCAGGATGCAGGGTATTATCTACCTCTTTGCTGTCTTCCCTTGTTTCATTTTATTTATTTATTTTTTTCCCTTCTTTATAGTTGGGAATTAACTGGATCACGCCCTTTGTTTTATGATGTCAATATGCGCCCCCAAAATGTCAGAACGACGACGGTGTTTGATGGGTTTAAGCTTAAAAAAGGCCTTTGCCATAAAGCTTCAGTTGATAAAGCCCTGCCCTTATTTTACCCTGCAGGTCTAGATCCTTCTGATGCATACATGCGTGCATGCATATATTTGTCTTCGTCAAATAAAAGAACATTTAAATTAAAAGTATATATTTCAAATCATAAAATTACTACCAAGTTATATAATTTAAAAACATTAATACATTTAAGAAATTATTATTTAAAGTATAAATCAAAATACATAGATAAATGTTAATAAGTATTATAAAGGAATAATGATAAACAAATTTGATTTTACAAAATGTGATAATGATAATGAGGTTTTGAGAGATTTTTTTTTAAATTAAATTTATGTGTAAGATTATTTTAGTACATTTTTGTAATTTTCATTTAGTCATTAGTGAAATGAAACTTATGAATAGTTATACCAAATTTATAAACGATGAATAATTAGTCAGACTTTGTTGATTAAAGGACATTGTTGATAGAAAAGTTATAATTTCCTAAATTATTTTAGTCATTGGTGAGATTAAACTTGTAAATACTTATATTAAACTTGTGAATCATATAAAATTAGTTGTAGAAAGGTTTCACATAAAAATTTAATTTTAAAGAAATCTTTTAGGATCTCAATCATTATCATGTTTTGTGTGGAGTAAATTATTATTTTTCTATTTTAAAGATATTTATCTGCCATTTTTCCTATTATAAATTCATATAAGTGATAAGTGCATATTTGATAGTTAAATAAGTTTACATTTTGATTTATATTTTTTTCTCATCACTTAATTATATGATAAAGAAGAATTTGTGCTACAAAATTTATTCTGATCTTTTTATTTTTATATTTTTCAGGAAAAACATAAAGAACAAACCAAATAAAAGAAAAGAAGGAAAAGAGAACATATATATGAAGTGATTCGAACCTCATGCATACACACACACATTAACGAAGAATGCAGAATCATGGGGGAGAGGGGGCTGTGACATTCAAACAGATATATATTAAAGTTTTACATTGATTAAAAATAAAAAAAAACCTTCACTTTAATTATAAAAGCTCCCTTTATCAAGAGAGAAGATATTCAATTACTTATTTACAAATTTCTCTTTAAGATATTTGAAACTCGTTGAAGCATTATGAAGTTGAGGGCAAGATTGTTAAAGAGTACCATAATTATTTTTTTCTACTCTTTAATTTTCTCTATGATCATATCTCATTATTGAGAATTTTAAAGCAATATTATTTAATTTGTATTTTTAAATTACTTAATTGAGGTAGAAATATAGTCCAACTGAAGAGCTAGTTTTTTATTTATTTTGTTTTAACTCCTTGCTTCAACATTTATATACATATTTTTTAATTATTTTTTTGTTCTTTATGTTAGTTTTATGACTAACCACCATCTAATCAAATTTATAAGTAATTTTGATGGACTGAAAAGTGAAAAGAAAACTTAAATTTAGAGAAATAGATATAAATAATTAGGTTAGGAATAGTTTTAAAAATTTATAGTGACTTAAACAATAGTTTCATAATTTAATTGGTTGTTTGGATATCATAAGAATGAATTTAATGCTAATTAAAAAGGGATTAATAATTTAGGAAAATATTATGATATTTTATGAATAATTGTCACTATAATTGATTAAAAAATGACTTAACAAGTAGGAGCTCCTAACATATAGGATGAATTATAAATCCCAACGCTTCAAGTGATCATGTTTTTTTATCATTTTTTTATTTTTTATTATTTATATTCTCATCAAATATTTCATTTTATCTATTTTTCTTAAACTATTAATTATTTAAATTAATAAAGATATAAATTTCCTGTGAATTCAATATTTGAAATACTCTAAATAATTTATTACTATGATTCCATACATACATGTGGGCAATCAATAAGTTTGAGTGGTAAAAATACATGGATAATATTATATCAAAATAAGTATATGCCAAATAAATTAACCCGAGATTGATGTAGGCCAGCACGTTTTTAATGGAGTGCCTGCTTTTTCGGGCCTCAAACTGCTAACAGACGTTGCTCACTATCATTCATGGGAGGGGTAATAAGGCCTGTTGCCGAAGACTAGGGCCATGTTTGTAATAAAAATTAAATGGGCTTTCGCATGTCGTTGACAATGGCAGACGTTTGGGCTTTAGGCCCCAATTCTTTTCTTGCTTTTGCCGAGGGCGAACAAATCAACTGGAGACAAACGGCTTTGTCTATCACTGTAGACGACTTCAGAGTTCAGAGTGCAGGTGCAGCAGCCAGCGGTGTCAAGCACCTACCAAGACATTGCCAAGGCCCGAGGAGGAGAGAGTAGGATTCCTCGTTCCCGTGACTGAGTCAAACCCTCCTTTGATTTCGTAAAGGGAAGTTGTGGTGCCTAGATTCTTCCATCACGTCCTCTTGAAGAGATTCAGATTGTCATGGCGGGTCGTAGGGACGCGTTGCTCGCCAGAGAGAAAGGCCAGTCTAATCTTGGATCTCGTATCTTTGTTGCCGTAGTTATTGGTGTTATTCTCGGTTGCGTGTTCGCCTTCCTGTTACCTCATGGTTTCGTCAGCTCCAATCGTCTCTTCCATAATCGTCGAATCGAAATTCCCGATCTTCAGGTTTTTTTTTTTTTTTACTCGCCTCAACTTTTATCTTGGTGTTTGTTAAAACTTGGTTTGTTAGAGTCCTTCCGACCTTCCCTCCATGCTGATTTAACATTTAAAAATTTCATTTCTGCCACGGATTCGATAGTTTTCTATTGAATCATCGTCACTAGTTAAAGCTAAAAGTTTCATTAAAGAGCGTCTCCTCATGGCACAACCTCCATTCAAGCACGAATGCCTTGGTTTAATATTGACTACCTGATATTGAATATTTTGTTCTATTCTTGCTTGTTATACTTTTGGACACAACACCTACCACCACCACCCCCTCTTCCCGGCGGTTGTCGGCTTCCCAATAGAATCAAATCAAATCAAAATAGCATAGTCTGAAGGAGAAGGCATGTGTCTGTCCATCTCCATGTTAATAAACTGCAAAATGGTGAGTGTGAAACTAGGAGTAGACATCTGATTCGTGTTCATGTCATGCTTAGTTTGGACCTAGGATTCGTCTTATTGACGACCTTTATTTCATTTTATTTATTTTTTCAAGGACAAGATTAATAGGACAGACCTTGTGCATGAGCCTCTTGGCTTTCATTCCATCATATTGCCCAATCTTTTGCCTTCTCTACCTCTCTTAACTTTCTCCTTTATTTGTTAGATTGGTTCATCTACTTGTGAATCATTGGAGCACGTTAATGCCCTAAAGGTAGATATTCTGTCAGTGACGGAGAAGAATTCTGAGCTCAAGAAACAAGTCAAAAGTCTAATGGAAAAACTGCGGCTGGCTGAGCAAGGAAAGGATCATGCCCATGAACAGTTTGTTATGTTGGGGGAGAATCACAAGGCTGGGCCATTTGGCACTGTCAAGGGTCTGAGAACTAATCCATCTGTCATTCCTGATGAATCTGTGAATCCTAGGTTGGCAAAAATCTTGGAGGAAGTTGCTATTTATAAAGAACTAATAGTTGCATTGGCAAACTCTAACGTTAAAGAGATGTTAGAGGTCTGGTTTACTAACATCAAGAAGGTTGGCATACCTAATTATTTAGTAGTAGCCTTGGATGATACAATTGAAGAATTCTGCAAATCAAATGATGTCCCAGTCTATCGAAGAGACCCTGATGAAGGAATTGATACAATTGCTAGGACAGGAGGTAACCATGCTGTCTCGGGGCTTAAATTTCGCATTCTAAGAGAATTTCTACGGTTGGGTTACAGTGTCCTCCTTTCAGATGTTGACATTGTATACTTGCAGAACCCCTTTGATTATCTTTATCGAGATTCAGATGTGGAGTCTATGTCTGATGGTCACAATAATATGACAGCATATGGGTTCAATGATGTCTTTGACGAACCTCCGATGGGTTGGGCCCGCTATGCTCACACAATGAGAATATGGGTTTATAACTCTGGTTTCTTTTACGTAAGGCCAACTCTTCCTTCAATTGAGCTCTTGGATCGTGTAGCTAACCGGCTTTCTCGGGGACCAAAATCATGGGACCAGGCTGTTTTTAATGAAGAGCTCTTCTTCCCTTCGCATCCTGGCTACGATGGGCTTCATGCTTCCAAAAGAACTATGGATATGTACCTCTTTATGAACAGTAAGGTTCTCTTTAAGACTGTTAGAAAGGATGTTAAACTTAAAAAACTGAAGCCAGTTATTGTACACGTTAACTATCATCCTGATAAATTCGCTAGAATGAAGGCAGTAGTGGATTTCTATCTCAACGGGAAACAAGATGCATTGGAACATTTTCCAGATGGTTCTGAGTAGTAGGAGATTTCACCAAATTGTGGTTCTGACCTGTGAAGGCTTGTTTGTTCTGATTTACTGGACACAAGGGCAGCATTCATAATAGTTCTCCTCCCAGGACTCCATTTCCATTTCCAATTTGCATCTCAAGTGCGAAGGACTTTGGTATGAGCTTTCTTTCTACACCCTTCCTGGCATATGGACTTGCTGCAGTGTCTTGTATATTGTCACATTAACTGGAGTTTGTTGTTTTTTTCTTTTTTCTTTTTTTTTTGGGGGGGGGGGGAGATGTTCACAATTGGTTATATATTATTGGTTGAGCTATTTTCCTGTCCGCTATACTCACTCCATATCCATTTGTGATTTGTTCATTAAGTTTTTTTGGCAAATAAAATTCAACTTTGGTTTGTGCATTAAGTTGAGGTTGTTTCCATAGAATAGAACTGGGTGTTTGTTTTAACAAGACTAGACTGTTAAAACTGCATTTAAGATTAGCAAATATCTTGGAAGTAATATGTTGCAAGCACAAGTTTAAAGGTAGAGCTTATCTCAAAAGACTAATTTATTAGGTAGGAGAATCCGTTAAACTTATAAACCCAATTTATCTTGCAAGGCCTCCTGATGTGAGACTCACTAGACCTTCTTTTAGTTGGAACCTTCCATTGATAGCCCTTTCCATGATATCAACTTCTTAATAAGGAAAAACAAATGTTACGAGTGCAAGTTTGAAGTGAGAGTTCATCTCACAAAAACTTGAAGTGAGAGTTCATCTCACAAAAACTCATCCTTAAGCTTATAAGACTCAATTTTCTTGTTAGGCTTTTTAATACGAGACTCGTAACATAATGATGACCTGTGAGCATTCAGTCTTCAACTTTTTGCCTTTAGACTCATAGATTGATAGGGGAAGTTCTTAAATTCTCGTTGCTCATTAATTCGTCTGGGAAAAGTAGTGCAAAATTGAAGCGATACTTTGGATCTAAAAATTATTGTAGAATTTGGAACTTGTTACAGTTACGGAATCGGATGTTTTTCACTGATTTGGTTCTTTCTTATACCGTACGGCCGTACCGCGTGGTCTCTTTTCTCGCGAGCTCTCTTGCTCCTTCCCATCGGACGAGAATGCAAAGGTTTATTACTCGGGGGAAATTTCATGTTACCACCATAAAATATTCAATTACAATTTTGGATCTGATTAAAGCTCAATCTAAATAAATTACATCTTCCTGATTTCGTGTTCAATTTTAAGGTCATTTTAGTCATTTCGTTGTTAAAGATATTTCCCTCGAGGACCTGCTCCTTTTAAAATTGTGAAGTCCTTGTCCCCAGATAAATTTGTAAATAGGCCCTTTTCCCGAATTTTCCCCTTGTAAATGGAATGAAAAATGGCGGCGGCTTGCCTCTCATTTGTGAAAACGACAAAGGAGTTTCTATGTCTGAGCCCAAAAAAACAAATGACGAAAGAAAAAGAGGCCCATTTGATTTTGAGACGCAATAATACATGTTACCAATTGCATTGCCCGCGGTCTCCGCATGAATGATCTTCAGACTTCAGTACAAGGTCGCAACGCTTTGTCGTTTATCTCACACGTTTGGGGATCGTTGTCGTTGCCTCGTTGGTTGCTGGAGCAAGGGACCCAATTGTCTTTTTATATTTGGCTTTGGACAGGGTAACGTCCCCAGTCGCATTCAGGTCTCCCCCGTGGGCTGTCTCAACTGCTGCCTTCAGGCCTATTATCCTAAAAGCATACAAATCGAGTGGTACTTTCACATTAATTTTGTCTCCGTTTGTTCTCCATGAGGAAAGTTCAATTTTGTGGTTGCTATCGATTTTAGTTGTTATTATTGAATATTGACCTGCTCAGAGTTCAGATGACGCATGCATACTCCTCGTTACTTCTTGTGAACAGGCCTGATCTAGAATCTCTACTTTGTCCATCGATCACCTTTTACATTGATGGGATGTGTTCATGTGTGTTCCAACATCTTTATGCGCGAAAATTCAACTGAAATTGGAGATTGCAACAAAAAGAACAAAAAGGAACGAAAAAGTTCAATCAACACTTTATAGTTTTACTCAAAAGAAATAGTCTTAATTGGAGAAGACCCCATGATTCGCATGAAATCCTTTAAAGCTGTTGGATACGCAAATGATACCAATGAGCTGTCGATATTGCGTGAACGCACGTCCATGCAGGTTATAATTTATACGTACAAGGACATACACCCAAAATCAGTTGGGCAATATATTATTTTTGACATATTTTTGTTGAAATCAAGTAAAATTTTAAAATTTATTAATTTTATCTAAAAATTTAATAAATTTTTAATTTCGTTCCCATTAAATATACATCCCTCCCTTTTTTATTGTTAGAAAAATTATCATTTTTACCTTGTATTTTTTTATAAGCAAAATTACCTATTTTAACAAACATTTATTACGCATTTTTTAAATTATCCCTCATAATTTACATTAACAAACAATTATTGTATGTTTATGTTGATTAACACTGAGCATTTTAGTCTACTTTTTTTATTTTTAAATATAATTATTATAGTTAATTAATTTTCTTCAATTGTGCGATACAATTTTTTTTTTATATCCAATGGAGGATAAAAAAGAACATTTATGATAAAAATTTAATATTATGACTTATAAATAAGATTAAAAAATTTATTTTTCTATCTTATAAATAAGACCGGGGGAAGTATACCGGTAGTAAGAAATTATTATTATTTAAGATTTTTCATAAAAGCTTTCTCAAGTTTAAAAAATTGTTTAGGCGACTAAAGATTGTCAAGTTCCGGTTTTTTTTTTCTAATAGAAAGTGTAGGTGAGTGCTTACAGGTTCAAAAAATATTTATCAAGGTGCTTACAAATTATTCATTAACAAAAGTTTGACATCAACAATTATATTTAATCTTATAATTTTGTGAGTTATAGATTAAATTTTTATCAGTTTGACTAATCTTTATTGATAATTATTGTTTCTTTTAGCATAAGATCTTCATCCTATCCAAAAAAAATTCTAACATCTCATGTGTTTTAGAGAGGATCAAATAAATAAAAAGATACATTCCATCTGCAATTTAAAGTATGAAGCAAGAATTTTACTTTTCCATGATGAAAGCTTGTAGAATTTAGGAGTCCACTTAGACTGGAACACACATTGTAAATAGAGTATAAATATCACGGGCGTTTTAATTAATTGACGAAATCTGCTTGGAACACAAGTGCATGAAACACGCATTCCATCGTGATACAGTAAAACCGAACCCGAGGAGAGATTGGGGAATCAGAGACCCATTGGTCAAGCATGATTCTTCATTCTTCGCTGTATTTCCGTAGAAAATACTTCACTTATTTTTATTTATAAGGTAAAAATAAAAAAAATATTCTTACTTATAAATTATATTATTAAATTTTTATTATAATTTTTTTTTATCTTTTACTGAATATTTGAAAGACAGAATATGATTTTAAAATATACGTATTTAATAGAAATAAATTTAGTGGCTTATTAAATTTTTAAATAAGACTAATGAGAAGGTGTTGTCCAAGGTGATCTATAAATAAGATCTGGGAAGTAATCCATCAAATTCACTTGTCTTGTATCTCTTCACCGGAAAAGATAGTTTTTTGGGTTTTGGTGAAAACAATTATTTTAATAACTCGGACGAAATGGGAAGAAAGGAAGAGAGCACGTTGATGGTGTCACGGCACATCACTGCTGTCCACATCTACACGCTCTGGTCGCTCGTGTTCATATCTTTGATGACCCCTAGCTTGTCTCGTCCGTCCTTGTTTCAGGCTTTACACAGGGAGCGTCATCCTCTTCCTCTTGGTCTCCTAACATCCGTTGCTGGGCTTCCTCTGTCCTTTCCTGCCGTTCATTCGTTTCTCATCGTTCACAATCACGAATTACTGTGCGCCAAGCAACTCTATCAACTTCTCTCTGTCTTGCTGTTGCGGTGCTGCTGCTCTTGGACCCTCCAATGGCCATACTCTTTCATTCTGTACTTGTAAGTTCCGCATTTCGTCTCACGCACTGTCTCTCTGTGTTCTCACAGTTTTGCGCTTTGATTCATCTAAATTTAGTTTTGACTGGTTAGTCGCTCTCGCAGACCTAGCGGTTATATTATATCTCCTTGGTGTCTTTATTTATTTTTCTGCTTGCTCTAATTTGGGTTGAAAAAAGAAGATATTTAGGAAAATACAACATCCAGTAGGGGCTTTGAGACATCACGACCTTTTGAGACTTTTCGTTTCTTTTCACGGCTTCCAAACAAGAAAACACTCCTGTGATTGGGGTTCTGTGATTACTGCGTTTATTCTATTCTGTTCGATCCATTTATGTATATATTTTTGTACTTTTCAGAGATAGATCTGAATTTTGAATAGACCAGAGAATATCTGTGAGGCCAACTTTCTTCCCGTCAACAGGAGCCCTTCCTTTTTTATTTGTTGAGTGGAATTTGATGTTCTGCTTCCACTCCCCAAAACACCCCCCCGGGGGGGTGGCTTTTAAAAAACACACATATATATGGTTTGTCGACAATTCCTTAAGAAGTCAAAATACTAGGCTTACTCTACCCTCTTATAATCAGTCAGACAGGCAATGGAAGTATTGACTTCACAGTGAAAAAGTTAAGTAGTTTTCCCCCCTTTTTTAATCTATTTTTGCTGCCGTGATCGGGTTGAATTCCCTGTGGTCTACATTTTACTGGTGCAAAAATCAGCAGTCACTAAAACATGTGAAAACGGCTTTTCTGCTAAGAAGTTCATCGTATCAAATTGCTTCCTTTTTTATTGTTAATTAAAAACAAGGGAACTTTTAATTGCTGAACAGATTTGGAATGATTACATCTTATAACACGTTCTGGGATCCTAAAGAGATAATTGTTCCTCTTTCATTTGCCATCAGCCCATCACCAGCACTCCTTAGGGTGAGGCGAAATATATCCTTTTTTCTTTTTTGTGTGTGAACTTATGCAGCTGATACTTTTGTTCAAATGATTGTTGGAAACAGGTCCTTTGCTGGTTTTTCCTTTAAGAAAGATGAAACTGAGGTCTAAGAAAGGATGGATGACTTTGGTACCTCTTCATTTGAAGGGTAAATCAGCAGTCCGTTTTTCTCTGTTCCCCAAAGTCAATTCAAATGGCTGCAGTCCTGGTGAAACTCCAGTTTATCTGAATGTATATGACTTGACACCCATGAATGGCTATATGTACTGGACTGGCCTTGGTGTCTATCACTCTGGGGTCGAAGGTATGACTATAGTCTTCTTTTTCTTGAATTTGATCTGTCTCTCAATCCAAGCATAATATCTAAGTAACTTAGTTTGCGCACGCTAGACCTTGGTTACCTATGGTGGAGGAACATGTTGCTCTTATTAAAGGAAATTTCATTTTCCATCATAAACAGAAAGAATTGGAAGGGGAGAAAACTAAATTTAATCATTGTATGTGACTTTTTTGTAAGTAACCAAAATTATCTTATGGCTGGATGAGGGTGCTCTTATGAAGCATGTGACAAGTGAATGAATGTGGAACTGGCCTGGTGCTCTTGGTTAGCAACGATGCTAGCAGGCATGTGATAATTTGCCTAATAATATTCTTGTAAATAATTATATAAGAATGTTCTGAGTTATTTCTGAAATCACTAAATTATGTTTGTATAACAATTATTTGACAGTCTAAGGGCAAAAACTTGGTAATTGTTTGAAGTGTGAATAATATGAAATCGGCGTAGATTTTGGTTTATTTTAGCATTATGATAGTTATATTCATCAGGAAATCACCTCCCTCCTCTTAGCTTGATGTCAACAATTCAACATTAAGATTGTCTCATCATGTTGTTTCATTTCTAATTTTAATTTGACACTAATGGTAACAACTCTGGGTTAGGAAACTGGGAAATGCAGCTGAGCACTTACGGAAATATCCATCTCTTTTATGATTAGCTGACTTCTTCCCATTCTTGTTTATAAATACCCTAAACTTGCTGCTTGGCATGGCAAAAAAAAAAAAAATTGCGCTTGGCCCCCTCTTAGCTTCTGATTGAACTTAGTTTAGTTATTGATTTTCAATTTTAAATGGAGGCTTGCCTTTCCTTACATGCCTTCTGCACTGTACAGTATATGGTGTAGAATATGCATTTGGAGCTCATGACTATCCAACTAGCGGTGTCTTTGAGGTGGAACCTCGGCAATGCCCTGGATTCAAGTTCAGGAAGTCAATATTCATAGGAACCACCTGTTTGGATCCTGTACAGGTCAGGGAGTTCATGGAGCGCCATTCAACAAACTACAATGGTGATACATATCATTTAATTGTGAAGAATTGCAACCATTTCTGCAAGGACATCTGTTACAAGCTGACAGGGAAGTCAATCCCGAGATGGGTAAATCGACTGGCCAGATTAGGTATATCTTTCCTTCCTTTAACTTCCCATAACATGCTAAATCAGATGGAGATTTATTTTCAAGACAGAAGTAATGGAATACAAAATTAATTAAATTTAAGATTTTTATTTCATTAGAATGATTTTGGGATTTGATTTGAATAAATGTAATTTCTTAAATTACTAGGTTATCTTTTTAATTATTTTAAAATAACAACAAGAAGCCTTATCCCACTCAGTGGGATTGATTACATGGATTGCACGATATTATTGTGCCCTATTATTAACCAAGTTTTTAGAAATATTATTAACTAAAAAGTCCCATTCAATGATTTTCATAAATGTTTTCTATGAATTTTCGCCATCTTTTTTTACTAGGCTTAAGATTATCCATTGCACTCTCTTCACCGATACCTCCCACAATATTTTCTATACATGTCCAAACTATTTTAAACAATTTTCTCCTCAATAGATGCCATGCTTATTTTTTCTCATATATGTTCATTTCAGATTTTATCTTTTCGTGTATGCTAGTACATTCATATCAACATTGTCATCTCTGCTAGTCCAACTCTATGTTTCTATTGTCCTTTTAAAGTTCAATATTCACTTCCATATAATATAGTTGGTTTTATAGTAGTTTGATAAAACTTCAAGTATTTTTTATTACAAATAACTTCTTTTGTTCTTTCTCCAATTAAACCACCTAACTTGGATCCTATGTGCTACAACCTCATCAATTTTTCTATCATATTGAATAATAGCTATTAAATATCTAAACTTCTTCTGTTGAAGTATAATCTAATCTTCCCATCTCACTGCCAAATTACTATGGAGCCACATTTTATTAAAATTACAAAGCAAATATTCTATCTTACTCCTACTCAAAATATTTGCATTTAATTATTAGGAATTATAGAATATTCTGCTTTTAAAGCTCTGATTTTTAGGGTTACAATTGAGACCTTTGTAGTGTCTTAACACATTTGATTTCGACAGGCCTTTGATTGAATAAGAATTGCTATTATATTGTCTCTTCTCTGAATTTCTCTACTCGAGATATTCTTTCTGCTCTCTTTCTATCTCTTTCTCTGTTATTTTCTCTTCTCGTGTCTCTTTCTCCTTCCCCATTCTGCATCAAGAAGGAGTTAGTGTACTCTGGGATTTTGGTTTTAAGGATACTGTATCATCAAGAACTGGATTTACGTAATTCTTTTCCTTACTACCCCTTTAGCCCTGTTGTCATATGCATAGTCATTGTTATTGATCTAAAAGAGAATAGAATCACTTTCTTGATTAATTTTACATCATTAATATAGCTTCTAATGTAACTTGAGTAATATTCCATAATGGGAGGAAAAATTGTTATGATACATAATACGATGTGGGGG
The DNA here is from genome assembly GCF_029017545.1 of Prosopis cineraria. Taxonomy (NCBI): domain Eukaryota; kingdom Viridiplantae; phylum Streptophyta; class Magnoliopsida; order Fabales; family Fabaceae; genus Prosopis; species Prosopis cineraria. The sequence goes on from NW_026555333.1 coordinate 1,844,728, forward strand.
ATGGAAATGGACGTGCAAATTTGTGCAGCTCCAAGGTCATATCACTTATTAGATTTAATGGCAATGATGGGCTTCTCCATAAATGACACATAATTAAATATCATCTTCGTTGAACTTGTGGCAGGTTCAGTTTGCAACTGCATTCTTCCAGAAGCACTCAGAATTTCTGCTGTGAGGCATGATCCTAATTTCCACACCCGTGAGAGTGAAAAAAAAAGGCTGCGAAGTGCTGTCAATTGCCTGTCCTCAATCTCAATGCGGCAAAAGCACTTATCAACATCTTCACTGTTTCTACAGTCACCTTTGAGAGGCTGCTTATCGTCATTTGAATTTAGGAAGACCGTTAAAGAAAGGTGACTAGCTATACTTGAGAAGGCAAGAAATGCAAATGTTCGACGAAGATATGTCTCCTTACTTCTGACTCAGTCTCGAACGTTGGAGATCTTTTATAAGCAGCCTTTGCGTTTCCCCTTGAAAACAACCTCGCTTGAATTTTATTTCTATTTATTTCTTTTTGGGCTTCATTGAATTTCTATTTTCTAGAGATTGTGGTGTAAAGTCACTTTGATGGCTCCTCCATCTGCTGTAAATCCAATTGAGAATGATCGTCACGGAGGTGAAGAAACTAAATTTCTAAAGCGTCACCTCCGCCAGCTGTATCCCTATAGTGTAGTATGCCGCGTCTAATTTAAATCTATGCCTTTCTTGTAGTGTATTTGATCACCGTTGGCGAAGCTGCATTATAAAATAGTTTATCAAAAAAGTTGCTATTACAGTGTGATTTATTATTATAAATTTTATCGACTATAGTGATACTGGTAAATGGGTTCTATAAACATAAAATTTTGTTGAGTTTTGAAAAATTTTGGATTCCTTTTTAGTTTGACAAGTGCTAATGTGGTTGATCTGGCCTTCGCACCAATGATTTCCAAACTGCCATCCGTTCCAGCGATCGTAGTTCAGTGGTCCTTGGGGATTACTTTTTGTCAGGGACGTAAAAATTTTGATATCATGTTCTGGTTCTCTTTAGTGCTCGGCAATTGATGGTGCTCCCTGTTTCTTGATTAAAATACAAATCTCAATCATTTAGATTTAATTTGAATAGGCTAGATTTTTAAATTTTATTTACATTTTTATTTAACATTTATTAAAATAAAAATTGGGAAAACTATCAAAAAAAGACTTGAACAAATTTAAGTTTGCTTAGAAGGAGTTGAGAGAGATTCCAAATTAAAGTCCTTCGCTGACATTAATTGAGAATTTTAAATGACTAAAATGTCTTAATCAAATCTTATCCTCTCCCCTTTGCACCCATGGCCATTTCGGCAACAACTTTCTCTTCCTCTTCTTACTCCTTCTTACCTGGTTATTTTTCTCCATCCTCACCTCCTTCCTCTCCTCCACCTCTTTGAATTTGTGAGCGATGGCATCAAGGGGTTCACTTTGATTGGCAATGGATTTCGTATTTGTGCCGCCCCAGTTCTATGCTCCGATTCTAGGATAAACCCTCTAGCCTCTTGCATGTCGTTAAAAATGGCTATGAAAAGGAAGTCCGTTGCTTCAAGCCTAAACTACCTTGTGCGTCAATTCCCAAGTCGGTGCTTGTTTGATTTTGTGTTCAATCTGGGTTTCTCTTTTTAATTGATATTACGTTATATCTTTGCCTAATCAGTGTCTTCAAGCAAAGCCATGGGCATCACAACATTTTAAATTTTGAATCATATTTGCAATCGGACTAGCCTTAGCATTTTTGTCATTTTTCTTCGAAGAAGAATTATCTAATTCAGGTAACTAGCATGGATTCTTGTTGATATATGCATATATTTGGTGTTGATGAATGAGTTCGGAGTTAGTTTTTCTGAGGATTGAATCTTTTAAGTGTACTCCCCAGTCGTATATTTGACAAATCCCTGTCAAGTGTTTTTCTAAATTCATTTGTATGTTGCGGTGAAACTATGATTGCTTAAAGGGTTAAGAGTTAATTTTGTCCTTGAATTGTATATGAAATGTCACAAATGACCCTAACCTCAACTGTAAATTAATTTTATCTTTTAACTTAAAAAATTCCATTTCTTATTATCTATCATTTTCTTACCGTTAGTTGACTGTTCGTGAATCTCATATTATATTTTTATAATATTTTTTATTATAAAAAATTTGAGTTGAAGGACAAAAATGACTCTTTAAATAGAAGTTAATAGGCCAAAATGACCCTTAATTTAATAAAAAATATTAAAAAAATAGTAGACACCATTGATAAACAACGAATGTTAAGTGTTTTTAAATAATTTTTTATGAAAGTTTTCTTTGTTTCTTTGTTGTTTTGCTTTGTGCTTCGTATTGTTTATAGTTCTGGTTGAATTTTAGTTCCCATTTCTACTTAAAAAAAAGTCATATATTTAAAAGAAAGGGCATTCACATGAAAAAGCTCATGCAAAGCTCCAACATATTCTTGACAGGGTGCGTCATTTGATTCCAGGTAGCGAGGAGGTGAAAGGGGAAGAAAGGGAATCTCCCTACGTCTTGTTTTAATTTTCAAGAGTTCCTTTGCATGAAAAGAAGTATCGATGTCACTCCTGAAGTTATTTGACATTTCCGTAAGCAATCTGACACAAGTGCCTTAGAGAGGAACACACGGAAACTACTTTCTCCTGGTGAAGCTAGGAAACTACTGGACGTAGAAAATTTAACGGAGAAAATGATAAAATGCTTACTTGACCCATGATTATACAAGGTAGGGGTTGATCAAAAATATAAAACTCCTGAGTGGTTCTAAAATTATGTCTAGCTAAACTATCAGCATTATAGTTAAATTCATGGTAAATGAAATTAAGATAAGCATTACAAGTAAAGTAGATTAAATCACGACTCTTCTGAATAATATTATGGTAGGGGAGATCCTCAATCTGATCTCTGGTTATGAGATTTATGCTGCTGCAAAATCAGCGTAAATAACCACGTTCTTGTATCCCAAGTGGCAGCACAATTCAAGTCCTTCGATAATTCCATAAATCTCAGCAATAGCAACAGGGTAGCTGCCAAGTCCACTACAAAACCCTTTAATCCAGTTCCTTAAATATATTAACTTTAATTTTTTCTTTGTTCTTTGTTAACCATCAACTTCGCTGATTATGAGCGTGCTCATGTTGGAAGCAACATATGGCGGGTAAGTCTCTGCAACAGGGCCTTTCTCATCATGAAGGTTCTTTCCAAGGGAGCATGGATCACAATATTCATGGAACTTTATTTTCCAAAAGGCTTTAGGAAAATATATTATTTATTTAATTGAATCTCCCCTCCCCGGTTTAGCGCAACAAATATATTGTTTTTAACTCATTTAAATGATCCCTTATAGCTTTTAGACCAGAATTCTAAAGATCTTGGCTTGTTTTGTGTAAACGAAAATTGGAGAGAACTGCTGTCTTTAAAGCTATATGTGATGGATTTAAGGAGACTAACGAGCCTTCAATCTATTTAAGTAAAGGCTGGTGCACCTAAGTTTCAAATTTGGGTCTTCGTTTAATTTTTCCATCAAACTACCTTTACCATTTTATATTCAAGTTACTTACCTTGTATGTTTGTCTATTATGGCTGCATATTGGATGCTTAGAACATTGTCAACACCAGTGATCTAGAAAAAGGTCTGTCTTTTGACACTAATGTTGAAAATAAATTTTTGGATGACCAAAAGACTTTTGATAATTTCAGGGAGCAAAATCTGAAGATGCTTGTTTTGGGATTAATTTCAATAGCTTGTAGGGGTTAATTGTACATGAAAAGTTCAAATGAATTATCACAGTTGTACTTGCAAAATCCATGAGATGTAATAGCGTACTTATGTATATCTTGTTATAATGTAATTTTTCATGTATTATCTTGTGATATAGTTATGTTGTCAATGCATGTAAGAACACGCTATTGTTTAATGAAAAATAAATTTGTTGGTGTTCAATTATTATTTTTTTATATTTGTATTTAGTGGGATCAAGCTTTACATATAACAGTAGTGATCATTAGTATTTTCTTCGAAACTTTGAAAATGTTCAAAATTTTTATTTGCATTTTCAAGATATCTATTGATATTTTTATAAAAAATGATACAATTTTTAGAATAAGCAAAAGCATAGTTAAATATCTTATGTGCTTTTATGAAAAATGAGTAAATTTTTAAGATATCCATTTGTGTTTTCAAAATAACCTTTGATATTTTCATAAAAAAATGAGCAAATTTTCATAATATCTATATGCATTTTCATAATATCCTTTAATGTTTTTATAAAAAATAAGCAAATTTTCATAATATTTATTCATGTTTTCAAAATATCTTTTAGTGTTTTCATGAAAGAGGAACAAATTTTTAAAATATCCATTCTCGTTTTTAGAATGTCCATATGCATTTTCACGAAAAATGAGCAAATTTTTAAAATAAGTATTTAAATTTTTAGAATATCCTTTAGTTTTCTCATGAAAAAAGAGAAACTTTTTAGAATATGCATTTGTGATATTTTTAAAATACAACATTGGTACAATATTTAAACCCTAATTTCTAAACACTATTCAAATATACATTTTGGATGTTCTTAAAATGTAATTTTTCTTTCATTTATTCGAATAACCATTTTGGATATCCTAAAAATTTACATTTAATCTTATGTTTTAAGACCATATGCAAGTATTTTCAACCATATATGACTCTTCTTTTATGATATGCAACCACATTCAAGAAAATGCAAATTTCCTTACATTTATTCGAATATACAAAATTAATATTTGAATATATGAAAGAAACATTGTAAGTGTAACTCTTCTTTCACAATAAGCAATCACCTTTCAAGGAAATGCAATTTTTCTTCCATTCATTTGAATAAATATTTTGGATATTTTGAAAATTTTAGACTTAATGTCATGTTTTTATACAACTTAACGTCATATTTTAGAACCATATGTAGGTATTTTCAATTATATGCGACTCTTATTTTATGATATGCATCTACCTTTTAAAGAAATGCAATTTTTCTTCCATTTGTTCAAATTTACAAAATATTCAAATTTATAGAAGAAACATCGCATACGCTTCAAACGTGCTTTAAGGTTCAATAAATTGCCACCCAATGACCTTGTTTGGCATATTAACATTAAAGAACCTTGTATTGAGTATTGACATAAAATTGTTGACAACGAAAGACCTTATGACATAATAATATTAAAGGATTTTGTGTAAAATATTGGCAGTGAAAGACCTTACTTCATTTTTGTTATAGCAAGAGCATGTGTCATTTAGCCCTCAACAATTAATGTCAATGAAGGGCCTGATTTCATAATCCAACCTAACTCCTTAGCAAATAAATTTGTGATGAGGTTTTTTGTGGTAATTTTCCCATAAAAATTTATAAACTTTTTAATAAATATGTTAATCATTAATATGAAAAGTACATACTTAATTTGAATAGTCTAATTTATTATTAATTTTTTTCACAATTTTTATGAATTAACTATCTAGAATCTAGATCTAATATAAATAGTCTAGATTTAATATTAATTTTTTTATAATTTTTATTTTGACAAATAAAATATTAAAAATAAAGATAGTCTTATAATGAGCACTTTTTAAAAACATTTTTTAAAAAGATTAAAAGTTAAAAATTTTAAATTTGAACTATCCAAAAAAATTTGGATAATCAATTTATTAAAATTATTAAAAAAATTAATATTAAATTAAATCATTCAAATCAAATGTACCTAAATTGATGAGGAATGTATTTATATAATTTTTTATTTAAAAAATAAAAATAAAAATAAAAAATTTAAATTTAAACCTTCCAAATAAAAATCTAGATGCTGTAAATTTCATCACCATGATAAGTGCTCGTCAAGGTGATAAGGACCCAAGTTGAACGCGTTCAGGTGTCCCTTAAAATCTGAAACCCGTTGGAGTCACGTGTAGTTCCTCATCTGAGAGGATTGATTGGTTCATCATACACTGTTGTGCCCATTTATCTGATGTTCATTGTTTGTCCAAAGAATACTCAAGGTATTAGATACTCCTTCCTGTGCATTACATATAATTTATAATATAGGACATTTTTCAAAATAAAGTCTAAATAGAAGATATTAGATAGTTCTCATTGAGTAGCATAGTAGATCCTTCGAAAAATTGAATGATTCAATGAGGGGGATGGATAAAAGGATGTTAGTCCAAATTCAGAACTTTAATGCTTTGGGTGAATAAACATAAATGTCGGGTTATCTAGGTCCTCCATAAAATGTTGGAACTGCTTAGTCAGCACCTACATGGATTAATTTCTTTAGCACGTTATAACTTACAACCTAAACCTGTTATCCGCAAGCATTACACCAAATAAACAGAATCAGCAACGGTATTCCTGAACCAGCTCACAACTGCAGAAGATTTCTTGACCACCCAAAAAAAAAATTATATACATATATACACACACACACACACACACACACACACACACACACATATATATATATATATATATATAAATCAATAAAATAAATAAAAGGCCCCTGCTCTGAAAATCGCACCAAAACCCAGAGGCAGTACCTATAATCAGACAAATAACATTATATGAATGCTTGTGTTGCACATGATTTTCTATATTTTCTTAAATTTCTGCTCTTTTTTTTTTCCCTGACAAGGTAGAACCATACAAGGAATATACAAACCCCCAATCCGAATTAGCAATTGCATTACATACCTGCAGGAACACGAAAGATAAGGTTCAGATCTATGTTTCATGGCCTCTCTAGAAAACAAACGCCATCATTTATCACAATGGAAGTTGACAATAACTCATCTATTGGGTGCTTCAAACATAACCCATATGATTAGGGTCATTAAAAAAGGCGAGGAAGAAAGGGGGGGAAGCAATTAAGACACTTCGGTGCTCACACTATTTACAAGAAAATTACGCGACTGCCATTCTGAAGTTTAAGAGCCATAGACACCCCGCGCAAAAGCTGTCCATTCATGAGCAACTACCAAATTTGAAACTAAGAAACTTGAAATACATATCATTTCAGACCGGGGCCATGAAACAATCAATCGTCTTTCTGATGCAAAACACTAGGCAGGCTATTATTACCATTCAGAGCAGCATGATATATCCGCTTTTCTGCTAGCCCAATATCCGAAAGTATCAAGTTACCCTGCAAGCAGAAAATTTAATAAACTAGATCCAGTAAGCACCAACAATTAGTTATGCAATAGCACTAGAAATAAGACGTAAGTAGTCCCCTTAGAATGAACAACTGGCTCCCCAGAAAATAACAGGAATAAAATTTTACAAAATATCACAAAGTGTGAGGAATAAGATTTTCACTATCACAAACCAGCACTTGACACTGAAGAAAAAATTGAAAAGAGAATCCCCACACCCCTTTTGCATTAGCTATAGATCATGTGAAAATAAAAGGGAACGACAAACAAGATAAACCAAATTACCATATAATCTGTAAAAAAAATTTAGAACAAAAGACATCCGTGCAAAATGTATATTAATGGCAGGATAAAAGCAGTCCTTGCTTCAATTTCTATAGATCCTTAACTTTTCCCCTCCTCATCTTCTATCAGTCTAGTCCCACTCCTTATAAACTTCTATTTCAGATAAACCGTATTCAAAAGTCAAATCCAACCAACCTAGTATCTGAACTGGTTAGGAATCCTTATCATGTAACCAGTGAGATACAACCCAAAGAAATAGATGTTAAGCTGGAGTTTATATTAGATGTAGTGTGATTAGTTTTCAAATTTTTTTAATACCATATATCAGTTAACTGGAGTTGCATACCTCACTAGCCATCAACCTTCTAACATTAATAGCATATAGTCTGGGGTCATCCTTCTCTTGCTTTGAGGGGTAGTATACAGGTAACCTTGTCACTTCCATATGATTTACGAACTGACAGAGAAGTAAAATTACATGGCGCACCTGCACTAAGAATACAAGTTAAAGTTGCTGTAGAAAAAGAAAAACCTCAGTCTAATTATCAACAAGCTAAAAGTACAGAAAAGTTGTTAGGTTTGATGCACAAAAGCTGGTCTGCAATCCAACAGCCTAAATGACCCATGACTTTTCAAGCAAGTACAAACCAAAAGACTTTAAACTAACTAATGAAGACTTCGTAATATGAGATATCAAATCCCACATTGCGCAGTATGGAATGCTCAATGGGAAATTTAAGTGATTCAATTCTTTCACCTTAACAGCTAGCTTTTGAATAGGTTTCCTATCCTACTTAGGTACCTATCACTAACATTTCATCTGCACCAATGACTGGCATTTTCAACTAGGTGTAAGGCAACTAGCCAACCACTGACTACCTCTCAAATTTCAAACCCAAGATCAAACTTCAACTCAGATCAGGGTACTAAATAACTTCTCACATTCAAACCACAACTCTAAGGTCAAAGCCTGACATTCTTAGCAAAACTGAGAAGCCTAGATGTTGGATGCTAAATTATCTTCTTTATAGAGACCACAAAAAAGCAGGAAAATTTGATCATTGAATACTTGATAATTACTTACCCCAGATATGGAATCCCAGGCGGGACTGAATCTCTGGTAAGGGTATCTTACTATTACAGGTAGCACAGGTAAACTTGCCAAGAAACCACCAGTCTTGAATGGAAGGAGAAAGTCCCCGTTTGTGGTTGTACCTTCTGCAGAATACCCAGAATCAGTAAAATAACATAATTGTGAGAACAACAATATGTACAACAAGTTTAGATCTATGAACTGTACTATATATAATAGATATCACCTTTGACGGTAGAAGTAAATATGACAGTGGATGCAGAAAAACAATAAAGAAGGCATTAAGCTTGAAGATAAAAAATATCTGGTTTAGATTTCATACAGGAGCTCATTTTAAAACTTATAGCTTAATTAGATCAGAAATTTATAACTATATGATCAACCAGTGTTGTTTTAACTAGTGATATGCTTTCAGTCTTCAAAACAATTTTGATGCATGCTCCTAGGGTCTTCTAGTTCAACATTAGTCGCCTTGAGTCCAAGTATGGGCTTTAATTTTCTAGACAGTTCCCAGACATTTCTCTGATTGATTCCTGCTACTTCTACTTTAACTATGCTTATCAGTAGCTGGTTATTGAATTTGAGCCACAAATGGTAGACTACTCGGTCTTCAAGCTGCAATAGTCCAACTTAACTTAGGTGATATAATTATATTTTGAGACCTGCATCCTAATTCAATAAATTCATAGGTCATAGGATAAACTGCCAGTTATGCAACAACCAGTATAATCAGATCCAGATTACAGAAAAAGCAGAAAATCAATTACAAGAGAAGGAGCAACATCTATCATATTATACTACTTCCAAACACAAGTGCATGAAAGTGTATCAAAGTTTTTTGCTTTTAATTTCTGTTTGTAGGTTTAAAAGCAATCATACTGAGTCACATGTAATGCCACCGCAAGAAGTCTTTTGGGTTCGTATTTTATTTTTATTCTATATTATGGAAACAATGGATGATAGAGCACAATAGTATCATGCAATTTATGTAGCCAACTCCACCTATTGGAACAAAGATTGTTATTGTTCTTGTTGCATTGAAACAAGGAAATTTTGGAAAGAAACCAAAATTTCTAAAGGCATACATTTAGTATCGATATGAACTTACCATAGAAATTTTATTAGCCTAAAGGTCCATCAGTTTTATCAAAACAAAATCAAGAGCCCAACCCCAATTTTATCCAAAAGCATGTGTAATTCCAAAGTCTTATTGCAGAGAGAATCCCAGACCATCGAAGAATAAAGTCACCTTGTCAAACTAACAAGATTAATGTAACTGAAGAAAAGTGCGGATCAATAGACATCACAAAGAGAATCATTTCATGACATCATAAAACTGATAATGAAAAAACATGCCATTCTTCCCATATTCAAAACTACCAAGGAAGATAACATCATGATGATACTCAAGGAAAAGGTAAATATAACCAATAACAATATAAAATCTAAGGGTAATACCTGGAAATAGCATCATAATAGGAGCAGAATTGTTACGGTGAGCTTCTTGAATTCTTTCAGTGACAACACCTGCAGGGGACAGCAATAGCAGGCCCATTCATCTGAGAATAACGATTGGAGAAAAATAAAATCCAGCAACAATGTGCAACACACAATCTCCAGAGCATAACACATTGTATTGAACAACATACTAGGACCCTAGTTTGATGGACTAATATGTGTGCATGTACATGATGAAAATGACAACTTAGGCACCTCTAAAGTCAACATACAACAAATCACAAGGGATTGAGAAAGTCTAGTTTCATTGACCTTATGTTACTTAGAAAAATGTCCAAGTTAAGGCTTGAGAAAGACACAGGAAACAACTAAAATTTTCTTCTACTTGAGAATTGTATTTAATCTTTAACACCAACTGCTAAAGGAAAGAATTCAAGCATAGCTCCCTTTTCCATAATCCATACTCAAGCCAATTCCAAGTTCTTTTCCATTTACCATGAAATTCAGCCCAAATTGCTTCTAGATTCAATGAATGTTTAAACTCAACAGTTATTGAGTTCATCCTACTAGCGGTTGCAAGTAAGGTTCTCAAGAAAGCATTCTCACATTTAAAAGAAGCAAGGTCTACCCATTCATTTCAACTCTAATGTAATTCCAGAATATAGCTTGTGTATGTTTCTGTTATCATTCAACCAACAGAAGATGAAGAAGGTTCTTTGATGAATGGCAATGTATTTGTTGAAAACTAAGTAAAAATTTACTTACTTCAGCCTTTTATTTACCAATTCAAGATGCAAAAGGCCAGAAGCAATTAGAATGCCATTGAACATAAGGTAAGAAATTCGCACAACAGGAGAGCAGGAAGGTGAGGTATTTCCTTCATGCACCTCACCTGAAACACCCTTGAAGTCTGATGACTTTGACTCCCGCTGAACATAAACACAACCAAGGCACTTGCTGCCATAAAACATGCCATAATATGTAAGTCCTGGTTATCAAATTATCTCACTGATAAAGGAAAATGCATGCACATTATGTCAGAGATAGAATGCAGCATTCTCATTTGATAAATTACAAATTCATCCCAAATTGAAAGAGCTAATCAACTACATCTAAAGAGCAACAAGGAAGGAAAAGGACGGAAGTTCCCAATGATAGATATTCCAGTACAATAACCCAAGAACACATTAAGAAAGCCAACAGACCTGATAAGACCAATTAGAGGAAGTTTAGCCACTGATCTCTTCAGCAATGAAACCCACAATTGAAATCAAAAGTTTAAAATACGTCAGAAATAATTCAAAATGTCAGTAAAAGCATGAAAAGGATAAATCAAAAGCGTTATGAACATCACAAACCTTAGCAACAAAACTTGGGAAGGAAGAAGACATGTGATATAAAATATCCAAGTATGACACATGGTTAGATATTATTACACCAGGTGCTTCCATCTCTTCAGGCTGCTGTTTGCCTTCCTTCTCACATTGGAAGAAAAGGATGAATCAGGCCAAACAAAAATTTATATACTGAAACAGAAAAATCTTCCGAAAATAGTAAAGAAATAACACGATCAAAAGCTAATTATGCAATAGGTGCTGAAACGCATTCCATTTGCCCCTCTGTGAAGGGAGGAAATACACCGAGTCCGTGTTCCTGAGCAAGCAAATTAGCAGCAAAACGAGCATCCTATAACCCAGCAAGTCTCAAAAATAAGAAGAGGAACGAAAATTGTCATCCTATTGTCACGCTGCAAGCGTCAAATATGGAAGAACACTAAAATATAGGCATATTTTAGTTACTGCATTGATCACAGGCCTCAACACCTCTGCTAATGTGTCTGGATGAGTGAATGCTAGTTCCGCGACGCATCATCATTCATGATGGCGTCGGTCCTCCTAAACGGATTAAGTTTAGAGCATAACCGAATTTATTCCAACCTTGATTACACATAGGATATTAACTATTAACCTATGGGAAGCGTGCGTCCAGAAAATGATGAAACAGCAAGTAACGAGCGAAGTTTCCATTATATTCCTGAACCTAGGTAGGAAAAGCATGACGATTATTAATCTTAAGGCAAAAGGGATGGAAATGAAGTACCTCAGTGGCAGACTTGTCATCAGTATTCGTAAACCGGCAGGTCTCGCTTATCCAATAAAACCCAAGAACAAAAAGGATGAGCCTGGAGATAGTTCTCCCACTCTGAATAATCAGAGTCCTCCTCAACCCAGCCATGTGCGCATAATCTTCCTGTTCTTCCTCCCGATTTGGGGAGTAGAATAGCGTACAAATCCTACATATCAAGTAATAGGTGAATAACAGGGTGAAGCACAGAACCACCCTTATTGGAACCAGCGTGACCAATGCCAACCCAAGCAAGACCTTCTCCCTCGTCGGCAACTCTCCGCGTCCCATAATTCCGTAAACATCATATCTAACAAAGGCAGCGAATTTCTTCTCAATGTCTTCGAGTTGGCCAGAAGAGAAGTGGGAAGTTGAGTCCGACTTGAGCAGAGGACGGTCGTCCTTGGTGGAGGCGTCATCGTGGACGGGGTCGGGATCTGCTGAACTATCGAGTTCAGGCGGATTCGAATTCAGGTCTTTGAGCTCAGTCTCCATAGCTGGAACCTTTGATCATAACAGTAGGTCCTTCATATTGGGATGTTAAGCGAAAAAATGAAATTAGCTCTGCAAGTGAATGCAGAAATGGAAGAAGAATAATGCGAACGCAGATGCAGCAGATCTGAGAAAAGCGCGTGCACTCGTCGTGACCCTTAAGCATTTCGCTCTATGTTTTATTATTATTTCACGAGTAACACCAATCTTTTCCAAGACAAAATTAGAAAGATTCTACGCCGGTTAAAATTTTTACAGGGAAAAAAAAACATAGTATGCTCCATATGATTATTTTCATTAATAAAAAATAGTAAAGTGCAAAAATAATTAATATTAATATTTGATTGCAAGTTGAAACAATATTTTGAAATTTCGATACAGTACGTGGGCGGGAGGGAGGATATAACTGTTTGTGGCGCTGTTCCAACGAACAAGGATGTTCCGTTTGAAAAAAAGTAAAAACAATAAAACGAAGCACATCTTCGCCGGGGGGAAGAAAACGAAGCACATCTGTTAATTAATCCGTTTTTTCTTACGCAGGCAGCCTGTAAAATTATTGGCTGGGTTAAAAAAAGGAAAAACTCTCTTGGAGCGTAATCTAAAGAGCGCGGGACTACTGGTGAGTATTGTGTGAAAAATTACAGATCTTTTTTTTTTTTCCATGACCAGAGTGAAAAATTACAGATCTGATTCTGAGATCACCGTTGAGATTATAAAGTTGGTAGAGACCAATGTCGTGGGATAATGCGATGCTGTCCCTGGGGTTTCACATGACTTTATTTGAACGGAAATCAACCCACGTAACGCAACGTGTTTGCAATAACTGATCCCTTCATCTACGAGTCCCACAGGGAACTTCGCGTAATTAGTTAGTGGCTATTTATTTAAGTTTAAAAAATAAGTTTTTCTTTTTATAATTGAGAGATTTTATAAAAAGATAGTTATTTTGCATAGATTTTATTGAAAGTAAATATTATTTTATGTTTGGTTATAATAATAAAAGAGTAATTATTAATTAATTATTTTTAAATTTTATAATATCTTTTTTTATTTCTGTTTTATAAAAATAATTTATTATTATATTATTTAAAAATTTTATGATATATTTATGTATTTTACCTCTTTAAAATATAATCTCTCATCTATTGTATTAGATTATTTTTAAAAACTATTTAAAATAAATTTTTAAAATAATCAAAAATTGAATTTTTTTAAAATTTTGATTATTTTTAAAAGTTTAAACAAACATATTAAAAACTCATAAAATAATTTTTTAAAAAATAAGTATTTTTTTCATAAAATAAGGTAAAACAAATAGGACCAGTTTTTATGCTCATCTCAAGGATGAACACGTGATTTAATTTAAATAGTTCAGATTTAATGTATTATAATATATTATATTTATTAAGATAAAAATTTATAAAAATTATGAAATAATTTTAATAAATTTTTTATTTTTAATCTGATCTAGATTTAATTTAAAGAGTTTAATTTAATTTTAAAATTTTTATAATTGATGCATCTTCATTATTCAAATCTATTCTACAAAATTCAGAATTATATAGAGTGCATCTAAATAATCAATATACATCAATTATAAAAATTTTAATATTAAATTAGATCCATTAAATTAAATTTAGACCAAATTAAAGATACAAGTTTATTAAAATTATTTTATAATTTTTATTTTAATAAATATATTATATTATAATATAATAATATATTAAATCTGAAGCATTCAAACGTTTTATCTGGATAATCCAGATTTCATGCTAAGGATGAGCACCGATGAGCATGGAAATTCAATCCAAAACAAACTGTTTTTAATTAATTAAGTGATTTTAACTTAAAAGAGAGAGTTAAATTGATTTTCGAGGATGAAACCCAAAGCCACCCTCTGTCCCTGTTATTTATCTTCAATTATCTTCACCCGTCTTCAGTTTATTCAAGTACGAATAAAATGAACCCTCCCCGTCTCAGAGGAAGTCTCGAGCAGTCAAACTAAAGGTTGAAGGAAAAGGAGGTCATGCCCTCCACTGGTCAGACAGAGAAGCCAGCGACTCGTACGACGATCCGCCATTGCGTAACGTTTCAGAAGCACTCTGCTTCAACTCTTTAGCCTTATGTCTCATGGCCTTCCCTTCCTCACCTTTTATTGTCATCCTCGCCGCTTTCTCTATCTCCTTCCTTCCAATGACGCCTCCACTACCCTCGCCTGCTCTAACCGCTACGCCAATTTGCTCCACCAGCATCGTCGCGTTCATCCTCTGCTCAGCGTAAAGCGGCCAAGCGATCATCGGCACTCCATGCGCCACACTCTCCAGCGTCGAGTTCCACCCACAGTGAGACATGAACCCCCCCGTGTATGCATGACCTAAAATCTCCACCTGCGGACACCATGACGGCACCACCAACCCTCTTTCCCCCGTCCTCTCCTCAAATCCCTCCGGCAAGTAAGATTTTGGATCGTCGGCATCGCTTCCTGCATTGAAGAATGAGGCATTTGCACTCACGTCGCTCGGCGTTCGAACCACCCAGATGAACCGTTGCTGACTCAATTCTAAACCCCAAGCCAACTCAGTAACTTGTTCCCCGCTCAGAGTGCCACCGCTACCCAGTGCCACCAACAGCACCGATTCGGGAGGTTGCCTATCAAGCCAAGCCACACACTGGGCTCCGGCTTCTTTGATGACCGGTCCAACCGGGTAAACTGGTGGGATTGGTATCTGCCCGTAGAATGGATGCTCTCTAAGAGCAGCGAGCGTGACGGGTTCGAGACCCTCCCAGGTGTTGAGTAAAATGCCGGCGGCCATGGGAAGGCGACTGAGGTGGTAGAGGTACCATTTGTATTCATCAATCTTGCGATTTCGGACCTGGTCTAACAAGTCTCCGGTTCGGATGGGTGCACAACCCGGAACCTCGACGGGTCGAGGAAGGTCCACGAACTCTCCCTCAGCTTCCCTGTCAAGCCTGGGAAGAAACAAAGAGAAAGCGAGCAAGTGGGAAGAGGCGGTGAAAAACGTGAAGGTGGGAATGGAGAGCTGCTCGCACACATCAAAAGCTTGGGTGCAAAAGAGATCAATGATGAGAGCTCGAGGCTTGGGAGTGAATTCTGTTAGGAGTGTGTCCAAGCAGAGCAAGCTTTGCTGCACGATGAGAGAGAGACGGACGACGACGGTGGTTTCGGAGGACAAGAGGGTGGACACGTCAGCAAGAGGGAGATCAACGACGTGGAGGTCGGGCGGAATGCGAGGGGAGCGAAGCAGTTGGTTTTGAGCGGCGGAAGCTTCGGTGGTGATGTTGAGGAAGCTCACGCGAAAGCCGTGGTGGGTAACAAGGCGCAGCGCCAGCTCCAAGAGGGGTGTCACGTGACCCAAGCCAGGGCTTGGCAGAACGACCACGTGTGGTTTCATGGCGTCGGAGTCGGCTGGCACCGCATTGGTTCCCATGATAGTGTGGCGGGGGAGCTCGAGATCACTGGAAAACGAGAGACGAATTGCAAGGAGAGAGGTGTCTTGATCGGGCGAGCGTGTGAAGCTGCTTGGAGGCTGGTGCGAGCCTCCATATCCTTCTACTATATATATATATATATAACACAGGGATTTACGCAAGTAGAGAGGCAATAAACTAGTAGAGTACCTTCTAAGAGAATTTTTTTTTTTTAACAATAAAATCCAATGAAAGGCCGAAATAGGTCTGAGCCTCGTTTACCAAGATACCTTTTTTTCCCCCTTTTTTCAAAAATAAAAAAACAAAAGAAAAAAACTACCTGCCTCCGCCATTGTCGAGCACCGATGCTGGCGAGTGGCGACACTGCCGTCGCCTGTCTGCACTGTCGACACCAGAGCTCCAGAGCGGAAGCACGGTTGAAATGTTGCCTAGTTGTGGTTTTTAGTTATAATGAAAATTGTGAAGGTTAATGCGTTAATTATTGGTGGAAATTAATGAATTAGAAGGTCGGTTTTGATCTAATAATTTCTTTTTTTTTTATAACTAGGGAAATCAAAAGAAAAAACTACACGTCAGTATTAAAGTCCTGCTGAAAAACTAAAAGAGTTCAGTCGAGGAAAGGGCAAGGGGTGGAAACCGCTGACGCAAAGCAAGAGTGTTGCCAGCAGTTTCGTTGGCATCTCACAAGATTATCGCGGAGAACATTATCCAGTGTTGGGCCAGTAAGGGTTTAATTTCAATAATAATCTCATAATCCCTGTGGTGCTTGAGGTATTATTAGAATCCAAAACTTGCTATAGCAAATTAGCAACTAATTTGTTGATCGTGTGGCTTTCTTGTTAATTGGAAGTTGGCCAACAGGGCATTGAACTGATCGGATGCAAGCAGCCGCCGTACAAATATGTACCACCCCCTTCAATTACTTCGAGGCGGGTAAAATAAAAGAACATTTTGGACCAAGTTTAAAGGAAAAGAAAAATGCCTTGTGATTTAAGTCCGAGTATTTTGTTAGCCATTAGCCAAAGAAACAAGCACATGTTTGGTAACAAGGATTAAAAGAGTGAGATTGAGATTGAAATTGAGTAGTCCTATGTTTTTATGTTTGGTAAGAGGGATTAAAAAAATTTAATATCAAGCTCAATCCCATCTAAGTAAAATTATATCTAGTAACACCTTCTCCTATTATTAAGAAATTAATTCTAAGATTGATTTTTTTTTTTAACCAAATTATCCCGTTCTCTCACTCTCCTCTCTCTTTTTGCCTTTGTCATCCCTTGCCCTCACATCTCTCTCCCCCATCCTCTCACCATCTTGTCCCTCATGTGCCCTCTCGTCTCTCTCCCTTTACCAAATAACCTCCCTTATGTTTGCGGCATCTAATGGGTTAGAGCTCGAATTTGAGTATATCCATTTGTCTTCCTCCCTTTCCCTTCTCTTCGAATTTAGATGTAGGTTGCATCTTTGCCGTTCAAGTTCAAGTTTCATTCATTTGTTTTCCTCCCTTCACCCTTCTCTTCAGATCTGGATGCAGATCGCGTTTTCATTGTTTCTGGGTCACAAGCAGTGTGGCAGAAGTAAGGCGGGCGAAAACAAAGCCACCCTCTCTAATGAAAATAGAGATGGAGTTTGAGCATTGGCTCATTTTGTTCATGCTCCTCACCCCTTGAAATTGTTTGCAGATTTTTCTAGATTTTTAATCCGTGCTTCATAAATTTTTAAGTAGTGGTTATTTGTTTGTTTACAACTTTTTCAAACTACAACAAAGTAAAGCATGTTGTAGCTTATGGAGGGAATGATGATTTAGGGATGGCTAGAAGATTTGAGTGGAAGGAAGAATATGGGGACATTTGCGTCTTTCTTGTAATATTTTTGGTTTAATCTCAGAGTCATTTTTTTTAATCCCTCAATGTACCAAACAACATTTTAAAATTTATTCTCACTCTTGATTTCACTTTCAATTTCAATCCCAATCTCATTCTCGATCTTTCAAAACATGATGCCTCGTATCAAATAGGGCCTTTATCTCCCCAACATCGTGTTCATCTTGATGTGTCATGTAATTAGATGTGTCTTGCACACTAATTTGCTGCTTTAAATTTTAAATTCATTTCATGAAAAAATTAAAACACACACACACGCACTTTTTAGATTCTAATTAGCAATGAACAGACAAATTAACGGGGCATGTTATAGAGAATGAAGAATAATTCAGCAGTCAGCGTCAGCCCACTAGACAAATGGCGGGAGCACCTCATGTCCCGTTAGCACCCTATTCTTTATCGAATGGCCGAGCAGACCATAGTTCGATGGCACCTATTCTTCGTACTTTTCTTTAATTTTACCGTTTTTATTCAGATTCCTAATTCTGTTATCTATTATATGTATAATATATCGAAATCCTAAATTATTTTACACGTATTATATTATAATCTTCTTTTTATCCATCGAACCAAATGGTCTCCAGCCCATACTCACGACGGAACCGATCGCTTCTGTGACAGCCTGACGGCCCCACTCGTCCGGAATCACACCCTATTATATTTATATTAAGTGGCACACCGCACATGTTCTCGCCTTTTTACAGTACTTTGGTATATTGGAATAGATTATAAAGAAGTGGGAATGGGAATATATTATTAATCAATTCCCCGCAGTGTAGAATAAAATATGAATATTTTTACATTATCACGTTTGGGAGAGCAGAAATTTGATAGAGAAATGAAAAGAATACAATAATTAATTGATTGAAATAATACTACTGGAAAAAAATTATATACTTAACCATACTGCCTCTAGTATCATTTATAAGTGTTATTTTAGAAGGTCTATTTGGTCCCATTTATAAGTCATGGTGCGTCTTTTTAGGTAATATTTAAGAGGTATTTTTAAAATTACCCTTTATAAGAGAGAAAAAATAACAGAACATTACTTTTTAGATGTGTTATATAGAGACATGTTTGAAATTTTACTTACTTTTATTCTTCGTACTTTTATTGTATTGGTATTGATGAGGTTGATAGAAATGACTTATAAATAAGACCGGAGGGAGTATAAATTAAGAAAGGCACTTTTTTCAATTAAATTAAGACATGTGAGTTTTTCATAAATTATTTATCCTATAATAAATTATTATTATCAATATTATTAACACATTAAAATCTGCCTGTCTCAATTTTATTAGACAAGAGTATATTAATTATATAAGACCAAGTGCATAAGTATTGTCCATATCATTGTTCAAGTAATTAAGAGACTTCGACGAGTTCAAAATTGTTCACTAATTCCCACGCTAAACGGTAACATTCCATGAATCCAATGATAAAGGTTATTTCCTCATGGAATGAGGAATGGGGTACAATTCATTCGTACTGAACGTTGCTCTTCCACTGCTTACTATATTTGCTCCTTCCCTTCCGCTCCAGTAACTTTCCATGAACTAAACATGGCGTTATTATCTTTACCGCCATGCTCATCAATCCTCCGACACGTAAAATCTTGTGCACTATTCATTTAATTAATAGAATAATCTGTACAATATGAACGCTAAAACTTGCATAGAAAATAGAAAGATATTTAATGAAATAAAACGAATACACTTGATAACAAGCGTCTTGTCCCTGACAAATTATCCAAGATTCAGTATTAGCTAATTTAAACTTGAGTCAAGTAAGAAATCGACGAAAGAAATATTTCCCTCTCGTGTTAATTGTCTTCCTTCATGAAGCCTAGTCTACAACGTTAATCAGTGCGTATGAAAATCTAATATCTAGTATCTAATGACCCGTCTGATATGTTGAAAACGATTGTAATGAAAATAAAAATGAATGTAGACGTGGAGATGCAAATGAATATAAAATTTAAAAATATGTTTGTCATATTTATAAAATTGAAATTTTAGTTTTATTTAATATTGATATTTAAAATATAAAAAAGACTAAAACACCTTCGCCCCAACAAATTTTGCTCAACCCAGAACTAGCGTCCACTGCCATCGTCTTGCCACTCAAACCACTGGTGAAGAACCACCATCTACCCCCGGAAATCCCTAACTGAAATGGACACCCAGTAGCGAGCCAAAAGACAAGGAAGAGAGTGGAAAATGAAATCGCAATCAAAACAATCAAGCCAAAAGCGACACCGATATCAAAATCGAAAACGAAAAAAGAAATCTGAAACAAAATCGATTGAGAACTATGACAGAGGGGAATGATGATGATTGAAAAACAATCAAGCCCTTCAATTTCTCATCTTACGCAAAACCTACGCACAATAATAGGGGAATGGTGCTCCGACCAAAAGAAAATTAACGTAGGAGAATGATGATTGAGAACTTTAGAGGCAGAACCAAAGTACGTGGAGGCAGAGATTGAGGTTTCATTCTTGATCAAACCCAAATACTAGGATGCAGGTGAGTCCCTTGGAAGCTTTCAATTGGAACAAGAGCTCCCCTCAATTGGAGCTTCTTCCCTGAACCTCTACTTCTAGTGCCGTCTTGGCTTGTTAATTGCAATTTTTGGTTTGTGGCTATAAATCCATCGATGATGGAGACAATGTCAAAGACTAGTTCAGTTGAAAATGGAAGTGGGTGCGAATGTCGAAGAGCACGGTTATCAAAATTGGAAGGGGTAAATGTTTCTTAAAAATTTCGTTAATGGGAATTCCATGGAAGCATCTCATTTTCATGGATCTCTTTATAGAATTCAATTGAAACATTTTTTGTGGAATTCAACTTCACATAGAAGCTACATTCAACCACACTAAACAAACATTTTTTTCTTTTAATTTTATATCCATTTTCAATTCCATGCTGTAAATTCCAGCATACTAAACCAAACGGCACCTAAAGTTGCGTGTCAATCACGTTCACGGAAATGATCCCTTCGCTTGCTCTCCAAGTTCTCTATATAAATGGTCAAATTAGCGAGGGTCAAGTGACGGACAGATAGAAATGGCAAACTATTTGAGGGTTTTCACTTTTTACTTCCCCCTCCCCTCTCTCCTTCAGACGGACGTTCCACTGCAGAGGAGACCTGAGCCCAGAGCACGCGGGCGATTACAAATATGATGTCCATTCACAAATCACATATCACAAACCACAGGTGCAGAGCGGTCCGAGAATGAAATGTGGCACGGATGAGCATATAACAATTTTTTTTTTGTTTGCCCTGTGTTTAAGTTTAACACTGTTCTTAGACATTAAATAAATATATTAACCGTGTACAGTCTCTCCGAGGGAATAAGCTGCGGCGTTGAGCTCTGATCCAAAAGCTACCGACCAGGTTAAAGTGAATATCACAAGAAGGAAGCTCATTTCAGAATGCGCTGAGCTCTGAGAGATTGAAGTAATTGTCTCACGGATTGAGATTCGTGGTGGTGGTTAGTAATATAATCAATAGCCACCCCTATGTAAACAGAGCAACCCACACCAAAAGAAGCCAAGCGAAAAAAAATCCCATTTATCAGACTGCAGAACAAGCAACAATATTATATAAAACCCATTCAAGATATAGAATCAACCCTCTCTCTCACAAGATATATACGAAATCTAAAGCAACCATAAAGTTTAGAGCCGAAGGAGGAGCGTCAAGAAGGCAAGGAGAACAAGCAACTGTAGCGGGAGATTTAAATAAACGAAGCAGGTGCAGAGAAAATGCAACGAAAACAAGGAGCGACTTGCCCAGCCAAGAGAAGAGAAGAAAAAGAGGGCACAAAAGTAACAAAATCGACAAGTTTGATTGATTTTTTTCCGCATCAGAAAGATGTTTTCCTTGCAATTTGCCCTTTGTTTTGTTGGCTCCGGCTAGTTAAAAAACCGAGAAGTTCGCTCTTAGCAATTCACCATACGCTCAGCTTAAATTATTCACGCAGTTTTGCTGACGTTGATGCCCCCAGCGTGGGAATAGGTTAAATACTCAATAAACCCTATCCATCATAAGTTTTTTCTTCTCCAATCTCCAACTCGCAAAAACATATACGGAAGAGTTAGAGTTGGAAACAAAGGTAGAATTTTAAGGGTCTTGTCTAAAGATTTTATTTAAATAAAAGTCTGTATTTTAAAAATTATTTTTTTAAAAGAAATTTAGTTTGAGGACATGGCCTTATAAGCTTTATAAAAAAAAAAAGCTCGAACTCGGACGGCCTTTCAAATCTTGATAAAACTTGATTATCTTATATATATACACACATACACACATATATTTAATTGATAATAAGACAATTTGGTTAATATTTATTGTAGGTGATGAAAAAAAAGTTATAAAGGTAATTAATATCGAATTTCCACCTTTATTTTTAACAAGTACACTTATATTTAAAGGATCTAATGTTTTATTTGTAGATAATGAGGATAAGAAAAAATTAAATTTTGATTGATGAATGTGTGTTGTTTAAATTTCTAAATATGTTGTTTAATTTTTAAAAGATTGTGAGGATTTTAATTTTTTTAATTTTAAAATATTTTAATTAATTTATAATATTTTATTTTATTTTAATTTTTTAAATTTTTTAAAACAAAGCTTTTAATCTAACCCTAAGTTTATTTTTTATATGAAGATCGAATATTAAAAAATGAATTAAAAATAAAAAATTGGACTCAAAGGTTTTGGTTTTTAAGAGTCAAGTTCATATTCACAAGGGCTGAGCCCATTTTTCAACCCTTCTCAATGCACATGTCAAGCGAACAGGTCTCCTTTTCTCGAGACTCTGTCGCGGAAGAGGATTAATGCCTAAGCCCTAAATTCACGCCTGAAAATCTAACGGTGGAAAATCAGCCTCATCCTATTTTGCTCTGGCGGGAAATTCAGGTGCATCTCGAAGGCGGGATCTGAAAATTGAGAGCAAAATATATGATTTCCCCCACTTTCAATTCCTTTCTTTGTTTTTTCTTAAAAATCTTTAAAAAAATAAATGCTCCATCATATTCACTTCATTGATCACCGTCTAAAAAAATAAAATAATTTACTTTATAAATTATTAAATTAATAATAATATTTTATTTTAAATAAAATATTTAAATTATTCTTAAAAAGTAAGAGATAGAAAAACTAAAAAATAGTATTATATAATTTATTTATTTTTTAAAAATTATATTTATAATTTTATAAATTTATTTTTTATATTTTTATTATATTAATATTAATGAAATTAGTAAAAATAATTTATAAATAAAATTGAGGGGGAGAACCTTATTAATTTTGTGGGACGCAGGAGCAAAGGTTAAAAAAGAGGTGATGATGAGGGTATTTCAGTATTTTCACCCATATGTTTTTGAAAAGGACAACGCCGACAGTAGGTACAGCCTTCTGTGCATGTGGGGCCCTCCGTTGAATTACGGGGTGTCCGTTACGTTCTCCGTTCATCATTCTACGTTACTTGATTTTGGGCGCCACTTCGTCCTAATCTACGAAAATGCCATTTATTTACGATAAATACCAATATTTATGCCACATATATTTTGACCCCCAAAAAAAAAATCCCTTAAACATCACCAATTTTGAAATATAAAATCTATAATAATCTGAATCAGTTACTAATATATAATCCAATTTTTGAAAATAAAAAATGACATATTGACCTATTTTTTATATAATATATTTATTAATGACTTGTGAATAATATAATTAGAGCTGTCAATTCTCTAGTTTTTAAAATTCAAAAAAATTTAAGATCAGGTCGTTACTTTAGAATTTAAATTGATAATTTTTAAAATAAAGGATCAATCCTTTTAGACTCTTACAAAAATTATAATATTAAAAAAATTAAATGCAACATTAATGTTAAAACTCTAACATCATTACACGAAGATAAAAAAAGGATATATAAAAAATTTAATATCTTTATAATTACTGAGGCTTTACAAAGAGAATGATGACATTGTATCGATATTGACGACGATAAAAATCATCAAGATTTCGTTTATGATGATAGCAAAGTCTGATTGTTATTGATGTTAATTTTATAATTTTTTTATTAGACTTAAATTTAAATTTATTGTTATAAATTTAATGTGATGTATAATAATTTTTTGATATTTTAAATATACTTTTAGATTTTCAAATTAAAAAATAAAAAATATCTATAAGACTGAAGTCTCGAGGGTTACTCTTTCAACTTTGAAGGCCAAGGCCGAATTGATCAAAATGAAACCCTAAGATATAATTGTGTTTTATAAGAGCAACACATTTAGGCCTTGACTTTTTGAGGGCCGATCCTAATTGACACATCCAAATATAATCTATTGAGATTTGACATTTAAGAAAACCCTGATTTTTGAGAATTAAAGGGATTTCTATTTAACAATTAAATTTCTCAACTTAAATTATTAAAAAGGAGTTTCAACATCTACTGTACAGATATGAAATTGATAAAAATAGTCTTTAAAAAAAGACAGCATGAATGATTTGTTCCAAGGGCAGGGAGGACCGGATACAAACATAATTTGTTGCTTCTGCCTAAAACATTAGGTAAAGTGGTTTATCCATGTATAATATCACAATCGCATGTAGTTACTCAATTATTCAATCCGTGGCCACTATCCATACATGCAACAGGGACACAAAGAATGCTTCAATAATTAAGGTCACGTTTACTTGTTAGAATAAAATAAATTAAAAAATTAAAATAAAAATAAACTAATTCATCATTTTTTTATATTAAATATACTAAAATTCATTAATATATTTTAAAAATGTAAGAATTATCACAATCTTAAAAAATATTATGAATCATGATTTTTAATTATATAAACAAAATTACCTCTCCTATTTATAAATGCGCTCACAGCTCACCTATCTTCTTTGATTATCTTATTTTTATTTTTATTTTTTTAATTTAATTTATTCTAGTAAGTAAATATAGCCTAAATTATTTCCCAGAAGATTGAAATGCAATTAATATTTTGAATGAATATGAGCTCAACGTTTGCATTCCATGGATGGGCGAACTTGCGTGAAGGGCAAAAAGGGCAAGGAGAAATATAAGTACTTGGCGAGGGGAGAGAGAGGGAAGTTAGGTTGGGGGGAACCTTACCGCATAGTCAAGAGGTCAAAGCAGAGACTACAGAGTGGTACAAAGGGGGGAGCGAGAGGAGTGAGTGAGCAGCGAGAAACAGTACCCTATGCTTTGCATCATATGCGATCCTAACCTCTTCGGAAGCGCATGATTCAGGAGGTGGACCTCTTATCTTTGACGTGGCTATCACTCATTCGGTCGTCTCCTCTCGTCGGGATTCATACTAAACTCACCAATTAACATTCCCACTCACCCTCATCCCCCCCCCTCTCTCCCCTCTCTGCAGGATTTCCCAAATTTCTCCTCTATCCTTTTTCTTCCGCTCCTCAATTCCCTTTTTACTTTTATCTGCAATGCATGATCTTCCGGCCAAATGCCAATTTGACTTTTAATTTTAGTCTTTTACTGGTTTTTCATTGGCGGAATTCGTTGTTTTGATTCTGGAAATGCTTGAAGCCATGGAAAGTTCCGTCAATGGTGGCTTCTCCCACTTGCAGAGCTGTGGAGATAGCAGCGAAGAGGAGCTCTCGGTGCTTCCTCGCCATACCAAGGTGGTGGTTACCGGAAATAACCGTACTAAATCAGTTCTTGTTGGTCTCCAAGGAGTGGTTAAGAAGGCCGTAGGGCTAGGCGGTTGGCATTGGCTGGTAACTTTCTGCGCCAATCTGGATTGCATCGAAAATCGGCTTCAGTATTTTGGATTGCCTATTTTTGAATTTAGGTTACAATGTGGTTGCCCTTCATTATATTCTTCTGAAATTTATGTTTGGGGAGTTCAATGGAAACACTTCTAAGCAATGTCGGTCTATTTGGTTCTTTACTCGTTTCTATTCAATTTTTCTTTACTTTCATTCCAATCTCTTCATTTGCTCGATCAAATTTATTACCGTGAAACTCCCCCCCCCCTTTTTCCCTGCAATTTGCTGCTTAACCTAATGCCAAATGTTTTAATCTCTTTCATTCCCTACCGGATGAAGTCTTGATTAAAACAGTTCATGATTGATTTTCACATATTTTTTCCCAGTATTGGGTATTTTGTGTTGTGATTGAATAACTTTATTCATTCACATAGATTTTAAGTTACAATCCTAAATCACCACTGGAGGATATCCATTGCATATCTGAGTTGATCCCTGGATCTGGCGTTTTAGCTGCTTCTTTTCAAGGATCAGTTGCTTCCACGGGACTTGTGCATGGTCTAGACTTTAGCATCGAATGTGGTTAATTGATCTATTGGGAACTTAGTTATTTTGACGAACGTTGAGATTTGTAATTTTTAAGTAGGTCTTAGTTTCGTTTATCGAATGAGGTGTTCGATCTAATGCAGGTAAAATATGACATTGAAATTCTTCTTCGATGATCTTTGCTAGGGATTTTTTCTCAGATGAAGTTTTTGCCTGTTCATGCTCGTGCTTATTGTATTTATTATATTTTATTTTCTAGAATTGATTCAGATGTCCCCGAATGCTGAAGTTCTGCATATACAAGTTAATTGTTTTCTGTTTGCTCCCTTTCAACTTTAACTCGTCTAGTTATAAGCTTTATTACCTGTATGCATGTTGAATGAATTGCAAAATTTATGGCGAAGGCTGAAATGTTATTTTTCGTTGAGGAGGATGATTGGGTGGGAAGCTTGTATTGGCCCTTTATATTGCAAGTTTGCAACACGTTATCCTGGTTTCCAAGCTCTTTTCCAATTTTCTCACTCAGGACATGAACAAGCTCATTGATTCTTCATCTTCTGTGTTTTCACCCCCTTAGGATTTGCTTTCTGGACAGTTATACACTCATGTTTTTCTGAAATTATGTTGCTGTTGCCTGATTCCTGAAACAGAATCTATATACTCCCTTAGTTTCAAAATTGATGTCTTTTCAGGGGAAATATTTTGTTTTGTTTTGGAAGTTCAAAGCAGTATTTATTAACATTTTTTCATAGCAATTTAAAAAAGAATCTATTAAGATTTAAAGACAGGTTTGGCAATATAATCAATATTTCTATGTATTATTTGCATTTTTTTAATCTGTGTGCAAAAAACTTAAAAGATATATATTTTGAAACAGAGGGAAAATTGTTTCTGGTAACAGAAGGGATTTTATTTATTTTTAAATTTTGTATTGGCTTTGCTAGATTTAGTTCTGATGATTTTCTCGTATTGTGCGTTCTGTCAATGCTATAGGTTCTGACAAACGGTATTGAAGTTAAGCTACAGAGGAATGCTCTTAGTGTGATAGAAGCACCTACAGGTGATGAGGAAGATGACGAGCTTGAATTTGAAAATATGCGGTGGAATGGATCTGATATGGGTGAGTTTTATTGAGATGTGTTCTGTTTTCACTCCATGTTTTTTATATAGTTTTTTCACAAATTTGTGGGCATTAAAGCTCCTAGTAATTTTTTGTATGTTAAATGATACTAGAGGCTTGATCCATTTGAAGGCTGTCTCACTCTGCGCTGACAGACTTGTTAATTTGTTTCCTCCTTCTAGTTCTAATTGCGCACTTTAATCTGAAGGTAGTGCGGTTGATCAATAATTCTATCGTTTTTTAAGTAGTTTTTTTTCTTTGGCTTCATGTCTCTGGGTTGGGAAAGTGATTGAAGTCGGTATATTGGATCCATTGTGTCTACACCTTTTGCTTTTGCTATTTCTAAAAGGTCTGTAGTCTTACTGCTTTATCGTTTTAATGGGGCCCCACCATCATGTTTGATTTTCTATGTGCTTTATTTGATTTAATAGCATCGGACGACACTCAAAAGTCCCACAAATCGAGGCACAGGATGCAGAGATCATTGGGATCATCGCACAAGCATACGAGCAGGTGCCTCTCTGGCGATTCACAGTCTAAGGGGTCCATCTCTACGCCTCAAGGGTCCATGGTATATTAACTTTTTCCTGCTTTCTTTTACTATTTATTTTGCCATCTCCTGAGACTAGATTATTGATATTTCCTCTGTTCATGTTTCTCTTAAAAAATAATTTTATGCAGAAGGTTGACTTGAGCAAACTGGAGATGGCTGCATTATGGAGATATTGGCGACACTTTAATCTTGTGGGTTTCTTCCTACCTCCTAGACCGTTTTTTCTAGTAGTCTGTGTAGATATTCTTATGCAGTGTGTTCCTGTTATGCTGGTCTAAAAATGTATTTGTAGGTGGATGCCGTCCCAAATCCATCGAAAGAGCAGCTAGTAGATGTTGTTCAAAGGCATTTCATGTCTCAGGTAGTTACTGTTCCATCTCTTCGTTTCTAGTTATCCCTTGAAATTATGTAATCTGAAATCAAACTTTTGTTTTTGTGAAGCAAATGGATGAGTTGCAGGTGATCATGGGATTTGTCCAAGCTGCAAAGAGGTTGAAAACTGTGTGCAAATGAAATGGAGATGAGTGAAATAAAGGATTTTATTGTTATATCATCTACGCTAACAAGAAACGCTACTCAAAATCCACTTGCCCTTGTTGGATGTAACATAATTATCGGTGGTTTGTATGTATGGATCCCAAAAAGTAGTAGGTTAATTATGAGTTATAGAGGCTCTATCTTTTTTGGCAGCCTAGCTAATTATTATGTAGATATGTGACCCTTGTGACTTGTCTGTGGAAGCCTCCAGGGCTTTCATTTTCTAGCTTCTTTAAAAGTATTGCTGACCTGGGAAGCGAGTTTCCTGAATGTATGTGTGTGTGTGTATTGTTTATACTAGCTGACCCTTTGGCCCTCGCTGTGCCTTCCTTCATCACCGATCATTTTATCATGTGGACTGTGGAATGGTGATTGACATTTTGGATTCAGTTTCTTTTTTATAAATATTTTCTGGTATTTAATTTTGAAGAAAGCAGTATTTGTCTTTGTTCATCCGTTGTTCTTCTATGAATTTTAAATATGGACCTGTTGTGGAAGGCAGCGAAGGAGGATCTCTTCCTTTTTTTATAAATATTTTTTCGTTGCCGCGGGTTGGGGGGGGGGGTTTGATACTTGATCCCTGACCATGCAATAATTCCAAAATGTTTGATCTTTGGACATATATGCGGCCATTAATTGTTGAATGAATATAATGGTTCTTTTGTCAACACTGAACAGTTAATCAGCGACTGATGCAATTACCCCCGTTAGGATTTAGGACGAGGAGAATAACTCTAGTTTTGATGCTTTTTCGATAGAGAACGGAGGCCGTATTGAACATTTTACAAATTGAAATTTTTGAAGACAAATGTTGGGGTTAGACATTAGAGTGAACGAGGGGTGTGAGCCGAATAGTGAAATGTAAAATTTGGAGAGAAGCAAGTTTGTAGGGACAGAAGGACCCTCGCACCGCACTGGGCACCCTCCCCCAAGAAAGAAAAGGACGGAAGGAAAGCAGGGGGGGGCTGGAAAGTGGAAGGGAGCAGAGACGGACAATTGGCGGAGGAAGGATCCGATGACAGCTTTTGTTTGGAAAAAATTGGAGAGGCATTATTAGTATGATTGTGTTTGAACACGAGATTTGGAATGGTGGGGAATGCATCCTGTTGGCGTGGAAAATATCGGGGGATGATCATCGCCATTGTTGGGAGAGTCCAAATCAAAGGATTTTAGGATCAAAGCGGGGCCCATTATTAGCATTACCACATTCCCTTCTCCTTTAATATATCGTCTGGTCTAAATATGTTACAATTAACATGCGTAATCACGAGGGGCACTTGTGATGTGGATAACACATGGTCCTACTCCCAATAAAGCAGAGTGGCGCCCATGCAGCGTCTTCCGTTGCCGAGTCACTTCAAATCATGTCAATTACCGTTTTGTTTTCTCCGTAATTCCATCCATGCAAGAGCTTATCCTCGGCGTGAACCATGAGACTTGAGGTTCAATCTGAATATGTAATCTTCCTCATTTTGCAGTGAATTATTAAATTTTTTAATCATTCGAGTTGGGTTGAAAATATTGATGGTGGAAATGGGAATGGAAAAATGTGAGTGGGTCGTTGCATCAGGGAGAGGATGTGGCAGGTGAGGGGCCGAGACTGCAAAATTTCAAAACCTGCCTCCGCAAATCCGGAAATCAAAAGTTGGGCGAGGGTTTGGTATGCTTTCTTTTACTTTCTCTTTCCCTGTTCTATTTCATCAAATTTAAAGTTTTTTTTTTATTTTACTAGAAGGCACTTGTCTAAATGGTTAGGGATTTGGACAGTTTAATCTGAGGTCTGATGTTTGAATCTCAGAATATGTAGCAGCATAACTGAGCATATAAAGCATGATTCGCGCAGTGGTACCTGCAAAATCTCCTCAAAAAAAGCAGGATTAGTCTAGAATGGATGCGCGGGCAATTTAAAGTATTTTTTTTTATTCTCCCTCCATTCAAAAAATGAATCACTTTAATTGGCTCCGAATTCCACTCCAATTAAAAAATATCTCGTTACTTGCATGTCCTGAAGGCCCGAGAAATGCATGAAACAGGAGATATTTGTAACTTTCTAGAGGAGGCTTTTAATTAAGAAGGAAATATTTCAATGATTAAACATTCGACAGAAAACAATATATTTCAATTAAAAGATTTTATCTTTAAAAATTAAATGAAGAAAAACATGTTAAAAGAATAAGCCATGATTTGAATCAAACTGTGCATCAACCATGCATGCCCTACCCCTATAAGTAAGGATAGATATGGCCTCACTATTGATTAATTCGAACCGCAAGAATCAACGCATTGTACGAACATTGCGTTGAAACAAAAGAAAAGAAAATGAGGAGGAGTACGTTTGGAGTGTGGGTTGGATTGGCGTTGGTTTTGTTGATGTGGTGGAACTCACGCGCTCTCGCCTGTTCTCCCGCCCATCACCGTCACCACAAACCCAAGACACTGCCACCGGTGCCTCCGCCGCCGCCGGCATGGTTCTACTTCTACTCACCGCCACCTCCTAGTCCCATGCATCCCCGTTCTCTGGAGCTCCCGAGGCGTCATCGGGTACTTTGATTTGCGGCGTTAATGTTATCTACGCAGCTTCGTGTCATCCGCCGGCTTTTTGTGTTTTTCCGCCCCACTGAATCACCGATCACACCCTCGCCTCTCTGATCTCTGCTTCATGTCGTACTGATTGCTGCTTGCCTTGTTTCCAAGATCTATAGTAGTATTATTATTACTATTAATTATTATTGAAGAGTGAGGACTTCAAGGACAGTGTTCATTTCATGTAAACACTATTTGTGGCAACAAACTTTACGTAAGAATGTCAACGATGGTATGGTTTCGGGAATGAAAACGTACTCTCGTTTCCTCAGTGTCGCTTCGATCACAAATCACCCTTCTCCTAGTGCTAGTCCTCCTCCTAGGGCTACTGCTCACTAGCTTTTTATTTCGTCCGCCCATCCTTCTATCTAGTGGCCGGCGGAGTCAGCACACATTTGGAGGGCAATTTTCTTTTTTAAAAAATTAATAATTTTAAAAGTAATTTAATAATTATAAAATTAATTATATGTATATTTATTATATTACCGTCGCTGAAAAAATTGGAGTGGAATTTGAATGGGGAAAAAAAAAGAGAGATCGACCTCAATGTTCTTTGAATAGATGGAAACTTGTACTCGACCCTACACGTGTCAGAAAAAGACTTGAGACGGTGCTTTTGCATGGACTAGAAATTGGATCTAGTGCTATCCATCGGTATATTAACAGTATATTTTATCTAAAGGAAATAGGGAAAACGGGAGACGAAATTTCAATGTCTGCATTTGATGGATAAATGGGATTGTAGGATTTGGAAAGTGACATTAAATGGTCAAAACATTAAATTAAATTTAAATAGAGATAAAACTATTTGAAAATCTAAAATAAAAACGTCTTTTTAATGAATTGGTTTAAAAGTCTACCACTCTTATCCTATGATTTGCAGCCCTCAAAATAATAATTTCCAAGTGTGATTAGCTAATTTATAACAAACGTGATAAACATAAAATTACTCGAACGTAATTTTCCTTCACGGATTAACGAATGTGACTTGCGAATTAGTATTTTGATAGTTGCAAATTGTAGAATGGGAGTAGCAAATTTTTAAACCAATTTAATGAACTTTTTTGTCTTTATTTTAGATTTTCAAATCTTTTGATTTTTGTTGACGTTTAATTCAATATTTTAACCATTTAATGTCATTCTCCCCTGAATATTTTAATAGATGGAAGAAATAAAAGTAAAGAGTAAATAAAATTAATAAAAAAACTATCAACCTTCTTCATTTTTTTGTTGGTCAAACTAATTAAAATCTTCCATTTCCCCGTCCATCTACCCTGGGTAGAAATTAAAACTTTATTTCATATAGGAAATCAAATCGAAACTATGATCTAATGAATAGAAATTAAAAAGATGAGAGAAAAATGATGGGAATGACAAAGAGAATCCTTGCGCGAACCAAACACATAATAAAAATTAATATAATTCAAATGTAAAATAAATATTAATTTGATGATTTTACAAAGATTAATAGTGTTTTGAACAATATGTTCATTATTGTTTTTGGTGATAATTTTTTTAAAAAAGTAAGAGAGAAAGATATTAGTAATTATTCATAAAAAAGAATTATATAAATAATGTAACAATAAAAGTATGAATAAAACTTTAATCTATAAATAGATGAACCTATATTTGTAAATATTTAAATTTTAAGTTATAAATTTATAAATTTGGCTAATATGAATTTGTTAACTTTAAATAAGAATTTCACTGTCAATAGACAAATACTTATTAATATATATGATTACAAAGTTGTGAATATGTAAACATCTTATTATAAACAATTAAACTTCTACTTATTTTCTTTTCTTACTAAGGCCGATTATGTTTTTTCCCTATAAAATATATTTACAAAAAGGTCATTGGGCGTACGGAATAATTTCATAATATATTGTATCCTGAGTGCAATTTATTTTCTTTGGGAGCCCTTTGTGCGAGTTCCCCCTTTTTTAAAAAATGCAAAAGCTTTTGGTTTGAGTTTTGCAATGTCTCTAGATTCTAGCCATTAAATTGGGCTGTCAGCATGAAAGCCCAATTCACACTGCCCGTGGGGTGGCACATTTGATAGGAACACAATCGGGTTGGCGAGTAGGGCAGTAGAAAACGAGTAAGCCCTTAATTCAAAGCCCATTCATTTTGTCCGATCGAGTCAACCTTTTTTTTTTTTTTTTTGCTTGGCTGAATATACACTTCAACGCTGAATTCGCTTGACGTGATGACTCCACCAAATACTGATGTACATGTTCCGATTGGAAAGTTTTGTTGTGGGTATAGATGAAGATGATAGATCAATGCTCGTGGGAACCGTGCGAGGGCCTATTGTCTCTTCAGGTAATTACAACTTCGAAAGCCATTTCAAGTGAAATTAATACAAGTTTTTTCTTGGATTTTTGTTTGAAAGCAGCATTATTGGGGGAAGTAGCGGGAGGAACTTCGTGCTCGTTTTGAACACTGCAACAGTTTGAAGGGCTTCACACGCATTCGTCAACTTTTATTGCTTTTATTCTCGCTATACCACTGGAAAAGCAACATTATTGTCGTTTTTTCAGTACTCCATCGAAGCTCCCATGATTGATTGATCTTGTTAATTAGAAAACATAAAAAAGAAAATGTTTTCATGTCGAGAGGATCTCCAAAAGTTGCAGGGTTTCCACAAAGAAGCGGAACGATTTGGTGAAGAGATTCACGTGCTGCATTGATCCCACTTGGATTGGCAACTCTAAGACAGGACAGCATCGTGAAAGAGGCCACGAATTGGAGAGAGCACGTTTGCCCTGCAATTCACACATCGTTTTCAATTATATTAACGTTTTGATTTGTTCTCCTTTTTTCCCCCCGGAGCTTGCGTTTTTGCACATCTTTTGAGTCTTCACACGTAACCTAAATGGCTAAATCCCGAGCTTGTCGATGTTCGTAACCTTTTACTCTTGTAAAGATTGTATATAACTTGTATCTAGCTATACAGTTAGGATCGCATCACTTTAGTTTGTAGATTTTTTTTTAAGTCTTAATTAAATATGAATATATGGTGCGGGGACTCTAGAATGGCATATATTAGCGGTTGAGGTGAATTTTCTTGTTTACGACAAGAGATCAACATGTACATCAGCAAGTTCTGAAGATATATGATCAATACGAATGGAATATATGATGATAGAATAAAAAGCTAGTCTATGGAAATAAATAAATAAATAAATGTGAGAAATATTGCAAATCATGTAAGTGTGTATATATATGGCATCCTAGCTAGAAAGTGACTGCCATATGGCCGGGTTTGGATAGCGTAGGAATCTATAACACTAGATTCAACACTAGGCATCCCATTGTCAGCGCCCAAAAATATCAGCAATACCACAGCATCCCATTCCTAATTCCTATCATTTTCCATTCCAATTCATTCTCATCTTTCTGTACATTACTACTCAATTAGAGGGAGCTGTGTGAGTGTGTTAATAATCGGCACCTGTGAAAGTGAAACATGAGGTTGGCAAAGCTATTGAAACGAATAGCATATACCGGAATGCTGGATGGATGAAAAATTGAGTTGCACTTATAATTAATACAAATAGAGTGTTTTGCTTAATCATGCCAAGCCGAGGGGACATCCTTTTTCCTAGCTAGTAGCTAGTGCGCCAACTGAGTTTAGCTTACCTCACGAGTGGACACTCATTTGCTCATTCTTCATTTTTTATGCCCAAAATGTTCCTTCCTAGTTACCTACTCGTCAACTTCCTCTTCTCTCTTTACCTAATTCAAGTTCACAGCTTGTTCAAAGTAAACATGTCCATTTCTTTCAATTTCAAACAAATATATATTGTGTATTCAACCTTAATCATTAACTTAATATACTTTTATTCAATCAAATTAAAACAACTAGATTTTAATATATTAATAATATTAACAATAATAATTTATTATAAAAAATAAACAATAATTAAAAACAAGCACTTTAAGCATATAAAGTTAAATATGTAAGTTTTTCCCTTATATATTATGACAGCCTTTCTCTCATCTTTTGTGGTTCCTTTTTATATACCACAACCTGGAAAATTCAAGTAAAAAAATAGTTATATCCGATAGGTACTTCCATCCAAATATAAGATCTCGCGGATTCACAAGCATATATGAATGGATTTTTTTCCCCTTTATTATTAAAGGACTCTGGGCTCTGGAATCAGCATTTATGTGTGGCCTCAACCCTCAGTCCGCGCGCGCGCGCGCGCGCACACACATATATAGGAACATGTGTCTGTGGGGACCAAAAACTTTATTCAAAACCTAGAGGAGTGAGGATTTGGTGGTTCCACAGGGACTTTACATCTCACAATATTTGTAGGGGTGACGACTGGACCTCCCTCTTCTTGTCTCTCCTAATCCCATCTAACATGCTCTGCTCAGACTTGGTGGCCTTACTAGTAAGATCCATATATTATTTGAACTTCAAAAGAAGCATATAATAAGATGACGATTCACGTACGAATTTTTTGTTAAAAAAAAAATAGAGAGAATTAACACGAAGGATAACTAGCTAGGATGGATATTTGATGATGATGATGAAGTAATTAAGAGTGTGGAAAGTGACTAAACAATTTGGAAGGGGTGACCAGAATGGAGGTATAGTAGATTTCCACTAGTTGCTCAATGCTTTGCAATGAGAGAGATATGGAATCCAACAGCCTATACGATCCCCACTCCCAGTTTGTTGGAATCCTTGGCGCCCCCCAACTTGCTGCTCTGCTCTGCTTGTTTCATCACTCATCGTTCTCATGATGCTTATTCTTCTAACGTGGCCAGCCACGGCACCCACGATTCTTCAAGTTTGGCCTCAATCCATTCCCACTAAAGAATATTCAGTACTCGCTTGAATTTCCGTTTCTTGAATGACGTCGTTTTAACGTGATTTGGTACAGTAATAGAGGTAGTGGGAGATAATACACGATAACTGAATAGTTTACTGATGAGAAAATTAATACAATTAGGTGGATGGGGCAGGGAACTGGGAAGAATTTAAGGTTTTGTGTGTGTGTGTGTGTTCACGCGCATGGCTAAATACTGACAAAGGAATTCCAATTGCGTGCATGCAACTGATGCGAGATTTGGTGGTTATGGTTACAGCCTTCGTTTGTAATATGATGATAATTAATAATAAGGCGTCCGGGACTGTCACATATATGAACATTACAACACGTAGCCATGTCACTCATCACTGTTCTGCCTTCCGTGCACCGCTTATCATCTCGTGTACCTAATCACAAGTTACATTAGGTAGCATCGCCAACCTTTAATTTCATACGTAAATTAACCTTCCATGCTTGTAATCCTCCATCTGTAGCTTTCACGTGTGTGTGTGTGTGTGTGATATTCACTTCACGCAATGGCCGCAAGCCCAGTTCTACTGTGATATGTACTATTGATGTTCTGTAAATTATATTAATTATCTGGTATATGGCGACCGATTTGGAGATACATGGAAATAAAAACACAAATGTACTTTGATTGTCATCTATATATCTCGCAAGTCAGCTGTTCAAATTTGGGAATAGAACGGCCATATCGATGAATAGTATCAAATGCACGAATCTCTCAAGTTGCTATTATATTGGCATCCAAATATTCCGAGGGGTCAGATAATTAGATGGTT
Organism: Prosopis cineraria; assembly: GCF_029017545.1. Classification (NCBI taxonomy): domain Eukaryota; kingdom Viridiplantae; phylum Streptophyta; class Magnoliopsida; order Fabales; family Fabaceae; genus Prosopis; species Prosopis cineraria. Next base: position 1,881,437 of record NW_026555333.1, read on the forward strand.
TGTTGCAAATATTTCATCCTCCAACGAATTTCGGCGCAGCTGTTACAATTCATGACATAAAAGGCAGCCACCGGGTTGTTGTAGCTGCTTGAATATTCGAGTTATACGCATCGTTTGGTATGTATATAGAAAAGAAATTAAAACACGTTAAAAATCTTTAAAAGAATTAATTGATAACAGGGTATGATGGGAGAGTAACAAGTTATATATGGCGCTCCACGTCCGCACAGTATATCCCGCGACGCTTGATTTGATTCACTCTGTCCCTTTGGCTTTGAAAGAGTCGAAAACTTCTGTAAATTAAAAAAAAAATATATATATATATATATATATTGTATTCAAGCTTTTTTCCTCCCCAAAGAGCAGCCCTTGAGAGAATTCTAACAATATTTTTATTTTAAAAATAAAATCAGTTGTATTAGAAAATTATACAATCAATTAATTAGATCTAGCTATCATGCACGCACGTTCGCATCCTGATGTCATTAATCTTTCTTTGACAAACAAGACGTTGAGGGGGGCCGAGGCCCTTGCGGCCTTGTGGTATTAATACCCCTTTTTCAATGAAAAGGTTATATGCTCAATCTTTAGGTTGAGAAAAAAGTAATGGGTGTATGTTCTACCTATGGGTGCCATGGAAGTGTAAATATGAGTGAGCGTGCAAATATAATATGTAATTGTCCCTTACAAGAGAGAGACGTTTGGACTAAAGTGCTCGCCTTGTACGGAATAAACTAGGTGTAGCCATGTCCTCTAGCAGTGATCCATGGACCCTTCAGGTTGTATAGACTAAAATGCTTAATTGTGAATTGAATTTAAATTTCTGAAGCTAAGATCTATCAATTCACGTAGAGTTTTTTTTTTTTTTTAAGGGAGAAATAAAAGATTATATATTTTATAACAAATAATAAAATGAGAACAAATATTAAAAGAGGAAAATTTTACATGAATTTACAGATATTAATTTCAGAGGATTGAAAACTTTTGTCAATTAAAGATGCACCTTCCTTATTCATTACCCCTTTCTGACTGCACGCTCCTTTTTTTAATTACTTAATTGAAATTTAAACAAAATGTAATTAATTGTTGATTATATCTGGAAGAAGAAAATCTTAACTTGTTATATTTAATAATTTTTCAAAATATCCTCTTTTTTAAATATAAAACAGTAAATTAAAAGAGAAAAATTTTTAAATATGAGAAAAATTTCTCAAATTTTTTTTACGCTACTCATAATAAAATTATAGAAAGATGGAATTTAAAGAGATTGATTAATAATTCACATTTTTATAAAAAATTATAAAAAATAATTTTTTTTGGGAGCTGAATTATATATAGTGGGAAGAATGATAGATAGATCTGAAGGAAACCAATTAAATTAACTTAAATTTTAAGTATTAAATTTTAAAAATTTATAAATTTGATTGTTAATTTTAGAACTTCGTTGTGGTAAATTTATAACTAGTTAATTAAACTTAATAAAAATTATTTATTTTTTTAATTATGTTAAAATTTTAAAAATAAATTCTAAATTTATAATAATAAAATTATAAAATTAAGAGTTAAATTTATAAATTTTTAAAATTTAATATTTAAGATTTAAGTTAAATTATCTTTTTGTCATTTTCCCTGCATAGTACCCAGTGGAGTGCGCTCCTAAACTTACCACTAACATCTCAAGAAAAGAAAAGAAAGGGAGAGAGAAAAAATTAAAAGGAAAAGATCCATGGGAAAATGACACAAACATACCTTCCAAATAGGTAAATGACAACAGAGTACCAAAAAATAGAGTAATTTTTATAAAGTGCCAATGGACTTGTTTGACATTATATCATTTTGCAAAATGACCTTTTTCACCCCCTGAACAGTGAAAAGGCCGCGATGCTTGACGCGTGTTGACTTGATTGTGGTGAACGTGTTCATGTCCTTTCTTGATGACCCCCTCAGAAACACAATGTTTTTGACAAAAATTACACATTTAAACCCAAACGTTGACAACTTTTTGGGAATACAGATTTTTTATAATTTTTAATTTAAACATTATAATTAAAAAAATTATGTATAAGTTCAGTAGGATAAACTTACTCATTCATAAATTTGTAAAATTTAAAAATCATAACCAAATCCCTTGAAACTTAAATATAATTTAAAATTAAAGTGTAGAAATAATAATTCTCCTATTAAAAATACATTGCATCAATCTAATAATTTAAAATTATCACTTTAAATTTTTTATAATTTTAATTTTAATTTTTTTTATCAAATATTCAAATATTTTAACTATTGAATGTGTAACGTTATAATTGTAAAAAATTAAAATAATAATTATAAATTAGAGATAAAATAGTTATAAACAATTAGTATTATATTTTATTAGTAATGCATAATTAATTTAACTTTTAAATATACGATAACAAGTTAAAGTGATAGTTATGAATTATTAATAAAATACTCATAAACAATTGGTATTAAAATTTTTAATAACCCATAATCATTTTAATATGAAGTTATTGTTTAAAAAATTTAAAGTGATAGTTGTAATTTACTAATAAAGCATTTGTAAATTATTTGATTGATATAATATAATTTTAATAAAAAATATTATTTTTTGATCCTAATTTTAAATTATATTCAGATCTTAAGGGATTTAATTATAATTTTTAAATTTTATAAAGTTTATTTATAAATAAGTCTTCTCCATGAGACTTTTACATAATTTTCGCTAGTTATGTTTAACATCAAATCAATTTGCATTAAAATTTTATATAATTATTATATTTTAAAAGTCACTATTACCAAATAATAAAAATATTTGTAAATAAGTTATAAAATATATTTAAAAAGTAAACAATCAAAATCATAAAATATAATCTTTAAAAATAAATTAAAATAAAATTATCTCTATTTCATTTTGTTAAAATTACAGAAACATTGATTGTTTCTAAACATTACATTTTAATTCAATCTTTAATATTATTAGGAATATTCTATTAAAAATTATAAAATACTTATTTTTTTGTTTAAATTATGTAAAACATTTTAAAATTATTAATTTACCCTTATGATCTAATTATCTACTCTCTCTTTCTCTCTCTCTCTCTCAATTTTAAAACTTTACTCTTTTCATTTAAAAATATAAGGCATTTTTTGAAGGGTTAAATGTTAAAAATATAAAGTATTTTTAACCTTTTTAAGGTGTAATCATTACCTTTTTTTAAAAAAAATACTCTTATTAAATAAATTATTTTATATTTATTTTAAAATAAAACACCCTGTGAAATATAAGTAAAGATGAAAAAATAGGATTAGTTTGAAAACAAACAACTACTTCATTAAAATGTGAGATTAAATTACAAATATTTTATATTTTTTAATGAAGAAAGTAAAAAATTAAGTATGTTAATATTTAAATAAATTGGCTAAAAATTTCTGTTGAATTAATGAAATTTTAAAAAATAAGCATAGTAATTTATTATATTAAGTTCTTATTTCATAAATTTTCTTAAATTTGTGTTAGAATGTTGTTTCAGCTAATGTATGTATTTAATTTGTTTAAAAAAATATTAAATAAAAAAGTAAAAAATATATGCATCAACTCTTTTGAGTAATTTAAATTATTTTTAAACAATGTGCATATTTGAAGAGGGATGTTTTAGTTTAACATATGATGCAAAATGGGAAAAGAAGAGGGGAAGAGAGAGCAAAGAAAGTGGAGGAAGAGAGGGATAGAAAGAGGAATACCAAACTCTCAAAAAAAATTTTAAATAATATTCACAGTTAAATATAAATGAAAATCTTAACTTTATTTGCAGGATTTTAAAATAATAAAATAATAAATTTAAATTTAATTTAAAAAGATACTGATAAGAAAATCTAATTAAATCCCAAACAATCTAATGGATATCCTAAACATCCTTATTTGAATTATCCTAATAAAATAATACTAAATATCTAAAATAAACTAATTAAATTATAAGCATATTCCATCACACATGACCTAATGGTCAATTAACAACTGGCTTAATAAAAAAAATCCTAAAACAGAGAAAATTCTCGTGTTTTATAATTATCCATTTTAGAACAAGTTTATGTGTGTTTTTAAAAATAGAAGAGAGGTGTCTATAATTAAGGTAAAATAAAGGAGAAGATCAGGACATTTTATTTTTAAAACTAGTCTAAATTTTTACTCAAAAATTCACAAATTTTTTGTCATCATTAATTTATCATGGATTTATATATAGTCAGACTAATGTCAATTTTCAATTTTAAACTATTTTTAATGATTACATTTTATTACTTTGATTGTTTATTTTTTAAAAATATTTTATAACATATTTAAAAAAATTTTATTAATCGGTAATAGTGGAGTTGGAAAATGGGCAGGCTTAGCCTTTACAGGCTAGCCCTTAAACTCAGTTTTCCTTTTTTATTTCATTTTTGAAGTCTGACCTTTATTTGAAAGGCGCAGGGTCAAGCTTATAACTCCTGTTCTAAAAAAATTAAAACAAAATTAAGTACTACAAATTAATTAAAATATTTTAATTTTTTTTAAAAATTCTCATAATCTGGTAGAAATTAAATAACACAATTTAGAAGTCTAGTAATAAAATTTAAATTTTAATTAAAAAATATTTTATTTTTTATAAATATAAAAATATAATAATTATAAAAAATAAAAATATATCAAAAATATTATACTGTGCACTGATATTTATTAAATTATATTAAATTAATTTTGATTTGGAATAAATTAAAATTAATAATAATATAATGTGTATAGAATCAAGGTTTTAAATGAGCAGGTTCTTAGCTTCAAACCCGTGTTTCAACAAAATAATAATAATAATAATAATAATAATAATAATAATATAACATGGCTTGAAAGGCTACCAAAACCTGAGCCTTTTTTAACAGGGCTTATCAAAGCTAGGCTCTTAAGCCCGGTTACTTTAAAAAAAATTCATTTTCAAAGCCCAAATTTTTATTTAAATAGGACCTCAAGCCCAACCTTCCAGGCTCAACCCTTGTTCCCAACTTTCGGTAATAGTTACTGTTCGTAAAAAAAAAAATCAGGTGTGGTGTTATAAGGCATGCCAGAAACACAAGGTCTCAAAATGATGGAAGAACCTAACTTCTAATTAAATGTTAAAATCTTGGGCTCTCTTACCACAGTTCACCTGGATGTGAGAATGCGAAGTAAGGAAAATTAATGTAGATGTAGGAAAGGAGAGATACATTAATTAAAGAAAGACATAGCGGACTATACCGGTCATACAATAAAAAAGACTAAAACTATATGATAAGAAGAAAAATAACATAACGCAACAAACGTGGAGTCTGAGAATTTGACTAATAGTTTGTCAATGCTGATCCTTCTTGTTGAGAAAGGGTTCCTCTATTTATAGATGATTCTGACTTGATATTCAAGTCTCATGATCGTCAGTTTTCTTGAATTTAGAAAGCACTTCTTCTATCATGGCTACTCATCATGAGTGGAGTATTGATAGTTTTGACTTAATGGTTAAGATTTCATAAATATTTTTTTTATTATTTTAAAGCTAATTAAATTGAGTTGAGCTCGAACCTCCAAATTCATAATTTGAGTACAAACAATTACTTTTAAAATATTTTAATTATCTAAATTTAAATTATAATGATTTTGACATTAAAAAATAAGTATAAGATTTAAATTTAAAATTACCAAAAACTATATTCCAAAAAATTATAATATTTTAGATATGAATGAGTACTTCTTAACAAAAAAACAAACTATAGTACTTCTTAAAAAAAAAATTTATGTTTTTGGAGGGAAAAGTACAGTTTTTCCCAATCACGTCATCACGTGTCAAGTGTCACTTTCTTTTCATAAGGTTAAAAAAGTCATTTGGCAAAATTCTGCAATATCAGACAAGAAGGCTGGGACTCCACAAGAATTATTCTATGCCATAGTACTTTGCTATTATTTACCTGTTCAAAAGGTATTTTTGTGTCATTCTCCCAAGATTCATTCTCAAATTATGAACTGTACTGTAGATTTGAGCACCCTCGACTTTATGAAGAGGAAAAGGAAAAGGAAAACCAAGGCCTATGGGCAATGCTCTTTCTTCTCTCTCATCCCTTTACTCAGGACCTATATATTCCACCATCCTTTTCCCCCATACTTCAGGGCCATTCCTCAGTAACAATCGGACCTCATCTCTCCCTCCCTTATCAATGGCGTTTCGCAGATCCTTTGCCAACCGCCTCTCTCATTGTTGTAAAACTATCACACAGTCCGCAACTTCAGAACTCACTGCCATCCCCTCCTCTTCGATCCATGCCACCCTCCCTCCCAATGCATTCAAAACGACGCTCCTTCCGCAGTACTTCGCCTCGCCTGATTCCTCAAGCGGAGCTTTTTACGGCCGATTTCACCAACGCAGAGCCGTATATGACTCCGGCCCTGCCAAACTGCCGGAGCTTTTATCGTTTCCCGTCGGAGAGGAACTCAGGGAGAGGCTCAAGGCCATCGGCATCAGGGGAGATCGTCTCCGCCTCGATGGTCCAGGTCCCCCGGCGAGGGATCAGACCAGCGTCGATTCAATGTTCGGATTTACCATCAATGACGCTAGGAAGATCCTGAGGCTATCGCGGGTGGAGAAGCTGAAAGCGAGGCTGAGGGAGATCCCAAGGACCTCGATTTTTCATTCCGAGTATATAGGGATCTGTGTTGATGCTTGCGAGGATGTTGATGAGGGCGCCGAGTTGGCCAAGATGCTGGACGAGTCCGGGAACGTCATCGTTTTGGGAAACGTGGTTTTCCTGCGGCCCGAACAGGTAGTTACGCTCCCTATACGTGCTTTGTTTCGGATTAATATTTGAGTAATTGCCGTAAGATGCCTGTTAAAAGTAAGTAACGACGTTTATGAATAATAATAATAATAATAATAATGAATGAATGAATGAATGAATGAAATAAACAAATGGGCCGTAAAATAGGGCATCTTGTGAGGGATGCGTGCGTTTGATACGCCCTGGATTCGGGGACCCTGGTTCCCCTGTCGTCGAAGGATTGGTAACCTAAGTTTTGTTTGAACATGTAAGATTCATTGCGCGGGGGAGTTTATATATTTGTTTCCTTTTCAGTTTTAAAACATGTCTGGACTTGACATTGATAAAGATATTTATATTGAATTCATGGTTTGAGGGTGACAGGTGGCGAAGACGATGGAGAACTTAATCTGGAAAACAATAGGGCATCCAGAGGACCCGAGGAGGATGGAACTGGAGGAAATGGAGAGGCAGAAGGCAATGATAGATGAGAAGGCAAAGGCCTCGGTGCGGGGTGAGCTTTACTGCGGATTAGGATTCCTGGTGGTGCAAACCCTGGCATTCATGAGGCTCACGTTCTGGGAGCTTAGCTGGGACGTGATGGAGCCCATATGCTTCTTCGTCACCTCCTTCCACTTCGCTCTCGCCTACCTCTTCTTCCTAAGGACCTCCACCGAGCCCTCCTTCCAGGGCTACTTCTTCCGCCGATTCACTGTCAAGCAGCGACGCTTGATGAAGACGTACCAATTCGACGCCCGCAGATACTATGAGCTCTGCCAGGCCTTCTATCCTCATCACGACGCTGCTCCTAAATCCCGATTCTCTTCCTCCTTTATTCACCCCGAAGCAACAGTTCTTGGTTCCACGCAGCATTGAATAATGATGATGTCCGTATCTTACATACGATCGTCCCAGAATGGACTACTTGAGAACTAAAGTTCGGTATTTCAAGTTACACTGCTTGTCACGGTTTTTTTTCCCCCCCTTGAGGGCTTTCCCTTTGCGGCTCAGTTAAATGCCTTCGTTAATACGAAATAATAGGTTGATAGAGGGTGGGGCAAAATACCGCCAGTTGTAGGAACTCTCTAGACCTTGTACATAGTACATACAAATAGTTGGACTTGATCCACGGTCTTGGCTCTTGGGAGGGTTCCGTATTCACAGCAAATTACAGCCTTCTTACTTGGTTAAGAAGAAAAAAATCATGATATTGCAGCCTTTGTTTCATATAACAGTGCTTTGCTTTCCTCTAGGTTGTTATGCTAATACTTTTCTGTTATTTATTATTGTATCCAGTTTATAATCAATCGGATTTTTTCCAACTATCAAATTCATTTTACAGTTTTCTGAGCATGTAGGATTGCATTGCCGGACTTACCGTGTCATATTAAATTAAACGATGCTTTTTTATGCAGAGGGAGTAATTGTTTTAAGGACAAAACTTACATCCAGTCCCTTGTATCTTTTCATCCTGTTTTCCAATCTACACGTGACACGTGGACACTTTTACAGCCCTCCTTCCATCTCACTTGTTCTTTTAACACCGTCTGGCAAATTAGCAAACACTAAAGAAAGAGCAAAAAAAAAGAAAAAAGCAAAAATTGGTGGCAGGTGCATGTTTGCCCAGAAGTGAAAGGTCTGCTGTGCAATTCGTCGCCTCTTCTTTCGGTCAATGGCCCATTATCTTAAAAGCCAGGTCCTAACGGGCAATGACAAATTAAACCATATCAACTCCGATGAAAAGTCCAAAATCAAATCATACTACTCCGGCAAAAGCCAAGCGGTGTCCACGAAAACCATGACTATCTAAATAAATCTCGTGGTTGTGGAGTCTAAGAGGGTGGTTGTGTTGTGTTACGAAACCCCTCAGTCCAATCCATAAGGGGCTGAACAATAGACATCATTTAAAGGTAAAGGTTGAGGGACCTCTTTTCACTTGTAAGGGAAGTTCTTGTCCACTTCATAATTACCTCTAAACACCCTAAAACTCTTGTTATTTTTTTTTTTTTGGCTTTTACAATCAACATTATAGCATTGATATTTTCAATGATTAAGACAATCTTATAACATTATAGCGTTAATATTTTCAATAATTAAGACAATTTTATAACATTATATCATTGATATTTTCAATAATTAAAACGACCTCAAATATTTTATTTCTTATATATTGATCATAATTTATTTAGTCAAATCTAAATTTTACCATCCTTAAATACAAAAATTATAATATATTACCATTATAATTAGGAGTCAGCAAGCTAAAGATTTTAAAAAATATATGTACCTATATCTAGAAAGTCATTTTGAAAAAAAGATTATTTTCATCAAAATTTCCTCTAGCATTGATATCTAAAAACTTTTAAAATGACTCAACTTTTAATCCTAAATATTATATATTTCAGTCGTAAGTATTAACACATGTATAGATAGTTTCATAGAAAACTTTATCATTGATCAAAATGCATCATATATATAATACCTTTAACATATGTGTATATGTAAGAGTTATTAAATATATTTTTCTATGCTGTAAAAAAAAAGTTAATGTCAAATATGCATATGCATGGAGGGAGGAAAATAACTTATTCATTCTTATGAGTGTTATCAACATTTACTTTAATATGCAAACATGATGATATTTGAATGTTCGATTACAAGACTTTGTGAATAAATTTTTTTAAATCAGCATAGTCATTGTTTGATATTTTCCTCAACAACTTACAATCCTTTATGATAATTGTCATTGACATTCCTACAGCCCAAAAAACGACAGACAATGTGTCTGTATGACTATAGGCCGTATTTTTTGTAATATAAACTCTATTAACTATGATCTTCAAGATTATAGAAAAATAATTTTTTTTAAACTATTAGCCTTTAGAGTTGTGGTAGCTGAAACAATTGAATTACTAATCAAGATGCTCATCAAAATTTCACATAGTTTAGAGAAATTATTAGGACTGTAAGACTATCCTTTTATATAATAATTATAATAAAAATTGAGATGACTTCTGACCATATAATAACAAAATTAACTATTACTTTTGGTCGAATAATCGCAAATAAATCAAATATGACTTCTAACCATTTGATCATAAAATCACATATAACTTTTGGCAATCCAGTAACAAAATTACAAATGGCTTTCAGCCATTCAATAATAAAGTTAAATATGATTTCTGATTATATGATAACAAAATCAAATATGACTTAAAGCCATACAATAACAAAATTAAATAATATTTATAGTCATATAATTTATCACGATTATAAATTGATCATTTATAAAATACTAAAAATTTAAAGTGATATGGCCTCAGGCCATAATCAAAATAAGATGGCTATTAATAATTTTACTGCAAAAGTATTAAAAAAACCAAATAAATAAAAATAAAAATAATATACACACACGCGCTTAAATATAGATAACTTTAAGATTTATTTTATATTTGTGAATAGCTTCAGGGTTCACTCTAGGTTTTGTAAATATTTTCAAATTTGCTTCATCTTTTATGTTAATAACTTTATGATTCACTTTATATTTTATATGTATAGCTTCATGATCTATTTTATGTCATGAATGGATAACTTTAGGATTTATTGTTCTAGAAATTATACATGTAAATAGCTAAATTTTATATATAAACAATAAATTAAAAATAAGAAATTGAAAGCACATGGGATAAATAAATAATTGAATGTAGATATTTTTAGAATCTACATTATATAATATGAATATATAATTTTAAGATTCACTTTTAAGTTCTATTGATCCGCTTGATATTTTATTTGAATAAAATCAGTATCCATAATAATAGATAAATAATTTTAGGATCTACTTTGTATTTTATGTGGTAATCTTCTAGATCCACTTTATATTATATGTAGATATCTTTAAAATCTACTTTTATATTTTCTACGTGAATAATTTCATAATTCACTATATATCAAATGTGAATAACTTTATGATTCACTTTATATTATGTGTTAATAACTTTTGGATCCATTGTTTTAAAATTAAATTGTGCTTCATACTTCTGGATATGATACACAATATGCAATTATTTGATTAATTGAGGGAAGAAGAAAATAATTGAACAAAAAATAAATTAGAAAATAACATAAATAATAAGAGTGCACGGATGATAGAGACTTGCTCAATATTCAACCAACCGTGCCTCCATCTCTATCAAAGATGTTCATTGGTATGGACATTAATCTCTAATCCAATAATTACAAGGGTAGTTGTGATGATAACATAATATGAAAATAGAGATCGAAAGTAGAAGAGAAAAGAAAAAACTGTACTGAAAATAAGAGAATAAAGAGATTTCTTATTCAGTGGGTAGAATAGAATTGAGGTGCCTTCTATTTATAAGTATAAATATATCAATTAAAAAAATAAAATATATAAGATAATAATAACTTAAATATATTGAAGAATACGAGATAATGAACATCCACATAATATTTTAATATTCATAATATTATTTTTTTAACGCAATATCACAATGTAAATTGTGAAAATAAAAATCATGATACTAGATAAAATGAGAGCTCGAAAAGATCCTGCATCCGAGTGACAGATCATATAAAATTGTTGTGTTGAGTGTTTCATGATCAGATTCAGGGCCAGCCAGTCAGTGTAACTGCTTATCTACCAGCTCTTTCTTTTGGGCTTGCGACAAGCTTTACGGGCTTTAGCCTCCTGCAACTTTTCCATGACCAATTGCCCACTAAAAATATGTCCATTTTTTAGCCCAAAAGAAGCGCCCATTTTAAAATTGATATGACCTCCATAGCTCACGGGACAGGGCAACGCATGATCCTATTCAGCCTCTCCACAACTTACAGGTTCGTGAACACTTGCGCGGAACTGCACACCCCGAAGCTGTTCACGTTAAATTACGAGCGAAACCATTTAATTCAATAACTAACGATATAATTTCAAGAGGAGACAAAATCGTCTGAATAAGTGCATATTTTATGGTTAAATCACATTGAAATTCAATCCACAGTACCCTAAAATTGATTGGATCAAAATTTGTTTATTTATAATCTTTTCATGAATTTTATTTTTTGTCATATTGCATCGTGGTTAAATGTAACTAATTCAGTAAAACTTTTCTTATATATGGGTTCATCACTTGAAATGATCCAACTAATTTATTATTGCAGTCTCACATACCTGCAAGAACGATCACACACATTTTATCATTAAGGTCCGATTACCTTTTCTTTTGATCTGCGTGTATGTATCATAGGTTTTTTTTGAGTTATGCGCAAATATTTTTTTTTTGTTTATTAGAGACAATTTAAAATATGATCGAGTAATAGATAGGAGCATTTCTCTTGATATAAATTCAAGCATTAGATCGTGACACTGTAAAGGTTTAGTATTCAAGTCTTGTTCATCCATAGTCATATCTTTAAAAATGCAAGTTTCTTTCTTGATGACAACGCTTTAAAACGCAAGTTTGTAGTCTGTGCGAACCCACGCGCAGAAAACAAGGGTAGCTAGGTAGGATGTTTACGAAAACAGCACAAACGTAGCTGACGCTCTCACCGGATGAAGTAAGTGATGGCCAATTCCATATAAATAAAATGTTATTAATGCCCGAAGACATCCAAACTCCAAAGGTCGCCAGTCCTTGCAGCAAGCCCTCTTACTCCCAATAATAGTAAATACATAGTGAGAGCTTTCTACAAAAAGGCTTACCCTCATTTAGCACCAACCAAAGTTCAGGCAAGCCTTCTTAATGAACTCATACTCGGACGATGCCTCCATCGTGCATGTCCCGCACTAACATTAATTAATCGAATCCTTATTTCAAGAATCATGCTGCGTAGACAAGTCTTAATTTGGTAGGTTCGGCGTGCTGTTTTTCATTGCTGGGCTCCGTTTTTTTTTGGACCACAAATTAAACCCAGACACACATATATAGTAATTGCAGTGCATGGATCAAATATCAGCAATTAACTACTGCACACTTGAAGCTGGATTTACACATACAAGGGGAAGAGTGCTCATTCCCCACCAGCTAAACTTGCCTGAATCTTGACCATACAGTGGCCCTTTGTACCTACCCTGAAATTCAAGGTACCTGTGATAAGTGGTGTCACGCTTTCTACTTTTTTTCATTTGATTATTGACATTGATCATTCTGAACCAGCCCTGGCACTTAATGTCGTCAATTTTTATATTCAAACCTTGTCATTTCTTTACTTTGAAATTGAGCTCTCCTGATCTAGCATGTATTCCTTTCTATCTTTATCATAAGACATTTTTAACTGTTTCACATATATTAAAAAAATTCATTTTTTGGATATTATAAAAAAGTAAGAGGTACTTTTTATTTTTACTTTTAATTTTAAATAATAATATAACTATATTAAATATATTCACGTTAATCAATAAGAAATCAAATTGAAAAAATAATTTAATTATTACAAGATATCATAAATTTTGAATTAAAAATTACTTCTATCAAGTGTTTTATAAATAAGTCTAGAGGGAGTATAATATTATCAAATATCTTTGCATAGATGCCCCCACTACTGCACGGAGGTTCCATCTTTCCTGTTGCTAAACTTGTTCAGAGTACACTGTTTTCAAATCCTATTATAAAAGTAGTTGAATAGTTAATTAACAATTTCACTTGATATATTAATTAGTTTAATTCAAGCTCACCGAATGTAAAATATATGGATCCAAAACATTTTTTATGTTGAAAGTGGTTGAAAAAGTTGTTTTGAAATTTGAACAGGAGATGTGTGTGATGAAAGTGCGGTGTGGCAAGTCACCTTATATACACCAACCCAGAGGCAGGAGGGAAGCGACGTGAAATTAGGTTGATTTGCACTTGGACACGGGGAAAGAGTGGTAGGCAACCTAAAATAGTTAAGAGGGTGAAATTAAGGGTACGTGCTTTGTATTAAAATTTAAATTTATACTAAAAGGTCTCTAAATTTCTAACAAATCTCTGGATCGACGTGCAGTGACTGTGTGTGTGTGTTCTCCCCATCCTTTTTGGTCTCAACCTTCCATATAATAATTGACTCACCAAGACAAATATCCCATGGCAATACTTGGATTTCGTCACCAAACTTTGTCCGTCTGTATACTCTTAGCTCTCTCTCCGGAATAAGATATAGGACCCTGTTGCTTTTTTCACTTTCTTTCTTCCTTTTCGTCCAGATAAATGAAATTGATCGTTGTTGCAAGATCGGGTATCATTCTTCCACTTAATTAATAAACTGCTCTTGGATGAGTTTTGCTGTTGTTGGAGCTCGAGTTGTTCGTTAGGGGACTGTGTCTTGAGGATTTGATCAACTGCTCAAATCATGATTGTTTCAAAGTAATGCAAGAAAAATTATTAAGCTAATCAATCACCATGTCTGGATTCAAAATCAGGGATTAATTAGTTTGGAGGAAGAGTATGAGAGCAACATTACGATTTGGTATGGCACACGTTCACTTATTTGTTCATTAAGTAAATTTGGGATCTGGGATGTGCCTGCGTGTAACTCTCCTCGATCTCTCAATTTCTAGCCCAGCAGGGGGGTTTTAGTTCAAACTAACTCATAATAGTAAAGTGGGGTTGCTCGCTCTGAAATCAAATTAGACATGAATTAGTCCATGTATAATACGGATTCAAAACTCAAAACAAGACATCGTATTATCGATGATATATAAATAATACCTTGACTTACTAAATTGGCGGAAAAGATGCAACATTAATCTCATAGACAATGAAGAATTAAGAAGTGCATTAAGATGTATGGGTGTGTGTGGGACCTGGACACATATGATCAGGACCACTTCCGCTGTGATTAAAATACATGGCCGTTTGGTGAAAATACCAATGAAATGAATGAGCTGTATCCTCATTACATCTCATTGGGGTAAACATATGAATTAGCAAAGATTAGACTTCTAAAATATAAGATATTTTAATAATTAATTACACTTTTTCAATGTATTATTCTACTAATATGTCCTTCTCTTTTATAGATGAAGTATTAAATGAAGAGTATTTTTAAAAATTTATATTTTTATTTTTTAAAAATAAAATTATAAAATATATTTAATAAGTTTTAATGTATGCGTGATTTTATGAAAAAGTGACTCATAAATTGGAACAGGAGTAGTAGTATGTATAATATGCATCAATTTTGATCAACTTGGATTGGAGGGGCTGGAAGGTTAAAGTGCAAAATAGGAACGTTGTACCTTGCTTTGTGGGTGAATAATGAAATACCATACCTAAACCGCACCAATCTTAAACTGAGAGAAATGCTCATTTTTTTGGGCGTTTTGCTTGGCAAAGGGGTCTAATTAATTTCCTTGCCTTAACCCGACCGGCTCCATCAAGAATCGTTTTTGTCCTCTCCTTCGCATCCATTTTGTTTCGTTTCTAAGTTTCTCACACATTTTGCCCAGAAAGAAAGAGTTTCCTTGTTTATCGCTTTTTTTTTTTTCCTTTAACAACAACGAGCAGCTCATTGGGCCCCCTCCAGGACTACCTACTGTCAATCCATTCCATTCGCGATAGGTGCCACCAAAACAAGGATCCAAAAACCCCCATTTCACGTTTCCCTATTCCCCGGGTGTGTGTTTGGATTTACTGATCTATTCCAAAAGAAAAGCCACGTTTTAGAAAAGTGGAACGATAAGAGGAAGGAAGCGAATTATCGTCATCAACAATTAAAATTACTTGAAGGAAGAAGGGAAAAGGGACAATTCATGTGAGGTCTTCTTTACGAATATGTTTGAATACACCCAAGGAATTGAAGATGGGGATGTATAGAAGAACAGGACCTTGACAGGGCTTTGATTAGTTATGAAGCAACAACAATAAAATATGCATAATACGGATTAGAACGAAAGCGTGTGGTGAGTAGGACAGTTGAATGCACCGGGAGGCTCATATCATAATAATATTGCCTTCATAAGGTGGGGGCCACCTTCTTGTAAGACTGGATCCATAGGACACTCCTTGCGCACATCCTTCGTCGTTTCTTTTTCCTTCTTCCTTTCCTCGCTTCCTAGAGTGCAGAACATTCTTCTAGATGATTCATCTTTTGGATAGTAATTATTCCATGAAAAAAAAAAAAAAAAAGTCTTGTATTTTTTGAGAAATGGCCTTTTTAACTGTTGTTTCCCGGTTCTTTTTCAATTTTCAGTAGTCCTTTTGTTTTATGGGTAACGTGTTGTTTTCTTATCCAACAATGTTTGTCAGGCAATTTTTCCCTTGATTAAGAAAACACACCATTTTAATTAGCATGAATTACTATGTTGAAATTTATGGGTTTTGTGTCCAAATAAATTACTCATAATATTATTTCCTTTTCTTCTATCTTGCATTTTCCCCTCCTCGCCCTTAAAAACAGGTGAATAGCATTCCTCCTAATGTAAAGCAAAATGTTTATTTAAATATTTACAAGTTTACAACTACTTTGTCGTAATCCTTCCTCGGTGATAAACACCCCCGAGTAAATTACTCATAATATTATTTCCCTTTTTTATATTTAAAATATTTTCCTACTGTCTACTATAAAAAAATAAATTTAGAATTTTGTATTCGGTAAGAAATTAGTTTTCTTCATATAATAACAGGAGGTAAACCAAAATCTCATATTTCTATAATATATATCAAACACTAAAAAATTAAACGATTTCTCAAACGCATGACTCACTACAATTTAATACAGTTTCTATTAAAAAAGAAAGTCGATATTTAAAACCGTATAAAATAATATTTTATTTTTAGGCCAAGGAAAAAGTTACGTGCACTTTATTTTTGAATGGTCCCTATAATAGTTTTTAACAAGTGGCCATGGTAGTTAAATTAAATTAAATAATTCAATGAATATCAGTGTAATAAAATATTATTAATAGCAGCGTATTATTTATTTCTTTTTGCCCAAGATGAAACAAAGAGAAGGACTAAAAAAGTGATCTTCGCCACCCGCTCCACCCAATCCACGTTCATTTGATTTTTTTCATTACCTCCCCTCCCATCCTCCCCTCCTTACTGTCAGTGTCCTCTTTTCCCATGTCAGGGAGATCGGGAACTGCGACCTGTTGAATTTGGATATTCCTCTCTTCAAATTGAAAGCTCATCTCTTTGAACCTGTCTCCGGTAATAGCACTTTTCCTCTGAAAATCGAAGTCCTGCCTTGTCGCTTCTGTCTTGGAAGATTGTTCACTCCTTTCTGATCAAATCCACTGTCAGCCCAAGCGGTCACGCTTCAATTGCTTGTTCTTTCCTATTGTTGTTCGTACAACACTTTCCAAAATGCACGGGAGCCAGCGATTTTTCTTGGTCTTAAAGCAGATCGAAAAATCGCCGGCGAATTGATGGAATCAACATCGTGGGTGTCACTGTTTTTCCCATTTCATGGAGGTAATTGTTCGGTGTAGTCGCTGCAGACGGTCCAGATTTGATTGTACGCTTCGGTTCGCCGTCGTCGTGTTCGAGGTAAGCTCTTCTACTCGATCAGTTTCTACTCCTATTAAAATCAATTCTTTCAGTTCAATGTTGCTCAAATGTTTAGGGTTTAGGCATTTTAAAATCATTTGCTGAACTATGCTCTGGCTCTGTTTGGTGGCGTTGATTTAGTCCTCTGGAAGAACAATATGATTTTTGACAATTTTTTTTTTCATATGTCAATGAAATATTATTCCCAATTTGTTTAATGGAAGGTTCCGAGAAAAAGTGTCTTACATTTCCCGGAAAGTTAGGGTTTTTTTCTGGGAGCTACGTTGGATTTGGAAGGTGCTGGGTTAGACACTATTGTTCTTTTATTTCGAAGATCCTGTTTTATCTGATCTCCAGCTTCTTAACTATCGCTTGGTACTTTACAGATTTACATGAAACTTTTCACTAGCCTCTCTGGCATCTGACTTAGTGTATCATATCTATTACTTGTTTCTCTTTTGGTTTAACGAGCTTCGTTGCATACCTTCTCAGTAAGTTTGGGGGAGCTTTTGGTTCTGAAGTTTCCCTTTTGAAGTTCCTATCTTTATTGGTGTTAGATCCACGATTTACTGCAAGCTAGAAATAATTTTTTTTTATCTTCCAATTTCATTAAATACATTGCGGTTAAGGACTTAGATTGCTTGATGGGCTCATCTTGGTTAACATACATTAGTGTTCTTCCTCTTACTGCTTTAGATTCTATGGATACTGGCATGGTCGGAGGCCACAAATGCGATACCTGAAGAACACCAACTTCTTGGGGGAGGCCTGGGAAGGAGAAGTGAGAACATTGCTTCGCACTCTTGCATCCATGATCAGATACTTGAACAGAGAAGGAGGCCTGGTCGCAAGGTCTATTCCATTACCCCTCAGGTTTATGATCCTGGTCTTCCAAAAACCCTTCAGCATAAAGGCAGGGGATTACTTGGAGTGTCAACATCATCAGGGCCTCAAAATGATGCAAAACAACCTATTAGAATATATCTAAATTATGATGCTGTAGGCCATTCTCCAGAGAGAGATTGTCGGAAAGTTGGTGATATCGTCAAAGTGAGTATTTGATATGAAGTTAAAAACAAAAAAAATCTTCTTCTTTGCATATTACCGTGGTTCAGTGGTGGTATTCTGCTTGTCATTTATTTTATTATATTTTGTCTTTGTTTCTATGTTTACAGCTTGGAGAGCCTTCAATGTCATCCCCTCCTGGTTTCCCTACTTGTAATTCTCATGGGGACCCTCCAGTTCTGGGGGATTGTTGGTACAACTGCACTGCAGAAGATATCTCAGAAGAGGACAAAAAACGTCGCCTTCACAAGGTTAAATACTTTTTACAATTATTTTTGCTTTGATTGCATGGTTGGTAATCTTAAGAAAACATCACATGGTGTTTTTTTTGCTTGTTATAGTTAATTATAATTTATAAGTCTGTTGGGTACAACACTGGTTTCATCTTTTTACACCTGTTTGTAATTGATTGCAGGCATTGGGTCAGACAGCCAATTGGTTTAGGAGAGCATTGGCTGTTGAGCCTGTTAAGGGAAACTTGCGATTAAGTGGATATTCTGCTTGTGGACAAGATGGAGGTGTGCAACTTCCTCGCGAATATGTTGAGGGTATAACTCAATTGTTTCAAGCCATTTGTGAATGTAGTGGTTTTTTTATAATAATTCCTGTCACATTTGTACTTGTGAATTTGCAAAGTGCAAGGAATGATTTCTCTTTTCCCTGTCCTCAGAGGGTGTATCTGATGCTGACTTGGTTCTTTTGGTGACTACAAGACCTACAACTGGGAATACACTTGCTTGGGCAGTGGCATGTGAAAGGGATCAATGGGGCCGTGCCATAGCTGGTAGCTTGTCATTAGGAAGATATGCTTGTTTGAACGATCATCTTTATCTTTCATTTGAGAGGCTTCAGAACTTATAATTTATTAATGTTTGCAGGACATGTAAATGTTGCTCCTCGCCATTTGACAGCTGAGGCGGAGACTTTGCTGTCAGCTACTCTGATCCATGAGGTTGGTTTGATTCTTGAATGTAATTGAAATTTGGGCAACATGGGAGACATTTAGTAGCGGTGTTCATCATATTTAATCTTTTCCAGGTTATGCATGTTCTTGGTTTTGACCCACATGCCTTTTCTCATTTTAGAGATGAAAGGAAAAAACGTCGTGATCAGGTAAATACTGCCTTGATGCTGTAAAATATTGTATATTATATTTTTGAACTGTTAGTCCTCTGGCATAATTTTCTGTGTTGAGTTTTATTGCTGGTAATAACTTTGTGCTAGCTAAGCAAAATGTGTTGTAAAGCAAGATTATCACATATACTGATTGTGCGATAAAACTTATTTGATTTGTCTCTGAAATTAGTTCTGGAGTCATAATTAATAATGATTAGAAAATCTACCTTCCATTTAATCCAGTGGCTTGTTTTGAAACAGTATCTGTTTTAAATTTATGGCAGTTGCCTGTATTGTTTCTTCAATTGATATCTACATTGCATCATTATTGTATTTTGGCATTTGATTCAGCACATTTTAGATGCTCATCTTTATTTGGTTACTTTCCAGGTTACTGAACAAGTCATGGATGAAAGACTTGGGAGGATGGTAACTCGTGTGGTGCTTCCACGAGTTTTAATGCATTCGCGACATCACTATGGGGTATTTGCTTGGGAACCCATTGCCTTTTTTATAATATTTCAAGTTTCGCTCTGTCATTTATGTGTGCTTTACAGTTTCAACAAATGATTAATGATAGATTTGATGGCAGGCATTCTCAGAAAATTTTACTGGTTTAGAGCTGGAAGATGGGGGAGGACGTGGTACATCAGGTTTTTCTCTTTTCATTTATTCTATAAGCATTTTTGTTAATAACATGCACGCCTGTCTCTTCTTCCATCCCCCTCCACCGTCCTTAAGAAATTCAAACATGGTTGTCTATAGTTTCTAATTATTGAAACTCATTAAAAGTTCAACTGTTATTTATGTGTTGGTATAGTGTCATAATCTCTTGCCTCAATTTTCCTGTTAAAGATCATAAGGGATAAAGTAGTGATGGGCCCATGTTTATAGAAAGTGTTAGGAATCTTAACTCTTGTGCTATAGTGCTATGTTATTGCTGTGTGCTCACGTGGGGTTTAATGGTTGGAAAGTTATGTATTACTTGCCAAATAGAATAGGAAGTTGATTGCTCCCTTTCTTGGTAAGATTTATCTCATTTTACTGGCCTAACCTCATTCATGCCCCCTGAGAATCTTGCAAGTGAATGGCCTGAAATAGTAAGCAACTATAATATTTTAGACACCTTGTTTGACATCCTTGAGATTTGTTTATGCTACCCACCAATGAAGTAATGGTTAATGTAAATTAAGTTATTGACTTACAGGCTCTCACTGGGAAAAAAGGCTTTTGATGAATGAGATTATGACTGGTTCTGTGGATACAAGATCTGTAGTTTCAAAAATGACACTTGCTCTCTTGGAAGACAGTGGATGGTACAAAGCCAATTATAGCGTGGCAGATAATCTTGATTGGGGTCGCAACCAGGGTACTGAGTTTGTTACCTCACCTTGCAATCTCTGGAAGGGGGCCTATCATTGCAACACAACACAGTTGTCTGGTTGTACATATAATAGGGAGGCAGAAGGATACTGCCCAATTGTAACCTATAGTGGAGAACTCCCTCAATGGGCTCAATATTTCCCGCAAGCTAATAAAGGTGTGTTCTATGTTTACCTCATGATAAGTTGATTCCTAATATTTGAAATCTAATATCTCGGGGCAGTTTCTTAAGTGTTGATGCTAGCTATCACTCATTGTACCTTGTAGACTTGCATTCAATTGATATGTAACTGCAAGTTTTAATGTCCTACTGAATAAAAATTTCTTGGCTTTGGCCAAATTGCTATCTGTAACTTCTTTAAACACAAGTCATTCATGGCTTTCATGCTTGTTATAAATTATTAAACAATATAATCTCTTGGCCATAGTAGTGTTTTTGTTGATTTATTTCTCATTTTTTGTAGGTGGACAATCCTCATTGGCTGATTACTGCACTTATTTTGTTGCATACTCCGATGGATCATGCACGGACACCAGTAGTGCAAGGGCACCTGATAGAATGCTTGGTGAAGTCCGAGGGGTTAACTCTAGGTCAGATTTGTTGCTACAAAATTTTCACTCTAGCATTGATTTGCAAGGTTTTTGTGGGCTGCTTAAAGTTAGAGGGTCTATTTTTGCATTCTTCTAATGCAGGTGTATGGCCTCGTCATTAGTACGAACAGGATTTGTACGAGGTTCTATGACCCAGGGAAATGGTTGTTATCAGCACAGGTGTACCAATAATTCTTTAGAGGTATGCACTGTGGTCTATGGTGTTAAGCTGTCAATAAGTGCTCCCGTCTGTCTGATGCTTTATTTGGTCATATTTCTATCTGGAGTTTGGCTGCAGTCTGAATCTATATGTTCTTAATCACCAGGCAGCTTCTTATATCGTTCTATTGGGTCTTCCAGCAGAGAAAGATAACAAATCACGTAGTACAGAATAATTTTGTTAGTTGTTGGTGTATATTCTTTTAATATGCTGTTTTCTAGTAAGGCAAGGATTGCAGGCCTGCAAATCCTTGGTCAATGATAGTATTTATTTATTTTTTGGATAAAACTAGGAAACTTCATTCACAAGAATGTAAATGGGTACAAACTAAGAAGTAGCAATCTACAAAGAGAAAAAACACAAAAGAACTCCTCAAGGAAGCATAACCAAACCTAGTGAGCAGGTTCATAATATTTATTTCATTCTCTAGTTGAGCAGCCACTTTCCCATAGGACAAATGCTTAAACCAATTTGAGTTGGCCATGACTACCATTTTTTTCTGTAACAGAATGATGGCTGTGCCTCCTCCTTTTTTGATGAAATGATCATTGATCATAGTTCAATGTTACTTACAGGTTGCTGTGGATGGTATTTGGAAATTGTGTCCTCAAGCTGGTGGACCCATTCAGTTCCCTGGATTTAATGGTAACAAGAAACTAATTTTGTTGATGTATTTGTTTACGCATTGATGCCTGTTGATTAATGAGTTGACAACCAATCCTATTATTAAATAGGTGAATTGATCTGCCCTGCATATCATGAGCTCTGTACCACAAATCCTGTCGAGGTGCCTGGGCAATGTCCTAGTTCTTGTAATTTCAATGGAGATTGTATTGATGGAAAGTGCCGCTGCTTTCTGGGATTTCATGGTCATGATTGCAGTAGGCGTGAGTTATCATTTCCATTTTCCCTTCATTATTTACATGTTCAACTTCTATGCTATGTTACATTCAAAAAAAAAAAAAAAATTCTATGCTATGTTCTTTGACAGAAGATTTTAGTTTTGGCCACTCTTGATTTGTTGTCATTAATTGTTTTCCAGGCTTCTGCCCCAGGAATTGCAATGGCAATGGCAAGTGCCTCTCCAATGGAATTTGTGAATGTAAAGATGGCTATACTGGCGTTGACTGTTCCACTGGTATGTGTTCAGGTTATTAAGCCTTTTGATCTCCATCCTGTGTAACCAGTATCAACTAATTTTCACCCAAATTACTCTTGTAAGAGATATTCAGTTAGGCGTTGTAATCATTTTTCTTTTTGCCGTGTTATTTTTGTGCTTATTGGGGGGTGTGGACAAGATTAGGAATTTGCTACGAAGTTATGGTATGGAGGATTTGTTTGGACTTTGAAGTGTTTGAACATGTATACTGGTCAGAAAGTAGTTTCCTATTATATACTTCAGCTTTTGTAGTTTCTGTTATTCTGCTGAATTATTTTGGTTCATAAGGACATATAAATGAAGGATTTAGATTGATTTCGTCTTGCTTAATAATTATTGTCAGTAGGAAATACATTTACTTAGTCTTTCTTGGAACAGTGAGATTATTGACCTGTCCCTTGCATGAAATGCAGCTGTTTGTGATGAGCAATGCAGCCTCCATGGTGGGGTTTGTGATAATGGAGTTTGTGAATTCCGTTGCTCTGACTATGCGGGATACACATGCCAGAACAGCTCCATGCTCCTCTCCAGTCTGTCAGTTTGTAAAAATGTGCTGGGAAAGGACGTGTTTGGACAGCATTGTGCACCCAGTGAACCAAGCATCCTGCAGCAGTTAGAAGAAGTAGTTGTCATGCCCAACTACCATCGACTATTTCCTGGTGGTGCTAGGAAATTATTCAACATATTTGGCAGCACTTACTGTGACGAGGCTGCTAAACAACTAGCCTGCTGGGTAAGTTCTCTCTTCAAATTCTTACTTGTCATCTGACTATGGGCTTATTTATTTGAAAAATAAGTGATTTTTATATTGTCTAAAAAATGATTTATTGTTTGGAGACTATGAAAAGTTGAAAGTTATTTTGTGTTTGGCTACAATTATATAAAGTACTTTTTACTTGAAAGTGCATCTTAAATAATTATAAGTTATTTCTCAAAATAATCAGATCTTTTTTATGTAGTACTAGTATTTTTTAAAAGCTTAAACAAACATTCTAAAATTTCTCAACCTACCATTCTCTAAACTATTGAATAAGCTGGATCTGACACATCTGAGAGGTATAAAAGAATCATGGTTTCAACTTGCGAGATCATTCTAGCTCTTCAGTACACGGATACTGTTAAACGATGCATCTCTTGACAATGCTAGAAACGTGAAGCTCCTATTTCATATGAAGTATGATAATTCCTAACATATATTTGTGCGAATAACTTGGTACTTGATCTTCAGATCTCAATCCAAAAGTGCGATAAGGATGGTGACAACCGGCTCAGGGTATGTTATTCAGCGTGCCAGTCATATAATCTAGCGTGTGGAGCTTCACTTGATTGCTCCGACCAAACCTTATTTAGCAGTGAAGGGGAAGGTAAGGGCCAGTGTACAGGCTCCGGTGAGATGAAAATGTCTTGGATTAATCGACTGCGAAGTACGTTTTCTTTGAGAAACAGTTCCTTGAAAGGAATTGCTGTAAAATATAGGCAGCTTTAACATCACTTCATATTTCTCTCTTGGGGGTTTTGGCTTGTAATTTTTCCAGGGCTATTGTTGTAGGGAAAAGGTGGCACGTGACTCCTTAGATTTAGTGGCTGCTTCCTCGTCCAAAATTGTTTAGGAAAAACTGGACGAGGAGGATACAGTCCGGGCTTTCGAAGAGGAGAGCCTTTTGTAGAGAAAATTGGAAATGCGTGGAAAGAGAAAGTAGCAGAGAGGAACAAAGAAATATATATATATATTGAGCTGGTTGTCAAAAATTAGGCCGAAGGCCTCTAAAAAAAGTCTGATGCTTCTTGTATATATTATTTGATCCATGTCTCTTGGTTCCATATCCCTTTCTAGTTTGTGTCGTGGCGGGTCGATAGATTTGATGGATCTTTCTCTGTCGATTCATTCCAGATTCCCCGCAACTGCAACGTCCCATGTTAAACGGTACGTTTCAAAAAATAATTATCATGCATTGCGTAACGCAGTAACGTTACAGACCACCAGGATTATCAGAAAGTTATTTCTCAACATGAGCCATTTTGCATTGCGCGCGCTTGTTAGATTGACAGATTCTTTTTCAGGTTTAGTTATACAATATTGTTGGAATCTTTGAGCAAAAGAAAAGTAGTAATCAGGAACCTATCTTGGCCATGCCTGCCCTTGAATAATGTGTTATATTATTTTCCCACGGTGGTGCGTACTCCTTCAATATTTTTCCAAGTCACTTTTAACTAATTTTTAAGTTAGTTAGAATAATAAAATTATTTTAAAAATAAATTAATTTTTAATTTTGCACCTAAATTTAAAAAAGAATTATTTGAAATGTGGAAAGATTTTCTTTTTCAAAATTGAAGTAGGATATTTTTTTGAAGAATTTGTTAGAGGATATTTTTAAAATTGTATATCAAAAAGTACAAAAAGAAGACAATAATTTATACAAAGAATAAAAAAAAAACTTTTAAAATGTGGCTAATAAAGTTAAAAAAGAGCAGAGTGTTTTTTTATTATTTATTTTTGGGTTTTACACCTGAAATAGAAGGAAGCAGAGTTTGGAATTCGGATCATAAGAAAAGGGGCGAAATGATCAGTGGGTTACGCAAGAGACGTTTTAGGGTCCATGCTTGAACAAGTAATGGTGACAATATGTCGGCCTATGTGAGTATGAAAGCGAAAGGGTATATGGCGGGGACAAGAGGAGAAGCTTCGCGCGGCTGTTGTTCCCCTGCGATTAAGATGATAATATCTCGTCCGTTCAAAATTTTCACCAAACTAAATCGGTTATCTTTCCAAAAATATATTATTATTTTTTTACATGAAAGAAGAGATTTTTTGCCAAAAAAGACAACTCAACTCTTCAATTAAAATCAAGACATTGTGTTGATGATAACAATCCTCTCACATTATTCGAACCGCAACATTGAAACGGAAGAAGAGTAAAGAAGATAATGAGATATTTTAAAATACCTCTTTAACGGGAAAAAATCAAGACATGCGTTATATGAATTTTGTTTGACTTTAATTTAATAAAGTTAAATCATACTTTTAATTCTCTAACTTTATATAAGATTTCAATTTGATCCTTAATTTTGTGAAATATTTTTTTAATTATTTAACTCTAATATTGTTAGTTTCAAATGATTTTTTGTGTGTCAATCATTATTATTTTAAAAAAATTAAACATAATATGTCAATATTTAAAAATATTTTTTTAATATTTAAAAGTTTAATGTAAAAATTTGTTGGGATAAACTAACAATATTAGGATTAAAGGACTAAAAAGATAATTTAGAAAGCTAAAGGATTAAAATGAAATGTTATATAAAATTAAAGGACTAAATATATACTTTAGCTATTTAATAAAATATACTTACATCAATTTATATGTTCACTAAAATTCTCTTACATATATTATCAACGTTATATAATGTAATAAAAATTAATTTCATATTTACCTTTATATAATATTCATTTCTTGCAATATTAAATAAATTAGGGTTAAATGATAATATGGATCCTAAGCTTTAGGGTCAAGGACGATTTGAACTCTGAACTTGTATTTGAAATATTTTAAATTCTAAACAATTAAATTTGAGATAAATTTAACCCCACAAGTTAATTTTAAGAAAACATTCATTAGTTAGTGTGGGCCGAAAATTCTCTCCTCTTTTCTACTTCTCTCCTCCCTCCCTCTCTATGTCTATCTCTTCATCGAGTGGTTCCTTTAATTTTTGCTCAAATCTTATCTTTTCCACCATCTCTGGCAAGCTGCTCCCTCCAACTATGCTTCTACTTTGTTTAACACATAGTTTGCCTCATCAACTACTTCCATTTTGTTCAACACATACTTTGTCTCCCCACCTACAACTATAACTTGTGCCCTTCACTTAATTCATCATCAAAAACTCTCATTGTCCCAATTAGAAGAAGGTTCATGTTAGTCACTAGAAAACCAGCTCCATCATCCCTAGAAGCTTATGTTACTCTCTCTCTCTCTCATTATGTCTCACTCTTTGCCTTCTGCCCCCCCTTTCTCCTCCTCGTACGCATAAAGAAGAAGCATGGTAACTCCTATACATAGAAAAGAAGGATTGTGGAGCATGGGATGCATGAGTATGTCATAACTTAGCATCTCGGCTTAGGATTATGTGCCAGGCTAGTACTGGTCTATCCAGCAAAAAAGAAACAGGTGTCGCTTATTGATTGGGCCAAGCATTTCTACCAAATCAAATTGCTAGCCCAGATTGTGGATCCAGTTTTGACTTCGCTAGAGTGTTTAAGGAAGTTCGGTGAGATAGGTACTAGTTGTCTATTGGATGATGGACCTAGCAGCAGTGCATGAAAGATATCATTTAGGGGTTGTAGTTTGCACCTATAACAAAATGCAGAACAATGAACAAACAAAAGTGGAAAACATTATAAAAAAATTGACTTGCAGCGATGATTATATTAAAGTTGTTAAAAGTTTTTAACAAAGTTGCTGCAAAAGCTTCTATGACTTATTTGCCATTGAATGTGGTCAATTAGTAGTGACCAAAGTTGCTGTTAAAGGTTAAAAATGCTGCCATTGAAAATGTGGCACCATTGAATATCTAAAATTAGTGATAACATTTATCACCATTAAAGACTACAATTTATGGCGACACTATGTTGCCACCAATTATGTTCCCATTTATGACAACATAACATTGTCATTGAGTAAACCTTTCAACTTATTCAACGGCAATGACAATGCTATTGTAGAAAGTATTATTTTGAGGATAGCCACGAGTTGAGGACATTTGATTGATAGTAGCAATGGAATGAATATAAGGGCATTTTCAAAATTTAACAAGGGTTATAGTGTAACATCCCTAAATTTAATCCCTGAATTAACTAAAATTAATTATGATAATTGAGTAATTAACATGATGTACGGCCAAGGAGATCTAATGATTGATTTTGGTTGTGTTTCAACCCTAATTATGGGTTTGAATTGAGAATAGGCCACCCGAGTAATAAAAGGAAAGGAAAACAAGGATGACATATCATTGTGCCACACATTGCAGCGTGTAATAAATTTGTTATAATACATGGACACCATTGAAATGAGAGGAAACTTCTCTGTGCCATATGCCGTGACTTATAGCCAATTTTTGTAGAATATCAATCACAAATTAAGACAAAAATTAGAGAGAAAGAAGGAGAAACTGATAACAAGTAACTTGAGCTCTGATAGGGTTCATTCTTGGATGACATTAGGAGTGTTTTAAGGCTAGAAACACTTAAGTAAGTGCCCTAAACTCTATTTCTTCCTATCTCTTCCACATTTATGAAGTTTTTAGTTAGGGTTTAATAGTAAGAGATAATTTTCAGTTTATATAGGTTATGGGTCCAAATTCATTGATTCAAATGGAATTAATATGAGTAAATTTGATTATCTAAACCTAGAATAGTTTTGGGATTTTTGATTGTTAGACCCTATTAGTGTGCATAATTAGCATTAATGTGGGTTGTTGGGAGAGTTGTAAGCCATTAATAAGAGTTTAATGGAACCTTAATGTTATTGGAAACTAAAAAGACTTAATAAACCCATTGGGTAGGCCCGAATATAAATAATATAGGATTGAAAAATCTAGAAGTGGAAGATAAGAGTTGAAAGGTATGGGTTTGACATTGTTGATAAAGTTTAACTTGGTTAATTATGGATTGAGCTTTTGAAATACTATTGTGGCTTGGGAAATCAAGTTTGAAAGCTAGAATATTAAAGGGCAAACCTTTGACCTCTCAAAGGTTTGAGGTAACTAAGAAAACCTTACTCAGAGTAGTTATATCTTAATTGTACTGTAGCGTGAAATAAATGGTTGAAATGTAAATTGTGTTTTTATGAATGTTTGTAACATGCCATGAAATTGTGTGATTATGAAATTGCTTTGATTTGAAAAAGATGCATAATAAATGCGAAATGAATTTTTAGTTCTATGGTGATGGTTAATTGAGTGGTTGATATTGATTAATGATGATAATGATGAATGTGCTATGATTAAGAATAGGAATATATGTGTTAATGTAAAATAAGATTTAATGTGCACTTAGGTAGCGCACGATTGTGAGCCCAATGTGTTGTTTTCAATAATGACTAAATGAAATTGTGAAAATAAGTTAGCATCATACATGCAATGATCAAATTAGTAGGTAGGAGTTTGCCTAGGGATTAGGAGTATAAAAAATCCATATAGTATTTTAGCTGCCCTCTGGTGCACAGGGTATAGCTTTGTCTATAGTTTATCGAGGGACTATCCCATAGCTTGTTGAGAGATTAAAACCTAGCTATCTTCACCAGTTTATCGAGGAGATTAGCTTAGGGCATATTATACGCTAGATATTCAAGAGTGGGAGAAATCATGGTCCGAGAGTGAGCCATGTAATCTTTGACTAGGTCACACCTCACGATTCATGAACTTAAGTAGTTCAGTCACACGAATAGAGCCCTATTTAGTGTTATAGCCGACGATTCAATAAGAGAGAATAAGGAGGGTATAAGGATGGTCCATTATTGCCTATGTAAATTTATGAGGTGTGTCACATGATTAAGTTATGGCAAGTCATGTTGACAACGGGTCATGGTCACATGTTTAAGTGTTTTATGGCTATATACCATATGTTTAAAATGTAAATGAATTGATTGAGATAGAATATGTTATGATATATGTGGACTAAGTATGGTGGCATGTTTTAAAAAGTTTATTTTGACACTCTTGTGCTTTATTTTAATTGATATATAACTACATAAGGTAGGTTTTACCTTAGTTATTGAATAGTTAGACTCACCCCTTTTATTTAACACTTTACAGGCTCTAGCTTTGTGTTGAAAGGATAAAACTCCTGAGGTTTAGGAATATGTGCATTCCTTTTTATATGCCTTTAGTATTCATTTATTTTATATAATAGAATATTATTACCAATTCTAAGATGAATTTTATTTACATTTATACTAATAGTTGTTTAAAATATTTAGATCATATTTTAAGCCTTAAATGGTTGTGTATGATGAGTTATATATGTTAATAAGGCTGAAATACTAGTATAAACGTAGTAAAGTTGTTTTGAGCATGATACAAATAATTTTAAATGCAATGTAATGAATTTACCTCCCTTTCTATTTTTGTATTAAAGGAGTTGAGGAGTGATTTTGTACTACACGTGTATTTGAATGCATGTGGTGTGTTGTACTTATAGTTTTAGGCCTAATGGATATGAGTTGGGTGTTAAAAATGGCTATTAGCACTTGTTTTGGGTTTTGGACATCTCTTTATGTGTGAAAGTTGTGAAAAGTATAAAAAGGTATTCGGGTGTCTAATTTTCTGGTGTGACTTGTTTTAAAAGTGAAACTCATGCCATTAGCTAATTTATAAAAAGAGTTTTTCATAGATACTTAGATCATGTCACTCAAATGTCAGACGAAGAATTGGTTTCGGTGTCGCGGTGCGTGGCACAGAGAACAACATGCTGCAGTGCGGTGTGCACAAGCTGCAGCGCATTGCTTTATTTTTCAGCAAACTTGATATGTTTTAATTATTTTTAATTTCTTTCACTTCTCAGAAGTATCTCATGCTTTCATAATTTGATTTTGCTCTGATTAAAGAGTTAATGAATGGATTAAACTCATTTTAACTTGTGAAAACTTGGGATTCTTTTGTTTTGAAAATTATATTTTAAAAATCAGAGTGTTTCAACTTGGTAACTAGAGAGTTAATCTCTTGACTATTGTGGATTTGAGTTGTAAATGGTGATTAGTAGAGTAGATATTTCACATAGTAGGGTGAACACGCTGACAAGTCAACGAACAATGAAGGTCATAATTATGGGATGTGAAGGAAATAGATTCATTGATGACAAGTGGAGAGATTTGAACTCATTGATATTTTTGTGAAAAAATTAATCTTTTAATCCTTCAATTTTAATTCACTTATAACTTAGTTTTTCAATTATTAGTCGCTGTGACTCAATCTCTTAATCCTTCAACTTTTAACTCACTTATAACTCGGTCCTTATTTTTTAAATTTTTTTTAAAAGTTATCCTTATCAAATAAGAGGGATAAAAGAAATTCTCATGTATTACTCTAAAATACCTTCATCTTGCTCTTTGATGTGGGATTTAAACTAACATAAGAAAACTAACAAAAGTTCAAGGATTGAATTATAAGTGAGTCAAAAGTTGAGGGATTAAGTCATAAGGCAGTCATAGTTAAGGGACTAAATTGTAGTGAGTGATAATTAAGAGACTGAATTATAAGTAAGTTAAAAGTTAAAGGATTAAAAGATTAATTTTTTTTATTTGTACTTTCATAACATGCGTCTATCACTTGAAATTAAGTTTAACTCCAAGTGATTATATGATGAGATTTAAACTCATTTAGATCAGCTTCATACCTAGAGCATGCTTCAACGTCATCTTCTGCTTGCGCACTCTTTCCATAGCAAGAGATGAGAGAGAATAGATTTAAGAAGAGAGAGAAAATTCTTGGGCCTGCACAATTAATGTAATTTATTTGAAATTAATAAAAGGAGTCAAATTGTGATAAATTTAATTGTTCAAGCTTAAGATGTACTAAATACAAATTCAAGATTTAAATTGTTCCTAGCCTTATAATTTAAAATTTAAATTACTATTTAACTCAATATAAATTAATTTTCATTCTTGACATGAAATGTGAAGTGTTAAAACTTGGAACAAAGCATTTTAATTTTTTTTTGGAAAAGTATATTTTTAGAAAGTTACCTTTTCAATTTCAAGGGAAATTAGCACACAATATATTCATATAAAAAGGTAGTAACTTTGTAAACATTGGTTTGAAAAAAAATGGATGCATTTTAGCTTGGATGGTTTATAATACCTTGTTGTATAACATTGATTAAGTTGATTTGTATTCTCCAAGATAAAATGTCAAGGTCAACAATCTCACTACTTCTCAACAAGAGATGGAGCAAAGAAGTGTTTGGTCATACAAAGTTTTAGAAAAAAAAGCTCCTTAAAAGATCAGAAGGTATAAATTGAGCTCTTGCTAATGGTGGACATAAAGATCACTTGATAAAGCTTTAAAAGGATTTATGGGTTGAATTGGAATAGGTTTTACTACAAGATATTATCCTTTAGGCTCAAAAGGCAAGGAGTAATTGGGCTCTCTTTGGGACCAAAACTCTCGATATTTTCACTCGATAGCAAATAGTAGAAGAAAGTCTAATAAAGTGGGGGCTTTTGCAATGATGGAGGCCAATGGGTTTATGGCGACTATCAACTTAAAAGAGATGACTTCTAATTTCTTTACCTCTTTCTTCTCAGATGATAAGCCTACTAGACTGAACTTAGAGAGCATATGTACTTACCCTCACTTAGATGATGTTATTCTAAGTAATTTTGCTTGATGGTTCTGAGATTTATGAAGCCATTAAATCTATGGGAGCTATGAAAGCTCTGGGGTCGAATGGTTTTGGTGCCATTTTTTGCCAAAGCCAATGAAGTATGGTTAGTTCTTCAGTATGTAGCTTTATAAAAAATTTATTTCTTCAACCAAAAGCTATTAGAGATGTAAATAGTACATTGCTCGTTTTTATTCCTAAAAAAATTTGCCTAAGACAATTCATGATCTTTGCCTTATAAGTCTTTGTAATATGATATATAAAGTTCTTACAAAGATTATTACTAGATGCATGAGATTGTTGCTTCTGAATATTATTTCTCCTTACCAATGCAGTTTTGTTCCTAGTAGACATAGTTCAAATAATATCATTGTGGCTCAAGAAGTAATCCATCTATGAGATCCATAGGGGGAAAAGAGGTTTTATGGCCATCAAAATTGATCTTGAGAAGGCATATGATCGATTAAATTAAAAGTTTCTCACCAAGTGTCTTAAGGATCTTTATTTTCCACCATACAGGATTAGTCTGATTCAGAATTGTGTTTTATCCTCTTTTATACAGCTATTATAGAATAGCATGAAGAGTGGCTCTTTTATTCTTTCTCGAGGAGTTCGTCAAAGGGATCCTATTTCTCCTTACCTATTTGTCATCTACATAGAACGGCTTGGCCATCTCATAACTTAATTGGTGGAGGAGTTGAAATGGACACCTATTAAATTTGGTAAGATTGGCCTACCCATCTCTCATTTGTTTTTTGGCTGATGATATATTATTGTTCACAAAGGCTTTTATAATTCAAGCCACTGTGATAAAAAGTTATCTTGATACTTTTTGTGATTATTTTGTTATGAAAGTGAATGCCACTAAACCAAAATATTTTTCTCTAATAATATTCCTAGTGGTCGTAAAGTAGAGCTTATTCTTCATTAGATTTCTCTAGACCTAAAGATCTAGGTAAGTACTTGGGTGTCCTTTTGCATACTCAGCTGGTTAGTAAAGATACTTTCTTTGAAATTATTGATAAAGTTAATAAGCAACTCTCTAATTAGAAGGCCTTTGTTCTCTTTATGACAGGTAGAGTGACCCTCGCTTCTTCGATTACTTCTACTATCGTAGGTTACACAATACAAACTTCTCTAATACCTACTAGTACTTGTGAGACTCTTAACAAGTGTAATAGAGACTTTATTTGGGGCTTAACGGAAGACACTTGGAAGACTCATTTGATCTTGTGGGATCAAGTTTGTGTTAGTAACATGCTGGACTGGGTCTCTAACACACTCATACCCAAAATCAAGCTTTCTTGATGAAACTAGGGTGGATCTTGGTTAAGAAACCTAATGAACTATGGGTTAGAGTCATTCATGCAAAGTATAAATGTGGATCTAACTTGCTTCCTAACATTCAAAAGAAATGGCATAGTTCTAATAACTAGGCTGGGATTAAAAGTACATGGGATAATGTAAAGGAAGGACTAGAGAGAATGAATAATGGTATTGATCTCTAATGGAAGTGGGAGAATCATGGCAACTTCTCTCTTCGTTCAGCTTATAATGCACTATGTTCTTCACCTCATTCCAATGATTTTAGTTAGAGAAAGTCTGAAGATAAAAACTCCTCAGAGATGTAGGACCTTCTTATGGCTCTGTGTTCACAATTTTCTATTAACAAATGAAGTTAGATACCGTAGGAAAATGATGAAAGATAAAAGTTGCTCTTGGTGAAATGATGAACAAGAGGATCTTATACATGTATTACGTGACTGTCCTATGACTTATAAACTTTGGTATGATTTAATTAGCCCTTTTTAAGATGCCATTTATTCTTCTCTCTTGAGCTTAAATCTTGGCTTGAATGGAATTTAGTTCATTCGGCTTCTATTCTTTTGATGACTGGAGTATGATATTCACTATTATTTATTGGCTTATTTGTAGATGACGTAACTCTCGAATTTTTGAGAATAAGATGGAGCACAATGAATCTATTCATGCTAAGCTCTTGTCATCTTTCAAAGCATGTCTAATCTAAGTATAGCTTATCGGCAAGTGAATTTGTATGGTCAACCTCTAAGTAGTAGTGTGATCAATTGGACGCCTCCTCCTAAAGATTGGGTAGTGATAAACATGGATGGATCTTTTGACCCGATTTCTCAACATGGTGGATGTGGTGGGGTTTTTAAAAATAAGAAAGGAAAGTTTATTTTTGGGTTTACTCTTGCTCAAGTAGGTATGGATTGTTTAATGTTGAATTATGGGTGATTCTTATAGGCATCAAACTCGCCTGCGATCTGGAGTATAAAAAGTTTTATTTGCAACTGACTCAATGGATGTAGTTAACTTAATTAAGGGTGGGGATATTGCTCTTCACAAGGAAAGGACCTGATTGCAGAGATTCGTTCTTCTCTTCTTCAAGAATGGCAAGTCTTAATCGCTCACGTCCGCCGTTTTGCTAATAAGGTTGCAGATTTTTTGGCTCGTGAAGCTCTACACCAATTACCAGGTTTTCATATTTTAAGTGATCCTTGTAGTATTAGTAATTTTTTTTTCAAGACTCTGTAAGCTTCAGCAACTAGTTTGCTTCCTTATATATATATATATATATATATAAAGAATACGGAAATTGTCCCTGCCTTTGTTAACTTCCCTATATCAGTTCTCACCATATATAAAGATTCATCGATCACATTAGACAAAAATTGCAATTAAAACGAATAATCTTTCAAGAATAATAATAAGAAAAAAGACATAAATTTGCGCAGAATCCCAACGCCCCCATCAAGTAACCCATATATATATATATGGCATGACCCCAGATCATAAATATAATTAATCATCACCCTCCTATACGGCTATACCTAACGTTCTTTCCTTATGTAATACAATTGTTGAATTGCATCATTAATATGATCATTCAATAACAGAATGCAATGCTCACTAGCAAGACGGTTACTGCGAGGGGCAAAATGTGATGAGGTAATTGGAGCCGGAACACGTGCAAGTACTGGAAGCGTCGTCGTATGCGTAACTGTAAGCGGTTGGGCACGCGCGTTTGAACATCTCCGAGTACTGCGTCGGTCCACATGTCGCCGGCGTGGAGTGATCACCGGTGCAGCAGAACTCCGGGGTGTTAAAGGCCGCGCATGCGCTCTTGCACGCCACCACGGAAGGCCCATTCCTGACCTGTAACTCACTGGGGCAGTTGGCATTTAAATCTGCAACACACCCCGCGTACTGGCAGTCACCGGTTCCCCCGGTTGCCTTCACACCCATCCCCACATTGTAACCATCGACCAGGCTCACGTCGTAGAAATCCTTAGGATTACCAGGCGTTCCGAGGGTGAACTCAGCGAGCGTAGCGGGAGGAGCGCCGCCAGAGGAGCATCGGAGTGCGCCGCAGTCGCCGGTGGAGCAGTGACCGTTGCCGGAGGACTCAAAGTTGCAGGAGGTTCTGGCCCAGAAGCGTCCGGACCAGCCAGAAGGGGCGGCGAGTTGACGAGAGGATCCCGGTGCCAAGGTGAATCCACCGTCGCCCAGAGTAGCAGCTCCATTCCCCGAAAGTGTAGCAGGCCATACTGTATAGCTGCAACGATTTTCAGGGTGAATACCGTGGTTGAACCTGTATTGAAACCTGCAAATCCATCCACAAGAACACAAAATTCAATTATTGTAAAAGGCAGGGAATGGCGTGTATATTTTGTCTATTAATTTACCATAACGATTCATGATATTCTCTGTATACGCGTGGATCAGAGAATCGCATCGCAATTAATGTTTAAATATTATGTATGATGTGTGTGGGCTAACAATATAATATGTGAGATGTGACCCAAGTATACCTCATATAAGCCGAGGGTTTGACGATGGGTTTAAGAGAAGGAGGGAATTACCTGAGACAAGAAGGGAAACAGAAAGAGATAGGAAGGAAGAGCCATTGGGACTAGCGAGACAAAAAGGAAGGCCAGAGAAGGTCGTGTGGAGTGGAGGTCACGCTTAGAAGGACTGCATTTATACTCTTTCATCATGCTTTTTCAAAAAAATAATTTATTAAAAATAGTAAATTTATAGGTCATGCCAGTGTAATAATAGGCACCGGGCCCGTGAGAAGTGAGAACACACAACTCAAGATGTCGTCCGTCCGTAACAAGAAGTTGTATCTTGGACTCTTGGGTAATATATATCTCTGCCAAGCAAAAGCTAATTAAATACTTGCAAATTGTTTTTTTTTTTTTTTGATAAAAAAGTTGATGTACGGGGAACAAGGTAGAACAGAGTCTTACTCAACCACGAGGATGCTCAACAGAAGCTAGCTTCCATGAAGCTAGAGCTGGTTGGAATCTTTTGAATGCTTCCAAAACCTTGGCTAAATTTCCGAGGAGATCTAATAACGGAAGGTAATGGTTTATGCCTAGATATTGATGGTTCCTAAAAGGATGGTAGCTTTTAAGTGTGGAGGTGTGATCTGAAATAGGAATGCTCAGTGGGGTGCTGATTTCTCTTCCAATGTTGGTCATTATCCACTAGCTATTACTGAGATTATTGGTATTATTAAAGGATTTAACATGTGTTGTCCACTCAATCTACAGAATGTACATGTGTTTACTATTGTGCAGAAGCTGTTAATCTTCTAACCAGATCTAATATTAGTAACAACCCTTTCATGGATGTGATTGACCAAGCTAGAATTGTCTATATCATTTTCGGATTGTGTCTTTGAAATTTTATGCATAGGGAGGTAAATTTTTATACTCATTATCTAACTCAAGAGAGTTTTAAATGTTGTAGGGAGCTTTTGTGCTGTTGATCAATCACCAATTTTTTGTCAAGAGGTGATAGATGACGCGAAGATTAGGTTTCTTTGATGTAATTTGACTTTTTTTTTTTTTTGTTTTTAGTCTGGGATTATGTACTCGTTTTAATTAAAAAGATAAAGGAAAAGGCAAGCAGGAGGTAGGAAATGGGAGGAAAGCATCAAATAGTGGGACGACTGTCTCGGGGTCGGGGATGATTTGGAGAACGACGCCGTCAGAGGCAACACCCCACTCGCTAACAACTACGCGTCACAGTCGCCGCCACTCTTCCCCAACCACCGAACTCCCATGCTCCCCCCGTATATAACTAATCACCCAACATTCGTGGACACGTTTTCCTTCTCGGTTTAGTATTAGTCGAGTAACCCCCACGAGACTCTAATCCAACAGAACTTGAATTGCAATTTGGCAAGATATTCCACATTCCTTTCCCTTTCCTCCATAAGATAAATTAAAGGATTTAAATCCTCTAAAATTGGGATTGGTGAATTTCAGTGAAGTTTTCTTTTTTAAATATTTTTATCATTTTATTATTTTTTTATAAATTATAAAATCTTCTCTCTCTTTCCTAAAAAGGAAAACTTGACAAAAATTCACCAATCTCAACTTTAGAGGATTTGAATCTTAAATTAAAACATGCAACATTCATTCATTGCTGAAGTTAGCATATTCAGTTATGGATATATACTAATGGATTGTCATATTATGTATCTTTGCTGTTTTCATTATGGATGAATTATCAAGAGTTACTGATCCAATGAAATACGAGACGCCAGCCTTCTGGCATTAGATCTCATCCAAAGAAGAACAATCAAAGCTAAGGCGTGAAAGTGATGCATTCCCATCAGCAACATGTCTCGCGAAAGTACGAAGTGACTAAATAAAATTAACGGTGCATTTAGATTAATTAAACTTTGGATTTGATTCAAATCCAAATCAATTTTTTCTTATAATTTTTTTATAATTTAAAATTTTCTCTGTATTTTAATTATTTAAAATTTTAATCATTTTAAACATTTCATTCTCTTTATATTTTTACTCTTGATATCTCTATCATTCTCATATATTTTTTCATATCTTATTCTCGTCTCTTGTCAATTTTGAAATAGGGATAAATCCATCATCTTCAATTCTCTATTTTCATTTTAAATTTCAAATCATCTCTCTTTTCATTTAAAATTTTAAATGTGAGATTTGAAATATAAAATTTCAAGTTTGAAATCTAAAGCTACCAATCCAAACACTATTTAAATTCTTTCTAATAGAAAACAAATATCAAACATCATTTAGAGATAATTTCTCTAGAGTCATGATTCTCTCAAATGTATCATAAATGATATCAATGGTTATTTAGATTAGGGTCGTGCGAAAGTCATCCAATTTTGTACAGTTCAATCTAACACGAACAAATTCGATTAGATTCGGTATTTAAAAAAAAAAAACCCAAAGGACTAAAAAGACAAACAAGATTAGATTTCATTTTTGAGTTTGACTGGATAAGGGACCAAGTTTTTAAAGCCACTTGGTCTGATCCATTCTTATAAATTTATTTTAATATAATTATAATTATTTTTGATAAAGTTGATTCAATTGAATGTGAAGCTTGAATGTTAAGTTATAATATAGTTTAGGCATTTTGAAGTTTGTTGAATGTTATTATTAATTTAAATAATTTGAATTGTAACTTAAATGTTTTTTGTTATTGTTGGAGATTGTTATGAATTTATTATGATCAACTTTTAATGTTTTGTAATGAATTATATATGATTTTAAGTATTTTTATTATCTTAATTGGATTATTGAGTTAAAATCTTATAAATCATGTACAGTCTAGTTCAACTTTAAGTTAAATCTAGACCAAATTAGATTATAGATTGTCTAATCTAATCTAATTTTTTTTATAAAATAGATGATATCTTGTCACTTGCAGTCCTCGTTCAAAACTAATGGATTGCTTTGTATCTGTTCAAATTATAGCCGGGAAAAGAAGATTGACACGGTGGTTCGTTCTAGCCAAACCTTTCCCGTTTTAAACCTGATCCATTATTGGCTATTTGGCTAGAACACTCCACATGTCTGATTGTCAATTGAGTCTGAGGTCGATCACATTCTTTATCATGTTATTTACCACACGGCTATATACACATCATGCAATGCTGCGAGTAAATACCATACCAGGCAAAGGGTTGTTCAAACCAAATCTGTGCAACAAAGTTAGGAATCCAACTCATGCGGTAAGTTATGCAAGCCAATTTCACTGCAAGGTTGAATGACGAGAAGCTAATCCCATAATTAGATTGTTTGCAGGCAAGGGATACTACCCACAAACCCACGCTTGTCCAAAATTAACATAATCCCACCCTGCTTGTCATGCAAAGGGGATTTATTGATCAGTTTCCAGTAAGACGATGCAGACAGAACTCTATTTCTTTAAAACTCAAGCCCATTCCCTTCTGGAGCTCTTTCGCTTGATCCCATCAATTACATCTGTCGCCAGGCCATGACCACAAAGGAAAGGGAACGCATAAATGAATTTTAGAGAAATGTGAACGAGAACGGGGTCAGAATAAATTTTAAAAACATATTTAGTCAGAAGAATTTGAATTACAATATGCATTTATGATAGCAAAATAAAGTATTGCCCTTGTGCATGTCCAAAAAACACAATATGAAAATCCAATCGGCAAGCGAACTCCCGCATCGATCTTCATCTTCCTCCCAACTTTCGGCAGTTAATCAAAATTTCATCAAGCGGATCACACATTTCATCAAAGATTTAGTGAATGGGGCCTAGCGGAGAAAGTCCAAAACTCTGGCATCGAGCTCATGCTCGCCATCGCTGGTGGACGATGGATGGAAGGGGTCATCGAGGAGGATGAAGAAGGGTGGCTGCCGGTGGAGTTGTGGATGAAGGGATTGCCAGCAAGGAGGAGGAGGAGGAGGAGGAGGAGGAGGAGGAAGCTGAAAGTTAGGGCAAACAAGTCAGTGGCAATTTTGTTCAAAATTATCTTTATTAGGAATATTTGTGTCCAAAAATTTTCACTCCTAGGAATAGATTTGCATTCGCAGGGATCCCCCCGGGTATACTCATTCCATAAAACTTGGGAAAGAACCACTCCACTCCAAGAAATGAAGTCTATTATATACCAAAACACGTGTAATGACCTTTGCCCCACCCATTCTCATTTCCTTTGGCTCATTCCTTCCTATCAAACATGCCTTTTAGGAATTAATCATACTAAATAAAAAATACATAGTTGCCATTTTTCGGCGAAAGCCCGTTGTAAAGTTTGAGCTTTTAAAGTGTCAAGTTAACCATTTAAATGTAATTTTATGAATATGCATTTAAAAAAAATTGTCTTGAACAATTCAAGATCAGGTTCATCATCATCCATGTTTATTGCATTTATAAATGCGATCATTATCCACTCTTTTGTTTCTTGCCGTAAAAGAGTGCACTAACATGGTCTGCAAGTGGCATCAATTTAAGTTTGAAACATGTAGCAATAGCAAGATATACACAAGACAGGCCTACGTACACCCTGAACCAAATGAGAGAAAAAAATGTAAGATAAGTGAATACGGCAGTCAAAGAAACCACCACAGCAAAAGTAACCAGGCACTTGAACGTAGAAAGTTCCTTTTCATTTAGTTGGTTCGGGAATTGGCCTTTAATATAGAAGTCAGAAAGCAACTGGTCCTTGATCTGGAACGCATTCATTAGCCAAGAAGCAGCTTTGGTTTCAGAAGCTGGTATGTCATCAGTTGGGATACGCCGAACATGGATATGCACTTCTGAAGGATCGATCCCAAAGACATTGTCCAGAAAAGAAGGACATTGATTCTTGTACGCAATACTCACATCATATACTGCATTATAAGGTTCATCAGCCATAAAAAAGATGAATCAGATGACAAGCGAAAAAAGAAAAGCAAAGCCCCACCAGGCATCAAGTGCTTTACAATTACAATTCTCATGTTGAAAGATAATCAAACATTATCGGAGCAAATGCAGGCCTATGAACTGGCACCACATTTTCCATGGGGAAGTTATGGAACCAAAAATTATCTATCCTTGCTAAATCATATTTTTCAATTTGAGGTTTAACGTTGTCCCAGGAAACTAGCAGGTTTATCTACTTATGATCACACAAAATGCATGATTTTCTCAAATAGCTATTTTTGTCAATTGGCAAACTGTCCTTGAAAATTCAGCAGCAGAAAATTATAGGAGGAACCTGCATCCAGTGAGTCTCGTAGAACTTCCAAGCAAGCATAAAAACCTTTAGTTTTTGGAAGTAGCACGTTTTTTAGCACAGGAAGTCCAACTTCAGCTGCATAATTTTGACTCCTTTTGCTCTTCTCTTCGCTGCATAAAAAGCAATAATACTTGTTCATTAATGGAGTTGTATATTCACAGATTATAACATGAAGCCTATATTTTAGCGTTGCTAGTCAAAATAGAACTTGACAGCATAAATTCCTAGAAGATAGAAGGCCTTCTTGAATCATATTATTATCAAATCAAGACACAAGCACTTAGAAGTCAAAAGATAGTGAAAGGCAAGAGAGGAATAATGAGGCAGTACGTATAGTCAGTTCCTTCCGGAAAAATTGCTAGCCACAGAGGATCTTGAGGATTCTTTAATGTGGAAAGCGTACTGAGCAATATTGGCTCATCTATCTCCCACTTCCTCTCAACTGCAATGAACTCCAGAATGTGAAATCCCCAACCGAAGATAGGCAGCTTCATCAAGCTGCTCTTAAGAATGTATTTTATGGAGCCCAGGCTTCCTTTTCGGAGTGCAAGATTCCACAAGTACATCCAATCAACCTCAGTTCTGTGATTTGCCATAAGTAAAACACGTTCCTTCATAGGAATACTATCTCCAGAAAAGACCACTTTAGTTTTGTTTATCTTTTCAAATAAATAAGGCCATAGGGCTAGCCAAAGTCCAAAGAGGAATGAAACGGCCTTCCTACTAGAACGCATACTGAAAAGCCGCATTAAGACAGCCGCCACAGGTGTAAAATAGGCTAAAAACATAAACGCTGTAGAAATAAACACCACTAAACATAACAAACCCCTTAAAATCCTAATAGGGGTCAGAGAACGGTGCTTTAATCTACAATCAGATTTCAGAGGTCTGGAAACTTCCATCTTCTTCAAGGAACTGTTGGAAAACCTCCCTTCTGCAATAACGGGCTTTAATGTTATTTTAAGATTTCCCAAACTTTTGGACAGAAAGAACATTAACATGAATAATAAACAGTATTTATATACAATAAACTGAAGGGAAGTACATATTATTCATGTGGCAGTTGGCTCGGAGGTCCAGAGGAAAGCAGTAATTAGAACATGTCCATCACTCTTATATAGCTCTGCCAATCTGTTTCGTGAGTGAGTTTATGTAATCGCATACTGGCTGAGTAAACAAAAAACAGAAAATCTACTTATTTCTTCTACTCCAGCAAACTCAAAATCTGGTTTCTGATGTCCTGGCTTAATGGAACAAGATTTTAATTGGTTTCAGGTGTACAAATATCATTTGAGCTGAAAATGTTATTTTGAGTCCAATGAGAAACACACATGTAGTTGTGACAGACACCACAGAAATTGTTCTTGCGTCATTAGTTGTTCTCCAATTCATGCATCATGGAGTTAACCTTTCCGGATCACTAAATTCAATGTTCCTTCTACTAAAGACGTTTTCGTCTTTAATTTTGTTGAGAACAGACAAATCCTTGATATGGCAGCCTCAAACTTAGGAAATGATTACACAAAACAGATTTATTCTTTTGGTCAATTTCTCCACCTAAGATGAAATGCGAAAAAGTAAACAAATTGATGCACGGTAAAATTCTGAGGCAAAAGGATAGAAACTACTTTAAAGGTAAGCTAACTTCAGAAAGAATTTATTTTAAAAATCTCAAAAATTCCATGGTAAGCAAAGGCATAATAACTGGTGAAAAATATCATTTACTGAAAAAAGCAGAAAACCACTAGAAATACAGAACGGCTCAGACGAAAGACAAAATCACTCAGAATCTTGTAAACATTTTCCGCTTGGAGCACAAGAACTCTTCTGGTATACGGAAGCTTGTGTTTGGACGACCATTACAGCGGATCAACAATCTGATAAGTGCTCCAGAACATCTTCTCTGTCTAATAGAGACTAGTCTATTATTACGTCCACTACATTAAACCCAAGATATTGACGAAGACCCCATTCCCTTTCAGAGTATGTTACTGTTAAAGAATCATGCAATAAGCAGTAGAAATCTATGTTTCTGATCCCAAAATCCTGAAGGAAAAGTTTAAGAAACTTAGGGGGTAATTACAAGGAAAGGCAACATTATAAATCATGATTAAGGATTCTAACAAGAGAGATTATCAGGTAATTCCTTTTTGGCCAGACACAATGCACCGGCACCGCTACGTTTGAATAAAATCAATGGATTCTTGAAATTTGGCTCCTTAGGCAAAAGTGCTGATGAGAAAGAATTGTCTAATCAAGCCATCCCTTCCCCATAAATAAGGCAAATCTTTATCTTAAGGACTGCAGTTTCCAGTGTCAACTAATATCTCTTCCTCAAATCGTAATATTCGGTCAATAAAGAGCAGCAAATACAGGGCAGTGACAAATCCTGTTAAGTGTTATGAAGAAAACAAAAATATCTATCACGATCGTTTCTGACCGACCGCAAGCTAAAACTAAAGCATGAAAAGAAATAAGGAAAGAAAGAAAGGAATGAGAAAATAATTCAAACAAAATTATCAAACTTCGACGAATTTCAACGAGATT
The DNA here is from genome assembly GCF_029017545.1 of Prosopis cineraria. NCBI lineage: Eukaryota > Viridiplantae > Streptophyta > Magnoliopsida > Fabales > Fabaceae > Prosopis > Prosopis cineraria. The sequence goes on from NW_026555333.1 coordinate 1,925,258, forward strand.
TACCGATCAGAAAATTTCTTACAAGAAAAGAATCCAGACCAGACAAAGTAGATATGGAGTTGAATCAAAGCAAATAAATAAGATAGAGAGAATTTACCTGTACCCAGCAAGAACTGACAAATGAGTTAACGAAGGAGATTGGAAGAATTATACGTTTTCGTCGTCGTTATTAAGTATCGAGTAAACTTCCTCCGGAAGGAAAGGAAAAAAAAAAAAAAAAGTTGGATCAATGAAACAGGAATTCTGAATCTAACACTGGGATATCGTTTGGGGAGGAATCAGAAAAGGTGAGCGTTCGGGAACCCCGCATCGTGATTCGTAAAGCTCAGAGGGAATGGATTTGTTTTGTACCCTTTCGGAATGGATGTCCGATAGGGCCCAGTAAGGACTTTAGCCGCCGCCGCTTGGTGATTGTAAATAACGGTTAATTATATGGTAACATTTTTATTTATATGCCATAAAAAATTTAATACACAGTTTGGAAAATAAATTTTTTTAACGGAATCAAGTTCTTAAAATAGTAATAAACCAACATAAATGAGACGAGAATATCAAATAAACAAACTGACCAAATGATAATTATATGATGTATTTATACTATTATATTCTTATTAATTTTTAGTTTTTATACTTAAAAATTTTGTTTTATGAATTTTGAAATTTAGGGTTTTTTATCAAATTTTTTTAGTTTATAATATTATATTCTTAGCTCAATATTTTCAATTTTATAATTGATTCATTCAAAAGAAATAAATGTGATTGGTTTTGGTATAACGAAAGCTTCTGCTGTGACATAATCCCACTCTATTTATTATAGGAAACGCATATTGAAGTGCGATGCCCTTGTCCTTCTGGGCAACTAGTTTCTTTTTTTGGGTATTTATTCTATATTTTCGTAGCATAAGTCACAGTTTAAAAGTTTTACTTGATCTAAAATATATAATATTTTTATAATTTTTTTAGTTATACTATCTTTATTTCATTTATTATTTATTTTAAAATAATAATTTATTAAAATTTTAATCAGCATTGTTAATGCATTTATATAGAATATTTAACGAGAATATAATTAATTTTTTTTAAAATTATTTAAAAAATAAAGTTCCTACTATTGTTTTTAAAATGGTGTAGTTATTCATATATGTTTTCAGAGATTTAAAAGAATAGCTTTGAAGCTATAAATAAAATAATAAAACTAAGAGATAAAGAGTTCGTTTAGATTTTAATTGAATATACTTGATTATAAAAATAATTAATTAATATAATTAATTTTAATTATAATTAATTATATTATAATACAATTTGTTTGGATATTATTTTTTAAAAATTAATTTTAACAGAATTGAATAAAGTAATAAAAATAGTCAAAATTAATTTTAGTTATACAAATTATCATAAAAAAATTTCTTTTTAAAATTAAATTATTGATAAAGTTGTATATAATATTATTAAATTTGTTAAACTTCATTTGAGAAGTAAAATATATTATTTAACTTATATATATAATTAATTATAGAAATTTAAATTACATTAATATTAACTTTTTAATTTATGTAAGTAATTAATTCAAAATATATAAGTTCAAATAAATTCAATGAAAGAGAAAGATATAATTCTTAAATACCAAATGTAACATCCTAATTTTTATATAATAAAGAAATTGTGGAATTTAGGTTTTGAAGAAAAAATGATAATAATAGGAATTTATATTATTTGAGGTTATTTAGAAATAATATTATGGTTAGGTATTTAATTATAAATTTAAAAATTTAAATTTAAAATCACATAAGCAATATTTAGTTAAGATATAATACATAAATAATTTTTTTATGTGTGTGTTAAAAAAAAGAGAATGTAGAAGGAACAAAAAAAGGGAGGGAAGAAGGTTGTTATTTCTAAGTCCCACATTGGTTAGATGAGGGAAGAGAAGAGGTGCCTTCATATATAAAAAGGAGGGGGTGTGTGCATTAGGAAGCATGAGAGGCTAAGATGCAATTTAGAAGAAATTGCAACTTTTGGCCCAAAGGTTTGAATAATTAAATTCAAACCTATAATTTTTTTTAATATAATTTTGGGACCACAATCCCATTTTTATATTATTTTTCTCTCTTCCTCTCACGTTGCTCTGCGTTTTCTCGCAAGGGAGGATTATTTTCTTTTTCTTCAGGTATGTTCAAACTTTCCTGTTTAGATTAGCATTTAAAAATTTATTTAATTACAAAATTAATTTTATAGTTATTTTCTAAACAATATTAGCTTTCTAGTGATATGATTATTTTGTAGGATAGAGTAAATATTCTGATTAGGATTTTTCCATAGGATAGTTAATCTGATGATATGATGGAGTAAAAATATAGGTTAAAACTCTTAGGGATATAATAAATATTATAGAATATTTTCTTGAGGTTGAAACTCATGTTTAAGAATTTTTGAGTTAAAATCTAGATCTATATGGTTGAATTTATGTAGAATCTGAGATGTAGGGATGAACCTCTGATTATTAGATATTTATTTAAGTATGAATAGATATTTTTGAGATTATAGAAAGGTGATTTGAGGCTTCAGGATAATTCTAAAATTTTTAATTTATTTTTGGACGAATTTTTAGAATATAGAAGGATGAAATTGTGATACTAGAAGTGATTTGAGGCTTAAAAATAGTTTATTAGAGTACGAGAATTTTAAAAAAGAATTTGGAAAGTTAAATGAGGCATAAATCTTAAATTAGTGTTAATATGGATTATAGATCTAAGACTTTCTAACTCTTTAAATTAGAGTTATTTATTTTAATGTAAAATTAATATATAGTATTATGAAATAACTATGTAGATTGTGTTGACAAAGATAGTGGTGAAAGAGGAGTTGTGAAGGGGAACTTGTTATTCAAGATACAAGGTAACCATTATTAATGTGTTGTGATGAGTGTGTTTGTGAATGGTTATGTGTTGTTTTGTTGTTTGGAAAAATTATGAATTATTGAAAATAAATACTGTATATACTTGTTTGAAATTATTGCCAAGTGGGTTAAAAATTTATTTTTGTTTATCTTGATGAGATATTATTGTTCGGATATATTCCTGTTTGGATATTTGAATGATGCATGACTTGTCAGGGTATTTTAATGTATGGTGTTAATGGGAATTTCTGTTCGGTTAATTATTACCACGTGGTAAGCCCTCATTGGACCCAATGAGTGGCGTGTCGCTTGGTCCAACTCACCTTTGGCCGGGTGATTTGGCGTTCGAGTATGGTGAAAGGAGGATATAAGGTGCAGTCATGCAATTAAATACTTGTTCGGTTTGTTTGAAAATATTGTTTGATTAAATATTTTGTGTGCCCACTTAGCAATCGCATGATTAGTTACATCCGCATGCATCATTACATATTAATTTTTGGTTACTGGGACTTTTAAGTCTCATTCCCCATGGTTAATATTTTTACAGGAGCGAATCCGGCCAAGAAAGCACCAGAGGTGTAATTATGGTGTATGAGACACCATCTTTTACGTTGCCTCTTATTTTGGATTATACAATGTATCTTGTGCTAACTTAGGACATATCTTGTCTATGGAGCATGTAAACTCTAATCCTTTTTATTAAATGCATTTATATGTCTAAGAGGATTATGTCTGTCCCTTTTGATTCATGACCTAATTTGAATAACATGCTATGAGGATCATGTCTGTCCCTCATGGTTCTAATTGCTTTTTGAGATATTTTAAGACCTGTGGTATATTGTCTTGGATGTATCATGGTAGAAATTTTTCTACCATGATAAGGGTATGATAAGGGTTCAATGGAAAAAAAAAATGATTTGTTGAATTAATAATTTACGAAAAATCAGTTTGTAAATTTGAGGGTGTTACACCAAACATCAATTTTATAATAATTAATAAAGATGATAATATAAAAGTTGATCTCTAATAATACTATCGAATATTAGCTATATCTGATGAAGATGTTATAGATGATGGTAAGAATGAAAATTCACGAACGGGATGATCTTGCTAATCATTATGCTCTATTTGATCTTCCCGCATCAGAATCAAAATTAAATTATCTTATAATGAAATTATATATTGTCATTGTTGCGACAACGATTTGAACTTGTATAGCATAATCGTACCTAGGCATATTGCATAAAATTGTAAACCTATTCTTTCAAATTCAAAATGTTTTTTCTATTATACACCGTAAACTTAAATTTAAATGAAATAATTAAAAACATCATTATTATTTATAAATCCATTTGATTTTATAAATCAAAAAGATGGTAGCATTCCCATCTATACAAATCAAGATATTCATTTAATGTTGAATAGCCGACATCTATCAAATAATATTTACCCTATAAAAAAATATTATAATCAATGTTTGCAACTTGAAAAGTCCAACATAAATAAATTAAACCAACAAATCTACTTAAAATGAGCGATGAGGGATGGGAGACAAGAGAAAAGTAAGATAACAGAGTGAGAGACGAGAGAATTAAACGTGCAATAACAAGAGTAATATTGACACGTAAGAGACTCTAACAAATAATTAATATTTTAATAGTAAAATTGAATTTATAAACAGTTTTCTGGAGCTTATTTTAAAATGTAATTCGATTCGACCTCAATAATTAATTGCCAAGATTTTTTACTGTTTGGGTCATTTTTTATTGAAATCGATTACGTAGCTTTAAAAATCCGATTACTTGTTCAATCTAAATAGGCTGAAGGATGTTTGGCAAGTGATTTTGGAATGGCTTGGAGTCAGCGGCTTTTGCGTAAAAATTGACTCCTTCTGCAGTCGGTAGCCATCACGTTTGATAAGAAGGCGCCGCCAATGGTTTTCTGAATAATTGGGCGAAAAGGGCCATTTTTATTTTCTTACTTTCAACTTCGGCAAACGCCCAACCCTCGCTTCCATTCTACACACTAATACTTAACATTATTACTTGCATGTTGGGTCCAAGAAAGCAATTTCTCAACCGCCTGCACCGCAATTCTCTTTCTTCTTCTCTTCTTTCTGTTAATCTGATATTGAACTTCACAGCACAGTGCAATTCAAAACACTAGTAAAAGACATCAAACTACTATTATTAATGGCCACGGAAAGACACACATACTTGCGCAAACCAGATCAAATTAGTCTCCCATTGCCTTATTTCTATATCAAATATGAAATTAAACTCATCATTAATGAAGATAATCGAATTTGATTGCGCCAATCAATTAATGCTACACCAAGACCTACTTTGTTTTTTTTATGATTTTTTTGTTAAGTAACCATCTTCGTAGAGATCATCAAGTTAACAAGTTGTTTGTATCTCAAAAGAAATATACTTTTAAATACTCAATCGATTTAATATGAGCAAGTGTGAACTTATATTTACTTCCTTTGTTGCTCATTTTTAATTATCGGATCATCTTTTTAAGAATTTGAAAAGGATATTACAAAAATGTTAAGAGTTTCTTATTCAGGTGCGGTTTGTAACTTTATGTATGCTATGATGTGTATTAGACCTGATCTTGTATATATAATAAGTGTGGTAAAGAGATGCATATACAATCTTAAGGAGAGTCATAGGGATGCTGTTAAATGAATACTTTATTATTCAAAAGGTGCTTTTAATGTTGGTTTGGTATTTGATAAGAATAACTAAAACTATATCTAACAATACTTTTGATGGACAAAAGTCTCTTTTTACTTGTATTAAAAAAATATATAAATAAAAGATATTTGGACAGATTTGGGTCCATCCGACATTTTGTGAAAAATGTTTAAAAAAATGGTTAAAATAGTTGTATGTTGAAACAGAGATAGTGAAAGGGACAATATACAATGAAATGGACAATATACAAAAATAAGATAAACAAATAATGAAGGAACCTGCATGGCGGTTAAGAATGAGAGTTTAGATGATCCAACTCAATAAAAAACTACAGTGTGGAAGAAAAATATGAAATAGATGAAGAGAGAAACCAAACAATGATAAAATGAAAAGATACAGTTTAACAGAGAGAAGAAGATACAAAGAACAATACCTTGAAGAGCGGAGGAAGCTGAGAATGTAGAATGATAAAGATGGAAGAGACATGGGGAATCAACAGAGGCATCATATACAATACCCATTTAACTGGACATTTGAAAGTTAGCAAATATGTAGAAAATTAGTAAAATATTAGAATATACCATAAAATCTACCAAAACATAAACTATCCTTATATCCACTGTTGGCTTGCTAAGAAAGTGTATAGATCCTCATAAGTTACAGTTTAATTTTAGTTTTTCATCGGTGTCCCTTGGAGTGTATGAGGTTAACGGAGGTAGATAAACAAAAGACAGATTCCTCTGAACCTTTTCTTTGTATTTGCATGGTTTAACCATCCCCTTATATAAAAAATAAAATAAAATAAAATAAATAAAAGTAAAGATCAAAGGTCCTTTTTTTTTTTTAAAAAAAAAAGGAACTAAACTGGTTTATTGGACAGTGAACCAATGAATCTGCCATTGATCCAGTCCAGAGAATGATGTGAGCCTGAATGAGTATTGGTCAAGGATTGACAAAACTCGTAAAAAGTTAGTTTTAAACAGCGGAAATCAGTGTTGAACCATTCCTTTTTTATTCCTTAAAAAAAAAACCATTCCTTTTTTAAATTCTTGATTTTTTTTAACCAATGTATACAATTATGCAAAATTATGCCGAATAAGTATTATAAAGAAAGATTAGTCACCAAATGAGCAATATATACGGTAAAAAATATAAATTATAATATAAGTATGAACAATAATATTTTTTAAAATTATCTACCTAATTCTTGTTTAGGTAAAGTTTTTAATTAAAGTTATCCCATTGATTTTTTATACGAGTTTTTAAAGATATTTTCTCACATTTTAAGAAATATATATAATCAATATAAAAAAGTTTAGATAAGTGAGATTTTAAGACTGTGCCAATTATGTATATAAATTTAATGAGCGTTTATAAAGGTATTTATACATCGATCATTAACAAATTATTTACATTAACAACAAAATTTGATCAGACAATTTTATAAATTATAAGCCAAATTCTTACAACTGAAGCAATCTTTTATTGTTGGGTTAGAACTATTATTTTGAATTTTAAGAAAACGTGAAAAATGAAGCAATTTTTTCTAAAAATATATATTTTGCAATGGTGTAATAATAAGACAGGTGAACCGAATTTAGAACCAAATACTGAAATCCCGCTTGATTTTTAAAGGGAGAATTTCACTCAAAGGTCATGGACAAGACTTAATTACTAGTAGATCTCAAAAAAATATAAAATTTCAGCTTAATTTAGGGGACTAAAATAAAAATAATTTTAATAGTGAAAAAATTAAAATGCTCTTTACTTATTATGCAAAATCATTAATTATCAATTTAAAATACTTTTCACTTATTATGCAGAATCATTAATTATTAATTTTATTATTTTTCTTATTAATTTACTAATATGAGTTATAAATTCTATCTGTTTGTCAGATAAGCATCAACATTAGTTGTTAATTTATTAATTTTTTTGTTAATTTACTAACATTAATTTTTAATTATAACAGTTGTTAGTAATTTGTAATTGATATTAATAAATTAACAAATAAAATTAGTAATTTAATAATTGATATTGTTGTTTATGATTGAACAATTGATATCAAATCTCATATAATTATTGATATATCAATTCATGTAATTTACAACTTATATTAATAAATTAATAAGTAAAATAAAAAATTAATAACTAATAATTATGCATAACAAGTTAAAGTTACTTTAATTTTTTTATTGTTAAAATTATTTATATTTTAATTTTATAAACTAAACTGAAGTTTTAATTTTTTTTTTTAAATTTACTAATAATTAAGTTCCATATATATTTCTTAATTGAAATTCTCCATTTTCAAAAGACAGAATCGCCACTGGGAAGCATAGAATTGGGGAAATACTTGTGGAAAAGGGGTTCAAGTCTACTTTTTATATATTATTCTATATATTAATAATAGAAGATTCCACTTCCGCGTGCTTTGCTCTTCTTTTTTTTTTTTTTTTGAGCCAAACGCGTGCTTTGCTCTTTATCTTTGCCGAATTGTGCTCTTTCCGTGATCGTGTGTTTCGTGCCCAACACATCGATACCTTCTAGTTTTCGATACCGGGTTCCTTCAAGAATTCATCTCTTTTTCCTGGAATCGATCGATCGTTCGTTGTTGCTGCAGATCGGTAACTTTTGTTCTCTGAATCTGTTGATCTGTTAATTTCGTATCGTGTCCGCTAGTTTAAAACTCTGATTTCCTGTGTATCACTCTCGAACTGACTCAGAAACGGCGTGTAGTTCACTATTACTAAGAAAGAAGATCTGAGGTTGCGCCTATTGAATTTGGGAGGCATTTTTCTTTCTTTTTTCATATGGTTATTGATATTGATTTTGTTGAATTGAAGTAAGGGCTTGTTTCTTGATATTATTGCATATTTGAATGTCTCCTGGATGATTGTGGGTATCTAGCGATGCGAACTAATTTCTGCACACCATATCGGGCTTCGTGTTTGATTAATTAGGCCGAGTGTAAATGTAACGATTGTTGTTCTTGTTAATTTGAATCCCCTCCTCGGGAGGCCAGTGAAGAAGAGTTCTTTGTTTGCACCGTTATCACCCATGAAAAACGATAGAAAACTTTTGATTAGGACTTATTACCTAGGATTTCTCAAACTGGTTAGGTTTCCCCCAAATTATGTGTCTGTAGATTGCCGTAAATAATGGGTTAGATTGGGCTTTTGCAGGCATCTGAAGGTTGGGACCCAATAGATGGCAAGCAGGTTTGGGGAATCAACGAGTAGATCACCTCCAAGCCCTACCTACTCCAGCAACAATAGTAACAGCGATGCAGGCAATTTTGAATGCAACATATGCTTTGACTTAGCACAAGACCCTATCATTACTTTATGCGGTCATCTTTTTTGTTGGCCTTGTCTTTACAAATGGCTTCACTTTCACTCACAGTCACGAGAATGCCCTGTGTGTAAGGCCCTCATTGAGGAGGAGAAATTGGTCCCCTTATATGGGAGGGGGAAGTCCTCATCTGATCCAAGGTCGAGGTCTGTTCCTGGTGTGAACATACCACATCGTCCAGCAGGTCAGCGACCAGAAACTGCCCCACCACCTGAATCAAACCACTTTCCTCAACATGGGTTTGGATTCATGGGTGGGTTGGGAGGGTTTGCTCCAATGGCAACAACAAGGTTTGGGAATTTTACATTCTCCACAGGATTTGGTGGTTTTATTCCATCGTTGTTTAACTTTCAACTGCATGGATTTCATGATGGAGCTATGTATGGCAATCCAACTGGTTTTCACTATGGATTTCCTAATTCATTTCACGGTGGCCATGCTCATGGATATTATCCTCGTCACACAGGTCAAGGGCAACAGGATTATTATCTAAAGAGGCTTCTTATGCTCGTTGTTTTTTGTGTTGTTCTTGCTTTTATTTGGCAATAGATCGGATAAAGCTGAACCTGCTATAGGAAACAATGTTTTTTCCAAACTTAAGTTAGTGTAGATCTGGTGCAATTTGTAACTAAGGAAATTGTTCATATTTTGCTTTATCAGTACTGCTGTAGCTATCTTTGTGATTAATTTCTGTTAATCGATTTGCATGTTTCCCGTGTGCTTGATCTCATATGCAGAGAAAGCAAGGAAACACATGGATGGACGTTAGTTTGATGATTATTATGGTTATGTCTGCTTGAGTGAGGTAGCAGAAATAATTAGTTATACTTTTCTTGCCATTTCTTCTGGGGTTGAAAATTAAGGCTTTTATTTAGTCTTCACTGTTGGAGATGGTGTCGGTGATTACTGATTTGTCTATTGGATTGGCTAGGGTTATGCATCGCTATTCTTAAACCCGTTTGAAACTAGCGGCACCTTTTTCTCATGCTTGGTATTTTTCTTTTGATTATTATTATTATTATTATTTTGAATCCTGTAGGTATATATCATGTATCCCCTCTGGTTTACGCTGTCTTCAAGACTAGTCTTGTAACGTTGGGTGACAACCTCGCGTCACCCATCTTGGCCATTCTAGGTGCAATTCGTAGGGGCATCCTATTATAATAGCTTTATATTTTAAGGTTCCAGCCTGTTTATAGTATTAAAACTTGAGTGTCCATGGAATCGGCATTGGTAAAATATGATGTTAAGATTAGGCCTTTTCTTTTTATATTATCCAAACAAAATATTTTAAATTTATGAATTTTAAATATAAGATTTTAAATTTAAAATTTAAGTTCATTAATCTAAGCATCATCATCTCAAGTAGTAAAATTTAAGTAACACTAGACTTTTTCTTTGTTTTTTTTTTTGGGGGGGGGGGTCAAATACTGTCTATTTTAAGGTTGAAAGTCATTTTTGCACTTTAATTTTATTTGAAAGGATACTGATCATCCTAAAGTTCATTGTTGGTCAATTCTACTCTACAGCTTTAGAAATTTGGTACATGGTGCCCCTAAATTTATTGCCCCATCATGTAGGTCTTACAGTTAATTTTTTAATATTTTTTATTATAAATATTTAATAGTGGTTTTCACCATTTTTTATATTTTTATAATATAGAAAATACTACTCTCTTTTCCCTCCACTTTCTCTCTTCCCCTCCTCTCCTAGCAATCACCAATTACCATAGGGAGAAATGGACAGCTCCATTTTCCTCCTCCTCCTTTCCTCTATCTTTACACCTCACTTTTTCTCTCATCTAACCTATGTCCCCCACTTTCCATTCCATTTAGGGGTGGAAATAGGCCAGACTTTTAACAGAGACATATAACATATCCTACTTACTAAATAAGTTTAGGTTAGATTCAGACCTTTAATTAAGTCTATTTAATTAAATAAGTCAGACTTATTTTTTCAATGCCTAGCTTACGAGCCCAACAGACCAGCATATATATAAGTATATATATATATATATATATAATGTATTATATCACAAACACATCAATTTCACCATATGATTTTTAATCAATTTATTCTTTACTACTTCTAGTTATATTTTTAATCTTATTATTAAAATGCAAGCATATTTAAAAGACTTTATTTTTAAGTAAGTTTTAAATAGGCTTGTAGGATAAACTAAGTTTTAAGTAGGCTTGGGCCTGAGTTATAAAAAAACCCTTATATAAGCTTTAGGCTAGGCTCAAGCTTCTAATTTTTCGTATAAGTTCAGGCTTATTTAATTAGAATCTAGCTCCCCAACCTATTTTCACCCCTAATCCCATTCCTTCTATCTTTAGACCAACAAAATCCTTCGAAACTTCAAAATCCTCCCAATCTCCCCACTTTTTGTTTTAATTGAGCATTTTTTTGTTTTAACCGATCATTTATAATTTAACATGTTAAATTTATTAATTCCTAAAAGTTAAAATCTTAAAATTTTTCCCTTAAAAATAAATCAAGCGCATTTATATTCTTATTAAAAGATTATATAATTAGAGTATGCATTTTAAATAAGTTATATATATATATATAGAAATTTCATAAAAAGTAATAAAAATAAATTTTTTTATTAAATTAATTTTTGGATAAAAATATTAAACCAAATTTTCGCTAAACTTCAAAAGTGTGTTTTGTGTTGGGAAAGTTGATCATTCATTAGCAATTTTAATCTTCAGTGATTAATATATTTAATAGATCAAATTATAAAAGCTTGATTAAAACAAAATAAACTACATGACCTCATTTAAAATGAAAAAAATTATAATGATTTGTGAATTTTTTTTCTTGTTTGGTTAGTATTCTAAATTGCTTGAAGCACTTTTTTTTTATTTAAAAAAAAGCTTTCCAAGGATAGGATATGCATCTATATTTAAATACTGCTTAGAGAGATATTTATAAATTATTTATCAACAAGATTTTTATACCTACAATGAGATTTAAATTTATAATTTTATGAGTTATGAATCGAATGCTGGAATAATCTTTGAACGAGGTCCTTCCAAGTTACGTTTTTTTTTTTGAATATCCAACATGTGCTCCTCGATTTTTGGAACTATTCAGCGTGGACTCCTATCAGCCCTTATCCGGGCCACCCTGGTGACATGGGCTTCGGTGGAGCCTCTGGGATATCGTAATTTAATGTGCATTTCATGAGAAGATGCTGATGAAAATGCCGAGAAATTATAAGGGTAACTTTTCCTGCCTTGTTGAAAGGGCGGGGAATTACTTACTTGAAAATTGAAATAAAACAAAGTCCAGTCCTGGCTAGTGGCCGGTCGGTCTCCTCCGCAACTTCCTTGCAATTTACCCTCCACTTCCATTCTTCCAAATCCTTCCCCTGCCTGCATCTCTCTGTCTCCTTCTTTACTACACATATATACATGCACATCATCATACATCATTCATGCCTCCTCCATCTAACTACCAAAGTTGCCCCCTCTGCGCCCCCTCAATCACGCCATGGCAACCGCCATGGTTCCCAAGTCCTCCAAGAAGTTTTTCTCTGCCAAAACCTTCAGGTTCATTATCTTCCCGAGCTTCCTTTGTCCCTCTCCCAAAAACAAAGCGCCTTCCGTTACCACCACAAGAGATCAAGACGACGACATATTGGACCGGAAGGAGGAGGCGATGAGGCATGTTTTTGATCACTTCGACGTCGACAAGGATGGCAAAATTTCATGCGAGGAACTCATGGACTACCTGGCATCGGCGGGGGAGTCGGTGACTCGGAACGGGGCCGAAAGGGTGATCCGTGACTTCGATTCCGACGGCGACGATTTATTGGAGTACGGGGACTTCGTCCGATTATTAGAGCAACGGGACAGGGATGAGTCGAGTGATGATGTTCTGAGGAGTGCCTTCCAGATGTTCGAAGTTACTAAAGGCTGCGGCTACATAACGCCCAAGGGTTTGCAGCAGATGTTGCGCCAATTGGGAGACTGCAAATCCCATCAGGAGTGTGCCGCCATGATTCGCGTCTTTGATCTTGACGGCAATGGGTCCCTTGACTTCCATGAGTTCCAGCAAATGATGATGTCTTCGCCTTCTTAATCACTCACCCCTCGCTATCCTTTCTTTTCTTTTCGTTACGTTGCCTTCTTCTGCAACATCCAGCATTCAATAGGGAGCGAAATCCGAAACGTACTCTGCCTTTCAGGCGGCTAGCTAGTCAAGGCTCTTTTGAATTGTGAAGACAATAAACAAGTTTAATACTTTATGCAATAAATAGCTTGTGGTGCAGTTTGGTGGAAACTCTTGGGTATGTACAAGAAGTTATTGTATATCCACGAGGAGCGACGCCGGATGCTGTCTCGCTATATGACGTGTCCGCGTTAATTCGCTGATCATTGCTCGGACAAGTTATGTTGATAGAGTAGTGTTTTCTTACCTTAGTTCGCTTGTTTATAATGGTGACATATGGCATGCGGTGTTACTATCTCCGGAGCCCAACAATAACGCTGCTGCCATTCCCTGTGTGCACGTACCTGTAATGTTGCCTTCCAGGTTTAAGATTCCATGTGATCTAGTCCTCTGCTCTCTCGCTCGTCCCATTTATAAGCTATATTTTAAAAAAATTATTTAATTTTATTTATTACTCATGATATGACTTTTTAAATAATATTTATAAAATATTTTTAAAATTATTTTTATGAGAGAGAAAAATAACATAACATTATTTTTTAAATTTGTTATATGAAAATATATTTAAAATTTTATATATTTATATTTTTTTATATTGATATTAATAAGCTTAATAAAAATGAAAAGAATAACAAAAGTATTTGCATTCTACGAGGAAACTTAAAACATTAGGTCAAGTCAAATTATAAATGAGTTTATCCAACTTTTTGCTCAACCGACCAACAAGTTGCCCGAAACTGTGGCTCCTATTTTTTTTTTTTTTGGGTTGAAATATTTCCCTTTTTATTTTAAATTATGTAATAATTATATAAATTTATTTTTTAAAACAAAAACTATAAACTTTTAAAATATCCCTACATACATAATTATTACACTATAAAATCCTTTTATTTTTTTCCCACTTGAAAAGTAATATTAAAAAATCATCATTAATAAAACATTAGTTTTCTCAAATTGTCTTATACTCTTTTTGTTTTAAATTATAAAACACTTTTAGATAAAATTTTACATACCAATAAAAGTCATTAAATACACTTTACAACATTACTTTTTCAAGATATAAATGTAAATTTTTAAAAATATTCTTTATTTAATATTTCATTAATAAAAGAATATTGAAGAGAGAAAATATATGAAAAGGATGATATTAAAAAACTATCATTAATAAAGCTTTATTTTTATTAAAGTATTTTATATTTTGAGATACTAAATCTTCTTTAAAAATATTCTATAATTTAGAACAGAGTAACCATTTTGAAACAATAAAATACCTTCTAAGTTGTTTTATAACTTAGGGCGGAAAGAACATGAAAATAACCTCACATCCACCAAAACGCAGCTATGCTTAAATGGCAATGCTCCTCGCATAGGAAGCTTCTCAAGAGCTGATACCGTGCTGGAGCATGTAACGTGATTGATCATTTAAGAAGAAAAGAGCGTTTTGATTTCAACGGACTATGCGAACCGAGCGATCAAGTCATACCCAAATGCCAAGGAGTACATGCTTATAATATTTAGAAGAGATCCACGGGCAGATGGTAAACACGTAGCACGTCTCTGAAAGTGAGCGTGCTCAAGAAGATAAATCGTTTCAATCTTGACAAAGTTCTAAGGTTACTGTGAAAATAAAGGATTCTTCAAGAAAATATCCTCAAGTGTCGTGGGAACTGGGAGTTACAACATAGGAGTGTGATATTTCCTCTCGCAGGGTGTGGGGGGACGGCACACCACAGCACCAGGTGTAATTAAGCTTTTATTAGATCAGACAAACAAACAAATCGGGTGTATTTAATCAATAATATTCCCCATAAATAAGTAGTACTAATTACAATTACAAGTTCAATTCAATTACTCTATCAGAGCTATGCCTCGTAGCTTTAGCCTCAGTTTCTAATATCAACAGGCCAAGCTTTATCTCTCTAAAGAATGAAGATCCGTATGTAGCCAAGCTCATGGGGGAAAATTCCCCGTCATCCAAATATGGTGAAGGGTGTTTTCAAGACCATACTTACGAACTGCCAATTGGCCTGCCCTAAATCCATCACCATAAACAGGGGAAATGTCTGATTCGATCTGATGTTTGAAGAATTCCCCGAGCTTCCTCTCAAATTGTGGTCTTTTGGCTTTCCTAGATACATAGGATGAAGATGAGGATGGGGCTGATGATGCAGATGAAAGCTCAGACTCCAACCACATATGCGCCACAACCTGACAGATACCTTCTTCAACATCTTGTCTGAGAGTCCGATAACCTTCATATATATGCATTTACAGCAAATGGTAACCATGCTAGAGGAATAAAGACAACAACAAAAAAAGTTTGACACATCCCACAAGGCATGTTTAAACGGTTGTATCAAAGAAAAATGAACACCAAAAGCAGAGAATCGATCAAAAGACCACCTGAAAGTATTCCATAAAATTGAAGAATACCTTTAAGTCGCAGCCATGCATGCATCATTTCATGAGCTAGGATTGATCCAGTGAGCAACCTAGAAAAGAAACAGTACAGCAATAAGAACTCAGGCAATTATATTTTCCTCTTAGGAAAAAACTAGTATTCTTCCTAAAAGTGAGTACACCCAAACCAAACATGAATATTCAATTAGAAAACGGTTCTTTTTGTCATGCAGAAAAAGAATCATGTGTATTATTCTCCAGATACACCAGAGTAAGAAAATGAAAGCAAGTTACAACTTCACTGCTTCCAATTTATTTTTCCAAGATTTATTTAAATTGCATAATAAGGACAATACAGGTCGTGAGTTAAACACTACTTTAATCACACTTAGTATGTGTTTGGATACAGGAAATAATCGATTTTTGGCCCAAAAAATCGATTCTCCACAAAATTATCCAAACACTCAACATTTTGGTTAATCGATTTTTGAGTCAAAAATCAAAAATCGATTTTTTCTTCGAAGCTGGGAATCCAAGCGCCTGTGGAAAAGCTTGGGGAAAATTACAAACAAAGCACATAACTTTATAAAAATAAAACCAAATTCTCTTCCCTTCTCTTTCTTTTCTTAATAAAATTCAAATATTGTATCCTCAAAAAATTGATGTTTGGTATTTAAGAATTAAATTATATAGTAATTTATATAGTTAAAATTGATTCTGATTAAATTATCCAAACATCTTTAAGTTTGTTAAAATTAATTTTAAAAAAACAGTATCCAAATAAATTACGTTATAACATAATCAATTATGATTAAAATCTACCACTTAATCAATTATTTTTATAATATATTATACCTAACTGAAATCTAAACGGGAACTTACATTCTTCTCCAAACTTTCTGCAATTACATATTCACCTAGTTTCATGTTTACCATACAATTTTGTTTCCTTTGAAAATTTTCTGGTTGCATTTTGGATTTGTTACTTGTTCATTTATTTATCTGGTCATGGGCATCAAGTTGCCTCCTACTGATGCAAGTTACATTGTAGGCCCAAATTGCAGTAAATCATACCTGGGAAGGCCATACAAGATGAGAATTGCTGTCACATCACAGCGTCGAGTAAGTTTGTAGGGTTGTGTTCTCATGTCTACTGCTCTATTGCCTGCTCCAAACCGAGGTCGCCTCAAGACCTGGTCAAGTTAGAATGCAATAAACCATAAATGTTCAGTCAGTTGAGGTTCTTAACAAATTCTATTCATATATATATATATTTGTATGTATGTATCAAAAGACCCAAATAAAACACAGCAGGAATTTACAGTGCTGATAGTCTGCTCTTCGGAAAGGCAGAGTCCCCGGGTCTCAGGCATGTGATAGTGGCCCTGGATAAGATAAACAGATAACCGGTGAATAACAAGTAACAAAGGAAAAAGGGAACACTTGACTGAACCTAGAACTAACTCTTTATCTTAAAAACTATATTATGAAGTAGCAGGATGATGTCTTGCAATTGTTGACTTTGAAACAGAAGCACAAATCCTTTTCTTTTATCAGAACTTAAAAAGACATGAACATCAAAGTTAATTATTAGACATGCTTTGTGCATAAAATATCTACAGAGCTAAAATTGATGAAATAAAGTTTTAGCAACCGTGAGTGACAAGAAAAGTGATTTTATTTTTCATATCAATTACTTGTGAACATATCGCTAAACACCAAAACACAAGTTCCTTGTGTGTCCAACAGCTGCATGTAACTATGATACTGTCAGCTAATGTATTTACCGCAACTTGGTAAAAAATGCGTTTTCACTTACATTCTTCTCCCCCTCTCTTGCTTCATTCAGTGCTTGTCTTTCAACCAAGAGCAATGGAACTTGCTGTTCCAGTCTCATATGAAGACTTTCATAAAATTTTTGTATGTCACTATAAAGGGGTTGGCATTCGCTAGTATCCATGATAGCAGAGTCCAGACATTCCAGGCACAGCTTTCGACCATCATTAAGAGCAATGTATCCTGTCTCTCGTGGCTGCATATGTGAAAGGAAAATCTTTTAGCTGTATTGTTTCAGTTTAACCAAACAGGGTCATTCATCATTCCTTAGCCCAGCCAACAAATATTTGGTCATATGAACATATTGCATATAGACTGACCTCCATACGCTCGCAGCTGCAACAGCGTGGAGTACCATCATGTTCGTGAGAAGGGCAATACTTCTGGATCCAGAAAGGATGTGCTCTATATTCAATAAGACCAGCAGGGTTTGTTGGAATCTGTCAAAAGAAATACATTTTCAAATATTAACAACAAGCAAGGAAATATATGGCTGGATTCAAGGGGGAAAGCAAACTAGCATGTTATTATTACAATTCCAACATACCGGAATATATAGAAAATACAGCCATCAATTATAAAGCTTACTGATAATGCATCTGCTTGCTATAGCAGCAGACATTAAAACATGGGACAAAGGTGAAAGAAAGTAAGAAACATAAAAATTTATACACTCAAATTCCAAAAAAATCAAAGGAAATCCCTCATATTTCCAATTTTTATCCAAAATAGCGACAGACCAACCATTCGAGGTTGAGAACAGGAAAACAATCAGCCGACGCTCATACTCTGGTATATCAGTAACTCCAATGACATTTAGCATAGCTATAAGATTTATAATTTCAAAGTTCAATAAGTTCATAGTCTAAATATGGTATTTTGTTGTCATCTGTAATTGCATAACATTTGTAGAGCCAAACCATTTGAGCAAATCAGATATGAGTAATATAAAGTAAGTCACGGAAAAATACTTACAAAATGCTTGCAGACATCACATTTTGGATGATAGTTTTCTCTATAGCATGATTTATGATAAGGGTAATTCCCAGATGTGGAGAACTACAAAAGCAAGGATTGATATAAGTACATGCGTATTAAGAATAAAAAAAAAGAAAAAGGAAGAGCTTCACCAGCCACTTGAAATTCACACACCTCATAATCAGAGATTGGGAGGTTGCAAGCACGGCAGCGGAAGCATTCAGGATGCCAGAATGCACTCAAGCAATTTAGATACCGTCCATAACCAATCTCAGTATTACAACCAGCACAAATCCTATAAGTAAATGAACAGATTTAATTATGTCAGCATCACGTGTATAATTGATTACATAACAATACATAAAAAGAGAAATGATCTCTAACCAAAGTTGATCCCTTTGAAGCTGTAAAGGATTACTTTATATCCCATGTTTACCAATGTTATTTCCCCCCCTTTTCAAATTTAAATATGGTTCATGCACATAAGAAGACATAGCACTGAGATTGTCAACAGTAGCATAATTCAGCAAGCCATGACTACATCCATCATTGTATTCTAACACAATCACCCAAATAAGAGATGAGATTACTCTCCATAGCCTATACCAAATGCATATTTTGATAGTATTTCGGTAATATTGATCCAATCCTTAGCTAACACATCTATGATAATAAAATGCTTAATAGAGTCCGTGAACATGTGATCCATAGCATTCAATATATATATAAGGATAAAAGGGAGATTAGAAGGGGAAATGAACGACCAAGTAAGTTCAATAGCATATGTCTTAATAGAAATTCCAAAAAGAATAAGCAGTAGCACAACATGTATCAGGGCAAAAGGAGAATACTGACAATCAGAAATTTTAAGCACATGACAAATTGTGAATGAAAAAAGTTCAGATGATTCACTTAGCATGTCCATTTAAGTAGTCAAACTAAATAACGGTTAAAAATATAATACCCAGAACAGACAACACAGTTATCCTTTCTCCAACTCATACCTGGACCCTATGGGGAAATACACCGGCATCGGTTGATACATATTTCCGTTTCCATATCTGGGAGGAGACTCAACATTTAGACTTTCTTGTATAGCTCTAGCAAGTTGTTCATCTTCTTCTAATTGTGACTTGCGGTCTAAATAGGACAAAAAATCGTTAACATAAACATTTATATATTTGATCTTCAGAAAAACACAATTTAGAGCCTACAAAGCTGCAAAAAAAAAAAAAAAAATTGTGCAAATGATTGATTAACATTTAATGCTCCTCAAGGACATAGCATAATTTCACTAGTAGATAAACAGTCAAAATAATTATACGAGAGCCAAATAACAGATGCAGATTTACATCATAAGACCAATCCATTGTGCATTATTGAGAGACAACATGAACCAGCGAACATTTTGAACATAGAAAGCCAGATAGAGTATCAATTCAAGTAAAAATAGACATGGAGTGATGATTGGAACTGATTCCATGGCGAAAGCTATGGCTTCAAACAAGCACTAATCAAAATGATGTTTGCTGATTAGTAAAAACAATATTCAAGAAACTCTGAGCATCATTGTACATAAGTACACAACTTTGAAAATCTTATTAACTTAGATAAAAACTCCCCCACTGAATATTAAAATTTGGAAATTGTAGACGAACTGCAACATTTTAAGAAAAGATACAAGCAACATCCTGGAGTAAAATCCAGCAACCAATTACTAATTCCTGGAGGTGACAGATTCTAGCGAGAAAGACCACCAAATGGTCACTACACTGATATATATATATATATATATCAAAATCGCATTTAAAAGTTATGCCACTCACCATTTATGTTCTTCCTTCGCTGATTTTCCTCTACCAGAGATAGTGCAATAGCACGATCTATATTTTCATTCTCATTCTCTGACCAGACATCCTGCATTCAAATTCCCATTAAAATGAACCAGACAGAAAGATGAGTGCATCAAATTAACCAGTTAACAAATCCAGACAACTTATCAAAGGCTAAAATGGAGCTCGATAAATGAATGCAATAAAGTAGAATTTGTGGCATTTCTCAGTTCTTCAGATGACTATTGAAGATTTCAAATCAATTTGCCAAAAGGGAACAAAAAGAAAGAGAAATTAAAAAGAAGTTAACAATTGCATTACCCCTGAAGTTGATGGTAAGTAATAATCTGTATCCTCTCTATAATTTGCATTATAACGCCCTTCCGAAATTTTATGGTCAGAGCCTTTAAAAATTTTGCTAAGCCAACCCATTCGGCAATTCCTATATGTTCATGGTATTATTAATTTCTACCTGCAAATTAGACATCCACGCAATCGAACATGGTCAAAGCTCTTGGTAATGCAAAATAAGAGCAAAAATTCCGACCATTGTCTCCAGATCAATAAAAGAAAACAAACGTCAATAATAATCAATCTGCTCGACATAATTATTTCATGCATCTAAATCAGGTGAAACTGCCGCGAGACAGAATACAATAATACCATCAGAAGGCATCAACAATCCAGAAGAATGAAACAAATACAACAGCATTTGGTCTCAATTGCATGCGAGCCTCAATAAATAATTAAAACCTTTGAACTGCAAATGGTCCGCAGAAGCTATGGTTATATCGCAGACAAAAACAACTCATAAGAGGAAGAGAGATAGGCATAGATTCTTATTCTTCCAGCTCAATGTACCCATTAACTTCGTGACATCTGAACTCCAATTACTGACTTAGAATAAAAATATAGGGCGAGGTAGTGGAGGAGTGACTTACCTCTTAATAAACGCAAAATCTGCTGGTGCTCGAAGCACGAGTCACAAACCCAAGCAGATTATTCGACCACAAAAGAAACGATCACAGGGAAAAGATATTATCTTGCAGCGGACCTTTTCCCGTATTCTCTCAAGTTTATGATCTAATTCGCAAGTCAGAAAACTACTTTAAAATTAAATTCTGCGTGTCTGCAAAAGAATCTATGAAAAATCAAGGATTTCTAGAAACAAATAGGAACGAAAGAACTTTGGATCATTGACAACTTCAGGGATTACAAGCAAACTTTTTTTTTTTTGGGGAAAAAAATGCGTGTGTGAACAGAGATTATGACCAGAACCGCACGCGACTTCGAAAGTCAAATTAAAAGAAACGCAAAACATTGATCAAATAATTGTCATCACCCCAAAGGGGTTTGACGAAAGATCGTGGAATGCACTTGATATTGAGAATTTCTACCAGTTGGAAGGATTAGAAGGCATGTGGGGCCCCTTCTTAACTCTGCCTTAAGGAGACCCCAATGCCAAAAGTTTCTTTACGAAAGGTATAATAAAGAAGGGACAATACAAGAGTCCCTATCTGCTTTTATTTGTTTTGGTTTGGAGCCGAAGCGAGCGTACGCGGTTCACAAGGTTTGATTCGATGTCGACGGTGTCACGGTGAACAGTTCAAAAGTCCGAATTTTATCAGGGGGAATATAACTATCTAGGTTTGCCATTGCCTTGCCAGCTTAAAAATGTTGAGTGTTAAAAGTTCGAACTCGTGCCATGAATTTTAAAACATGGTAGTAAGCCACAAAGGCATGGACTAGCTAGCAAGCACGCGTTCCTTTTATCATCTCAAGGTTCCTTGACGTATGTGCTGCTTGTTGTTCCCTGTTTTTGTCTTCTCACAGTTCATTGTCACGAAGTCGTTATTCTTTCTTCAAAAGACTAATTTACAGCATGTCTATTTTTATAATCAAAACTCTTTCTAATTCCCTTTAATATGAGACATGATAGCTCCCCTAATCAATTCATAACTCTCCCATCACAGATGGCTCATTAAAGGGACCTATCAACTAAACAAATTTAGATATAGCTTTGGTACTACTTTATCGTTGAGTTATTGCTCTTCCTCTTAAAAGGCTAACCTATTGGGTTGTGTAATGCATTTATTTATATAATTAGAACCCTCCTCAAATTCTTTCAACGTGAGACATGACAACATTATGTATTTGTGAATACTTCATGTGTTATTTTTTTTTTTGACCAAATAGGACTGTTTTATAATGCCTGGCTTATGTTTTGATGTTCGTCTCTTGTCTTCCTTCAGAACGTGATCTGAATCATCAATTAAATGAAAACAACCTCTAGAATATAAAGCTTCATCCAAATTTGCATTACAAATACTCCTTAAGACGTTTAAGAATTTATTATAATTATAATTTTTTCCTTCGAAAGTATTATGGGCTACAGTTTGTAGTATATATTAGTATGTATGGTAATTCTGGGGCTCTTGCAAGGCAAAGACTTCCCCAGGGATTGGTGCTCACTTCAGCAGTAACCCATGGAAAAGGTCAGAAGATCCTTCGCATATTGAATTCAGTTTCAGTGGAATGTGAAAATAATTCAAGAAGGAATGTATTTGAGGAATTAGCATAGCCGAAGAAGAAAAGAGGCTTTTTTTTATTTTTTTATTTTGGGCAAAGCCAACACAAGGAGATTCGTTTTTATGGACGTCGATTTATATTTTTAAATTATTACATAATTAACGGTGATGACAAGGTGCCATCAATGCTTCAATCCCTCCAGGACCAGATGGTGTGTTCTAGTACTAGACGGCTTTCATCCGGGCTCGGCTTGGCGCCATTTCTTTATTTTGCAACTCTTTTTTGTATTAAAAAAATTGTATAATAAAAAAAACATATAATCATGAGTTATGATATGACCACCAATAGGAGGAAATCCTCGGGGAATTGATCAATGTCAACATTGGTGGCTATGGTTGCAACTAATTCAAGGTAATAGGCTAACCATTCTGAACTAATTCAAGATATAACTAACCAAAGGGAGAAGAAACATTAAATAGTAATAGTACTTTTTTGAAGCGATCTTGCCTCTTGCGAACGCCGGCAACAAACAAACAAACAAACACTTTTTTCCTCGCTGTCAATTCTCGTACTCTCTCTTTAATTACTCTTTTCAGGGTAAACTATCAAATTTATACATTCAACAATTTACGAGGGGAAAAAGATATATGCCAATAATCAAAGAAGAAGAACAAGAAAATTGAGAGATTAAGGTACAAGTGGTGGGGAGGTTTGACGAAGTCTTAAGCACAGGAGAGCCTTTACTGGCTTGTGATCAGAACCGTTTATTTCGTCCATTGATTCATAGGAGCGTAAAATTGCTTCCATGTTATCCGTGTCTTCTACCTTGAACAATATACGATCTGTCCAAGCTGGTACCCTCACCTGCATGCATGTATCCATCCAACCAACACAAATTTGTATAAATCTGTAACAAAATAATAAATATAGTCCACACATGTATGGAAAATGGACGTGGGAGGAAATTGAATTGCGGTGATACATACCTTATAACTCGTATCATAGGTGCTACTTCCTACATTATACTTGTAAGTTGGCCTGAATGTCAAGGTGCCCTCACAATACCCATTGAATATCTGTCCTCGTCCTGCCTCTTGCAACAGCTGATCTTTGCCAAGCAGCTGCTGAATCAATTGAAATGTAATAAAGAAACCTTCTGTTAGATTTGAAGTAGTTCTGCAGAGTCTGATGTTGTGATTGACAAATGGTAGCTGTACTAACCCCGTGCAGGTCCTTCTGTATCAGAGTTCTGGCCGGGTGGGTATCGATCCCTTGTAGCCTGTAGTTCAGATCTCCCAACCAAACGGTGACGTGGGCTGGTCTGGCATATGGATTCCAGTTCTTGGAGAAGAGGGAGTGTGATATGTGCCTGCATTCTGAATTCCTGTCTTCTACCCGGCCCGCATGAGCTGCACAATCAGGCACACAAGTGAGCACTCACCTGCTCATCGTGTACCCTTATTTCCTTCATTTAATTTTGTTCGTGTGTGAATGCGAATGGAATGCAAACAAGGTTTACCAGAGAGATGGCAAGAAATGAACACCATCCTTATGCCTTCGTAGTTAACCCAGATCGCCACTGCCCCTTTCTTCCTTCCAATTATTCCTCCGCAGCCTCCAACTGATTGTTTGTCCACCTTCAATTCTGCATGTATATGTATAACAATATGATGATCATATTATATACGAATCTCATCAATATTAGTCATAGCCATGTATCAAGATAGAGAAGACAAAGAACGAATACTTGGGCAACAAATCACACCTCTAATAGATGATCCTGCTGCATTCTTGGGTCCGAACAGGTACAACTGCAAAGACTGCATGATAACTTTACCTATCAGGCTTCATTTCAGGCAAACGAGAGAAAAAGAAAAATTCGAATGAGTTAACAGAAGCTAAATAAAGAATTTAAAAGGCCAATGAAGACAGAACTTGAAAGTGTTTTTTTATGCATTTATTTGCTCTTGGATATTGGAGTCTTTCATTTTAAACAAATTGACGCTGACAGTGCATATCAAATTTAAGAATATATAAGATTTCATCATGATCAGGTGAATTGGATTACTTGTTAAGCGTAATTATCCTAAAAGTCTAAAAGTGACAGCGTTGGGTATTCTATTGGTCCAGTCCCGACGTGACATTTGAAGGGAGAATGCACGAACTCGTTGTGACGAAACCAAATGGAGAAAAAGGATGTGATATATTTTCAAAATGGTGCTCGGTAGCAGATGATAACCACCTCTTAATTATTACAGTGTCAATTATGTAGTTATTCAAATTAATAAAGATAACACGAAAAGGGCTGTGTTTGCAACAAGTCATAATTAGATAAGAATTGGATAAGCTGGAACCTCATATTCCTCGTTCAATATATGTTAAGATTTTCAACAAAGAAATTAAGGGTAGAAAATGGAGAAAGCCATAGAAACAAATTGATGAGGCCAAGCAGTTACATGTGAGTTTGAACCAGAGCCGCTTTCAGCAGCTTTGCAACTTTGTTTCGTGGAGCCTCCTGCAAGCCAATGACAAGAAGATCAAACTCGCAGTTGTCCCCAACCATCTCTGCTAGATCCTCAAAGGAAACCTGCACAGGGAATAAAATGAACATGGCAAAGTGAAATTTCAATGTAGAGATCAAAATCTGAAGTTGTGGAGGCACAGTTAACTGCACCTGGCCGTTCATATTCCAAGTTACTATGGAGACACGGAGTTCTGAACCGGTGGACAAGGTACAAACTTTGTCCACGTCCACAGTTCTTATCCCTGCGTGCGAGGGGGAAGCTTGGTGATGAATGAAACCCATTGGCTCTCTCCTCGTCCTCGTTTTCAGTCCGCAAAATCTGACCCAAAGAAGAAAAGAACAGTAAATATATATATATATGTGTGTGTGTGTGTAGGAAAATAGCAGAAAACAAACAGCATGAGACTCCAACAAAAAGTTTATATCAGAATTATCCCTTTCATAACCGTACCCTTTACCGTGTTGATTCCCCATTGTGCAAGTTGATTGCGATTATTAATTATTGTATTTGGCAAACGAATCCCTGATCTGGTGCCAAGCGTGAATTCCCAGAGTAAGTGTGAAGACAAGACGATAGTGTTTGAGCGATGGAGCGCTGAGAAGTCATTTAAGAAGAGGGAGATATGAAAATTTAAAACGTATTGACTCTGCACCCTCATGATTAAATGGCTATATATAAGGGCTTGATAAGGCGGTGTACAAATTAAAGGAAGAGAAGTCAAACGTCTAAACAATTCGAATGTGCAACTCGTATTGCTTTTCCTGACGGGTTAGGTTCAGGCTGGTTGAAAATGGCACGGAGAAGAAGGAAGTGAAAGCAAAGTTGAAAAGGACCGTTGCAGATTGGACTATCCACGCTCCATGCAGTTGACGTTAAGCAATCTAACTCCGTCTCAGACTCTCAGAGTTATCCGTACACTGATCCACTGATTTATGCTATAATATCCATCAATCAAATAGAATTTATAATAAATCATACTATTCATCACGAGTCTTGAATGATATGACACTAGATCAAATTTGGTGTGAAGATGGAATTCATAGTCAAGTTGTCAACAAAAAAGGACCTTTGCAATGCGTTTATATAACATTGCGATAAAATTTGCATCAGTGTAATTTAATTGCCACTATTTTTGTAGTAATTATGCAAAAATATCTACTGTTGACTTTTCATGCAAACCGTTATTTTATAATATTCTTTGACAAACCATTTTCCTTGATGATGATGCCCTTTACTTTAGTAATTGGGCTGGCAAACCATTTTCCGACTTCACCACGTGACCAGTCTAATTAGATGCATCAGATAATTTTAAATTTAATTTTGCTGGTGTTCATCGTGCAAAGAAAAAAATAATAATAATTATAATAATTTTTTAATGTTTTAACTTTCAATTCACTTATAAATTTTTTAATTATAACTCGTTGTGATTCAATTTTTTAACTTTTAACTCTTTTATAACTTAGTCTCTCAATTTTTATTGACTCTCTTTTTTTCTATTAACTTAAATTTCACATCAAAAGATAAGATGAGAATATTTTATAGTAAAATATAAATATTTTTTTATTTCTTTTAGTTTATAAGGATAAACTTTTAAAAAAATTTAAAAAATAAGAATTAAGTTATAAGTGAATTAAAATTTGAGGGACTTATTCGCAGCGAATTATCATTGAAAAGATTGAGTCACAGGTGATTTAAAAATTGAAATATTGAAAGATTAATTTTCAATATATACACACACACACACAAAAAGCACCGCAGGCATGAATAACATGACTATCAGTCAAACTCTTTATGAAGCTACATCTAATTTATTCAAGAGTATTAGGATGTACAATACTAAAAAAAAATAATTACCATGACTTAAACAGTGGCTCATTGGGGATCTTTTATTTCTTCATTCGTTTCACGTTATAACACCTTGTAAAGTATTATGTTTCAATTTGTAAAGTTACTTGTAGATTTTTATATGCAATCAATATTTTTTTATAAAAACATTTTAAGAAATATATCAAAATCACTTTTCAAGAAAAGAGTAATTATTAGAAATAATTATTAATAATAAATATTAAATAAATGAAAAGTTACCAAAAAAATTGTGAAAAATTAACTAACCAATCACCAGTTCTTTTAAAATATTTAAATCAATGTGCGTTGATTAAGGGTCCATCTTTCGTAATCATTGTGATAAGATCGGGATTGTTCAAATGGTTTAAATTTAAAGGTTTTAACTTTTATTTTATGTTTAATAAAATAAACAATTATAAATTTTTTTAACAAATAGTTTATTATCAACAAGGATAGTACAAATTTAATTTAAATAGTTCAATTTAATATTAAAATTTTATAAATCGATCACCCAAATTTATATTATGAATAATCTAAATTTAATATTATTTTTTTATAATTTTTATTTTCATAAATATCACATTAAAAATAAACATAACATCTTAATTGATACTTTTAAAAAACATTTTTAAAAATGATTATAAATTAAATTGTAAATTTAAAATTTAAATTTAGTCTGTTTAAAGTAAATTTGAATAGTAAATTTATAAAATTATAAAAAATTTAATATTAAATTTGAATAATCTAAATTAAATTTAAACTATCAAGTTAGTACTAAATTGATTTATTAAAAAAATTTACTCCCTCTTTTAAAAAATATAAGACAGTTTTTGAGAAATTGAATGTTAAAAAATACAAGACATTTTTGTATTTTGATGTTTAATCGTTGTTTTTTTTTTAAAGGTATTTCTATCAATAATGACTTTATTTTTATTGTAAAGTATTTAATAAGGGTAAATATGAAAAAAATATGGTTAGTTAAAAAGGTAACTACTTTATTGGGGTAAAATTTAATTAAAAATACTTTACATATTTAAAAGGAGTGAGTATAATTTTTTATTTTAATAAATATAAATATAAATATAAAAATTTAAATTTAAACTATTCAAATTAAATTTTTTTAAATAACTCAAATCTGATTAGATGATACTGATCACCGAGCACTTAAGCTGGTTCTGTTGATTAATGATCCATTTGGGTAATTCTTTGAATGCATCCATATTATATCTGGACGTGCTTTTATTAAATTTTCAATAAAAAGTTAAATTTTTTAAATATATTTTTGTTAGATGTAAATTGAAACAGGGATACTAAAATATTGAATATGAAACGGAGGGAGTATTTTGTTACTCCGGTGTTAGGTTCGCGTTCTGTCGCACCCTCTCTTGGCCTCCGACCAAAGACAACAGTATCTCAGCTGCGACCGAAATTCATGCTGTTGCCTAATCCGGAATCCGATCGGATCCGACTTTCCCATGTGTGTTATACAATTAGTAGGTGAGGCGGCCTTGACTTGATGTTCTGAAGTGTTTCGAAGCAAATCTGTGTAGGAACAATTACTCTCAAACGTTAATTTCTTTACCTCCAATTAATTCGCCTCTGGACATGGTAACTCCGGAACCTTTTCTTTGCTTGAAACATGCTTTAGAATCCAGAGTATTTTTTGGCAAAGAATATTAATTAATGATATTCATGATTCATAATACTGTCGTTATTGTTTGTAATCTAGTAATGCCTCTGTATGGCTTCAGGTGTTTTTTCCTTGTCATTCTTCAGTATGTCTGAATATGATTAGAGGAAAGATCCTCTTGGCTTTTGATGTTGTTGTATAGATTATTCGATTGAGAAGACGGTTTAGGTCAAGTACAGGGATGCTAACCTATTGTTTCCTTTTTGTTTCAAAATATTTGTATCAATTGTTCTACAAGATCTTGATGCATCTGTATGATTTGAATGTCCTAGACTTGAGTCTTCAATGATAGTATACTCACATTGGTAGGTCTTCATGACCTAAATGCTGCATGTTATATGGCAAATGCAATAACTTGAAAATAAATTAAAACCAGTTCAAACTTATATTCACAGGAGTGATATTGGTTTTGAAAATGGAAATAAAAATCATGGTTTTATAGACACACAAGTTTTGTCCAAACACCCTGTCAATCGTCGTTTCCCAATTTGCGCCCCTTTCCATTTTCACTCCTCCCAAGCACCCCCTGAAGCGGAATGAAAAAGAAAGTGGCAGGTGTTTTAGTATTTGCTCCTCAAGCCACTGTGATGCAGTTAACTTTGACGTGGGGACAGTGTGGCTTTTGAGAAAGAGAGGTTTTGTTGTGGATGTGTTGTGTGTTGCCCGTGCAAAATTTTAGCTATCTAAATTGAGAGCATAAAAAATCCTGGTGATCACACTATTGATTTAATTTACCAAATAAGTTACACCAGCACGCAGGATGGGAAACCTTTTTTTTTTTTTTTGGCTTGTTTTAATGTTTTAAGTTTTTTCAGGAACCCAAAACCCTTACTATGATTGTCTTTTAACTGAACAAACTAAAATTCTGTCCCATATCATTAACTTCTAATGTAGTAGTGCCCTTTAAATATAGTTTGCTTTCTTTCTTTATTTTCTTTTTGTTTTTTATCTTTTTGGCCAACATTTTGTTTCTAATTCCTTGTAATCTGTGTTTCATACATACCAGAAGCGAAGAGAGCAGCCACAGCTTCCTTGTCTAACAGAAGTTGAGTCAGATAGATTAAGTTGCTTACCTGGTCATGTTATAGATCACATTCTGTCACACTTGTCAATTCGAGAAGCTGTGAGGACAAGTGTTTTATCCAGCAGATGGAGGTACAAGTGGTCTACACTACCAAATCTTGTGTTTGATAACCAGTGTCTCCCCATATCTTCCCAGGATCATTCAATTATCAAGAACAAGCTTGTGAGAATTATTGATCATGTGCTTTTGCTTCACTCTGGTGTAATAAACAAGTTCAAGCTCTCCCATCGTGACCTAATTGGTGTGACTGACATTGATCGTTGGACTCTTCATCTAACCAGAAGGTCTGTTAAAGAACTTGTGCTGGAAATCTGGAAAGGGCATCGCTACAAGATACCCTCTTGTTTATTTACCTGCCAAAGTTTAATTTATTTGGAATTATTTAACTGCTGGCTTAAGCCTCCATCAACATTTTTAGGCTTCAGGAACTTGAAGAGTCTTGATCTACAGCATGTTACCATGGATCAAGATGTGTTTGAAAACTTAATTTCTAACTGCCCACTGCTTGAACGTCTAACTTTGATGAACTTTGATGGTTTCACTCATCTCAACATTGATGCTCCGAATCTTCAGTTTTTCGACATTGGAGGCAAATTTGAGGATGTTAGATTTGAGAACACTTTCCATTTAGCTGTTGTATCCATTGGTTTGTATTTGAACCTTGAAAATGAGAAAAATAGATGGCAAGGAAGTTCTAGCAATTTGCTCAAGTTCTTTGTTCATCTTCCTCATGTAAGAAGGTTGGAGGTTCAAAGCTATTTTTTAAAGGTATGATTCTTGTAATACTCTTCTATCAGCAATTATCTATTACATCATGATTTATGTCTGCGGTTTCCCAAGCGTAATTATACCGGTGCCTCTGAGATAGTGAGATGACACGTTCAAGAACACGACCTTTGCACGCAATTTAGGTGTGTATTATAATGATTTCCATTATTCTGTATTGTCTTTTTTCTCCAGTATTTGGCAGTAGGAGTTGTGCCGCTGAAGCTTCCTAGACCATGCATAGATTTAACTTATCTTTCCATACGCATCAATTTCAACGATTCCAAGGAAATTTCAGCTTCTTTATGCCTTTTAAGGAGTTCTCCGAATCTTCAAGAACTGGAAGTGTTGGTGAGTTTTTTCTACTGATTATGATTTAGTGTCATTTTGGTTCTGCGTGCTAATTTGCAGCTGTATACGTGGGTTATACCGTTCACTAAGTTGCTTAATTTGGAAAAATACTCATGCTTGAGTTTGTTCCCTGGCCTCTTAATGTTAACACTTGGATTACACATGCTTGAGTTTTCTTGATGTTAACACTTGGATTGCACATAGGCTCGCACTGAGGAGCAACAGACCACTCTGGGGACACAGGCCTACTGTTGGGAGGATGAGTATTGGAACTGCAAAGTGATGCAACTGCAATTTGTTAGGATAGACGGTATCTCCGGTATCAAACCGGAACTAGATTTTATCAGCTTTCTACTTCTATATTCTCCCGTTCTAGAACGGATGACTGTGAAACCTGCTCCTGCTCCTTCAAATGGAGGATCAGAGTTAATGAAAGAATTATTGCGTTTCAGGAGAGCATCAGGACGAGCGGAAATTATATACCTGGATCCTTGATGCTAGATTTTATATGTACATAACTGTATTTGGGCGGGCTTGTGGGCCGCTTAGTGAATATCCCATGGATCCTAATACTAGTGGTATTTTATGTTCGGTGACGACTGTACATAATTCCCGAGTTACTACTGTGCCAATTATGGCTAACCTTTTTCAGGTATAGCTAGCTTTTGATCGTTCGGGATCCTCTTTTGGGCCCCTTTTTTCTATCCAAAATTAAAGGGCTTGTTTGAAAATTTATTTCAAGAACAGTTTTTTATTCTTCAAAATAAAAAAATAAAAAAATGTTTAATAACGTATTTTTAAAAAATATTTTAAAAAATAAAAAAAATAAAATATTATTTTAAAGAATAAAAAAATAGAAATAATTTTTAAGTGTTTTGTGATTATTATTTTAAAAATAAAGAAGAATAAAAAAAATATATTTTTATTATTTTTTGTTTAAAACATGTTTTATAAAATATTAATTTTTAAAATAATAAAATAAAAATAATCTCAAATAATTTCAAAATTTTTATTTCAATGTACTTACGGGTTGAGACTAGTGAAAAGGATTTAACACTTTTTAAATACTCTATCCGGTCTAAGTTGTTTTTTTTAAGAAATAATTGATCATTTTTTTAAGTTATTTTACATAAAAGATAGATTATTAATTATTTTTAAATTTTTGCCCTTTAACGAGTGGGGTAAAAGATTAAATATATGAGAAAGAAGTTAAGTTTGAAGATGATGTATTTAATGAAAGTAAATTAAAAAAAAAATTGTTGGTAAGACAAGACTTATATAATAAATTTTACTCTCTTCATTTAAAAATGTAAAGTATTTTTAATTAAATTTTACCCTCTAATATAGTAGTTACTTACTTTCAAACTAATCTTACATGTTTATATTTACTCCTATTAAATACCTTACAATAAATATAAAGTCATTATTAATAGAGATATTTTTGAAAAAAAAGAAATGATTAAACCTCAAAAGGTTAAAAATGCCTTACATTTTTTAACACCTAACTTCTCAAAAATATTTTACATTTTTGAATGGAAGGAATATATGTTTAATATATTTTTATTCAATTAAATTAAGAGTTATAGATTTTAATGTGTTAATAATATTAATAATAAGAATTTATTATAAAATAAATAACCTATAAAAGTATACATGTTTTGATTTAATTGAAAACAAGTATTTTAAAGATATAAGATTAAGTATATAAATCTTTTCTTTGTTTACAATATCAATTATTTAACTAGTTGCTACTAATGAGATAATCAGAAATTATTTATATATAAGACTGAAAAGAATAAGGTTTTAAGAATTGTGGATTACAAAAATTTTATTGATAGAGAATCTATTCTAATCATGGCTTGGTTCAGCTTAAATTGGGATAAGTAAACAATGATAAATACATTTTGTTATCAATAACTAGTTGGTATTTTATGAGTTGCTATGTGACATTCTAACTGGTTCGTCGATTCTAATAATTTAAGAAGCTCACTTGCAGTCAAAGCCCTCGACCTTTCGTTGAAGATCCACAAGAACAGAGACAAATCCTCCGAAAAAAGACAAAGTAGTAACTAACTGACTTTTAGGCTTCGGTTTATCTTGTCATGCGAAAAAGAAAAAGGGAAAGGGAAAGAAGAAGAATCTTTCCTAACAGTGATCTCATTATCCCCTCCAACATCTTTTTTCAATTTATTATTGAATAACAAGACATGTCTAAGTCTGGGAGAATATTACATCATTTTATCATACCAATATAGGTCATTGCATTTCATTGAAGGTTTATACCAAATAGCAAAATCATCCTCTCTATTTTGAGTATATTTAGCAATCTAATCACTTTTCTATGTGAATACATAATTTTCACATTACAGTAAAAAAAAAATTCTCTTACCTCTTGAATAATTTATACAGATGTACCACCTAAAGCATTTGTGGCGTTTCAGGTCAACCAAACCTGTAAATCACATGTGAAAAAAGAATGGACAGATGTAGAATTAGTCAAAATAAGCCATACTGATTTAGCAATCTCATAGTTTCGAAGAATATGTAGAGATGTTTCTTCACTGTTGCACTCAGAAGGACATAACGCATTCTCAATGATTCCTCTCTTGGCTCTGAGAAAGTTGGAAGGGAGTTTCTCACAGATAATTTGCCACATAAAGTGCTTTATTTTTTGAAGGATTGATCAGTATCACATCTTTTTTCACAACGGATATCAGAAGGATGATTCTCATGATTTTGAAGACATTTATAAGACTAAATGAATGCTGAAGTTTCCCTCTAAAGATTTTTTTCCACGAAAAACAATCCTTTAGAATACTTGTGGGAGCTGTGACCATCTTAATTTTATGTACGATCCAATCAAGGAGAAATTTGAGACATCTAATAATGTTCCGTTCCCCTCCGGCATCTCCACCCGCACTATCAAGATCACTTCCTTCACTGTACTCCAAAAAAAAAAAAAATTTACTTCGTTCAATATGTTGCCAAACAAACGCTCGACGTGCTTGTGTCTTCAAAGCAGGTCAATTTTAAAAAAATTAATAATTAATAATTAATAATAATATTAATAACCAAAATTTATTATAAAATAAAAAATATACCTGTCTCATTTTGTTTGAAAGGAATTGCTAACTATACAAGGAAAATTTTTATTAAAAAATTAATTGAAATGACTTAACATCTCATAGAAATTTCAAATAATTAAACATTAATAATTAATAAATGAAATTTAAGTTTTAAAATATTTTATCAGACAATATAATGTTGTATTTGTTCTCTCACACTTGTTCTTTTTAGTATGATTGGCAGCTGCTTTCTGGTTTTTTAACTCTTCGGCTGTGCTGCATTGCAGCCTGCAAACTTTGTTACAACCGTTGGTCTCCGAGTCAGCGGGGAGAAGGCTACTTCCCAGTCAGATGTCAGTCGTGCAAACCCACCTTTCAAACTTTGGTCCCCATTTCCACTTCCCACAGGCCGCAGCTACCCTCTCCAGTTTTCTGCTGTGACCCATTCCTTAAACCCCTTTCCGCGTAAATAAGTAGACGCTGCAAACCACCTTCAATTCATCTCATGTTTAACGCCATTTCGAAGTAGAAGCAACCCTGAAAAAGTAAGTGGGTTGCCCTATACCAGAGCGTAGCCATGGCCGTCGACACCCCGCTACTGCAGAGCAACGGCGGCAGTGGTGATATTGTGGAGGCAAAGCCAGAGGGGTTTTTTAAGAGATTCGCGTTCGAGTCAAGGAAGTTGTGGCGGCTGGCTGGCCCTGCAATCTTCACCGCCTTGTGTCAGTACTCCCTTGGTGCACTCACTCAGACATTTGCTGGTCAAGTTAGCGAGCTCGACCTCGCCGCCGTTTCCGTTGAAAACTCCGTCATCGCCGGCTTCGCCTTTGGCGTCATGGTGGCTATATCTTTCCACATACTTAGTCCCTTTCACTTGATTTTGCTTTTTTTTTTTTGTCCCTCCTACTTGTCTGAAGGAACTGCTTCTGATTAATTTTCACTTAGTTGGGTATGGGGAGTGCATTGGAGACGCTGTGCGGGCAAGCATACGGTGCGGGGCAGTATAGAATGTTAGGGGTGTACATGCAAAGATCTTGGGTTATCCTCTTGACTACAGCCACTATCTTGGTACCTATTTATGTTTGGTCACCGCCAATATTGGAGCTCATTGGAGAGACTACCGAGATCTCCGAAGCTGCTGGTTAGTTTTATTCGAATGAATTTGATTTGTAAAACTGGTAGCATTATAAATACATGGTTACTGGTCAGCGTGTGTTATTTATTATATTGTCCAGGAATAAGTGAATAACAACTACAAGGATTTTAAAGGAATGTGACAGAAGTTAATATTTTATTCTGTTTTTGTAAGATATGAATCACGTGATTAACTTGTAAGAAACTATTTTTTTAATTAAAAAAATAAGATTATCATTTGTATTCTGACGTCTGTTTTTACTTTTAAATATCAGCGGAAGTATATGTATGTATATATATATTTTATGACTTGTACTTTGTTGTTGCAGGGAAATTTGCTCTGTGGATGCTCCCGCAGTTGTATGCCTATGCTCTGAATTTTCCAATCCAAAAATTCTTACAGTCGCAGAGGAAAGTGTTTGTAATGGCATGGATATCGGCAGTTGTTTTGGTGCTCCACACATTTTTCAGTTGGTATCTCATATTGAAGGTGGGATGGGGCCTAACAGGAGCAGCAATCGTTCTTAACACATCTTGGTGGCTCATTGTCATTGGCCAATTGTTGTACATTTTCATCACCACATCTGATGGTGCTTGGAGTGGATTCTCCTGGCTAGCTTTTGCAGACTTGTTCGGCTTTGTCAAACTTTCTTTGGCTTCAGCTGTTATGCTATGGTATTTCTCTTTCACTTCATACTCCAATTTTCCATTTGTTTTCAATTTCTTGGGATTATGATGACTAAGGAGGTTGTGTAAATGGGATGGCAGCTTGGAGTTTTGGTACTTGATGATACTAGTGGTCATAGTTGGGCGTTTAAAAAACCCTCTGATACCTGTTGACGCCATATCTGTCTGGTAATTAATTGCTCACTCTCCTCCTCTTGCCCTTCCCCTCCCAATTCTTGCCATTATATCGCCGTGCTTGACGTAACTTTTATTTTATGTTCCGTCATGTATGCAATTAGAAAATGAACTTGTCAAATCATTGCTTTGTTCAGATGTGATCACTGACAGCTTTCTCTCATGTTTGCAGCATGAATTTAAATGGCTGGGATGCCATGATTGCGATTGGGTTCAATGCTGCAATAAGGTGATCTCTAGTCTGTCCTTCCCTTTTTACAGAACAATTTACTGCCTGATCACGTCATATCAGATGCTTCATAACGAAACTCATTTGTGCCTCTGTTTCATGTGGTTATGACATTCTGAATTTCTTGCTAATATGTGGCCTCAGCAACTATACAAGTTTGGCTATTTAAAGTAACCAGTAATTGGTTTGTTCAACAGTGTGAGAGTTTCAAATGAACTTGGAGCTGGTGATTTCCAAGCTGCCAAATTTGCAGTGCTCGTGGTTTCCATCACATCCGTGTCCATAGGAGTGGTTATCATGGCAGTTGTGCTTGCAACGAAGGATTACTTTCCTTACCTGTTTACAAGCAGTGTTGCAGTTGCCAAGGAAACAACTAAGCTTGCTGGCTTACTCGCCGTCACAGTGCTTCTTAACAGTCTTCAACCTGTCTTATCTGGTTTGCCCCATAAACGATAGAACTCACTTGTTACTAATAACATTTAATTATGATAGTTGACCCACTCATGTTTCTGTTCTTACTTGTTAGGCGTTGCTGTTGGAGCTGGCTGGCAAGCTATTGTGGCATATATTAATATTGGATGCTATTACCTTGTTGGATTACCAGCAGGAATAGTCTTGGGATTTGTATTGCATTTTGGAGCCGAGGTGAGATACTATTGTATATACTTGATATGGTTAGGATAAGTAACATGACACACGGAAGAGGTTCTGTAAGCAGTAATGTTAATCTAATTTTACAATATATAGTAAGTAGTATGAGAGTCTTAGTTCTTACTCTTGATGTGTACAATCCTTGGATTCAGGGTATTTGGTCGGGAATGATAGGAGGCATAGTTCTGCAGACCATAATCCTTGTAGTTATCACCTCAGTAACCAACTGGAGAAGAGAAGTGAGTGTTTTTCTTATCTCCTTTCTATTTAGCAAATTCTTTGTGTGGTCTTAAAACTTGTTGCCCATGAACTGTACAGGCTGAACAAGCAGAGACCCGCGTGAAGAGATGGGGCGGATCAATTGCTTCTCAGTTTAGTACCGATCAATGAGAAGTCTATGAGGACTGTGGAATGCATCGCCATCACCGAGAGATTTTGAGTATGTCGTTAATCATATTACTCTGAGGAGCACAGCAATCTGGGGAGAAGTTTAAATTCTATCAAGAAGGAGGGTAGGAATTTTGTTTTGATATTATTTTAACTTTAAATGATTGTTAGACTTATCGGTCAATGTACGACGTTTAATGCATCTTCAACGAAGACTGGTTCACTTGAAGGTTGAATTTGCTGCCTGTTTTGGGTATGCCCTCCTTGAAAGAGTTGGCTTAGCTGGGAACATGCCTTGGCCGTATTGGTTGGCATTCAAAGTGCCCTTCTAAGCATATACACTAAGTTATTGTATTTGGATGTATCATTTTACAAATTAAAGTTTTGATTGGACTCGCAAAATAAAAGAGAATCCTTTTGCGAACAAGTTCACTATGCAAATTTGTCAGTTTGATAAAGAGCAATGAAGCATGAATATGAATATGGGAGGAGACTGCCTAGGTGGTTTGTTGGGGGTTGGCTCGAGAGTTGAGAGTAATCAACGGTCGTTGAATGATAGGTTGTAGCCTTTCCTTCTAGGCTCATTTGTTAGTTGTGCGTGACTGTTGATAGTTGGAAGTATATTATTTGTCCTTTTATCCATTGTCGTTGAATGATAGGCTTTGCTTATAATAATATATTTATGTTAATGATTCCTGCTAGGCAAAATTAAAATCCTATTTTGTATAATATACGTTTATATTTTATTCAGTGAACTGTAATACTAACTAGATTTTATATCCGTGATTATCCATTTTGAAGTCATTGATTTACTTTAGGAAAGTTTTGGCTGGCATGGATGGCTAGGATGATTTATAAGTTTCAAACCAACAAAATTACCCTACACCATCAAGGTGATATGGAAGAAACAGAATTTTTGGTTTACCTTGGACTTGGAAGTTTTAGCTAGCTTTCATGAAATCCCATTCACCCAATATTTTGTGATTGTTAGCCACGGTGCTTACTTCAAGGATTTTTCATGAATATATTAGTTTGTGTGGTTGTATTGTAGATTGATGTTTAGTTAACTTCCTTAAAATCACCCAGTAGAGACATAGAAAGTTATATATTATTTTGCATGTAACCCTTATGTCCCAACATCTTATGTCTATTTTCCACTTCTAAAACAATATCAGTGCTTTATTTATCGTTTCTATTGGCGGATATCATTAAATTTTCGTGGCATTTTGAGCTCTGTGCTTTTTTCCCCCCAACTATTAGTTCTGGAAAGGACAAAAAGGAGATTATAATTACTTCAATTTTTTTCAAAAAAAAATGGAGAAGTCGGTTAACAAATTTTAATTAATTCTCCCTCCTCTTATGATTTACATCTCTTTATTAAAATTTCATAACCTTACTTATTCATTTTTTAAAAAAATTGAATTCATTAGAAACTCATTTCTCCTCTCTTTCCCGGATTGATTATAAATTTACTTCCCTTTCCTCATCCTTCAACACCCTTCAACCAAACAAGGTAAAACTCTTTGAAGAAACCACATTAGCACTTGATGGTCGCATAAGATTTTTTTTTTCCTTTTTATTTTGGAAAGAAAATAGTACCAAGCCAAGTGCGTGCATGGGGATTATATTTAAAGTTTTGAATAGTATAGGTAGTACTTTGAAACGATCAAAATTATAAGGAGATAAGTTGAAGATGGAGATAAAATATGAGGACTAAACTATAATTTTTCCTTGCTTGTTTAAATTTAATTTTATAAGAGTTAGAGCTTAAAAAAAATATCTTTTTTTTATAAGAAAATAAGATTTTGAAGCCTACCTTGATATGAAAAGGGGGGATTATGGCCACGTGGCCTTTTTAGACTTTTTTGATTTTACCCCAAAAAATAAAATATTTTAAAGTTTTATATCAAATTTTAATTTTAGAATATACTTTAAAATTAAAATTTTTATTGTTTATTTTAATTCTTAAACATTATAATTTATATTTTTAAAAAAGTATAAAATATTATAATTGAAAACTTTAATTTTAAAAAATTGAAAAAAATAAAAAAAATAATAAAAACAAGCTTACAAATGTGGTCTTAAGTTTTTGAATAAAGGTTAAGCTTTTAAAAAAATGATTGATTTTGTAGTAATTAAGTTAATGAGATTTGAGCCCATATGCTTGACCGGCCTGTTACCCGACTTATCTAATAAAAAACTTATTCAAATAAGGATTACTATAAAATAAATTGTTAAAACAAAATATAACATGATTTTTTTTTTAATAAAATTTATTAGTGAATATGTTCTTGTCAGCTACTTGTAAACTCAATAAGGATTAATGTGGCTTGGGGCCGAGAAACGAAAAGGAGGCCAAAATAAAATAAATAAATAAATAAATAAATTTTTATCCCTTCCCGCTGGTTCCTCCTTGTTTATCCACCTGAGCTTCGATAGCAAGAGTTCGCGTTAGGGCAGTGACCACGTAGTTCAACAAAATGGCAATTTCCGTATCTTCCCTCGCGGCTTCCTTCTCATCTCTCTCGTTCTCTTCCCATATTTCCCAGAAACAGCACAGCCTCTCTTTTGGAAGAACCCAATCCATCTCAATCTTCCACGTGTCCCGAATCCCCCAGCTGGTTGCATCCGCCGCTGTCGCATCTCCGGCGGAATTGGAAACTGCTGACCTGAAGAAGTACGTAAAATCGAGGCTTCCCGGAGGTTTCGCTGGTCAAACCATCATAGGCACTGGTCGCCGGAAAAGCGCCGTTGCTCGGGTTGTTCTGCAGGAAGGAACTGGCAAATTCATTATCAATTACCGTGACGCTAAGGTCTCATCCCCTGTCTTTATCTCTGTATTTATGCAATATGTACATTTAATTCCCCTGTGTCCGCCACAAGTTCAATAAGTTTAAGATTGAGTTTTGTCCAGAGTTTTCTAATTGGGTGGCAGCTTCTGCATTCTATCGTTTTTAGCCACTGTTTTCAATATTTTACCCAGTAACAATTGCTTATGTTTATGTGTCTCTAATTGTTCTATCTGTTCAGCCTGAGATCGAGATGACAAGTTTTCATGAGATGGTTTGACATAATGTTGTGTTTGTTTGGCTTCCTAGTATTTGACATCTTTTGCATTGTAGCTACGGCTCTTTCTTGCTTTTTTTAAAGTAACTGATGGTAACAAAAATAGAAGCGCCTGGGCTTCAAATTACATTTACGCATGGAAGATGCTAAAGCGAAACTTTTAATAGAGGACTTTATGGTCAATCTGAGGTCGAACTGGCGGAGACAGAAGGGAGAACGCGATCTACGTGCTTATTTTTCTAGAGTATCTTCCCAAAATTAGTTGTCATACATCTGCATCGGTGGTTGATATTTGATTCCACCAAATGACAATGTTGAAAAGCTTGTTGTATTGTGTTCAGTTACAAGCAATATAAGTCTTCGTCTCTCTGTCATGATGGAGATGTGAGATATAGAGATGGTGACAGGATGAATAAAAACCAGTTGATCATTACGGTTTGTATTCTAGATGAAATCATGAAATTTCCTTGGACAACATTTGTGAACGAAGGGCTATCACTAGGTAGGTGATTAAACCTTGTAATCACATGGTAAAACTTCTCATATTACCGTTCTTGAGCATGAGGATAAAAATGCTTGAGTTGGAATAAGCAGACTTCTGTTTCCTGAGAAGGGCATTTTATCACTGCTTTGTACTGTCTATTACGATTTATATTTATCGTGGATGCTTGTCAATTTTGTGTGTTTCTCTTTAGGTCTTCTCATGTGGTTTGTTGATTTCTCTTTGCTTAGGAATATCTTCAGGGAAATCCATTGTGGCTTCAGTACATTAGGGTCCCATTAATAACTCTGGGATATGAAAATAGTTATGATGTTTTTGTCAAAGCTCAGGGCGGTGGCCTGTCTGGTCAGGCTCAAGCAATCTCCCTTGGCATTGCTCGGGCCTTGCTAAAGGTGAGTGAAGATCACAGATCACCTCTGAGACAGGAAGGGCTCTTGACCAGGGATTCAAGAGTGGTTGAGAGGAAGAAAGCGGGTCTGAAGAAAGCTCGTAAAGCTCCCCAGTTTTCAAAACGTTAAGGTTTGGACTTCCCGTATATAGTTTGTCGTTTTAATCTTTCCATGTTCCGGAGTTTAATTGATTTGAAAGTGACAACGGTAGTCCTGTGTAGCCATCTTTTTAGAAAGTGTATGAGATAGGGACGGAGGAGTAGAGCAGAGAAAAACTGAGAGAGGTCTCAAAGTGCATTGGATGCAGAATCCCATTAATTTATACCCTCTCTATTCTTGATTTGGACCATATATATGGTAAATACAGCGTTAGCTTGTTATTTCACTCTTACCCCGCCTCTCTTGCATGTTTGTTTGTGTCTTTGTAATATCTTTGTAGTCTCAAGTCCTTTTGTATGTGTATTGAATATTCCTGTCGCGTTAGCCACTGAAATTCTTTTTTAACTCTTTGTAAGCAGCAGGTTATTCAACAGATAAGTGCAAAATTTCTGAATATCCGCAATAACTGTATAATATGAATAAGCTTTGGTTGGCCTTGTTGGTGTTTTGATAATTTGTTGATCATGTAATTGGATAAGGAAAAATATAGGAATAATTATTTTAAGGTCTCACTCAAGACAATTAATCACTGTCTGGTTCATTGACAATTAAGTTTAGGAGAATGACAATTGTGTTATAATTTTTCTAAATTCAGCTGTCTATATTATTTTTTATTTTAAAAATATACATTAAATATATTAGTTATATTAATATAATTTATACTTATATTAATTATATCAATTATAATTTTAACACTTGCAATTCTTATATAAAATTAAAATTTTTTATGTTGATAATTTTAATGATATAAAGTAAGCAGGTGATATCTTTTTTTTTATAATATATTAATTATATTAATACAATTTATTCTGTATATCTATTCATTTAATAACTTTTATTGATATCATATTTTTTGTGTTATTTCTGGAAGAGTAATTAGTTTAGTACATCTCAATTAAAATAGAAGAATAATGATTTGATGTTATAATTGTTTTGCTTGTTGTTTTTACTCTTATAGCCTGGAGATTATTTGTAATTGCTATCATAATGTGTAGTTGTGATTAATAATATTTAATAATTAATTTTAAATTGTTGATATTTATGTACTTGTATTATTTTGATTTTAAACTTAATAAATTATATGATTTAAAATTTTAATGAATTTTATTATTCAGATTTTTTTTCGACGTTGTTCGATTTATCAAGACAACATGATGTCTCAATCTTGTCTTGGTCTCATCTCGATTCTTAATAAGATGAGACGACTTTTGGGACGGGATGGGACATGGAATAAAAATTTAATTTTAATCTTTTTTTTCGAGATGAAACACGAGATAAGAGTGTCTTGGTACCGTTTCATCTTATGAACACCTCTATTTGGAAGTAATTAATTGTCTTGAGTAAAATTTGTGTGTAATTTTCCCAAAAATATATCCTGATTTACAATTCCATCTTTTTTCCCTTTTCATTTCTCCTCATTCTTCTCCCACCCAACCCAACTCTGCCACTTCCCCCTCCGTCTAATCCAAAAACGTATCTGCCTGACTGCATCAAAGTTAGGAGGATAAAACTAAGGTTTGGTGTAGTAGGGTTGAAAATGACAAGAGCATTAACATGATTCCACCTGGCTAAAATTATGAAAAGATCCATTTAATTTTTCTAAAGGAATATAAAATTTTATATAGAAATAAACATTTATTTGATTCAATCTTACCTATTTTACATGTGGTGGATGATCTTGTTCATGTGTCTCAATAAATTCGTTTTCAAAGATGGATCATTGGGAGTACATATAATAAACTAAATGTCGTAAAGTACCATGTCTTTCTCAATACTATATAAAACTAAGAATCTTTGAAATGAATATTCAACAATTGTTCCAATTCTTGATAGGGTCAAATGAAGTTTACCTTCAAGCTGGAAGTCAGATTTTTCTAATAGCTACTCTCCCCTTTGTCAATCAAGCCTCAGCAATGATGTCACAAGATGAAGAGCAATGTTTGATTAGTTCTACACCTCTATGTGTTTGGAGACTCAGCTATTATAGCTAGCAGAGGTAACAAAGGTGGAAGAGGCGGAAAAAAACGTGACATTAGTTGGCTGTTTGGTTTTTATTCTCATTTTTTGTTTTCAAAAATTATTCTATAATATAATTTTTAAAATTATTTTTCAAAACAAAATAAAATGAAAATTTGTTTGGTTTTATCAATTAAAAAATAATATTAAAATTTAAAGATGAACTAATAGTGATGATTATAAATAGTTTTTTTTGGTTCTATAATTATGAATAGTTAATGGTGGTAATTAATAATAAAAATTAGTTAAAGTAATTATAATTTTTAATAATCAAATGCAGTGTATTTTAAAAATAAGAAAAATAAAATAAAAACAATTTGAAATTGTTTCTATTTTTTGTTTTTTAAAAAAATGAAAATACTTTTAAAAATAATTAAATGAAAAACACTTATTCAAACAAATTTTTAAATTTTTCTGTTTTAAAAAAACAGTTTTTTAAAATAGAAAACAATAACACCCTAGATCTCACAATATTGAATTTGATCCATTAGATATATATGAAATTGATTGTAAGAAAGAATATTGTACATTACCAATAAAGCCCTTTGGAGGAAACTAATTATGCAACCCTTTGACAACACGGTCATGAAAAAATTTTAAATAGTGGCTATAATATAAGGTTCTCTTCTTATTATCTTTAATATAAGATTTTTTCATATGAAATTTAATAAAACATATATAGTTTATTTTTACAAATGTGCTCATCTCTTTCACTCTCCACTTAAATAATAATTTTCAATGTTTAATTTGACTAAAAGTGATTTTGAAAATTCACAGAAAATTAAAATTTTAACCAATTTTTTTTTAGCAAAATTTTAACCAATTTTTTTAATTAATATAAAATTGTTAACATGTATCTATATTTATAACAAGGAGGGGAGAGAGTAATTATTTTAAGGGGCTATGGCGAGAGGAAAAGTGAACTAAAGAAAATTTTTTTTTTCCAAAT
This sequence comes from Prosopis cineraria, assembly GCF_029017545.1. NCBI lineage: Eukaryota > Viridiplantae > Streptophyta > Magnoliopsida > Fabales > Fabaceae > Prosopis > Prosopis cineraria. The sequence goes on from NW_026555333.1 coordinate 1,969,635, forward strand.
GCATAAAACGATCCTTCCAAAAAGTCTCTTACAACAAGAGAATCGTGAGAGCCGAAAACGTAAAACCTATCATCATCCCAAAAAGTTGTTTTCATAGGGTAACTGTAACTCGACTTTGGGCTTTCCAAGCTAATTATTATTTTGGGTAAAAGAAAAAACAAATAAAATATAAGTCTAATAACATTTGGGACCTAAATTCATTTTTTTAATATTTTTTTTAATTTTTAAAATTGATGTAATTTATTCTCATCTGTTAATAAAAATTAATTTTAATAATTAGTTAATTAAGAAATAATAAAAAATAATTTCATAAATTACAAAAAATAATCAAGAGAAATTTTATTTTTTTATAATTTTCAAGATGATTTTTTAATTAATTTATAGTTAAAATAAACTTTTATTAATGACAGAATGTCAAATATTTTTAAAAAGTTGAAGAAAAATCTTACATAAAAAATGATAGAACCCATAGTATCCTATTATTTTTATGATAGTTTATAATAAATATTAACTTATATAAGTTTTTTATTATAATTTTTCCCAAAAATAATCTCGCTAAAAGGTAAGCGAACATCAATGTCAAGGACACGAACGAAGATCCAACCGTGACCGTTTTTTTTGCATGTTAACTCCGAAGACGCGCACGTCTCTCTGACCTTGTGCGTAATTCTCCCCGAAAGTTTACATCACCGGAGTAAGTCTTTGAGATCAGAGCAAATGGCGAAATCGAGCGCAGACGATGCTGAACTCCGGCGAGCTTGCCAGGCTGCAATTGAAGGCACCAAACAGAAGGCTGTTATGTCGATACGTGTTGCCAAGAGTCGCGGAATTTGGGGAAAATCCGGCATGCTAGGAGGCCGTCAAGCAATGGCCAAGCCCAGGGTTCTCGCTCTCTGCAGTACGTAATTTTCAATCCTGCATTTTCCTGGTCTGTCTTTCTAAATTCAAGTTCGTGGATTCTGTTTACGATCCTTCGAGTTGAACATGGTGCTTCACCCAACTCACTTTCGAAAAATGTATGAAAGATGAATGAAGTAGACTGGAATGAGTGTTTAGAAAAGCTTGTTTGCTCTGCGTTCTGCTATAATTGATATAAGTATTACTCTACAATAATTAATAATTGCTGTTGTTGACTTTGTTTATCTTCCCATTTCTTTCTCGTTACGTTCGATGTTTATTATTCCTGCATGAATAATTCTCCCTAATGACAGTACATAGTAATTTAGTGGTTTGGTACATTCTAAAGTAGCACTCCAGAAACTTGGATGGTTTGAACGCACCTAAAAATATTATAGGCTTTAGTATACATATTATGCGGCCGTATCAGATGATGATTTAACTTCCCTTCTGCTGCCAAAAATTCTTCATAATTCTTGTTATTTCTGCAATGGTTCTTAAATGCTGCTTTTGAAGTATTGTTGACGACATCGTGCTATTTCACGCAGTCAAAGTGAAAGGTCAGAGGACAAAAGCTTTTCTTCGAGTCTTAAAGTACTCCAATGGAGGAGTTCTCGAGGTAGCTTTCTCCTACCCACTTGTCATTGAAATGGGCGTTTCTGTTTAGCCTTTACGTGGGGTTCAGTTGATAAGCGTGTTTTCGGGCTTTTTTGTGTTTTTCGTTGACTTTTCTTGTTATAGGCAATTCTCCTGTTCTACATTTCCTTTCTCTTGTAATGATTTCCAATGCCTGAAAGGAAAATATCCTCCCAAGCAGGGGTAGAGCCACTATTTTATGACCACCCCCTCCCCCCGGGTGGAGGGGGGTGAGATTGAAATTTGGCCTAATTAATATAATTTTGGAGAGGATGTGATGACACCTTGGTTCGCTTGGTCATAGAATCTTAGTGCCATATTAAACAATCATTCAATTTAAACACACTTCGTTGAAGGCCAAAGGATTTTATAATTAATTGTGTCTTTCACAATATCTCTGTCAACTGTCCCTTCCTTGTATTCATATATATTTGAGAACTTCTGAAACTTTATTATAGACATACCACACACCTCCCTCCTCCCCTTCTGAAATCATAGTGATAAATAAAGTTGGGAAATGTGCACTTTCCAACAGATAAACTGAAACTAAATCACTTGATGCTTGACAGTTTCGAGGTACAGTAGACTTGGTTGAAGATCCCGTCATGCTTTCTATTTAATTTCTTTTTTTGTCGTTGTAGCCTGCAAAGTTATACAAGCTGAAACACCTCTCAAAGATGGAACTTATATCAGCTGACCCCAGTGGATGTACATTTACGCTGGTAATGGTCTATTCTTTCATTCTATGACAGCTCTTTGTTTTACATAGCGGCTCGGGGGTATAGTGTTTATGTTTATTTGTTTTTAGAAAAATTACCTTCGCTGTGCTGCACGGCAATTGTGCAGGACAGAGGATCTTCTGTGTATGTTCTATACAGTATTCTCAGCTGCAGCACTGAAGCAAAATGAGAAGCAGTCTTATCCTGTTTTGAAGTTTGTTTTTATCTCTCTATGTCATATATTTATATAGATGATGAAATTGCATCTTGTAGGGATTTGATAACATCAGAAACCATACTGTAGCTCCACCTCAGTGGACAATGCGCAATGTTGATGACAGGTTTTATCATTAAGAGAGAAGTATAATCTCAAAAATTCAAAATTTTATAGTAAAATTTTATGTTTGGACACAACAAAAATTCTTATCATGGCTATTACTTTTCTTGTAGGAACCGCATCCTAATGCAAATCTTAAATATATGCAAAGATGTACTGGGTCGCCTTCCTAAGGTTATTGGCATAGATGTTGTGGAGATGGCTCTCTGGGCCAAGGTGTGAATTAATGAAAGTGTTATATGGTTACATTCCAGTGAAAATCATTCTTTACTGGCACATTTCTATTTACTTGTCTTGGTTTATTGCTTTGCACTGAGTGTGGCTTATCTCACTTATAGTCATTAAGTCCATATTCCAAAGAAGTTTTTAATTTTTAATGATGCATCTGCTAATGGATTGAAGTGTCTTTTCAAAATCTTATAGCACAATGACCATTATAGACCATTAGTTTTTTCTTATTACATTTTTCTTTAAACAAATGTGAAATAGGAGAACACACCTGCAGTTGCTGCTCATACAAACCCACAAGATGGTGGTCCTGTTGAATCTGCTGTGACCGAGACAGAATTGAAAGTCAATGTAGAGAAGGAACTTGTTTCCCAGGCAGAAGAAGAAGACATGGAGGCTCTTTTGGGAACGTAAGTGCTATTCCTCTCAAACTTATTTGTTTGGATTGATTTAAAAAAAATGTGGAGGGTTCATTTCAGTGTTGCATGGCACATCTCTTTGTCTCCTCGCTCATAAATATTATATGAATCACTAGCAGGCACTAAATATGATGCTTATACGTGTTTATGAGAAAAATTTCAATGAAACTAGTTATGTGCAACGAATATTTATTGAGTCATTTTCTCTCACATGGAAACTGCACGTTAACCTTCCCACTGATGTTTGTCGTACTAATATCAATGTCTGAATGAGCAGTTATGTCATGGGTATTGGTGAAGCAGAGGCATTTTCTGAAAGATTGAAGAGAGAGCTCCAGGCTCTGGAAGCAGCAAATGTGCATGCCATCTTAGAAAGCGAACCTTTGATAGATGAGGTATAATTGTTCTTAAGTTTAAGGACGTCCTTCTGTTATTGCCATATTGTTTGTTAACCGTTATAAACCAGCCCTTGATTCATGTATTCCATGATATCTCCATTTCTACCTGTTACTGTTTAGGATAGAACAAAGCATTTGCACTGTTTACAGCATATATTAATTATTTAAAACAACTTATATTAGGAAGCTTTGTATAAGATCAACCTCTTTATCTAATTTAACCTTCTGCTTGATGCTGATGCTTCTAACTCACATTGAGATTCCAAGCTTTAATTGTATCTCAGCATTGTTATTTTCTTCACCTATTATAATCTGCTTTCTTCCCCAAATTTTGTTTCTCAATTCTAGCTCATTTCAAATTAGGTGGTTGAAATGATTTTTGCCTTGCAGGTGTTGCAGGGGCTTGAAGCAGCAGCACATTGCACGGAAGACATGGATGAATGGTTGTGCATTTTCAATGTGAAATTAAGGCACATGAGGGAGGATATTGAATCAGTAGGGACTTTTACCTTTCATGTTTGGAGTATAATTTGCTTAGCACAGATTAATTAGTGGTTGTTATAGAAATGCCTGCAAAATCATTGAGAATACTGCTAATTCTTGTGCATGCTAGATTTTTTTTTAGCACAGGAGTAGAAATTAACTTAGAGGGGGCAAAACTTAAAGTTATATAATAAATAATTTTTTAAAATAACACTAAATATAATTATATTCTATATGCTAGGAAAAAAAGACTAAATTAAATTATAATTAGAAAAGTTAATTGTGTGCTAGACTGTACACATGGCATGCAACGTGAAAGGGAATAAGCATATTTTCCTCAGTAAAAATTTATTTGATTTATCAATTGGTTAAGATTCTATAAATTTTTAACTAGTTTCATGCTAAAAAATATTTAAAGTTGTTGATAATCTATATAACAATGATAATATAAAGCAATTTATCCCTTTGTACATATACAAGTATCAAAATGTTCAGGGTGTCCAATGGGCTTCCATCTACCTCTGCTCCAGTAGATTGTTATCACTGCTCTTGCCTTGGTTCAACCTGTGCAGTAACTGAAAAAGGGAAATTATATTAATGATCCTGGTGTAATTAATTCTGTTTCTATATTATAATAATAGGTCACACATTACCGCCACTTTTAAAGATTTAGTTTGTTCATTTAAAACCAAGAGGAATGTGCGTATAAATGATAATTAAAAGCTGAAGGGAAAAATATTAATTTAGGCATGGATGTTTTTACCTATGAAAGTTAGATCATAATTGGAAACCTAAGAGGTGGCCTATCTTGCGATGCTACTGGTGTTCCTTTCTGCTTAAATTGAGAATTTTATATGTTACTTCTTCAAGTCTTGTAGCCAATATAATTCTCATAGTTGGTCTCAATTTTGTATTGTACAGATAGAAACTCGCAATAACAAGTTGGAAATGCAATCAGTAAACAATAAAGCTCTTATTGAGGAACTCGATAAACTTCTTGAGCGGTTGCATGTCCCTTCTGAGGTATACCTTTATTGGTCAAATTAAATGCTTTTTAGAATTTGACAAATATAGTTAGCCTAGTATTTATTGCAATATTTCACTGGGGGCAGCTTGCAGCTTGTCTGACAGGAGGTTCATTTGATGAGGCACGCATGCTTCGGAATATGGAAGCATGTGAGTGGTTGGCAGGTGCCTTGCATAGTCTCGAAGTGCCTGATATAGACCCTGCTTTTGCTAATATGAGAGCTGTATGTTCTCTGCCTTGCTTGTTTGACTTTTGAAAACCATCTGGTAATCTATTTATTCCACATGACAACCTTGTTTTTGCTGGCTAGAAAAGGATTGAAAGAAATTCAATTGGTTGGATAGGCACTGTCTGAGAGTTCTACTGTGCATTTGAGCTCAAAAGGCAGATACAGTTTTGTTTGTGGTTGATACTGCATATAGGAACAGAAAGTTATTTGCTTTAATGGTGGTTCCTGCTTGTCCTACAAGTTAACTTGTCGTTGGGCAGAACTTTGACACGGAAAACCTTGTTTTTTTGGGCCAAACATGGAAAGCTTGCTGTTTGTTATTAAAGTATTGTGTGTAATTTGATATCCAAGGTGACAATTATGAATTCTATCCATTACCTTTGACTGCTATGATTGTTGGAAAGGCTCCGTATGAGAGTTTTATTGTGAATTTGAGCTTGCAAATAGAGTACTTGTGTTTGTGGCCAATACTCAATACTGCATATATATATATATATATAGGCCAGAATATATAAATATATTTTTTTTTTGTCTAAACAAAGCCGTTTGTTTTAACTTTGTTTCTGGCTGTCCATACAGGTTAAAGACAGGCGTGCAGAACTTGAAAAATTAAAATCTATTTTTGTCAGGAGAGCTTCTGAGTTCCTAACAAATTATTTTGCCAGTTTGGTGGATTTCATGATTAATGATAAAAGTTACTTTTCCCAGGTATTTTCTATTCAGGTTCTTAAAAGAATTACAAACTTCAAAAAGCCTCAGAATTCTAAGCACCACTTTGTGGGCTGTGCTTGCTTTAAACAGAGGGGGCAGTTTAAGAGGCCTGACCATGCTGACTTACGGCACAAATGCAGGACATATGTACGCCTTCTGCAACATTTAAAGGTTAAATTATGAAAAACTTGACAATTTCTTTCTGAAGTTTTGTTTTGTGCGCATATAATTGGTGCTTCATCTTTTGGTTTATCCCCAAACTATTCTTATTTTCACTTGCAGAATCTTGATAAAAAATTCTTAGGTCCATTGAGGAAGGCTTATTGCAGCTCTCTTAACACGCTTCTCCGAAGGGAGGTCTGAGATTACAAACTATTGATACCCCACATTAATGTTGTTTGTTCATTAATCTGCTGGTGTTTAAGTTATTTCTATGAATTACTCTATCCCAATAAAAACTGAAGTCACTTTTATATTATTGGGAAAAAGAATAGAGAGAGAGACAGAGTGAACTCACTTTTATATTCAGTTGAGTAATTTATATACTTATTTAAGGTTGGTCAATGATTTCCTGACTATCGTCGGGGAGACAGTATAAGATTGAACTTACTTGGGGTTGGTCAACCATTTCCGATAATTATGCCAGTTCAAATTGTGCAGGTTGTATCTGATTAATAGTTTAATATTTAGTTGTCTTGGCATAAAATATTGGGCTACTCATGAACAGAGTCAATATGGGGAAAGAAATTATACTATTGGCGCTTAAGCTGGAATCTTGCTTACTTGACATTATCATGAATCATATGTAAACTTTTAAGCCTTTCAAATCTGCTTCCACTTGGGGGCCATCAAGTTTTAGTATTATGTTCTTACTTGGTAAGTTGGCATTATATAGGGGTTGCCTTATCTTGACACTGGGCACTTGGTCCTTGAAGGAAACGTGACTCAGACAGAAAAATGAAGTGGCAGGCTTGAAGCTTCGTATACTATTGTTGAGAAACGAGGGAGAGAAGAAGTTAGGAGGAAAAAGGACCATGCAAAATACATTATTGAAAGAATGTTATAATGCGTACATATATGCTGAAACCTCAATGACAATGATCACAAAACTTCCCAAATCCTTTAGTACCTGTTAACAGATATCATTTGCTTTTCATCAGAAGATCACATTATCTTAATTCTAATGTATCAGAGATAATTGTTAATTATTTTCTTAATAATGAGATTTTAAAATGGTTGTTAGCAATTAGCATAGAAAAATGTTTTTTTTTTTTTTTACTTTATAAGGCCGCATACTGTAGACTCAAACTACATCCAACTCTCCCTGGACCCTGCGCCTAGCAGGAGCTTCATGCATCGGGCTGTCCTTTTTTTATTTCATTGCAAATCTTGTTTGAATAGGGATGAGATTGCAGTTATTTTTAACTAACCAGGAGAGATTTTGCAATTACTTGTCTGCCAGCTTCCTCGAGACATTTTGGCCTGGATTATTTAGTAGACCCTTTAGTTTGGTGCTGCTTTATCTGTTTTATGATGACCCCTTCGGATCTTCCTAACTGTAACCTTAGCGACTTTTGTTTGCAATTTTGTATTGACTGAAAGATTTGTGCCAAGCCCACCTTGTTCTGTAAGGTGGTGGATGATGAAAAGAACTAGGTTTTTTTGTTTCCATTGCATGGACCTTGTTTTGAATTAATATATGTTGAATGTTTTATTCAAAAAGAAAAAGAAAGATGTGTGTCATGCCTATTGTTTGAATTCTATGACCCGTCCCTTAATCTACTGATGTTGCATTGAGAAAGTGTGCACGGAGTCATGAGTTTCTAAGTGTGCACGAAGTCATAAGTTTCTTTCTTCCTTCCACAGGCCCGTGAGTTTGCAAATGAACTTCGTGCTAGTACTAAAGCACCTAAAAATCCAACTGTTTGGCTTGAAGGTTCCACAGGTTCTGGTCAGAATGCAAACACTGCTGACACTTCTTCAGTTTCTGAGGCTTATGCAAAGATGCTCACAGTTTTTGTCCCTCTTCTAGTGGATGAGGTGAAATTCTTCCATATTTATTAACTTTTGATGTTGCTTAAATTTTTTAAATTACATAATAAAAATCTTCATGGCTTCAATTGCAGAGCTCTTTTTTTGCTCACTTCATGTGTTTCGAAGCTCCCACACTGGCTCCTCCAGGAGGCACTAATAATGGTAATGAAGATGGATATGATGACGAAGGTGATGAAGCCAATGATGAGGATTTGGGGATTATGATCACTGATGAGAATGATAGCAAATCCGGTGCTTGTTAGTCTGCTTTCCAAAAATAACCTTTCTTCTGGCACTATTAAGTTATCCAGAATTTCACAATTGGCTTAATTTTATAGGTATGAATCCTGCGGAGCTTGCATCTTTGAATGAGTTCCTTCAGGATTTGCTAGATGGAATCCAGGTATGTGTAGAAAATCCTCCGTATTGCTTTCAATGTATTTTTGAGCCTCTGATATTTTTGAGATGTAATGATAAAGCTCTGTGAGGCTTTCTAAAGCAATCCCCCACAATAATATTGTGAATGATTGCTAACAACCTAAGTTGCAAGCAACTTGATCTTCTTGTCAACATCAGCATCCTAAATAGAAAATCCTTGGCAAGAGAATGTGCGAAGTTAAATAATGAGATTCATTAAAGCTAGCTTCCACGTAAAGTGATGTGGATTGTAATCTGCATCCCGGGCTTATGAAGACGAAGGGAAGATTAGTTTTAACCTATCTACTGTTATTTTTTCTTTCTTTGAAGACAGTACATAAAACTGATATCTATTGTTTCTCAGGATTAGACACCCTTCATTGACTTGCAGGATTTGTTATCTTTGTTGATCAAAAGCTCGTACATTTTATTGACACCAAGCTACTCAATGCTTTCAGGAAGACTTTTATGCCGTGGTAGATTGGGCATACAAAATCGATCCTTTGTGCTGCATATCAATGCACGGAATAACAGAGCGCCATCTCTCTGGTCAGAAAGCTGATGCAGCAGGATTTGTATGCCTTGTGCTCGGTGACCTAGAGTCTCGGATATCCATGCAATTCATCCGTGTATGTAATTAGCATTACTAAGAAGTTCATTGTGCAAAATACATTCTGAAGACAAGGTTGCTAACCCATTTGTTTTAATTCGAACTCTTACTGTAGTTTGTAGATGAAGCCTGCCATCAGATTGAAAGACATGAGCGTAATGTTCGCCAAATGGGTGTCTTGCCTTACATTCCCAGGTGAAATGGATCCTCAATCTCTAGTTCTCCCCCTTCCTACTTCTTTTTAAAGAAACGACGAGTTATTTTTTGAAAATGATAGCACAGTTGTACTCTTCAACCAATTAGAGGCTTTAACAGCTTCTTGTAAGCTCTTCATTAAAGACGATCATTCACTATACATTGGTTTCTTTTTAATGCCCACTCTTCTGGGAACCATATTCATTTGATTTTTTTTCCTATTTCTAAAAGGGCGATTCTTTTGCAGCTATAAAGATGGCTTCTCTCACTTTTGGGAATCCAAAAGGGTGCTCAAAAATCTCATGACACTTAATGTTATGGGTGTTAGAGTATTTGAACACTTTATACTCCAAGTAATGGGTTGTGCCTGGTATTTTGAAAAACTGATTTCTCATACTAGGGAATAGCTGGTTCAAATTGTGCCAGTTGTTATGATTGATTTTGTCCATCCTGGCTTTACCATATGGTTCGTATATGGCTTATGTAGTTTTTAATTCCCTATAAGTCAGTTTCATGATTGGCCTTGGATAATTTCTATTTTGATGTTTAAATTCTGGTATTTTTTGGAAAAGAAAAATATTTTCTCGTTCTCAATTTTTCGACAGATATTAAAGCTATAACTGCAATGTCTCATAGTTCTCAGTTTATAAATCATATGATTCACATCTCAATTCTTTTTTTCATGATGGGCATCTATTATTTTCTTACCCACTCTTTTGTAGATTTGCAACCCTTGCGACGCGTATGGAGCAATACATCCAAGGGCAGTCAAGGGATTTGGTTGACCAAGCATACATGAAATTTGTGAGTAATTTTCATCATGAACTTGCGTGTTTTCGAATATATCACAATTTTCCCGAGTTACCTACAATTTCTCTTGGAACATTCTTCTTCTTGTTGTTTTTTTTTTTTTCGGTGAATGTTGGATAAGCCCCACTATTATTCCATTATCAAAACTTCCCATGGGCAAGAAACACCCAAGAGATCATCATACAGTAGAGACATCAACTGATCAGGAGGCTCAAAATCCCTCCTAACGGCAAAATCCAGTGAAAAACTCCTATTAACCAACCAATCTGCGCACTTGTTTCACTCCCTAAACACATGTTGTATCCTAACCTGAGTAAAAGAAGAAAGTTCTTTACAAATATCCCCCACCAGTACCTTATCAGTAACGCCATCCTCCCAAGCTTCCTTCAACGCATGAACAACAGCTGCAGAATCACCTTCCACCACCAAGAAACTTCACCCCCAACTCTTTCGCCAATCTGACACCTCATGAAACCCCCCATATCTTAGCATTTATGGCAGAACAATCACCAAGCTTCTTTGAAAAACTACCAATCCAACCCCAACCATCATCCCTCACCAAGCCTCCACATCCCGCCATCTTGATACTGCCACGTGCAGCTCCATCGAAGTTGAGTTTATACCACCCAGCAGGAGGGCGAGACCGGCTAATATTCACCACTTTCTTCCTGCCACCAACCATACCCCTACCACTAAGCACAGAATTGACCCCCTCCACATAATGCAGAATGATTCTTGATGGGTCGACAGGGAGCTCAAACCCATCTTCAAACAAAATTTTATTTCTCCAGGTCCATTGCCGCAAACAAGTCACCCCAAAAATTCTGGACCAGTCCTCAGTACCCATCAGATTGCCACCAATCCACTCTGTTAATCCCAATTGAAAGAAACCATCATTAACTTCCAACCTACCCAAACTATGCCGTATCCTAGCAGCCATCTCACAGTCACGAATGGCTTGAATCTTATTTTGAAACATTTCTATGTAAGCGTTTCTTTCAAACAGTTTCCTTTCAAAGAAAAAATATAACAATTAGACTTTTCAATTTTTAGAGTTGCATTCAATGTGGGTTTCTTATATAACAGAGAAGCTGACAGCAAAAAAATTTCATTTTAGATACACATTAATACATGGATTGTCATTTAATATGCTCGAGTAACTAGAGATAATAAATTAATAATGCACGTTAGCCTGCGATGAACTTTCCAGATGAAAGAACTTGAAACCTTTTGACTTCTTCCACATACAGTATGTATCCACTACTATATATGTTATACTGGATGATACACATAATTTGTTTTAAGTTTAACATTTTTATTATTAGTTTTTTATTTGAAATATTTTAAAATGGCCTAAAAACTTAATGAAAATTAAATTGTTTGTTGTTGTTATCTCTGTATTAGTTTCAAAATATTTGTTGAAAATTCAATTATTTTTATATTATTCATTTTTCATGCGTTAATTTATTGAATTCATACATAATCACATGTGTATATATCCTGTATCTATATTCTAAAATTTTACAATTTATTATATCTGAAGTGTCATATTATGTTTCATCCAATACACATACTCGTATTTGTGCATCATAGATAACATTTAAGGCATACACCGGGTTACTTGGGTTCTGGAAATTCTAACTAATATGTACATCAGCCAGAAAGTCAAGAAAGTTCTTTGTGAATCGACTTCTTAAATGAGAGAGATTTCTTTGAGAATCTTTGCCTTGTCTATATGTCTTGGTATTAGTGGTTAAGTTTACCGCTTACCCTTTTTGTCAGCATATGTTGCATACATGCAGATATGTGAGGAGCAGCCTTTAATTGATAGTATTTGAGTCTTTCATCATTTTTTCTTCCTTTCAACAGTCTTGAGCATTTTTTTTCTTTATTAATTTTAAACAAACTATAACTGCAATTTCTATACTGTCATTTTCTGGTGGGATGGTTGCTTTACAGGTTACCATAATGTTTGTGACTTTAGAAAAAATTGCACAAACAGATCCAAAGTATGAAGATATTTTTCTATTAGAGAACTATGCAGCCTTTCAAAATAGGTAGGTTCTTGTCTTGTGTTAAGCTGATATTGCAGAGAAAGACAGGTTCATTTTTTAACTCGCTACTTTTTTGTTAATTTTGCTCAGCTTGTATGACCTCGCTAATGTTGTTCCAACTTTGGCAAAGTTTTACCATCAGGCCAGTGAATCCTATGAACAAGCTTGCACACGCCACATTAGCATGGTTATTTACTATGTAATGCATACTCTGTTTCTCATCCGTTGATCAAGCATGATGTGTTAAACTTGACTGATTATCCTTCTTTTTCCTTGGGAAGCAATTTGAACGTCTTTTTCAGTTTGCTAAAAGGATTGAGGACTTGATGTTCACTATCCCACCTGAAGAGGTGAGTGCTAATTTCTGTGCCAATTTATCTGACTGTTCTTTGTAGATTTGCGTCATTTAGCGTCTCCACTTGTCTAGAAATCTTTTATCAATTATATTGTTTTTATCGTTCATATTACTATTTAATCTATGTAGATACAATTTAAAAGTTTGTCTGCATCTTATTAATGTCAAACTGACGATTATTAAAAAATAAATTTATTCAACAATGGATTTTCAAAGGGTTAATTTATTTAATGATGTAAGATTAAGTTTGACTGACATCAGTGCCAATTGATATGCATACACACACATGGTTCATGTAATGTTGCATCCTTCTTTTAATGGTCACGAACAGCAATATTTTTTCTACTGTGCAATGTTGAAGTTAATTTCCGGGCGCTGTCTTCCTTCTTTGGATTGACCTGACGTAGCATTATCATTTATCGATATTGCCGGGCACTGTCCTCCTTCTTTAGATTGACCTGATGTAGCATTGTCATTTATCGATGATGTTTCTTTTACAAAGGAGGCACAAACCTTGGAAATAGAGAATGGGAAAAGGATACCAAGACTCATTGACACTTGTGTTCACGAGAGTGTCACTTGAGTCATGGCTTTCGGAGCCTTTTTAATCTGTAAGAAAAGCATAGTACATGCGATAATAGGAGCTCAAAAAATTGCCTCTACTAGTGAACGTCTTAGAACTCTTTTCCCCCAGCGATTGTGAGATGAGCGGATAATATTTCGTTCCATGTAAAATTTTGAATATTCAGCAAATACCTGTTGTTCTGCATCAATTTCAGATTCCTTACCAGCTCGGGCTGTCAAAAGCGGATCTTAGGAAGATGTTAAAAGCCAGTTTATCCGGGGTAAGGTGATGCATATTTATTTGGAATCTGTCTTATCGTAAGTATCAAACTTATCTTGGCTATTATGTCTCAGGTTGATAGGTCTTTTGGTGCAATGTATAAGAAATTACAGAAGAACTTGACTTCAGAGGAACTGTTACCTTCCTTGTGGGAGAAATGCAAGGTATGCAGTATGAGCTCATTTGGCCAACCAGATACCACCTGTTTAAGAAAAGCAAGAAAGTGGTAAAAAAACTGCGGTAAATTGATATATTTTAATTGAAGTAATGAGTTGATCAAGAGAATAGTGCATCACTACAACAGATAGGTGCAAACAAAAACCAGTGAAATTTGCAATAGAAGCAGAATCTTTTGCATGCCCAGGTTTTCTAGTGCTTAAAGCATCTATGTTGAACTCTAAATGCATTTGATCCAAGGAGAAAGTGGATGGGGTATAAAGCTGGCACGATCTTCCATGCAAAAACCTGCACAAACTCAATTGGCGGTTAGGTGAACTACATTGTAGCTCCGTGTTGTGCAGGTTTGTGAATGGAAAGATCGTAAAAGCAGTGAATAATAATGATGCTATCTGATTGTGGTTTTTTCCAAAAATTGATATGACAGAAGGAGTTTCTTGATAAGTATGAAAGTTTTGTCCAGCTCGTCGCCAAGACGTACCCTTCGGAGAATATACCATCTTTAGCAGAGATCAGAGACATTTTAATTAGCATTTAAAAATTCATTTTGATGTATTCCTTTACTTTGCTTGATGCCTATAGTCATTCTTTTTTAATCGCCATATGTAATTTGATTTATTTTATTCTATTAAGTGCATTTATTGTGTAGGTTTAATTTTTTGAAAATTTCATTGCAAGTTCTTAACAGTTGGTTCATGATTTCAATGTTTGAATCGGATCGACCGATCGAGTATAAAAATACTAAAATCAATATAAATATCAGAGATTCAAACATACTAGTAATTTTTAATATCCCATGTGATTAAACGGAATTTAAAAATGATTAAATAATTTACTCTAAATCAAAGCTCTGCTTAACTGGGAAAGCAATTGTCTTACTGTCATGCTTAAAAAATTTCTCTCTCTTTTTTTTGGGTGGGGGGGGGGGGAGAACCCTAGAATAGGCTCGATTAAACTACACATACAGGATGGGTCCCAAAGAATTATATCAACAAAAAATAACGACAAATCAATATTAATTCAGAAATCCTGAAATACTACTCTGCCTTGGAGAGATGGGAGGAACGAATGAGTGACATGCCCAAATCCAATCAATGAATTGGGTCCCGTTGGATAACTATCTAACCATATCCTTGTTGTTAGGGAAAAGAAAAGGGAAATTTTTGGTAATTAAAAAGCTGGCCCCATTATAGGTGGAACTCCATTTTTTCGGTTGAATTCATAACTCCCTATGAGACTTGATTATCGAGCAAGTCTGGACAGCAGAAAAATGCAAGCTGAAGATGTCAGTATTGCTGCTGCAAAGCAAGCAAGATCGAACCCCGTGACTACAGGAACGTCCTTCAACTTCTCCAACACTCCGACCTGAAGTATCAGCATCACTGCATGCCCAATTTTCGACTTTGCCTGTCCAATAGATTCTATTCCCATCCATCGTGGAGTTGACTGAAATGAAAAACCCCCACCAGCCGTTCAAACGATCAGTTTTAAAATCGCACGTAACTATAGCTTCTTAATTACAGTCAAAAGTGATAAAAAGAGAGTGCATGTTGCCGCACTTACCTGAAAGTCTGGTCCATAAAGCCATGGCTGTTCTTCAGTCTTGGATCCGACAAACATGACGTACAAACCCACCCCAAACATGAGCATGCCAGTTCCTACCAGGAACATATCTGCCCAAAAACATAGAAACAAAAAGGATGCAATCAGATTCTGTTTTGAGGGTGAAGATGGAGCCCATGCAAAGGCTTAGTCCAGATAAAGACCTACGGCTTCGATTAGTAGTTTGACCACATGGCCTTGATCCGACATGTTTGACCAGATACGAAAATATTGAGCGTAGGACTGGATAACAAGAGCAAAACCCTGCATTTCGGGATGGAGAAAAAGTTTAACATTGCACGCAGATACAGGAAAAGGTAAAAGACTTGCAAAAGGAATAGCTCAATCAATCACCTCAAAGAAACATAATACGGAAGCAAGTAGAGATCCTAACACGGCAAATAATGTCAAAAACCGGCAATCAATGATGGCCTGCAAGTGTCTGAAATTGTCAGCGCCTACGTAGTTAGCTAGAAATGAATGGACGGGCATGCATAACATTACCTTCTGAATAAGCAGCTGGAGCTGTAGATCGGAAGGGCGAGTTTTGAGAGGAGAGGAGGTGGTCAATATAAGAGAGTTCATGAGACGCCCAAAACTCGGCACCAAGGTCGCAGTGAAGGCGGAGAATCCTGACGGAGGAGCTACAGGTGGAGGGTGGGATGTGAGGGATGCCTTCGGATCCGGAGCGGCCTTATTGCTTTGGGATCGTAGAAATGTGGTGAAGGAGGGAGCGTTAGAAGAAGAAGAAGAAGAAAGGTGGATAGGCGGAGACGGCGTGCGGAGCATTCTGGAGATTGCCATTGCAAAGGCGCAAGAGTTGAATTGAAGGAGAAGGTAAATATTGTGCGTTTTATTTGGGGAAAGAAGATTCGGAGCAACTCAGCCTCCGGAGTGCCTTTCGGACACCGGCGGGGACACGAGCTAGCCCTGTTGAACGCCAACGTGGCAACTCCTGGGTCTGACCTCTCAGCCGTGTGGGACCCATACCTTTTACTTTTAAACCGATGGAAGAACCCACTGAACATTTGTCGTTTTGTAATTTGTTGTCCAAGGATAGAAGAGCCCACTTCGCCACGCTCTCCATTGTGGATCGCTCATTTCAGAGATCCCGGAATTCGAACAAGGCCGAATCACTTTGACTTCCCACGCAATGCATCTAGAATTCTAGATACAGTACAATTCCATAAAATTATAAAATTTTTCTTTTAACAAAATTATCAATTTGTTATTTTAAAGTTCTCAATTACTTTTTTATAATTGTTGATCGAATTTTTCAGTTGCCAACTAAACGGTATTGATTGACAACTATTTTTTATCGAAATTAATTAACGATTGTTATTCAACAATAATTGATAGTTTCAGCAAAAGATATGGTATTTTAGAGAAATTTTATGAATTTTTTTATACTTAAATCCTTTGCATGAAACTTTAATGCTACGTTTGGATGCATGTAAAATTTGAATTTATATTTGAGCCAAATCTTACCTCAATTTTTTTGTAATTTTAAATATTTTCTAAATCATTATTATTTTAAATTTTAATGAAAAGTTTTTTTCTTTCATTTGCCTTCATTCGTCGATTTCACTACCTTGTAGACTTGAACATCATTGCCTCCGGCTAACATCCATCAAAATCAAACGGCCAACACCAACTGGGACCAAATTGCGGAAGTCAACCAAGACCTAACAAGCAACATTGATAGGGACTAAACAACCGGTGCCAGTTGGGATCGGACGGCCAACTTTGACTAGCATCTCACGGATAACACCAACTAGGACCGAACCATCATCTTTGACTGGGATCATACAGCCAACTTTGACTAGCATCTCACAGATAACACCAACTAAGACCGAACCATCATTTTTGATTGGGATCGGATCTCCCATGCCAACTAGAACCTAACTACCAGCACCACCCAAGATTGAATAGCTGGCGATGACCCAAATTGCATGATCGGTGTTGATCAAGACCAAAGGGCCAAAGCTGACCAGGATGGAACCATTGATGATGACTGAGACTTAATGTCTAGCTGTGACCAGGACCAGATGACCGGCTTTAATCAAGACCGAACGATCAGCACAAACCAAGAACAGAGGGCCAAAGCAAATCAAGACAAGATCACCGGTGTCAACCAAGACTAGATCGCTGGCTGCGATCAAGATCGAACCATCGATTGTAACTAGGATCATACCACCAGCATTGACTAGAACTGCATAGTCGGTGCCGACCAATACCTAACCACTATTTATGATCACCATCTTTGATCCATCTGCCTTTGCCATCTAGTGCTAAACACTACTTTAACGAGGAATGGTCTGGTGTTGTCATCTAGGTCCAATCCTCAGCCCTCAGACTACTGTAATCATCTTGTGTTAATTCGTAAGCACTGTTTAGTATCGAGCTACTGATGTCGATTGAGATCGGGCTACTGCTACTAATCAAGACTAGATCTCTGACATCATCTAGGTTCAAACAGTTAGAGTCGATTGAGATTGGACTGCCACCCTTGATTTGGACTGGACCACTGACTTTTGACTAGAACCGAACCATCATCATCGTCCTAATTGCCTTTAAATTCAAATATAAAATTTAAAATTTAAAATTTTATTTAAAATCCAAACAAATAATTTTAATATTATAATTTGAATTTTGGTATATCATATAAACAAAGAATTTAAAATTTATAAATTTTAAATGTGAGATTTTAAATTTAAATTTCTAACTCAAACCAACCAATTCAAATCCAACCTAAATGATTCTTCCAAACAAGTCTCTCCCTTTCGCTTCAGGTCCCATCAAAAAGACTCGTGTGCTTTTTGAGTAGTTTTGCTTGTTTCCCCACCAGGGGGGGTCATACCGACCTCCCTGGCATCTTCGTTCGAATCATTTCCATAAAATTTCTTCTAACTCCTGGCCCACCTCATTGTGTTTCTTCTTTTTCTTGGCTCACAATTTCTCGTTTTTCATGTTTCTGATTTGCATTTGGATCCCTGGTGTTGACCACTCAATGCATTTCAATATATGAACGTCCTGGAATCATATTGATTATATCATCAAAAACTTAATCCAATTTTACTATGATGTAAAAGTCCTTTTTATTTATGTTCCCCCCCCCCCAAAAAAAAAGTCATTTTATTCATCGTGTATTTTTCTCTGACTATTTGTACGAGGATGAATTTGTTCACCTGTGACGTCGGATGATGAAACTACTCTAATAACTCAGAGGTACTAATATTAGTTGATTCCATCGTCTTAGCGGACAAAGATTACACAATTGGTCCAAATCCTCACCCTACATTCTCTCCATACTTCTCTCCCTACACAATATCTGTGATCCATGCACCGCTCACTTAATCCTACAGTTCTTGCTTTGCTACATACCAGGATTAATTAAATGAAACGCATAATTTTGTTGTGAGAGACATTTTGCTGCATTGAAGAAATTCCTTTGAGGATTAATTAATTAAATAAAATGCAATATCTGTCAACAATAACAGTTTCTCAGTGTCGCTTTTGAGGCCACTGTTCTGTGTCTAGAAGGAGATGAGTGCGGCTGTTTCGCATCGAAGAAGGAGATCAATGTTTCTTTAATCACTGTTCCCAGTGCCTCTCACCAGCCACATCACGAGATTGAGTTGTAGGAGATCGTTGTGACCATTCCGTGTTAGAGAAGATGATGGATGCAGTTTTATAATCACTTGTTTGTCTTGGAACTGTTTGTGTCGGCATCACTCATCTTCATCACAGACAAGAATGAAACGCGCCAAAAGTTAAACTTTTATTTGCCTCAGCAAAGCAGGAACCGTTGGATCAAGTAAATGGTGGGTGGACAGCAGATATCAGGTAAGGAGAGAGGTGTGGAGAGGATGTAGAGAAAGGATCTGGATCCATTAAATTTAAATGACTTCAAGAAGCATAAAACGGCACATTAGGACAACACGACACCAAGCAAGCGTTGGTAGGTCACGCACCCATGGTTTTTTTTATTTCCTTTCCTTTCTTCTTTTAAAATACAAGCTCATGGTGAAACCTTAAAACTGTGTTTAAAAAAAAAAAAACGAGTTACAAAAATTCCTGCATCCAAGAAGGGGTAGATCATTGAAAATCTTAACACGCGGATTGTCTGTGAGCACACTTGGTTGACGAGTTGACAGGCATAATTATAATTGCTTGTTCAAAAACATGGTCAATAATGACAATATAGTCTCTCGATGATCAGATTCCTAATCTTCCTAATGCATGAGTTTAGAGCCTCAATCAAGTCATGTTGAAATTTGACATTTATCAGGCTCTATATATTATTTATTTTGCATCCGTTTTTTTTTTAAAAAAAATATAATATTTCGTATCAGTTGATATTGATTTAAGATCATGGTTTCTAGACACAGCGAAGGGGAGCAAAATGTGGGCTTGAAGCCCGTGAAGTGGCCCACTGATGGATCTGATTTTCCTGAAAAAAAAAAAAACAGTTAAGAGACATGTGCACTACTTTTGCCTTGGCTCTCGTTACTCTAGGCGTTGCAGCAGCTCCTTCACTGAAAATCAAACACACTTTGATAAGACCCGCAATGAAAAAACTTTGTTGTTCTTGCGTTGGAAAGAGGCGGTGCTACGCTGGGTTTAGCCCGTCTGGGCCATTTGATGTGTCTCCTTCTCGTGTTTTTAACAATGTCATGCCTTTTTCTTTTTTTTTTTTGAAATTTTTGTCTGAATTTTGGATATAAAATAAAAGATATACTAATATTTTGAATATGTATTTTTTTAATATTTCAAATAAAAATACCATAAAAATGATTTTTTTCAAAAATTTTAAAAATTTCAAGACTCTACCAAGCCTCAAAATATCAACATGTCTCTTATTTTATTTAGAGACTAATGATAAAAAAAAATTACAAAAAAAGATATTAAAAAAATTTAGAGAAAAATACATGAGATACCCAAGCTTGTGTTAAGCTCAAGTCATTAAAAACATGAGTTGTGTTTGGGCCTAAAAGGAGGTGTCCAACCTAAAATTATGAAGGGGAAGGAAAAATTGAAATAATAGGCTTAATGCTCAAATAAATATAAGGCTCAACTCATTTTTAAAACAAGTTTCGTGACATGCACGTATTCAACATATCCTTTAAGATTTGCAATAATTGGATGTTGGAGACCATTGAGTGAACATGGGGTTGTTATCTAATGTGCCAAGAATCTCACAAGGTTATGCTTAGTGATCACAAATGTTTCGTATATAGGCTTTAGATTCTTTGGGGGCAACAATATCAAGCGTACGATTATAAAAGAGGCTCAACTAATGCAATTAAGAGATAGATAAGAATAGATGAAATACACACTGTCTGAATCAAAACAGTTTCAAACTTATTTTTTGAATTCATTTTGCCTTGTATTCAATAATTAGACTTAGGTTTTTAATATACAAGTTGTAATTGATGCAACTTTGTACATTAGCTTTCAGTAATCAAAAATACCATTTACACCAATCTTTTTACATCTTCACATCCAGGTGAATTAATGTAAGAGAGCTTGGGGACCTTGCATTTATCCTTGAAATTATGTGTCTCTCACACACCTGGCCTTTGTCATTCAGACACAACATTCAATTTGTGAAGAATAATAATTCGTGGCACGTCTAATGGGACAAATGTGACAAAGATGCCCAGAACATCCAAAGAAAAAAAGATTGATGAGAAGTGTGATGGTTTTCACAAACTAAGAGGAGGCTCTAAACACATAAGGTTAGAGGAATCATTAGCGCACAACACTGGGATAAGTACACATCGTGGGCACATGGTGCCAATGACAACAAGTAGTTGTAATGCAAGCCTTAGCTCAAGGGCAGGTAACGAGAATATAAATCCTCTGGCTGTATCCAACAAGCTTGTTGTGGAAGAACTACATTGAATTCGAGATCATATGGATAAACAGCCAAAGAAAAGCCAAAAATTCTATGCACTCTCTCTCAAAGAATCAGAATGTAAAGAAATTGACAAGTGATGATACAATTCATTTTATCATAATAACAACATTTGGGATGAAACTAATTAAAAATAATGGATAAATAACAGATAGTATAGCAATAAACACCTTAATGTAGGGTAATGAATAACATTATATAAAAAAATAAATAAATTATATTATCATAATGACAACACTTGAAATGAAACTAACTAAAAGTAATGGACAAACAATAGGCAATGAATGCGTTAGCATAGGGTAATGAATAATAGTACGTAAGAAAATGAATAACTTGTGTTAGCATAATGATAATACTTGAAAAGAAATCATCTAAAAGTAACGGACAAACAATAAATGATAGAGGAATAAATAATTTAATGTAAGATAATGAATAATAACATGTAGAAAAAGGAACAACTCATATTAATAAACTATCTTTCAATAGGAACATTTAGGTAAATTTTTTAAGCATTTTAATTTTACTTCAATGCCCTTAGACTAAAGCGAAATTTTAGAGTTTACCGGCCTCTTTGTTTAATTAAGTCTAGTTAAGAGGTCCTAAATGAAAATTTTCCAATTTTCTATTATAAAAAAATTACAACTTTCAAACATTAATTATATTTTCCTCAAATTATCCCTTATAAGTTAACAATATCATTAAATTAGAGAAAAAAATTAATCATAAATGCATTTTAGTCTAAATATTGTAATTTTAAATATAATCATTAGGATCAATTTCAGACCGCATCAATTTGTCGAAATTTTTTATATTAAAAAATGGATGAAGTGCTAACATTAATATCCTGGCACGCACCATAATAGGTTTCGTTGAAATTGGAATCACGGAAAACGGGCCTTTTGGTCAAAGTCACCGCCAGTCAAGGATCTTGAATCCACGTTTTGGTACCCTCGCATTCCCTCCCTCCTCACAAAACGTTTTTGGTAAGATGGAGAATACTAATATTCGCTTTATCAAAAAAAAAAAAGAATACTAATATTCGACCAAAAAAAATAAAAAATAAAAAAATAATAAGACTAGTTAAATATAGTTTGAAATTTTAATCTCTAAACGAGAAAGTATAAATTTTAAAAAACATTCGTTATTTAACAAGGGAGAGAAAGAAAAAGAAATATACTGTTTAAAGAGTAAAATAACAACAAATAATTTTAAAATAAATTTTACAAAAAATTATTATTTTTATCAAAACATTTTATATTATATAACATCAAATCACTCTTAAAAAAATATCCTATAAATTGGGGAGGACGAACTGAATAAGTAATAGTCAATAGCTATTTTTGCTTGGACTGCCTTCGATACAGCGTCATTCATGAATCATGAGAATTCCTCTTTTGGCAATTAAATGGGTGGTTTCCTAGAAGCTTCGTCTTCTTATTTTACTAGAGATTTAGATTGGCCGACCGTGTGAAGTGTAGGAGGGATAGTTATCACCACTTAAAAAGTTTGCTGAAATGAGTGATAAAAACTCTCATTAGTAAGTAATTAAGAGGTCAAATCCTAATTTTTATATATGTAACAACTCGATTGAGAGAAGTTTGCCCTTTATCCTTTGTACCTTAAGGAAGATAATCTTTACTGCCTTACTGCCAGCGGACCACTTCTTTTGCTATTTAAGGCTTTCTTTACTTTCTTTTATGTTAGCAATATTCTTTGCTGAGAATTATAAGATATATTCTTGTATTTTGTAAGAATGATAATGAGTTTTTTTAAAGGTGAAAATATATTTTTAATCATCTAACTTTATATAAGGTTTAAATTTAGTTCCTTAATTTTATAAAGTATATTTTTAGTCCTTTAACTCTAACATTAATATTGTTAATTTTAAATAATTATTTTTTATGTCAATCATTATTATTTAAAAAATAAACTCAATGAGTCAACATTTGATAATATTTTTTAAATTTTTAAAATTTCAATATAATTTTTTGTGATAAAAATAATTTTATTGGGCTTAAAAAATTTAAAATACACTTTATAAAATTTAAAAATTTAAAAATTAAATCTTGTGTAGAATTAAAAATCAAAATATACTTTAATATTTAAAAATATATTTTTAATAAACATTTGAAAGTAATAACAATTTTATATTTTATTTTACTTGAGTTGCTCAATTGAATAAAAAAGGGCATGGAAAAAGTAAGCAATTTTTAACAATGTTAGCCGTTCTTTTGCTTGGGCCAAATTTAACTGTTTTGTTGAGAGGTGGAAATGAAATTAAAATACCTTTTAATTTAAACAATGAGAAAAAATTTTAAATAAAATTTGTTTCAATTTATATGTCTTTTTAGAATGATAAAAAAAAACCCAAAATATGCAAATGTAAATAAAATAACGGTAAACTTGATAATTATTATTTATGCCTAGAAACTTGTCTAGCATCTTGATTTTTTATGAAATGAAAAATTTTCCCTCATTGATTGTTTTTAGAAATAATTAATTAAATTGTGTCATTGATTAAAATAGAATAAAAAATAATCATTTTTATGTAAATTTTTTTTATAGATGAATTAAAAAATAACTATTTTTTTTAAATCACTACTTTATTTGTGAGAATGATTACTTGGTTTTCTGGCTTGTTTGTTGTTTACAGGTTTTTTTTTTTTTTTGTTAGAATTAGTGCGTGTAATAAGATTTTCATGCCAATAAAAAAATTGGGGAATTCATATCCGTTAACGTGGATGTATCATGCATAGGAAACGGATTCCAAATCCAGTTTTCAAGGTAGAAAATAATGGAGAAGGAAGCGATGATAACTTCAAGGTAGAAAATAAGAAAGGATTTCTGCCACGTAGAATTAATCTCGCCCCTGCTTTAGTGCCTTCAGGCGACGCCATCAGTCATATCATATCCACAACCATTCATATTTTTACCATCTATTTCCATTTTATTATTAATTTTATTATTATCTTCTTATTCCTTGTACATATCTGTTACGTATTTATCATTTCATATATAATTTTCACTATTAATTATTTTATCACCATTTTAAAAATTAATTACTTATCACAAATTTATTAGTCTCATTAACTATAAACTATTTCCATTATTTCGGAATCGTATAAATAATGCATTTATTATTTTCCATTTATTTTTTAATACCGCTTACTAATAGTTCACAATGAAAGGATTTCATATTTTCCCCAAAATATATTACATTAATGTTCAATAATTCCGGACGCATATTAATCGTGAATTTATTTTTTGGACTGAAATCTTGAATTTATTTTATATGTGTATATATATATATATATATTTTCACATCTCTTATCATGAGAAATCCGGTCAATGACTTGCTGTACCACACTATACATGCTTTGTCCAATAAAATCATGTTATGTTAGGAGAGAATTTTAAATAGATTAGAATATACTATATCATTTATAATTTGTCTAGTAAAAATATAACATTCAAATAATATTACATATAAATTAATTCTAACATTAATGACATAAAGAGAGAAAAGATAAAAAATTAAATTTGCATTCCATTAAAGAATAAAATTAATTAAAAAATGTAACATTAGATTTTATTCGAGCATTCTAATTTGACAGTTTACAAATGACATAGCACACTCAATTTAACTAAGAATTTATCGCCATCAAAATTTCTTGCATGAACTCAGTACATCACATAATTTATGCTCTATTCAATAAAAACATGATATTTAGGTAATTGTAAATATAAATTAATTATGTCATTAATGACAGCAGAAAGATAAAAGGCAATAAATTAAATAGGTATTCTATTCTAAAAGCAAAATTATTAAAAATAATGACACTAAAATTTATTTAATTGAATTGAATTGATATAATTTTATTGGATGGAGCATGGATGATATAGTGCACCAAACACATACAAAAATTTCTCATGAACTAGTGCAACTTGACACACTTTTATTAGATAGAGTATAAATGACATGGTGTATCAAACTTTATATCGATACTAGGAAGTTGTCATCGTTAGTCTTGTCTTGGTGAAAGTCGGCAGGTTGTCATTGTTGGTTTGGTTCTGGTGAAAGTCAGCATTTAGTTCGAGTTGTTGCCGTCAGTCCCATCTCAATGAAAGTCGATTGTCTGGTTTCAATTATTGTCAAGGTACGATTCCAATAAAAGTCAACTTGGTCAAAGTCGAGGCTTGCCCAAGTTATCATCAATGGTCTAATTCTTGTAGAAGTCAACAATTCGGTTTGGGTTGGTGCCGACAATCCAGTCTTGATGGATGTCGGTCGTTTGGTCTGGATTGTTGCTTGAACTTCAATCCCTACTCACATGGGCGATCAGGTCCCAATGAAAGTCAGCCATTTAATCCCAATTGGCATCGGCGGTGCAATCTTGGTCAAATGGTCTTGTCCCGATTAAGGCTAGCGACTTGGTTTTGTGAACTATCAGCTTCGGCTGTCCAATCTAATTACCATTGCTAGGTAGATCAAATCTTCATGGATTTAGGTCAAATTACGAAAGAGATTAAGTTGTGATTTAAAATAATAAAGGTTTAGAAATAATTTAAAATTACAAAAAGATTGAGGTAAAACTTAAATTTAAATTTAGGTCAAATTTAAATTCATACATTTTTAATTACACAAATAATAAATTTGACTCAAATCTAAATTTATATATATCTAAACATAGCATAAATTATTTTGTGTATTTTAAGGTGTAACTAATAATAAGGCCTTTTCACTTTTAATTAGAGGTGTAATTAATAAAGTTTTTTTTTAACTCAGACGCTCTATTTAACAATAGTCTTTTCATTTGAGACAAGATTTTGTACACTAATAAAACTTTACAATAACATTTTACAAACTTATTTTTTCAAAACAATAATGTAAACTTTTAAATTTTCTTTTATTTAATATATTTTTAAATCTACACATTTAATCATTATATTATAATCTTTCAATTCTATACTATCTAAAAGGGTAACATTGAATACTCAAAATTAATGAAAAATTATTTTTATTAAATTATTTTATATTTTAAAATAATAAAATACTTTTAAAATGTTTTTATAACTTGGGACAAAATTAGTAAGAAAACATAAAAAAAATTGTGCAATCATCATCAATCATGATCAATCATCAATCAATCAACCAATTATCAATCATCAACTACATTCTACAAATTTTGTAAAAAGCATTGGTAAAAAAAAAAAAAAATCGTTATATCTCGTTAGTTAATGCAGTTTGAGTATTTTTTTAATATACCTCTCTCATTGGTTAATTCCATTTTAATCGGTACTCCCAGCATCCGTGTGTGAACGTGTTCAATTGGCCCTACTTGCCCGCAGTTTCGAATCTCGAAAGAAAATTGAGAAATTCACGGGAATATTACCTGCGAACTCCTTCCCCCCTTAATCGCTGCTGTCTCATGCTATTTCCGATGTGTTTCATTTGCTCCCTTCTCTAGAGACCGTTCCGTTTGGTCCTGAACGCAGTCAGTTTGCATTCATTCGCTTCCTTTCACGCTGTGGGTTTTGCTGATGCATTCTTTGGCTTCTTCTTCAACTACTTCATTATTTTTTCCCTTGCAGCTTTCAACTGAGATTTCGTTCAGAGCGCTATGCTTTGTTGAATGGAGTATTCCTTTGTCTTGAATCCGGTCAACAGGTTCTTTCCATCTATTCTTCCTCCCATTTTTACACTTTCTTTATTCTCAAAAAGTTTTCCATTATTTGTTTTCTGTTATGGGATCCAAGCCAACTAATTTATTAGTTTTTACTTCCAAGCAGTTCTTCCCTTCGCTCTTCACCGTTTGCAGTTCCAATTCTTTTTCCACCGTTTCCTATCTCACAAAAGGTTAGACGCATACTTCCTTACGTTCCTGATTATAAATGGAATCATTATTTTCTTCTTCTTTCTCTGTTAATCCTCTGAGATCGTTCAGAGGAGTAACAAGCTTGCAGGTCCTCTTCATCCACTCTATTTATTAGTATATTTTAAATGCCATTAGTTACTTTAAGACAGTACCTGCAGAGCCATCTATCATATTGCATATTTTTGAGCAGTCAGAATTGGGGAAAATCTTAAGAACTTACAAAGTTTTAAGTTTTTTCCTACTATAATTCTGATTAATCTGGGATGCACTTTTCCAGGCTTCCTCTGCCTCTGATACGAGTATAATATATTTTTGTTTCCATACTAGAGTCAAGTGCATCCTCTAAATTTACTGCATTGGATTCAAAAGGACATATTTGGACTATGGCGGCTGGAGAAGGTGCAAGTGTTAGTCAAGTTGATATTGTAATTTGTAAGTTACCAAGTTTATGGACTTATTCCAAGGTTAATGGAAGGTTAGCAGGTATTTTGATGACTGAATTTACCTTTTCTTTTTCTAGGTTTAAGATTATTCATGTTAATCATGTTCATTTGATCACATTTGATGTCTCATTCCTGATGCGTTGCTTATGCTTCAATTTTCAAGGAAGTTTCCAAATTATGCTAAGCATGAGGATTGAGCAACCATTTTGGTTCTTTATTTGAAGGAAGTGCAATGATATTACATTTTGTATTCCTATTCCAACTATTAGTTGGGGATTCTCCATCGAATTCTCAGTTTGCATGAATATGGAATTGCAGCTGTAGTTAGGGATTCTATTAGTAGCCTTTCAGAGGCTATTGGAAGTACCAACTTTGGAGCATATTTTGAAACCCCTTGTGGTCGTCTCTTGGTATAAAATAAATATATAATTGCTGGATGAATTGATTAGTTCTTCGTTTTTGTTTTAAATAATGGTGAATGCATGTGATGATTACTATTAATTTTGACAGATTAAACCCAATATACGGAAATGATTTCGCACGAGTTCAGACATATGGGTTGATTGGGCTGGTGCATTGAAACACCAGAAAGTAAAAATGCATGGTATCTTGGTTAAAAAAAAAGGAGGAGGAGGAAAAGATAGTTATATTGTTATTCTTCTCTCCTGATGGATTGGAATGAAGTTCTTGATAATTTATTATGATTTTTTTGGTTCAAGCTTGATTGAAGGTTGTTTTTTCCTGCATTATCAGTTTTCATGTTCTTATTGTTCTCCTTCGTCCATTCTTCTCAGCACTTAGAAGACCAAGGAGTGTGGTGTACATTTTACTCTGATATCTTACTTTGTGTTACGTTTGACAAGCTACTCAATACTTAATTCTATTAGTTATCAACTGAGTGAAAATCTTTGCATCAGCAGCACATGAGGGACTCTAAAAATCAGTGAGAAATAGGAGATGAAAGATTTGTTGGAGTAAACATGTGATGCAGAACAGAAGAGGGTTGTTTTTGGGGGAGGATAGAGGTGAAGGGGGAATAAATTCCGTAGGCTTCTGGTAGATGGTATCTCAATGTCATTAAAAGCTTGCTTTTTTTATTTTTGATATGGAAGTTCATTTTGGTTCCTTTGATGTTTGGTTTCTCAATGTTGGTGGATTCCCAAGCTCCAAAAATTTATGCATTGGAGGAGAGGGGAAGGGATGAAAGAGACTTCAAGGGAGGGGAGGTTTAAATTACTTTTGAATTTTATTTTTTTATATTTAAAATTTATGAATATGTTCCACAAGTAATAATTAAATATTATTTAAAAGCAACAAATTACTCCTTCCAGTTTTTATTAAAAGACATCTATAATCACTTTACTGTTCAAGGGGAGGTGATTAAACTATTAACTTTATTTAAAAATAAAATAAAGTTATAATTTTACCCCAATTTAAATGAAAAGTTAAATCATTATAAATGATGATGATGATGATTTAGTTATTTTAGATTTTATGATATTTTCATGAATCTCTATTTATAAAATATAACTTATTATTTAGTTATTTTAAAATTGCATAATTTCTTCATGGACTTCGCATTGTTGTGATATCATCATCTCTCATTTGTTGTATCAAATTATTTTCCAAAACTATTTAACGTAGCTTAGCAAAATAATCAAACATTACATGAAATATTTCTTTCTTATCGTAGCATGAGCCATGAGCAAAAAATCTATTATTCTTCAAGAGAACGTGTTCAACTTCGTTAAAGAAATTAACGTTCATTTGTTTTTTAACCTTAGAATTGAATATATATATATATATATATATATTTCATTTTGTCTTACAAGACAACATTATTATTTGTAATTTGATTCCTAACGTGGAGATTAGTAAGCGATTGGTAAACACCCGCGAACAACGGTTTAAAAACCTGGAGAAAATAAAACTATCGGATTCAATGGAAAAATGAAATCATCAGACAATAGATATCATCACCTTGCAGAAAATGGGTAAAAAATTAAAGCTTCAACAGGTCGAGCACGAATGACGATAGAGCGGATGAAGAAGAGAAACGTTTGAGTTAATTCCTGAAAATTTGTCAATGAAAAGATTTTTTAAGCCAAAAAGAATTATTTCCTAATTTCATGTTAAATAAACATTTTAAAGACAGCCATCGTTCCATTACAGGAATATGCAATCAATATGTTATATGTCTTATAATAATAATTATTATATTCAGATTAACAATTTATATAGATTAATTCTCTCACATGAACGTTATAAAACACATAATTATGTAAAATTTTGATGAAAGGATTTGTGTGATAATTTTTCTGAAAAATACACTTTAAACAAGAAATTGAAATAAAAAATATAATTAATTATGTTGAATATATTATGAATACCACAAAAGACATTATTCACATTTCACGCATTAATTTTCTTTTTAAAATATAATCTCAATGTTCATGAGTTTATTTAACAAATGAACATTTATATTTTTGTAGAAATATTCTAAATGTTGATGTTTAAAATACTTTAGTCAATTATCTCATGTATAATCTGCGAAGCGTACGGGAGCCAGTCTAATTTTAAATATAAATAATTAACTCATTTGCAGTGTAATTAGATTAAAAATCTTATAATATCAAAAGAGAAGAAGGGTAGTAAATGATTTGGCACTTCGCATGAATATGTGTGAAATATGGAGTGGAGAAACTGAGGTTTCTTTTTTGTTTGCTTGAATTAGAGGAGCAAGCACTAAATGGCCTGAGAGGATGAGTGGGATCAAATCTGCAACTTTACAATGTCAGAGAAACCGCATAGTTTCAAAAGGATCGAGGGACCCAAGAAGAAAGAGAAGCCAGGCATCGGGCGGGGGCGGTGAAGGGCAAAACAGTGATGCGAAAATTTCCACGGATCAGAGAGTGTTTGAGTATTTAAAGCAGGTAAACGAGAGCGATGGTGCCCTCTCTCAGGCTCTCACCGTGCCATCGCCTCCATAAGCACCACTTTCCTCTGCTCCACTATCATCCTTCCCTGCGATTCATTTCTCATCCTCCGCACTGATGGCCTCCTCTCCCCTGTCCTCCCCTTTTCTGCACCTTCAGTCTCCTCCCGCCTACAAATCCCCCCGTCGCTCCCCTCCCTCTTCCTTCTTCATTCGTCCCGTCCGAGCCTCCCTCTCCGACACACCCTCCGTCTCCGTTCCCCCGGTGTCAGTGTCTCACGACCGCCCTAAGCTTCCTCTTCGCAAAATCCCCGGAGACTATGGTATCCCCATCATTGGTCCCTACAAGGACCGACTCGACTATTTCTACAACCAAGGTCGTGACGAATACTTCAAATCAAGAATCCACAAGTATCAGTCAACGGTGTTCCGCGCCAATATGCCCCCTGGGCCTCTGATCTCTCCTGACCCCCGAGTCGTCGTCTTGCTCGACGGCAAGAGTTTCCCTGTCCTCTTTGATGTCACCCAGGTCGACAAGAAAGATCTTTTCACCGGCACTTACATGCCTTCCACCGAACTCACCGGCGGCTACCGAGTTCTCTCCTATCTCGACCCCTCCGAGCCCAAACACGGTCCGCTCAAGCGCCTTATGTTCTTCCTCCTCAAGTCTCGTCGCGATCATGTCATCCCCGAGTTCCATTCCTGCTACACTGGCCTCTTCGAGAACTTAGAAAGCGAGCTCGCCGCCCGAGGGAAAGCAAATTTCGTAGACGCCCACGATCAAGCCGCCTTTGACTTTCTGGCTCGCGCTCTTTATGGGTCCAGCCCCGCTGACACCAAACTGGGATCGGACGGTCCGAAGCTCGTTCAGAAATGGGTGCTGTTCCAACTCAGTCCTATTCTGATTCTGGGCCTTCCCAAACTCATCGAAGACTCTATATTCCACAGCTTCCGTCTTCCCCCGTTCTTGGTGAAATCCGATTACCAGAGGCTGTACGATTTCTTCCACGACTCCTCCGGGTTCGTGCTGGACGAAGCAGAGCGGCTGGGAGTGTCGAGAGATGAAGCCTGCCACAACCTCCTATTCGCCACGTGCTTCAATTCCTTCGG
This sequence comes from Prosopis cineraria, assembly GCF_029017545.1. Classification (NCBI taxonomy): domain Eukaryota; kingdom Viridiplantae; phylum Streptophyta; class Magnoliopsida; order Fabales; family Fabaceae; genus Prosopis; species Prosopis cineraria. The sequence continues at coordinate 2,001,101 of NW_026555333.1, forward strand.
AGGAATGAAGCTTTTCTTCCCGAACGTAATGAAGTGGATCGGAAGAGCAGGGGTGAAACTGCACACGGAATTAGCGGAGGAGATCAGATCGGCGGTGAGATCCGAGGGCGGACAGGTGACGATGGAAGCGATGGAACGGATGCCATTGATGAAATCGGTGGTGTACGAAGCGTTCCGGATAGAGCCGCCGGTGCCGTTACAATACGGGAGGGCAAAGCGAGACTTGGTGATAGAGAACCACGAGAACAGGTTCGAGGTGAAAGAAGGGGAGCTATTATTTGGGTATCAGCCATTCGCGACCAAGGATCCCAAAATATTCGAGAGAGCAGAAGAGTTCGTGGGGGATAGGTTTGTTGGGGAGGGTGAGAGATTGCTGAAGCACGTGCTGTGGTCGAACGGACCGGAGACGGAGTCTCCGACGGTGGAGAACAAGCAGTGCGCGGGGAAGGATTTTGTAACGTTGGTGACGAGATTGCTGGTGGTGGAGCTGTTCCTCCGGTACGATTCATTCGAGATCCAAGCCGGAACGTCGCCTTTGGGTTCCTCCATAACCGTCACATCTCTCAAAAGAGCTAGCTTTTAGACGGAGCCTCGCCGAGCTCACAAATTCTCCACTCCCTTCTACTGCCATCTTCAACGTGCATTGTATTAGTCGCCCTTTGTTTTTGTACGTATTTCACCGGGTTTGAGTAAATATAGATCTAATTTAATGTGATTTTTTTGTTCTAAAGAAGAGATTATAATGAATTCATCTCCTTCTCTCAATTTATTTAATGCATTTATCTTCTGAATTAAAGAAATTCTAAATGCACCAAAGAATCTCATGTAGTTCCTAAAATAAAAACAATTGACGCTGTTCAGTGCTGACTGGGCAAAATAATGAGTAGCGTACACAGGTAACACAGCAGGGCAAAAACGAGGGTCATACGAGGCAACGGTCTAGTTTGATTTCCGTGGCTTAGATTTCATGGGCGTGCGAGAGATTTTAAAGATCTCACCAATATGAAAACTAATCTGACTTCAAACGATTGATGATTAGGAGTAAGTAACTAGGATCTCTTACTGCAATTCTTCTATAAATTATATGGATAAAAATATAATTGAAAATAAATTAAGAAAATCGAATTAAAAAAACTTTAATCGGGAATAAATGCATGAAATGGGAACTAAGATGAGCACTTGTCCCAGCTATGGGGCTAAATGTTGGGTCTGAAAATTGTGTTGAGTGATTATTGATGCTTCTTGAGAGGGTGGGTCTCATTTATTTACAGGCAACTTTTGGTTTGCTCCATAATGTTCTCTCTCCTTGCTTAAAAAGAACGGGAAATGACAAATAGGTTTTAAAAGCATTAATTAATTTAAATTAAATTTTAAATATTAAATTTTAAAAATTTGTGACTTAATCTCTTAATTTTATAACTGTATTATAATAAATTTATAACTTATTTTTAAAATTTTAACATGATTGAAGAATAAAAAAAAATTATTTTTATTAAAATTTAAAATACAAGTTGCAAATTCATCATAATAAAATTATTAAAAATTAAGAAATTAAATTATAAATTATTAAAATTTGATATTTGAGATTCAATCTGAATTAATTGATCATTTTTCATGTCATAAACAAAGCAAATTATCCACTCCAGCCCTGTTCCTCATTCTTACATTTTGAATATCGTGAGTGGGTTACAGAGTAATGGCACTGACTTGGTCCTTTTTTAGAATATTCATAATTATTATTGTACACAATATTTTCAAAGCATTTTAATTTGAGCTGCGTTTGAATATTAAAAATTACAATTTCGGTTATGTTTTTTAAATCAGACGTTGACGACTTATTAATTGCTTAGAAAACGGGCTTTTGTTATGAGCATTTTTCCTTCTCGAGCGCTTGGCAACTGCATAGAAAATTTTTTGGCTAATGGTGCTTCAATGGTTGAGTGGGTGGGATTGAATATGTGGTCACTTTCGATAAAAAGTGTGCGATAACTGATGATATAGCTGTTGGCAAAAGATGTTTTTTTATTTTGTTGGGCCAGTGGGCAAAAGATGGTTCATGTTCCTCACTCACATCACATGTTAATTGTTGTTATCATACTCTTATTTCATAATGTATGTTTTTATAAAATTATTATACAATAAACAATAATAACAAGAGTCTTGTATCATTAAATGGAGCCAGCTATATGCATTTCACATTCTATTATGTTCTATTATTAATCAAGTTCTTAAAAATATTGTTAATCAAGTTTTATAAATTATTATATACTCCATTTGGTCCAAAGTTTAAATATTTTCTTTTCGTTAATTTTGGTTTAAAATATAAGTAACATAATATACGTAATTTTTTTTTTTATTCACCCCTTGTATAGATCCTTGTGTAAATGTTAGGTCTATGCAAAAGTCCTTCACTCTATTGCGGTTCAAATCAACTCGAGACAAACTTGATCATATCCGGTCTAAATAAAAATTAGTCTTTTAAGACCAAAATGATCAAATTCTTTCTTCAAGTTAGACTGAATAAGAGACTGAACATCTAGACTACTTAGTCCAGTCCGATCTTATAAATTTATTTAATATAATTATAATTAATTTATTAATTATTATTACAATAAGTAATTTATAATAATAATTAGTATTTTTTTATGTTTTATACTTGCGAACTCCAAAATATTAAGCAAAATTCTAATATTAACTAACCTCAATCTTCTTCTTTTATTGGTGTGAAATTTATTGTTAACTTAGTTTAAAAAACTTTAGACATATTGAAGGTTGTTTAATGTTGTTAAAAGGTTATTTAATTTAAATAATTTGTGTTATAACTGAAAATACTTTTATAGTTATTGGAGATTGTTGTGAATTTATAATTGTTATTGTTGTGGTAACTTTTATATGACTATAAGTAATTTTATTATGTTAATTGAGTTATTATATTAGAAAAATTGCTATCTCGCATGGATAAAAAAGAAAAAAAATATGGGATGTCTGACAAGATCGAAACCAGTCTCCTAATCTTACTGAACTCGTCCGATCTTGTTCAATTTCAAATTATACTAGGATTAGACTAAATTATGAATTGTTTAACTCAGTCCTTTTTATAAAAAAAACCAAACTATAAGTTAGGCTGAAGATTCATTGGGTCAATCCTTTTTTATAGTCCTAATAAATGTATCTCTTACTGTATTGGTAATTGACACTAAGAGTAAAAAAAAAATAATATAAATTTTATAGGAATAAAAACTTTATTGGTATACAATTTTTTTAAAAAAACTACTTATGTTTTAGATTAGAGGGGGTATACACACACACACAGATTTAGATTAGTAACTATAAGGATTAAATGAAAAAAAAATTACATGTATTAAATTGCTTATACTTTGAACAAAATTATTGAAAAAAAATGTTTATATTTTAAATAGAAAAGAGTGTGTGTGTGTGTATATATATCTATATATCTATATTAGAAATACAACAAAGACGTAAATTTATAGATCATAGACTATATTATCAAAGTTATCCTAAATTCTCTCGATATAGCAGCCCAAACTAGCACTCACGGTATCGTCTATATATATATATATATATATATATAAACTCTGAATTGTTAATGATTTTTTGATTAAAAAATTTAATTGTTAATGATTAGTATTCAGTGTTCACTGTTCACCATGCTAATGCGTTGAATATTAGAAAAATATCAATCAAGGAAAGCGGAAAGAATGTGTGTGTGTATATATATATATATATATATATATTAAGAAATACAACAAAGACGTAAATTTATAGATCATAGACTATATTATCAAAGTTATCCTAAATTCTCTCGATATAGCAGCCCAAACTAGCACTCACGGTATCGTTTTATTATATATATATATATATATATATATATAAAACTCTGAATTGTTAATGATTTTTTGATTAAAAATTTAATTGTTAATGATTCAGTATTCAGTGTTCACTGTTCACCATGCTAATGCGTTGAATATTAGTAAAATATCAATCAAGGAAAGCGGAAAGAAATTTATATCAATCAATAATATTTATTATCAAAATTTAAATAAATACTTATTAATTTAAATAATTTTTTATTAATAAATATTTATTCAGATTTTAATAATAACTGAATTAATAATAATTTATTTAAAAATTTTTCTATTTATATTTTAATAACAATTAATTTTAATTAATTTAATTTTTCTTTGATGATCCTTCATCGCTATTTTTCATTGAATATTTGAATCCCAAATTCATCCATGTTCGGGTCTCAGGCGAAACCTTTTCCTCTCCCTTGCCCCAGTAGCTTCCCTCTCTCTCTCTAAAATAGCAAACTTTTATGAGATATTTTGTAAAAAATCTTATCTGATTTAACATATAAAGTATTTAATAAATTTTATATTTATTTTTTTAACTATAACCCTATTTTGTTTATCACTCTTTTTAAAAAAAATCAAAGTTTTTTATATATAGTATTTAATAAAGGTATAAATAGAAACATTTTTCAAGGTATAAATGGAAACATTTTAAAAAATTTAAAATTTCAATGAATATTATTTATAAATTTTAATTAATTAACTATCACTCATATAATATGGTAAGAAGAAGAAAGTATGTATTAAGTTTACACATGTCTTTTTTTTTAAAAAAATACCTAGTATTTCGCTCATTAAATATAATCATAGAAAGAAAAAGGAAATAGCTAGTTCTCAGTCCACAAGTTCACTGTCGCTCTTGAGGATAAAGCATATGCCCCATCCAGTTTTATTATAAGATATTTTTTAAAATAATTTTTAATTTAAAATATAAGATACCTTATAATAATTAAATATTTTTTAATTTTATTTTTTTGATTAGCTTGAAGGTATTTAATATAGTTATATTATTATTTAAAGTCAGGATTAAGAATAAAATTATATCACTTTTTATGATGTAAAAATTAATTTTTAATATACGTAAAATGATTAAAAAATGTCGATAAGGATTGGAAGGAGTATGTGCCCGTTTGAATTGCAGTTGGGTATAATATATTATGAAAATAATTGATTAAGTGATAGATTTTAATCATAACTGATTATGTTATAACGCAATCTGTTTGAATACTTATTTTCTAAAATTAATTTTAACGGAATTAAATACGTTTGGATAATTTATTCAAAATTAATTTTAATTGTATAAATTACCATAAAGGATATTGCATTTCAAAACTAAATTATTGATAAATTTATATCTAATATTATTAAAGTTGTTATATTTTATTTAAGAAGTAAAATATATTATAATTTTATTTTTATTAAATTTTGGGTTTTTTATAATTTTTTGAGTCTTTCTTTATAATTTTTTCCACCGCTTTTTTATCAATTCTGTGAAGAAGCTCAAATTGTCAGCTTTTGAGAAAAATTGATTTTAACCAAAAAATTGATTAAATGAAAATCATGTGTTTGAATATTTTTTTGGTTAATCGATTTTTTTACTGAAAAATTAATTATTTTGCTTAATCAAATAGGCACTATATCTTCAACACTTTCCTCCACGTTTCAAGTGGGAGGCGAGAAAAAATTGGTGTAATTCTCGTGTTGAATTTTTTATTAAATCCAACGCTTGAGTCTTAAGTCGGCATGTTTTACCAATCCGGAAGCACGCAATGGACGTCTGACCCTGATTAAGCTGGTCATTATTCACATGTGGGCGCCTGCGTTTCATGTGATTTCAGGTTGAATCCAACATTCAGACTCAGACAGACACGACCTCTGATCCTCACTTCATTTGAATACTTGGTAAACGAAAAGCGCTCACATGCCGGACGTGGACGTGGAATATTACAACCTTGAATGGATTTGAATCCTTTCTATATTTTTTTTAACATATCTTTCTAGTTTCTATATCCAATCTCAGCCACCCATTTAAAAATTCATTTTTCTTCAGGTGTGCTATTGTTAATTATAACATTATAATAAATAGGGTATTTATTTAATAGTTATCATCAATAAGTATTATATCGTCTTATTTTTAAAATCATTTAAGTGACGATAATAAATAATTTATTTATTTTAATAATATAATTAACAATCTCACATTATTAAACTAAAATAATAATTAAATTAATAGATGAGATGAAAAAGGAAGAGTGAGGGGAGAGGAGTATGGACTATAGAGAGGATCCAAATCCTAGTTGGATAGACGATCATCTTGCTCCTCAAAACGACATCAGAATCGGTCTCCTATTATAAGTTCTTAACTACAGCAATACTGGGAAGCGGGACCACCAGGGTCATGTTTACCGACGCATAAGGTCACTCGAATGATTTTTTACTCAGCAAACTATTCGATGAAGGAGAGCTTTGTTCGCTCAGCCAAAAATCTGGGTCTTGCACCGAGACCGGAGAGCTCTTCGGCCTTTCCATTAAGTTTAACGCGGCAGGCTTAGTCTGCAACTTGAGAAGCCCTTTGCCCTCCGGTCCTACCGTATTTTCTTTCACACTCAGAGGCTTCTCACTCTCATCAGAGGAAGGAGAAGAAGAGGACAACTCCGTTGAGGCTATTCGATTGCTGTCTTCAAAGGTTGTCCACCTACTCAGTCTGATCTGCTCTAGCTCAGCAGCCACTTCTGTCATTGAAGGCCTCATGTCCCTGTGGAATGCGAGGCAGCGAAATGCTAGCTCGGCTACCTTGTGTATGGAGAAATGTGTCCAATCATCGTTATGTGCTTCCAGGAATGGATCTATAATCTCATACAAAAGCCCCTTCCCTATCCTGTCCGTAGCAAAAGAAGCCAAATTCACTGCATTCTGGGGACGAGTAAAGTCCACCACTTTCAATCCTGTTAGGATCTCAACAAGTACAACCCCAAAGCTGTAAACGTCACTTTTATCAGAAAGGTGGAAATCTTGATGGTATTGTGGATCAACATAGCCAGGCGTTCCTTGCGGGGCAGTTGAAACGTGGGATATTTCGGTCATTCCAGGCCTTGAAAGACCAAAATCTGCCACTTTGGATCTAAAATTGTTGTCCAACAGTATGTTGCTTGACTTAATGTCCCTGTGGTAAATGGGGGGATCAATGGCAGAGTGGAGGTGTGCTATGGCTCGTGCTGTTTCAGCAGCAATAGTGAGTCGAACCGACCATGGGAGCCCAATCCTCTCTCCCTCAACAGATGTTGATTTAATGTTCCATTGGGCATGACTAGTAGCTTCAGTCAAGCGCCTTTTTGTGCTCTTGGTGACTCTTAATTTGGAGCGCCGCCTAACATATTAGGCCCAAACCGATCATTAACGAAGCTCCAAAAACCATTCCTGCATGAGAAGTTGTCATAGTTACATATGCTTGTACAATGCCAGGCTGCAGAGCATCGGTAGAACTTAGTCTTGACTGTTGATTTACTAATCTCTAACGTGGGAGCTAATTCAAACTCAAATGTAGCCATGTATATTTAAAAAAACCGGGACACCAAAATGAAACCATATGAACTTTGACTTTGTATTCTCTCTCCCTCCCTCTCTCTCTATATATATATATAAAAGTTATTATTGGTTATTTTGCATTTAATTTTAAGCTAATAGAATTTTTTTTCTTTGAAGGACCTCTATGATCCCTAACAAATCACCTTGTATCCAGCACATGGAATAGGAATACTAACCTCCAATCAAGACAACAAATCTGGTTGCCCCTCCACATTGGCCAGACATGTACTTTGCAGGGTTGCAGGTTGAAGAGTCTGTTCGTTTACATGCCCAAATTTACGCGGAGCAATTAGTAAAGAAAATATTTAAGACATAATGAGAAGGCAGCATAATTTGCAGCAAGTACATGTGATTTTTGTTTTTTTAATTACCGCTGCCATAGCTAATGAGCCCTAATAAGGCCCCCAGTTTATGTCTGATCAGATTATATAATCTCAAACTTCAATATCAAGATTCAAATTCACAAGCCATAAAAATTCAATTATTCGAACCGATGAGCATACTCGGGAACATTAGTTATTATCTTCGTGAGATCCGTCTTTCTGCCTCATCATGCTGTCAGAATAGCGAGTTCCAAAACGAGAACAAATAAAACGATCAATTAGAGTTTATTCTGGCCCACATTAATTGAGATGTTCCTGGTGATGTGATGCCCAAAAGAACAAAAATAGAGGAGAGAGAAAGGGAAAGGAAACATTGTTGGACCATGCTATGGAAAGAAGTCTTGACCAGAAGGCCAGTTGATAAGCAAGTTGATTCAAAATCCCCTTGATCAGGGATTGGAGTGGGTCATTCATGTTTCAAGGCCTTTATGACGTGTCTTCCTCGTCCCATTTGAATTGTTATCCCTCACTTCCCCTCTCTTACCGCTAAACAAAGGATCCTGCTCAGAGAGAGGAAAAAACAGTAGAGGATCGGTTCACGAGGCAGGTGAATTGGCTCTCCTAAAGGTGTTACAGAAGACTGAACAACACTAAATTTTACACATAACTAAAAGTCTTATTTTTATAAAAAGAATTGAATTAGATAATTTATAATCTAGTCTTATTTAATAATAACTTAAAAATTAATAGGGTTAAATTTAGTTCATACGATTGAAAAATTGATCATGTTAGTCGAGTACCTACTTAGTTATTTTTTTATTTTTTTCTCTACGAGAGGCAATAATTTATTTCAACCTAATAAACTAAATTAAGATAATAAGATTACTTATAATCATAATAAATTTAAAATAATTTTTAACAAAAAAAATATTTCAATTAAAATCTAAATGATTTAAATTTATAACTTTAATAAAAACAACACTCAACAAACTAACAAACTTATATAAAAAAATTTAAAAATAAACACAACAAATCTTCATATAATTATCTACTTAGCGTAAATTATATTTGAAACATTTGCCAAAAATAAATAAATTATAATTATATTAAATAAATTAATAGTATGAATTAGGCTAAGTAATCTATATGCTCAGTCTCCTATCTAATTCAACCTAAAAAAAAGTCTAATCTTTTTAATTTTAAAAGATCAATATTTAAAAATCGAACGAAATAAGACTATCTGGATTGAACTAAGTGGGATAAAATTGTTGGAGGACTTTTTGCACAACCTTAAGCTCTCCTTGTCAGAATTTGACTTACGTGTCCCACTCCTACTAGTCCCTCTCCTATATATTTTTCAAATTGATAATTAATATTTAACAGCTGGAAAGCATTTGGTTTGTTTTTTCCCCTATCGTTTATTCATTTTTTCCTCAAATATTTTTTAACCCTCGCACGGATACTAGTTTCTTTTTAAAAGTTAGTATTTCCCTAATCAAAATGCCCTTCATATCAGATAAAATGATCGCGGCTTAATAAATCAACATGATGATATGAATAAAAATCCACGTAAATACTTCCAAGTTATCTGAATCTCAGCTTGCAAAACAGTACAGATCAGGCAAATTAACGATTAAGTAAACTTTCATACAAGTTATGTCAAATGAATCAGCTAAACCATGAATAAATGGTTAATTATTTCCAATGAAGAAGGAGTAAATCAAAATATTTTAATTTCGAAGAATAAAATTAAAGAAAATAATCTATCAACAGCTAGATATATTTTAAAAATAAAAAATGAGCCCGTGTCATCATGCACGCAAAAGAGTACGGAGTAACGTTGTATGACAATCCCCCCCCCCCCACAAACCCAAATTGTATGAGAATTTTTTAATATTAAAGTTTGTAGACTGCATGTCGCAGACTTGATGAAAACTATTTTTTATTAATTAATTGGAACTTAGAAAGTGTGGATATTGGCAGGGAAACGCCATCTGATCAACCAGCCCCGAACCGTGGTCAATCAACAAGGCTCACTGTGTTCACCTAATTAAAAATCAAAAGCTAATGGAATTATGGCGATCATTGCGCCAAAAAGTCAATCCACAATTATGTCACCTTCAGTTAAAAATATTTTCATCAACTAGAACTGACCTTTCCGACAACCACTTCCGGCCAAGTACCCGTCGCCCGTGAATCCTTCCTTGCAACGGCACCGGTACCCTGGCTTCTTGTCAATCGGCGATTTTAGTCTCGTACAATTGGCATCCTTGGAACACTGGCACTCTCCTTCCAGCCACCATCCGAGCTCAATCGTCTCAACCTCCAATGATACCGCTGTCACCGCACTCACATCCGAGTTGTTCCTTAAATCCTCAGCCGCTATCGAAGACATGAGGTACGTACAGTGTTTGTTTGTTAAATTCTGGAGATTCATGAAATCAGCGGTCGAGTTTTCGTAATAGCAACTCAAATTGCCACCGCCGGAGCTGCAGTTTTTCGACTCGAATCTAGTCTGCACCATGGTCGCCGGGATGATGCATGGGGAGACCGTTTTGCTGCAGTTTTGCAAAAGGATGGCGTTTCGCGACGTGGGCGCGTATCTATGGCTGAAGAGTTGGCCGAAGGTATGAAACGGGCGATTGCATCGGGATTTGACGCCGACAATTATGGTATCGGAGTTAATGGAGTGGACCGGGTATTCTCCTATGAGGATTCCGGCAGAGGGGTTGCAGTTGAGTCGGATTGCGCAGCCGGAAGAGAAGCCAAAGGGGTAGGGGAAGGCATCGGGGGAGCGGTGCGGACGGCATGTTTGGTGGCAGTGGCGGCGGTTTGATTGAACCGGGATAAGGGGAAGGAGAAAAACGAGTAAAAGGATGAGAGGCGAGTGTTTTGTGATCATGGAAGTGGAAAGAGATCATGTAATGAAGAAGAGACTATAATTGAAGTTACGATAACCGAACTGCTTGGGTGATCGGAGCAACGCCTGGAAGAATCACAGGTCTTCAGTACGTTGCTTTTGGTTTGAGTTTGGTGCGGCGGAATGGCGTTTTGGCGGATAGGACGACAAATACGTTTTCAACAAGACTGCGTGACCAAGACATTTCTCGTTTCCACCCCAATTTTATATTTGGCGGAGTTGTGTTGTATTTGTCTTCTTTTCATGCCTCACCTCTCAAAATAAAGGCCAGACAATCACATAAAAGCATATTTAATTAAACCCTTCTGAATGATGGCACATCTTCGGAGGATCATTCACGGGGGCATGCTAATCAAACCGATCGATCCGGTCTGTGATATGGATCCTGGTTGACAATCAAGTCGGGTGCCTTTTATTTATTTAGGAAAAATCACATCTAGATTCATAAAGCAAATGTAAATACAGTCAAGTACCACCAAATGAAAAAAAAAAAAAATTGTGCAATCTCTTGATCTTTTAGTGTGAATAATTCAATAGGTAAAATTATTTATTTTTACTGAGTGAATCAAAAGTAAAGATAAAGAAAGAAAAATCATTTTCGTGCAATGGAGGTAATGAGCTGAGCTCTCACATTCGTCTTCAAAAAAGTGAGTCAGGTAAAATTACTTTATAGTTAAAATGTAAACTCACTGTTATCCTCTCATCCCATATTACTACTTCTTTAATCTTTTAAATACGTTCGGTGTTTGCAATTATAAGGGTTCGTTAAGAAAGAAAAGTTCAGCTTTGACCTTCAGTTTTAGTGTTATTTTAACAACACCGAACAAGGTAAATGATTAGATTAAATGATTAGTAAAGAACGCATGCAATGGTGAATTACATGATTAGCAAAGAATACATATAAACCAATCTTATTATTTACATTGTTCAGCATAGTTATAGTAACACTAAATTGAAGGTTGAAGGTGGGCTTTTTTTTCTGGATGAATTCCTACAATCACAAACACCAAATGCGCTAAAAAGATCAAAGATGCATCAATATGGAATGGGAGGATAATAGTGGGTTCACATTTTAACAATAAAATGATCCTATCTTGCTCACTTTTTTTTTAAGACGATTGCGAGGGCTCTTTTCATTATCTTCACTGCACAAAAATGGTTATCTTTCTTCATTCTTTTCTTTTGTCAGTTAGAACAAATGAGTAATTTTATTTATTAAATTATTCACACCAAATGATCAAGAGACTGTAGAATATTTTCTCTGTTTGGTGAGACTTAACCGTATTTATATTTGCTCTATAAAAACCAGGTGTGATTTTTCCTTTTATTTATGCAAACCCGATCCGATCAGTCAAGATTAAATAAAATGTACAAAATTACAAATGAAATGACTTATATTCAGCTGTCTATGGTTACGTAACGCACTGTTGCTCAGCCAAGAGTGCCCCCGTAAAAGGTCCTGGTGCGGCAGACGGCTCTTTAATCTTTATTCTTCTAATTATACTGAGTTACTGACTACTTTACAAATAGGAAAATCACGCATAAAGTGCCACATATGAATTTACCTTTTAATTAATTTCATGAAATTCAAAAATAATACTAAAGTCTTAATAGACTTTAACCGTTATTATTTTTGCACGTATTTATTAAAATAATTACAATAAAAGTTTCACATAGTTTTATTTTTTTTAAATGAGTGCATTTTGATAAATGCACATGGAAAATTAATTAGTATAGGAATTTATGAAATTTTAGGGTCATTAGTGTAATCGATGAGATTTTTTGAGAACCGAGATCTGCATGCCAGACCTCTATATGATTTTCCCTTATCAAAACCTGCCAAAACACAATAAATGTTTCCTTACATGTACCGTGCGTGACGCTTCCCGCATCACATGCCATCAGAATATGAGATGTTATGGGCATTTATTCACGTATGAGGGGAAAAAACTTGTGATGCCTGCTGATTTATCACGCCTTGACGTATTATTCACTCTAATTTTATTTATATGTTATTTTTAATATGTTTTTTAAGAATAAAAAAAATTTTAAATTTTATTAATTCTGTCTAAAAATTTAGGTTTTAACTTTGTCTTACTAAATACATATATCCTAGCAACATACTTTCTCTCGCTAATGCTTAATAGAGAGTGAAAAGAAAACTTGTCATAAAAGAAATCATTAAATGACTTATAAATATGAAAAAAATATGATCTCTCTATCGGATAAAATAAATTATTAGTTAATACTGGTTATACAATCCAACGAATTAGTAGCAAAAGAGTTTTCGACAATAGATGAGCAATTCATGCAGGCAACTTTCTTTATTTTTTTTTTTTGAATTACTTGTATGTATTCTTCTATTAAAAATAATTTTGTCTGATGTATTGTCAAGACATTAAACATAGACACATTTTTTAGCAAAAATTCAATCTTTAATTTATGACGTGAAAAATTAATCCCTTTTAATGGACGTGATCTCGATGGTCGTATGGGGAGCTTTCAATTAGACTCCCACTTGCTTCTCCCTAATTCCTAACGGCTCAATTGGCACCTAACCCAAAAATGGTGTTTTTTTTTTTTGTGTTTTTCTTTTCTCTTTAAATTGAAACCCAAAAACCTATTTTCAAACTTCACATCTAGACGCAAACGCGTGTCTATTTACTAACTACATAAAAAAAAAAGCGTGTCTATTTAAATTATATTCGATAATAAAAAAAATAAGTAAATTTATTTTCTGTCACGAGTCTCACATCGGAGAGCTTCACAAGTATTGTAAGGTTTATAAATGTGACAGGCTCTCCCACCCAATAGGCTAATTTTTTAGGATGGGCTCTCCCTTTAGGCTTGTACTTATCACATTGGTGCTTTCATTGAGAGTCCGGTATCATGGAAAGGGCTACCCATAGAGGGTTTTAACCAGTAGAAGGTCGAGTGAAGTGCCGTGGAGTGAAGCCGCTGGGGACGTCGGCTCTTGATAGGGTGGCATTGTCACGAGTCCCACATTGAGGAGCCTCATAAGTATTGTGGGGTTTATAAGTGTGAGGAGCTCTCCCACCTAATAGGTTAGTCTTTTGGGATGGGCTCTTCCTTTGAACTTGTGCTCGTCACATTGGTGCTTTCATTGAGAGTCCGGTGTCACGGAAAGAGCTACCCCCGGAGGGTTCTGATTGGTAAAAGACAAAGTGAAGTGCCGTGGAGTGAAGCCATCGGAGACGTCGACTCTTGACGGGATAGCATTGTCATGAGTCCTACATCGGGGAGCCTCACAAGTATTGTGAGGTTTATAAGTGTGAGGGGCTCTCCCACCCAACAGGCTATTCTTTTGGGATGGACTCTCCTTTTGGACTTGTGCTTGTCACATCACTCCACAACACTTCACTCGGCCTTCTACTGGTCAAAATCCTCTGTGGGTAATCCTTTCCGTGACACCGGACTCTTAATGAAAGCATCAATATGATGAGCACAAGTTCAAAGGGAGAGTCCATCTCAAAACACTAACCTGTTGGGTGGAGAGCCCCTCAAATTTATAAACCTTACAATACTTGTGAGGCTTCTAGGTGAAACTCGTGATATTTTTCCCATCGACATTGAAAATTAAAAGAGTCAGAGACAATCAAGCATAGAGGAAAATAATATCAGTGAAGTTAATCAGGTTAGGAGAAATAAGAAATAGAATAGATTGGTCACCGGGGCTTGCTCGTAAGACGCAAGCTAAATCTAACGGATGTGCATTTTTTTTAAAAAAAAAAAATTGGGTTGACCAACTAATGGATGTGGGGGCCACTACACATTACCCGACTACGAAGGTGAAGAACTGAAGCAGCTTCATCTCCAACATAAAAAATAAAAGAGGAGCTTGTCGTGAAATAGAAGATGGCTGCTTGTACAAATTCTACACCACTTTAACTCTACCACACTTGTAGCTGCTAGCTCCAACATCTCGTGACATTTTAACATTAATCACGTTCCAACGCCTAACTTTTTTGTTCTGGGTTGATTAAACGCTTTTCAAGGTTCGACTAACATTGAATAAGTTTGACCCTGAACAAGACACCGTCAGGACTCAAGAGGTGAACTCGGCTGTCACTCAAATTATCCCCCTTTCTTCTTTTGAAACTTAATTCCTGCTTTGACCAGCCTCTTTTACGACATCAGCTGCTTTATCTTTTTTCCTTTTTTTCCTCCCTACGCCATGGTTGGGTAGATTATTACGATAAAAAAGATGAGGCTTTCACCCTCAAATTTATATAACGCATATAAAAAAAAATTCCTTTAAAATCTTTAAACTTCCAAAATTGATCCGAAATAAAATTACAATAATCAAGGTGTTCCCCCCGAGTTTTTGTTCAAGCCCAGGTCCATTTGTAATTATATAACGTTTTTCGGATAATATTCTTGAACTTCATTCGATGGTTGTGGCATTGGAAATTTTAGAATGAGCCAATCATCGGACTTCTTTCAGAGAGCTGTACAATTCACTCTTCTTCCAATCATAAGCCCAAGAAGTATTTGATGTGGGCCTCGAAACTATTCCCGGCCCAAGAAATACAAGAAGACTGATAGCGCCCGGTCGCCCGCCGAGACGAGAACCGAGCAATGAGCAATAATGGCATGCTTCGGACTCAAACTCAACAGGTTTTGGGAGGTATTTTGTTTCTCCTTTCCTAGCAACCAACGTATTTTCTCTCTCTCCTCTCCTCCTCGCTTCTGCTTCCGAATTTCTACGTCTAATAAATCACAGTAAGTAATGGCAAAAATATCTCAAGTTGATAAACAGAAAGAAAAAGAAAAAAGAAAAAACTGAGCAGAGGAGAAGAAACAGATTAGGTAAGTAATGGAAGGCACGGCTTATAATAATAATAATAATTATTTATATATAACAGAGAATACGGCTATCAGGACTCGGCCGTGGATACTGAACAAATAAGCAGAGATGAGTGAAAGAGTAAATAGAATACAAGAGAGGAGACAAAAGGAAAGAGGGGAAATAGAACTAGAAGAAAGTGAAAGGATCGTGGAGGGAGGAATGATTGGGTGGGGAAGACTTGGAGAAAGGGGAGGTGACAAGGGATTGGAGAGCGGCTGTGAACTTGTTGATCCTCTTCCTCTGACGAATACGCTTCAGGATGAGCTGTTTGTCCATTTCCATTTTCCCACCTCCCTTTATCTGCAATTCCCTCGTCACCCCCACCGCCTCCTCCTCCTCCTCCTCCTCCTCCTCCTCCTCTTCATCCTTCAACGCCAGGTTCTGCAGCTTCACGGCCTTTGAATTCTCTGACATATTTTTCTCAGATATGTGCCCAGGACTTCAGCTTCTGCAGAGTGATCGATGCGCTTCAAAGGTGGGAGTGAACTCGGTGATGCCTCTTCTTATAGGGATAACAAATCGGTCGGTGTGACTGGAAACCATGAGAACGGCCGGTTTCTGTCAGTCCCTGATTTTTTTAATATTGCTGCTACTGGGGATGTGTTGTTGGTCGGTTTTATTCGTCTGTTTCTCTGGCGATTCGGCACACTTCTTACATCTTGCATCACATCAACAGAATCAGATTCGGTCCTATCCACACTTGCGTGCATATGATCTGTTTTTTTCCCTATATATTACCTCATTAAGTGGTTTTTTTTAATAATTAAATCGAAAAGGGAGTAGCATAGTATAATTTTATCCGCTGCCCCCTTCCTTTCATTTTTTTTTTTGGTACACCACCTTCCTTTCATTTCTACTCTGTACCCGAATACAAAAGGCATGCATTTTTAATCAAGGGCTAATGATCTTTTCTGCAACGTAACATCCCTCGGTTATCGGACGCAAATAAATCATTCTTTATTTTACTTTAAAGATGCTAAAGCAGGCAGCTACCCAAAATACTCCCTGCATCAACATTATTTTTTAAAAACAAAAATATAATTTTTAAAAAAACTTTTCATTTAATAACTTTAATTTTACACTGATATTAAATAGAGATAAAAAAAGAATAATATTAAAATAAACTTAATGAAACTTTAATTTTTTTTAAAGTATTTTATATTTTAAGATGTTAAATCTTCTTAAAAATATGTCTATAAAAATTAGGGAGTAGAATCTAAGTCTGGCTGCAGTTTATAAAGATCCAAAGTAATTATAATTTCATCTGCAGTGGTAAAGCATCCATACGCGGACAACGTGTCTCCGCAATAAGGGGACAAATCATATAATTGCGGCAAAGCACCCACGGTTCTCCAGATATAACGTGACCTTGATGAAATGACAATCTTACATTTTGCCAAACACAATTTTTGAGGAGAGATGACACGGACGATGTTCTGATATATATATTCTACAGATATCGGCTTGCAGGCCAAGTTAAACGACGTTCCAGGACACATATTCTTCCCGCCATATCTTAATGATTGATACTAACTAAAAATCATGACGTCTCATCCAAACAAACATCCTTGTGGGTGGTAATAGTCATATATAGGAACTCTGGTTTAGGTGTTAAGGTGTTTAGCCCAATATAGTGCGAACTGTTTCAAACTTATCTTCCGCAAGAGTTGCAAGAGTCGCATTCCCTTCTTAATTAACGTGATAGCTAGTCACCCATCAGGTTTTGGCTGATCGTGACCACCCTTTGAAGTTTGAATTTCCTTGCCCAAGCTATACCTAAAAAGTCCAAAATCCAATTTATCTTAATTTCACCTCGTCCTCTAGCACTCTCCACTCTCCATTAAGGCTTACCAACTAGACCATAATTCCAACTCCACAACCTACTAATATTTTCAAACGTCATCCCTCAGGTTTGTTCCTTTCCCTTTAGCTGCACACACAACTATCATTATAATTAACTACGAAATATTTATGAATTAAACAAAACACAAATTAGTCAAAGAATCGTACTTCTTATTTCTTGAATCAACACGGGACGCACAATTCTCGGAGAACACAGTATTTTTGGCACATCAGTGAGACTATGTAGTACAATGATCACATGCTCTGGCTTCGAATTCACGAAATCTCGTTGGACTTGGTCAAATTTTTTCAGGCAGCATAAAATTTCAAGTCCCTTGCGTTGCGTTTCTTGCTCAATTTGACACCTTGAGTGAGCCCCGTGGCAGTGATCACAGAGCATCGTAAAGCTGGGAAGAAAGACGAGGTTGGATGAAAGCCTCGAGAGGAGTAGCTTTCATGGTAGTGAGTCCAAAAACCTCACTCATGTCAATGGGCTCGTCAGATGGCTTTGAGAATTCAAAGGAGTGCAAGAACGTGGCCAAAGTGAGATGAATGGTCTGAAGGCCGAAGGATATTCCAGGACAAATTCTTCGGCCACTTCCAAATGGGAGTAACTCAAAATGATGCCCTCTCACATCAACAGCTTTGTGGGTAGTCAGAAATCTCTCTGGCTTGAACTCCAAGGGGTCTGACCAAACGGTGGGATCTGTTTGAATCTTCCACAAATTGGTAATGAGTCGCGTTCCCTTCCTAACAAGAAAGCCACCCACGGTGCAGTCCTCTGTGAATTCACGGAGTCCCGAAAGAGATGCGGGTGGGTGCAATCTTAGTGTCTCCTTCACAATTGCTTGAAGATATACCAACTGACTTATGTCAGATTCTTTCACCGATCTTTCCTTTCCAACTTGGATGTCCAATTCCTTCTGTGCCTCTTTCAAAGCATGGGGGTTGCTTAACAAACGTGACATTGCCCATGTCAGGGTCACTGTGCTAGTATCAACCCCTCCGGCAATTAATATCTACAAAATAACAATATTCGTAAGAAGATATTGGAGTCAGGTGCCAATTAAGTGCCATTTTTTAGAATGAAATTGTTAGAGGCTATACTAATTACTAAGTTTGCCTATGAAACTTGTGTCCAAAAAAAAAAAAAGAGTTCAAAACTGAAGAATGGCACGCAACTACAACATATACATACCAATGTGGTAGCTTTATTGATGGTATCAGCATCATACCCTCCCAGCTCAGAGCCGCCGAGAACAGAGAGCATGACGTCCATAAAGTCTCCGTCTCCTTTATGGTCTCCTGAGGCTCTCTTGCATCGGTGCTCTTCCAGCCACTCTTCTAAAATGGTGTCGAGTTCCTTTGCAGTTATCTTCATGGCCTTTTCATGTCCATCCAAATCCAACCATCGAAGATAAGGGAGGGCGTCCCCTAACACGAACACTCCCATCAAACGAACGAACTCCCTCAGAGTCTTGAGAAACCGCCGTGCCTCTTCCTCGTTCACCTCAGCTCTCCCGCCAAAGTACCGTTTCCCGGCCATTGTTCTGAGAACCTCGTTCATCGTCAATTCCCCAAAACACTGACTCAAATCCACTAAAAGCTGGCCTGCCTCGTTCTTTCTCTCAGCCCAGAGTTGAAACAGCCCTTTCACGCAACAATCAACCTCGGACACGCGCACATGACTTAATTGCTGGATTCGGCAACTGGAGAGCAACTCAAGAGTGGCGAACTTGCGAATCTCACGCCAATAAGGACCATAGGGTGCGAAAAGAAACATGGCTTGGTTGTAGCTGAGGTTATCAACGGCCACAAGTTTAGGGCGCGAGGAGACGGCCAAGTCGTTGGTGGTGTAGCATTCTTGAGCCATTTTCCAGTTGCTGACCACCAGAGCACGTCGAGACCCAAGCTTGACAGTGAAGATGGGCCCGTACTTGTCGGCCAGAGCTCCCAAAGAGTAATGGGGTATGTTTGAACCGCTCAAGAGTGGAAGGTGGCCAATAACGGGCCAGCTACCCCCTGCTATAGGAGCCTCTCTCCTCTCATGAGCTTTGGAACTCCTTGTGAGAAAGAACCCTAGTAGCAGGAGAGAAAGCAGTCCTACTACAGTTGTGTGAGCATCTAAGCTACTCAGAACTGAACCCATGTTGGGGGTGATGCTCTGCCTGTGCGATATCTTGATTCTTTGAACAAGGGGAAAAACCAGTGACCCTTATATTGGCTTCGTGGTGGATGGACAGTGGCGCAAGACTTTTCTGAGGCTCGAAAAGCCCCATATTGGAAGTTGATTGTCTTTTGTAAGGGTGTTTAATCTGAATTCGTCTCGATTGGTCCGATATCCGATATCGTCTCGATCATATTGGAACGGAATGGAAAAGGGATTCGAGATGGGACGGGACACAGGATTACCATCAGGACGTCCCGTCCCGTCCCGAATATTATATATATTATTTTTTATTTTAAATATATTAATTATATTTATATAATTTATACTTATATTAATTATATCAATTATAATTTTAATACTTACAATTCTTATTTAAAACTAAAGTGTTTTTATATTGATAATTTTAATGGTATAAAGTAAACATGACGATATCTTTTTTATAATATATTAATTATATTAATATAATTTATTTTTATATCTATCTATTTAATAATTTTTATTTATAACCTATTTCTTGCTTATTTTTAAAAGAGTAATTAGCTTAGTACATCTTCACTAAAGTAGAAGAACAATTATTTGATGTTGTGTTTGACTTGCCTGTTGTTGCTAATCTTATAACATAAAGATCACTTGTATTTTTTATTATAATATATAGTTGTGATTAATATAATTCAATAATTAATTTTAAATTATTGTTATTTATGTACTTGTGTTATTTTGATTTTAAACTTGATAAATTATATAATTTAAAATTTTAATGAACATTATTATTCAGATCTTTTTTTAATATTATTTTATTTATCGGGATGGCGGGACGTCCCGATCTTGTCTCAATCCTGTCCCGACTCTTAACGGAACGGGACGACTTTCGGAACGGGACGGGACACGAAACTAAAATTAAATTTCAATCTTCTTTTTGGGACGGGACACTCCCGTCCCGTGAACACCTTTCGTTCAGTTTTCCCAGGTAACCGCATAGCCAATTTCTTCATCGCTCCTTCTCATATTTCCACCGTACGTTTTTCCATCAGCCGTCGGGTGACAATTCTGAATTTGGGGATGGATATGGTGTTTTTTTTTTTTAAAATATTAGTGGGTTATTTTTTTGTCCACGGCAAGAGATGGGGAAAAATTAGAGCCTCTTAATCATCAATATAGTCAAATAAAAGGTGCAGGAAAATGAAAAATTGCACTAGATTCATTCCCTCTATGATCCTCTCCCGAGCAGAATACTAATCGGATTTCGCTTTCTCAACGCAATCAATCAGTGGAACATAACTCCGGGTCATGATTGAATATAGTGAACGTGTCCTTGTCATGTCCTCTCCTGAAACTAGGCGTCACTTGAGCATTATTCTTCCTCGTCATAATTAACACCGAATACTACCTCTTTAAGAATGTTAGGGTATTGGAATTATTTTTATTTTATTATATTAAAAATTAATGTTTTATAAAATATATTTTAAAAATAAAAAAATAATAAAAGTTTTTTTATTTTTTAGAATAATAATTTCAGAATATTTAAAAATTATCTTAATTTTTTTTATTCTTCATAAAAATATTTTATTTTTATTCTTTAAAACACTTTTTAAAAATATGTTACTAAATAAAATTGTTTATTTTTTATTTTAAAAAATTAAAAATTATTTTTAAAATAAGTTGCCAACCAGACCCTTATCCTCTCCGTTTTCGTTTTTCTGCCCAGTATCGTGGAAACTTACCGCTCTGATGAGGTGGGATAATAATTAAAGTTCTTTTTTAATGGCCGTAAACATTTTTTATTCCCAGTAACGCCGCGGGCCGGCGGCCGCATATTTCAGATCTTTCAGATTTAAAGCTTGACACCTGATAAAACGTGATGGGAAAATTTTTCCTCGTGATCACCATTCAAATTAAAGATCTAGACTGTTTAAATTTATATATATTTTATTTTATATTTATTAAAATAAAAATTATAAATCTTAATAAATTTACTTTATTATCAATGTAAAGAGTATATATTTTATTTAAATGGCTCAATTTAAGATTATTTTTTTATAATTTTTATAAGTTGATTATACAGATATATTCTAAACATTTGAATTTAATATTAAAATTTTATAAATTTTTATTTTAATAAATATAACATTAAAAGATAAAAATAAAGATAATCTTTAAACTGAAGTTTTAAAAAAAATTAAAAAAAGTTACAATTTAAAAATTTTAAATTTAAATTGTTCAGAGTACATTTTGATAGTTAATTTATAAAAATTATAAAAAAAATTATCATTCAGATTAAATTTATATTATCTAGATTAATAATAAAACAGATTTATTAAAATTTATAATTTTTATTTTTATTTGAATAAATATAAAATAAAAAATAAAAAATTGGATTGTTCATATTAAAAATCTAAACTCATATTGCTTATAATGAGTACCGAAACTGGTCTCTAAATTGAGCCTGCAGACAATTTAACATGATAAAAATCTTGCAGAACTTCGTTCTTTGAAAAGACAAGGAAAAAAAAAAGGATAGAATTGAAACTGCAAAAAGAGAAACTATTTTCCTTCGATGAAGGTTATCATTCAACTGAAACCAAAGACTTGGGTTATTCAATTTGCCACCTTGAACGTAATGCTTGTATGAAACAAAGTGGATCAGAGTGCATCGTAGAACTGGGAAGAAAGACGAGGTTTGATGAGAGACTCAATCGGAGTAGTCTTGGTAGTCGTGAGTCCAAAAGTTTCAGTCATATCAATGGGTTCATGAGATGGCTTTGAAATTTCAAAGTAGTGCAGGAATGTAGCCAAGATGAGATGAATGGTTTGAAGGCCGAAGGATATTCAAGGACAAATTCTTGAGCCACTTCCAAATGGTATGAACTCAAAATGATATCCCTTCACATCAACGTCCTTGTGGGCAGTGAGGAACCTGTCTGGATTAAATTCCAAGGGGTCAGACCAGATGGTAGGATCTGTTTGAATCTTCCAAACGTTTGTAAGGAGTCGCGTTCCCTTCTTAACGAGCAGCCGCCTATGGTGCAATCCTCTGTGATCTCGCGGGGTCCCATAAGGGTCGCTGGTGGGTGTAATCTCAGAGTCTCTTCAACTATATATGGCTTGCAGGCACACTAATTCATTTACGTCTGTTTCCAAATCCATGGGAGTTAAGAAAACAGATGTGTCCCAGTTCACCATCGGGCTCACCTCCGATACATGTTATGCTGTTCCAGATTTTGAATATTCTTATATATTTTTATTTTATATTTATTGAAATAAAAATTTACAAAATTATAAAATAATTTTAATAAATTTTTTATTTTTAATTTAATCTATATTTAATTTGAAATTTTTATAATTATTATGTATTGACTGATGTATTCTATATAATTTAGATTTAATTTAATGTTAATCTAAATAGTCAAATACACAGCAATTATAAAAATTTTAATATTAAATTAGGTTTTTTAAATTAAATTTAAATTAAATTAAAAATAAAAAATTTTTAAAATTTTTTTATAATTTTTATTTTAATAAATATAAATTAAAATAATATGTTAAAATTTAAATTATTTAAATTAAAATTTAAATGATTCAGATTTTATCACTTTAATCAACACCATCATGCTCAACACTGAAGTTGGGTCGTTCACCACCATGTTGCAAAATTGATCCTCTCGAGATCTGCGATGGGGACACCGTTGAATTTTGTCAAAAAAGGGAACCCTATGCACATATCTCCATTCGTTTGTCATTGATTAATGGGATAAAATCGTAAAAACATATCTCTTGATTTGATGTTCGCCCTATTACAACTTGACACCGCTCCCCAGACGCTGGATTGGATTAGAAATTGGAAAAAAAAAAATTTAAGTAAATCAAGTTGTTGATGGATCAGGATAATAAATCAATGTCAATTTTGATTTTGTTATGCGGTGTCTAATGCATTTACTTTCTCCGGGTTTCTATTAATAACAATGCATTCTTTCTGATTAAAAAAGTGTCAGTTTTTATAATTTTCCAATTAAACAGATATCATATGTAGTCAGGGACGGATCCAAATAGTAAGATATAGGGGGCAAAATTTTAAATAAGGTAAAATATGGTGGAACAATTTTTAAAAAGAAAAATTAAATAATTTTCAAAGGAAGGTGAAAATTATGGGCCCTCCTTAGATCCGCCCTTGTATGTAGTTTAGTTAAATTTAAGCAAAGGTAGGCGCAGTACCTTCAAAATTTCTCTGACTTTGTAAGACAAAATAAAATGATCACTAGTGATTTTTTTTTTTTAGTTTCTTTTTTCCAAAACAAACATGGGATAGAATTAAAAATTTTTTTTGACCTGAGGATAGAATTGATTGAAGCTGACAACAATGATCCATATACAAAATGCGACACTGCAAATGTATGGATCATTATGTTGACTTCGCGAGTATTTATGGGGAAGCATGCTCTGGCGGGAGTCGGTTTCTCTCTTTTGAGAGAAACCTCCCCTACTTCTCCCTTAAAGCAGAAAAAAATTTGGGTAGTTTAAATTTAATTTAAATGTTCTAAATTTAATAATTTTTATTTTTATTTATATTTTTAAATTAAAAAATATATAAAATTATAAATTATTTTAATAAATATATTTATCAATTTAACAGTCTAAATTTAATATAAATGGTCTATAATTAATATTAAATTATTTTAATAAATTTACTGTTTTGTTCAGAATATATTTACACTGTTTAGAATATATCTGAAAAGTCAATTTAAATTTTTTATATTAAATTTAAAGCATCTATATTAAATATAAACTTTCAGATTGATTAACATATTAATTAAATTTTTTATAATTTTTATATATTTTTAATTTAAAAATATAAATAAAAAATAAAAATAAAAATATTAAATCTGTACTATTTAAATTAAACTTGAACAGTCTATATTTTCCTCTATTTCAAATAAAAGATAAAGGAGGCTTCTCTCAACTCCGCTCTGGCATGCTGCAAAGACGCCGTGGCATATACTTGCTATCAGGATTTTGCACCAATATACATTTGGAAAATCTTGTTGTGTCATAATGTAGAGAGATGCCATCACATGATATTTGACTTTGTTTTTCTCTTCAATATATCCCTGCTTAAAGCACTTGACTCGTGATTTTAATGTCCCTCTGCATAGCATAACATATCATTAACGTACTTTCAGCTCAAGTGATCAATTTTTCTCATCAATATATAGAATGGTATATCAACTCTCTTCTCTTGTTTTTCAAAAGCATTTTCCTTTTCATATGTTTAAATAATGGTCTAATTGTCTTAAAAAATAGTTAGATAACTCTAAATTGATTCCAATAACACCAACAACATAAAAAAAAATATTGATAAGTGCTTATTTTATAGTTAAATAAGTGTAAATTTTAGTTTATGTTTAATTAAATTTATTAACATTATATATATATATATATATATTTAACTAAGTTTTTTATAGTTTTCTTTTATCACTTGGTTATAAGATAATGAAGAAGAGATTTTGACACATAATCTACTCATATTTTCTTTATTTTGATACAATTTTGGATGAAATCCAACAGTCTTCCATGAAACCCCAGCTTCTTTACCTCATTCTTGGTGTTCTTCCTTCATTTACCCCTGACAAATTCAGATAAAAGGAATTCATCTTGAGCAGAATGCAAATTACATATTCAACATGGTGTAGGGTTTCTTCAATTCATTTAAACTTTTTTAAAAATTTTGATTTTTTTTCCAACCCAAACTCAAAAAGAGAATCGCGAGAGGATGAGAATAATGCCTACAGTGAAGGAGCTTGTTGAATTCATTTATTTAAAACTTTATTTTCTCCAGGTATGTGCACTTTTAATGTCTATTGAAAATTCTAACGATTGACTTTTTCAAATTTAATTTTTATAATCCTATTGATATGGTAAAAGTTCAAGAATATGGTGAATATATCACATCCCAAAGCTTTGAAGACAACAATTCTAGTTGAAGGAAAAGAAAGAAGAGTGAGGAGGAGGAAGAAGGAAGAGGAAGAAAGGCAAAGAAGAGGAGAAAGAAAAAGAAAAAAGAAGAGATCGGAGAGTTTATCATAAATATTGATAAATTTTGAAAAGGTAAATGGGTCATTTTATCTAAAAGCACAATTGCAAGGCTCTCAAAATAATTTTAAATTCGATTGAGCCTTATCTGCAATTTTGTTGCTTTTATGGACTCTAAGTGTTATTCTCCCCTTTTCTTTCATTTCTTTTATAATACAGCCAATATCGATCGAGTTGTTATTCTAAAAATAAATTTGAGTTGTCCGTTGAGGATGACTTATTGGCAAAAGCATTGAAGGCATATAATGCTCGTCAATGTGAATCAAGTTCTTGATAGAGTCATAGAATTTTAAACAAGGTCAATTTTAATACTTTATTCTTTCAGACTTTAGTTAAATATATATAATTTTTGAACCAAACAAATATCACATGTAATTTAGTTAAATTTTAGCAGAGGTAGGTGCAGTTACTTCAAAATTTCCATGATTATTAAGACAAAATAAAGTGAGCAGCAGTGATTATTTTAGTGTTTTGTCTTTTAAAAAAAGAGCGCTGGATAGAATTGATCGAATTTGATAAAACCATCACTACTATATATGCCATTTTTTCATCGATCAAAAAGGCTGATGGCATAAGGCTCAACAGTAAATCTGCAGCGTATATAATAATGATGAATCGGCTTTACCACAAATCGAACCCCGCGGTTCCCTGCTCTGTGAGTCCTTTAATACTGAGGGAGAGGCGATTTAAGAGGCAGACAAAATGACAGAGGACGTCATGAAGCCTTCTGGGGTACCAGAATTTCGTTTCATTAAAATGCGCGCCAAGGACAAAAGGCTGTTTTTTTTATATTAATTTTATATAAAGTTTTATAAAAAACAACATTAGTGATAACAAGTATCTTGCATGACGTAGAAACGATCACTCTACAGTCTACGCACACTTGACACGCGCAAAACACATTAATTTCAACTTTTGAAGGCAAGCCACCCAACACTGAACATGTTACATATATATCAGACACGAGACTTTGGGAAGCAGAGGGGAATTCAGTGGAAAAGAGAAGGCGACAAGCGAGGCGTGAGTAAAACCTGAAGCGGGGCGGTTTTCATGTGAGTGAGTCCAAAGGTGGCGGACATATCGACCGCCGCATCGGAAGGGGTGGTGACATCAAATGCATGCAAGAGACCAGCGAGGGCCAGGTGTGTCATTTGGAGCCCAAATGAGATCCCTGGACACGCCCTTCTTCCTGCCCCAAACGGAATCAGCTCGAAATGTTGTCCCTTCACGTCAACCTCCCTGTGCCTCCCCAAAAACCTTTCTGGTTTAAACTCCGATGCCTCCGACCACACCCCTGCGTCTCTTTGCAGCTTCCAAGTGTTCAATATCAGGCGCGTGCCCGCTTCTATATGGTACCCACCCAGTGTGCAGTCTTCTGTGAATTCACGCGGACCCGATAGCGGTCCGGGTGGGTATAATCTCAGTGTCTCTTTGATTACAGCTTGAAGATACTCTAATTTGTTTATATCCGTTTCGCTCACCAGTCTCTTTCTGCCCACCTTCTCGTCCAACTCGTCCTGGACTTTCTTCAAAACATCACGATGGTTCAGTAATAATGATAGTCCCCATGTCATGGCAACTGCCGTTGTATCTGTTGCCCCTGTCATCATCATCTGCATGCATGCGGTACAGCAAATTTAGAATGGGGAGAGTGTTGGAATTAGCAGAAGTGGGAATTGATAACGTGCATACATACCGAGCAGGTGGCTTTGATGACAGTATCGGGATCGTAGCCAGCAAGATCAGCGTGGTCAACCACAGAAAACATGACATCGATGAAGTCCTGCTCTGTTTTAAGTACACCATAGGCTCTCTTTTGACGATTTTCCTCTAACCATTGACACATAATCATGTCCATCTCTTTGGCTGTTTTTTTCATATCCCTTACGTAACCACCGAAATCAAGCCACCCCAGCGGCGGAATTGCGTCTCCTATTACGGTCAGCCCCATCAAGCGGAAAAACTCCCTGAACACATTCCGACACCGCCTCACCTCTTCCTCGTCAACACGTTCCCCCGCGTACCTCTTTCCGGCGATCATTTGCAGAATCACGTTCAGATTTGTGTCTCCAAACCATCGCGTCATCTCCACCGACACACTGCCGGAGTCGTCTCCGTTGTTGGTCCATAGTTTGTAGATCTCTTTCAACGAGCTATGCACCTCAGCATCTCTGATATCTTGAAACATTTCAAAGCGGCGAGGGGAGAGTAACTCGGAAGCCGTGATCTTACGCATTTCGCGCCAGAAAGAACCGTAAGGGGAGAACCCAAAATTAGCATAGTCATATCCAAGGATCTTAGCGGCCGTGAACTTGGGACGAGAAGAGACTATGACGTCATGGGTGGTGAAACACTCCTTGGCTAGCTCCCGGCTGCTCACCACGACGGCTTTGTGGATGCCTATTCGGATGCCAAAAATTGGTCCATGCTTGTCGGCCAAATCTCCCAAGGTTACGTGAGGCTCCCCAGAAGCACCTAAGATGGGAAGATGACCGATCAGAGGCCACCCGCCGGAGGCTTCTGGCGGTTTTCGAGGATCCCTCTTCAACAAGAAGTAGGAAATTATCGCTATGGCGATAAGTCCGGCGACGGCTGCATTCAGATATTGAAGCATCACACTCATGGCGATTTGAGCTGCGGAAGTGGTGTCTTTAACAGAGTGGATGAATTGTATTTTGATAGTGGCTCACCGTCACCGCAAAACTTGCAATCAGATGGACATTGTGCCCTTTGTGTTTTGTCTCTAGTGGATTATATTTTCGTGGACAGAGTTCCTCACGTTAAAATCAGGATGGTTAATACCTCGTCAGGATGATGAACGTCGGGTGCTCATCAGGCCAATAGCCGTGGTTCCTACGACATACGGATATGATATTCATTCAGACCAAAACGTCGCGGGGGCGGTCTTATCTGAAACCTGTCATGTCAGTTGCCCGTCAATCACGCTTTCTCTCTGGCCAGTGGCCACGGATTAGCTACTCACTGTCAAATTTGAAGATTGTGAGATTATTTAATCAAACCACTGTTCCATTACTTCATACATTAAATTAATTTATGAAAAAACATAATTTTATATCCCTCAATTTTATTCACATTTTATTATTAATTTTTATATTTTTTTTAATATTTTTAATTTTTATATTTTTATATTTTATTATTTTAAGTCTCTCAATAAATAGAGTATAGAGACCTAAAATAATAAAAATAAAAATATAAAAATAAAAAATATTAAAATAATATAAGAAAAAATAATTAAATGTGAGCAAAATATAAGAAATTAGTTATATTTTTTCTTAATTTAATAATTAATATTTTTTGATAAAATTGATGTCATAAAATATTATTATTGTTAAGGTAAATAATATTATAACCTTATTAAAAAAGATATATATTTTTCCATCTTAAATGCACACACACACACGAAACTTTTTTAACTATGAAAATTTTATATCGGTCTTAATATTTTAGAAAAATATTATAATAAAACATAAATAAATAGAAAAATAGATCTAAATAATTAAAATATAATATGAACAGTACATAAATATATTGTAAATTGATGCCCACAAGATTTTAACACACCACAAGTACAAAGATCTAATGTAGTATAGTGATTCAAGATTGTCTCACAAAAAAAAAAAGTTAATGAGTAAAATAAAATTTTGAACTATTACTCAAAAATCATCTTGGACCATGAACTGTTAAAATATACACATTAAATCCTAAATTTTTAAATTCATAGTAAAATAAACCCTAACTGTTAACTTTTTTAACATTGTTACTATCCATACAGATACTATTCATGGTTTACTTTTCCACGAATTTAATCCTGACTGTTACAGACCCACGAGTATAATAACGGTATTAAAAAAGCTAACAGTCAAGGTTTATTTTGTGTGAAGTTAAAATTTTATAATTTATTTTATATATTTTAAGAGTTTAGGGTCCAGGGCAATTTTTGAGCAAGAATTCAGGGTCCCATTTGCTCATTAACTCCACAAAAGACTAAAGTTTTAAGTTAAGTTGTAACACACCAAATTTTTTTTTTAAATAATTTAACTCAACCATAGTTAGGTTACAGCTACCCAACACATTTTTATATCAATAATTTCAATATAAAATATTTTATAATTAGCTTCAACTCACACGCTATAACATTTCAGATAAATTTTTACCTCCCACATGCCATTAGTCTAAATCACATTTGTCCATCCTTATACTCCCAACAAGTAAACTAAATCACATTTGTCCATTCTTATACTCTCAACAAGTAAAATAAGCAATTTAATAAATTTTCAACACAAGCCAGTTATTTGGCCTTATAATCATGCCATTTTAACCAATCCAAAGTAAACTAAATATTAAAATTACAGTCATCCAAATTGTATCAAAAATAGAAATAGTTTGAAAGGCATGATTACATTTATATATTCATATAATTGACAATAAACAAAAAGCCCTATTATTGGCAATATAACACATTATAAATCATAAATTAAATACCCAAAAGAGACAGTGGATCTATACCACTAAGCCTCTGGGACTCTTCCACGTGTCACTCGTAGCTCTTCTCCTGAAAATTGTTAACCACATAATGAGACTCAAAAGTCCTAGTAACTAAAGCCAATTTATGATAGTGTATACAAACAGTTAAGTGTGTGCTTACTAAGTGAGAATTAAAAATAATATAATTCCAACAAATATAAGAAATATTACAATAAACACAAACAACCATCCTTATATCCCTCCATTAACCTCGAGCCGTAGCCCTCACTCAGTGCTAAATTACCCAGCCAAAGGTAGATTAGCCCGAGCCCTTACAAGCCACCTATTGAGCTCCAATAGGGGCGTACCACGTGGCACATATATACAACAACAATAACAAGTCTCCCAACACCTCCCACAATAATCAAACAAATTCATAATAATATTGCACAATATACAATATATAAAAAAAAATTCATAATTTTCTCAATAATCACCCAATTAACATGAAGTAACACTAATCATAAATTAAAAGCATGGTTACCTTGTGGCTTTTTCAATAAATTATTCCTTAAAATTTCTCTCTCACCACAATCTTCACCAGTAATACAATCTACAAATAACATATTATTTATAAATATTAGTTTCAATTTTTGAAACTAATAAAATAATTCTAATAATAGAATTAAAAATATAACATAATTCCTAATCTCAATCTTAATACAAATCTATAGTTAATACTATTAAGTAAAATTTTTAACTCCTCTTTTAATTATCAATAAACATTAATAATCTAAAAATCAACTTCTAAACTAATTTCTATTATCAAAATTTTCTTTTTATTTCATAAATTCGTACCTAAAATATCCAAAAATTAAAAATTGAGTCTCTAGCTTAGAATCATAATCCTATAACCATAATAATTCATTTCTCATCCCAAATAATCATCTAAACCTCAATAAATTAACATATATTTTCAGATCTAGTTTAGAATTTGATCCATAAGCCACAAATTCAAAGATCATCAACAAATTTATACTCTAGAACATTTATTATACTACTGACAACCTCAAAAACCATATTTATTCAACATAAATTCATCCCTCTTTCAGATCTTAAATTTTCTACCACTACAAACTCAGAAACTAAAGAAGAAGGATGACTAAGAAAAATTTTTAGAACACTTACTTAGTCTTGAAAAGCTTAAAATCACACCCTAAATATCCTATTAAAAACTCTTACCTTAAAAATTTAGATATTTCGCACCGGCAACTCGCTTCTCTCCGCCTCAGCTCGCGAGCAGGAAAAGAATTGAAGAAATGAAAGGAAACGGGTGAGTTTTATAAAAATTCAGTGGGTCTTACATTTTTTTATATTATTTCTTCTTTTCTCTCTCTCCACCTTTTTTTTTATTATTTTATGTTCATGCGCGCCGAAAGCAGTTTGTTTTTCTTCTTCTTTTCCCCTTTTTTTTAATACGTTTTCCCTTTTCTTTTATTATAATAATAATTTAATAATTTATTTTTTATTTATTTATTTTTTTAATTATTTTTTTTTAAATTTTTTTTAAATTTTTTTTAGAATTATATCCTAAGTTAGATTTAATAATCATCTCCTACTAATTTTCTTACCTCTAAATATTATTTATTATTTTTTTAAAATTTCTATTAACCCAAATTAACTATTAAAATTTAAATTGAGATATTACATAAGTTAACCAACAAATTTTTATTAAAATAAAAATAAAAACAAATAAAATAAAATAAGGCATAAAATATATATGAGGTAAGATTAGCAATTAAATAAAATCCTAGGAATTCTAATTCCTTTTCATGCTTTGCAATTCAATTTTTTCTAGTTATCATGTTTTAATTTAACTTTAAAATTAAAGATCTAATTTAGAGTTATGTATCCATCAATTAAAAAAAATCCGTGATCTAATTGTGCTATAATGTCTTATGCAAGTCCTAATTCAATTATGCAAAAATCTTAAAAAAATTAACCAGGGTTCTTGAGTATATACCTATCTTAAGAGCAAATTAGATTAATTCTAACCTAGGTTGCTTAATAAATGGTCCAATTGAGATTCTCTTTTGTCAAAAGTGAATTTCAAGATCCACACACATATTCAATAGCATGAGAATAAAATAAATCATATTAAGTATTAAAGCATCCATAAAAATTAATAACTATTAGAAAAAAATCTACCACAAAACCTTAAATATTCATAGAATTCTTAAGAATAAAGCAAAATTAACCACACATGATTTTAAATATGTATAAAAGTTCTGGAACAATTCAAAGAATCAAAAGTGTAGTATCCAGAAAAATTCTTTCAAGAAGCTCCATAATCACCCTTCAATGTTCAATCTAGCCTTCAAATTCTTAATTAACATTTCAAAATCACCTTCTAATCTTAAGATATAAACTTGGATGCCACCTCTATTTATATAGATAAAAGTATTTATAATTAAAGTGAACTGATTTTTCCCATGATTCCTACTCGAAATGGAATCCAAATATATATATGTATATATATATTTCTTTCTTTAAATCTTTATTTCGTCTTTTCTTTCTGTCCTGCACATGGCAATATCCAATATGCGATTAATAAATGCTAAAACACGTCCACAATGCAACAATAATGCTCATTACCCCAAAAGCGTTATTCTCTTTGTCAATGTCTTGCTCGTGAATACATCCATCCTCGGACTGAAGGCCGAACGTAACTGTGACTCTGACGTCTTTGCCAAGTGATGCCACTTTAGTTTGTATGTATTGTCCTTTTCTTTTCTTTAATTTATTATTTTTCCTGCGAAATATAAAAACAAAAATATAAGTTGATTTTATGGCAAAATTCTATCTTATCCTATAATTAAATGATAAGTGAGAAATGTGTAAATATTAATTAAATAAGCATGAAATATTAATAAATTTAATTAAATATAAATCAGAAGCTATATATCTATTTAATTATAAAATATGCACTCATCATAAATTAATTGTATACTATAATTAATAATAAATGAATAAATTTGATTAAATCTCAACTATAGAATTTTTAATCTAAAGACGGGCACGAGATAAGGAGAAGAAAAGGAAAGAAAAAACAATGTGAGGATTCAAATCCACACCGAAGCAAATGTAACATTTTTAAAGGAGAAGTAATCGGAATGGAAACGGTAAAGAAAACGATGGCGAGTTTTAAAAATACGCTTGATATATATATATATATATATATGAAAAGGAAATGAGATATTTCTTTAAATTATATTCTGTACGGTGAAAAATAAAAAATTAACGGAGATAAATAAAATTTTAAATAATAAACTATCATTGAAAAATAAAAATATATTAGGAAGACACATAAGCATGGACGCACTTATTTTTGTCAGGCCATTAGGATATTTTGGAGAATTTTTATCTACTGAATAATATCTACAGGAAGTTCCATCACATGAGTATACTCCAAAATATTTTATGATTTAGTCGTCTGTCACTGAAAAGATTAGCAAAAATAATTAAAGGTGTAGTATACTATTAATTCACTTAAACGTACGCATTCACTAATTTTTTTGGTTACAAAGGCAAGCCGAAACTTGCAATAAAAAGAGATTGCTACGGAGTAGCACTCTTAAACCTATAGGACAATTCAAGACTAATACAGTGTTCACTCCAACGCCATGAGGAGTCCTTGCTACGTAATCAGCACAACTCAAATTATATATCCCTGGAAGTTTGTTTGATAGCAAGCTCCCAATCACTATAAATATGCTCACTAATTGCAGTCGCTTCAATACTGAGTGAAGAACCAGTACAGCGGTTCCCAAAGAGCATGTTAACTGCTTCCAGTACAGTGAACGTGAAAACAGCTTGATCTTTTGAAAATTCTGCTGTTTACATATATCCAAGCCTGTTGTTATAGCAAGAAGTTTAGCAACAGTGAAACACAGCACGAAATAAAAGCCAGCTGCAATATCTTTAAGATAAGAAATACATCACGAGAGCCCTCTTAATCACACTTCAAAACAATGAGAATTTAAAACCCGTCAATACAACTTTTAAAATAACTTTTTTCACAAAAACATTTTGTTTTCCAAACATTCGTTTAGGGATAGTACACCTCTCTCAAAGATCTTGATAAAACTTTAGTTCACTTGAAGTAAGTTCGTTCATGAATACTAAACTGCCAAATAGTTCATGAGCCGTTACGTTTGTTCATTACATTTATTAAAACTCCTCATTAAAGTACCGGTCACGTCGATTTCTTCTTCGTGGTTTCTTTCCCCCATTAATTCCTGGTTTCATGCATATAAAGACTTCATGGACAGATAGATAACGGATTAATGAGACCCAATCCAATAACACATTAAAGAACGAGGAAAAAGACAGTAACAGCAATAAGTATAAGGGGAAAATGCTGAGGTTTTGACATTAATAAATGGAAAGAACCGAATCAGAGCTACACTCTCTAATTCTGGCCAAAACCCCATCTCCCCTGAATATAGAAAATAACACCAGCAGCACATAACATCAAATTTAGAGTTTCACTCCCTCTGGCATTTCGAGAAGCCAGTCTCTCCTCACCGTTCTATATTTCCAATGGCCTCTCCTTTACCCGAAAAAGACTATTAATACTTACAGCATGGCCTTCACTCCCCCCATACTGCCCGAAAGATCCTAATCATAACACAAAATCAAGAGTTACTGTTCTTTACGGCTGGGGGACCGAAGGATCATTGTCTGGACCAGTCAAGGTATTTCCACTTGAGTCATTTACCACTTTTGGTTTCCTCTTATATGCCTTAGGAAAATAACTCCCAGTGGCGCATCAAGCTAATTTAATTTCTTTGAGTGGAGGGCAAGTCTAGAGAAATGAAAGTCAAAGACATTGAAAAGGAAGCTGATGCAAGACCCGCACGAGAATTATTCATAAGAAGACATTCGAACTTTTTAATATCATTGATTGTGTGGAGACAGGCTCTCTGATCTTATTAATTAAGAAAACAAAACTACCAATCATAAAGCACAAGTAATGGCTGGTGAGACTCTTATTGTTTAAACTCGGCTTTGTGAAAAGATTGGCCAAGACGGCACTCAATTCAGGAGTGGCAAATTCAAAAGCCTGAAGCAGGCGAGCAAGTGTCAAGTGAAGCATGCGCTTGGAGTGCCAATAACATGCGAGGACACCACCTTCTTCCCCATCCAAATGGAATCACTTCCAAGTGATGCCGCCCTCAGGTGCTTGGCCTGTTTCTGCTTTAAAACCACATGGATCTTCCCAAATCCTCGGATCCCTATGGATCTTCCATGAGTTTACCACCAAGCGGGTGCAACTGGTCGCTGGCACATGATAACCACTCACATTATAATCTTCCATGGCTTCCCTGGTCCTGACAGGGGACCTGCTTGCTACGGACGCAGGCTTTGCTTCACAATGGCCTGAAGATACTCAAGGTTTCTTATGTCTGACTCCTCATGCAAAAACATAACGTGAATGAAGTCCTGTCCGGCCCCAGCTCTTTGCTTGCGATGTTCATCTAGCCAGCTTTCATGGATGTTGCCGTCCAAGTCTCTAGCCGTCTTCTTCATGGCCCTTTCCTAGTGGTCCCCGTCTTCTTAATGCCATACGAAACTACCAAAACGCCGATCAGATGAAAGAATTGGTTGATCGCTTTTTGGCACCGCCAATCTCGGACAATCTAACGTGCTTGTGCATCTCGAGTCGGCGGTCTGAGAGGAGTTCGAGAGTGACGATCTTTCGCAAAACCGAAGACGGCATAGTTGTAGCCCATATGCTTGGCGGCGACGGTTGTGGGACGGGTGGCCAGTGCTCTGTCATTGGTGGTGAAGCATTCTGAGCTTTTGCGACTTCCCAGCTACTCACCACAAATGCTCAGATGCCCATATTCATCCGCCATTGCTGCCAGTGCTCGATACACTGCCTTATTCGCCCACTTAGAAGGTGCAGGTGACCCATGATTGGCCAACCTCCTGCCTCCGCCGGAGCCTCTTTCTTTTCACTGTCTCCGTTACTTCTTCCATCTAATTCTGTGTCTCCCAGTGGAACTACAGAAACAAGAGTGTCACCAAAATGGTCGCCACAGTTAACTGCAAAAGCCGGGCTCATGTGTCTCTGAATCTGATCTTCGCAATGGTGAATGATTTCCGTTAATTTATAATGCATGTCAATGCCATGAGGCATGCATGCCGGGACTTAGAAATAATTTCCGACCTGTCTGCACCTTACCTATATGTTCTTCAAGTTCGTATGGTGATGTAAATAAAATGAATGAATAAATAAACATCTTCATGCTCTACAATATCAGAGAACATTTGAAAAAGGAAGTTACGGGATTTTTCTTGAATAAATTGCACGTGACAACCGGGACTTCATAATTTTAGTCAAATTGCATTGATCGTGCCACTTTCTCCTATGTTGCTGCTGGGAACGTTTACGTACTGTTGCGTTTCCAGCAACAACTTTGGTATTTCTTATTTATATCTGAATTCAGCCAATCCAAATTAATACCAATTAAGTTCTTACAATGAGATTCAATCCTATAAATTTGAAAGATTTACTTATATCATATCGTTTTCATCCTTTTAGGGATAAAGGGTCTATTAATTTCTAGGGTAAAAAAGAAAAAATATTTATAAAATAGTCAGCCACAGGCACCCAGTATCTTAAAGTGATGAAAAGGGCAAAAATACATATAATGTTACATGGATGGGTGTAAAAGTAATCAGACTGTTAACTTTAACCTAATATTGTTAACTTTGATTATTAAATGCTGATTGTGCATATTGCGTGTCAGTCTTTGTTGATGGGGCCTAAAAAGGGGAAAAAATACCTACGAAGTTGTAGGCCAGGAGCAAAAATATCCATAACGTTACTAAAATTAGTGCAAAAGTAATCAATCCATTCAATCCCTTAAATGTTAACCGTTTAGCTGACACTTAAGCAAAAGTTAACTTTTTTTTTACTGATGTAGACCAAAAATATTTCTAGATGAAATTCTCTGAAAGTTAATCAGTTATTGTATGAATATCATATGAAAAAAATGTCGTTTTGACTGAATATCAAATTAAATTACTTGTTTCTTTGTAGTTGTGGTGAAAATCATTTAAAAATTTTGAATCTATCATGAATGCAATTACTTAAGGTCGTGACAATGTTTTTAAGCCAAATATGCTCAATCTCAATCTTCAATTTTAATAACTTATCTCACTATATTAAATTTTAGATTTTGTAGATAAGAAAAATGAGTAAAGAGGGAGAAAGGAAGGGGGCGAGATATTTGGTGAAGGAAAGAAACCATATGGCATTAATTTTAATGGATTGTTCACTATTGCACCTATTAACGTAACATTATAAGTACTTATACAATGATCGATTAATATTTATAAAAATTTATTTTGAAATATTTTTTGTCTATATTAGTAAAAAAATAGTCAACTTCTGCTTAGGTGTTAACTAAATGGTTAACATTTAAGAAATTGAATATATTGGTTATTTTCGCACCAAATCTGGTAATGTTATAGGTATTTTTGCTCTTGGTCAATGACTTCGTGAGTATTTTTATCTCTTTTTTATTTCGCGTCAGTAAAGACTGACACGTGGCAAGTACAGTTAGTATTTAACGGTCAAAGTTAATAGTCTGATTACTTTTGCATTGATCCATGTAATATTATAGGTATTTTTGCCGTCTTTGTCACTTTAAGATACTGGGTGCTCATAACTGACTACTTTGTGAATATTTTTTCCTCTTTACCCTAATTTCTATTCATACTTAATTAAATCTGACCCACGTAGTTGTTTGCCAAAAAAATATCCAACCTACATTATTGGTCCTTGAACTATACATTTTTTATGTGAATCCTATACACTATGGCCCTTTTTGGTGCCAATGATAGATTTTAAGGGATTGAAAATGGGAATGAAACTGAGAATAAGTTTTAAAAATTATGTTTGGTAGGAGTTGGGAATGCTTAAATAATCTTTATTTAATATATATAATTATAATTGAAAAAGACTATAATACCCTTGTTGAAAAAACTATTCAAATTCTCTTGGTAAGAAAAAAAAAACGTCTCCTTCCTCTTTTAACTTTGGATCTATGATGGAGCCACTTCTTGGGGGCAAAATAATAATAATAATAATCTCCTTCATCCCTTAGCTAGTTTCAAATTTGTGATGCAACCTCTTCTGAAAAAAAAACTCTCTTTCATCCCTTAGCTAGCTTCAGATTTGCAATGGAGAAGACAAGTGAAGGCGTCAAAGGAATTTACTATCTCCTCATAGTAAGAAAATAAAGAGGTTTAATCCTGTACGGGAAGGCATCGATGGAGAAGATAGATCGAAGAACACTGTTGCTTGTTGCTAAACGTCATCCTGTCGTGGGTCCCAGCGTCTAGATTAGAGAACGCAATTGCACACCGTTGAACGTTATATTGTCATGTGCTCAAGCATCCAGATTGGATAATGTTGATGCTCGCCACCTTCGATGAGCATCCACCCCACGTGCACTGGATCAGAGAGGGAGGAGAAGGTGACCAAAGAGGAAGGAGATAGAGGCATGTTCTTGATGAAAACTTGATGAGAAGGAAGGGCATTTTGGTTTGGAGAGTTTTAAACTCAGGATTAAATTTTTAATACCACCTCCCCAATTTTTTTAATCCCACCTACATGGGTCTCATCAATCTCAAGTAACAACCAGTCTATCATACCAAACGTTGTATTAGTAGGCTAATCCAATCTCAATCCCATTTTCAACCTTTCATTACCACGTACAAATTAAACAGAGTTTATAGAGTGCTGATTGCTGAGAGTGGCATGAAGGAATGAGAGTAGATATGATATTTATTTGATCTCTCTGATTTTTGCCAAAAAAAAAAAAATTGATCCCTCTGACAACGACAGTACATACAATAACTGACTTGATTGAAAATATCTCAATCGAGGCAGATAATATGGCAGTTTTATGTATATTTGGGGGTGTGGACGGAGCTTGTAATAAGAGAGGGATCTCTTCACCTTTTTTCCTCCATTTTCCTCAATTTCTCCAACGTTTATCATTTAAATTATTTTATTAAATAATTTTTTTAAATGATAAAATTAATAAATGGTGGGGATAAAAAAAATGGAGAAAAAAAAAGTGAAAAGACCCTACTTGAAATTTGGAAAATGGTGAAAGTGGAGATGAGGCCACAAAGAAGAAATGGAGTATTGAATGAAAACATACGCTACACGAAGAGTAGTGGACCCTCATATATGCGACCCCGAAAACGAACAGTCTTGCCTCCTCCAAATATGAAATATGTGCTCAACTCATGCTTTTTCCTTGTCAGGAAAGTCATCTTTATGGCTTTATGCACATGCACAAGGGCCTTTTTCCCCCTTTCAAATTTTGCGTCTGATTATTTTAAATGAAATATAATCACTTGTTAGTTAATTCGGATGACTTAGATTTATTTAGAATAATTATTTATTTCTGATGACAGATTTTTCACCATCCAGATATTGGACAATGCAAATTAATTCAAAATGATTATTCTATCATTTAAATAAATTAAGGAATCTAGATTTTATGCCTAGTTATTAGGAGTAATTAGATCAAGCGAACAAACAAAATCACAGGCAGGAGGGGGTTACAAATAATTTTTCAATAGGAGTTTGACTATTTTCATGTGGCCCAAATTTTCATCTCTTGTTCAACCTCCATTAGTAGATTTCAAATCGCTTTGAATAGATATAGCAGGACATAAATCTTGACCCACCTGTCCAATATCATGCCGTGTAGCAATATTCGAATACATGGGTCCTCTTCTGCCCGACTACAGACCAACCATGGTCCATGGCCTGAAAGAACCATTATAAAATCATTGAATCTTACACTGCTTTGATAATGACATCAAAGACAATGTCCTCAAATTCTTGGACTGAAGCATATGTTTCATAGCAAAATCTTATCTCTTTCTCCTCCCCCACTTTTTCCATACAAAAAACTCAGAATGACCCGTCATGGAATGGAACAAGATCGAGAATATTATTGTTAAATTACATGTTCCACTGAATTTGCTAGCTGCATTAATTATAGATATCCATATCATGTAACTACGTTCATGACTGGGAACGGGGTTAGTGTGGTTAGCAGGTAGCCAGTGCCTGGCGGTGAACACTTGAGAGAAGAGTCATAACTCTGTTGAAGATTCGGCGTGGTCATGTTTGCCAACTGGGTCTTCCGAGTGTGAAGTCGAGGTCATGCATCACATCCGAAGGTGACAAATTGCTACAACCCAACCTCTCCTTCACGCAATTCCACAGCCCTATATTCCCTCCATCTACCTGTTCACAATATAATTGATTATACTACCTTTTGAATACCTAGTCTATGATATGAAATTGCAAGACCATATAAATGTGTGTGTTGTGCACTACGAGCTCAGTATGGTCAAGTTCTCAATGGATACCTTTGTTTCCTTTGCCTTGAGATCACGAGAACGCGTCAAATCAATTTGGGGTTTTTGTCTATCGTCATATTTTTTTGTCTCCATTGACGATTGCCACGATGCTCTGTGTCGTTCGTCAAACAAGAGAGGAAACAGTTATAACTATAAAGAAAGCAAAACATGCCGTGTGTATATTATAATTAAACAGAAAATGCAATTGTAATTATATTGACGCATTAATCTAATCATAAACACGCTCTACAAGGTATAAGTTAAAGCGCAACTTCACGGGTCTAACATAATTAGCATATTTATATATGATCAGCATTTTATGTCCAAAAGTTCCCAAGTTGTCAAGAAATATGAAGCGAGCTATTGCTCAACTTGCAAACTGCCGCTTAATTAACATTACATCAAAAATATGACACCGAAAACTTAACCGGGTAGCAATTTACGGTATATGAATATTCATTGACTTTTTAGATCGCAATAAAACATGCCGAGATTTATGCAAACGCCGACACACAAAATAATGTTTGAGATCAATATATCCATTGACGACTGACCATATTTAACGGATAAGCGTTGCTTAGGGGAACAGTCGACACGCATTCTCTATAAATGATGACTTACATACATTCCGAAAGAAGGCTAGGTTTAGTTCGTCAAAATCTATGCGCAATTAGGTAGTCAATTGGAAAAGTAAGAAAAGACCTAAGACAGATACGATCATGTGAAAGAAGCATGTATAACACACTGATCTCAAGTACTGAATTAGACAACTAGTAACTCAACAGTAGGTTCAATTTTACAGGGACAAAACATACAAAGTGTTTTTTAAAAAATAAAAATAAAAATGATGTTTTTTGGGGGATATTGGGGTTATACCTGAGAGGTTTCTGGAGCGATTGTG
Organism: Prosopis cineraria; assembly: GCF_029017545.1. NCBI lineage: Eukaryota > Viridiplantae > Streptophyta > Magnoliopsida > Fabales > Fabaceae > Prosopis > Prosopis cineraria. The sequence goes on from NW_026555333.1 coordinate 2,042,617, forward strand.
GTAATAAACGGGCAGCTCCCTCACAGGCTGAAGCTCCATGCACATTCACATTTTTTATCTCTGGCCTTTGGCTCGAACCCATATCTGTCGTCTGCCCATGACCTGCAAGGTTCATCACACCCGTTAGAGCCCTTGCTCTTGCTTTGTCGGGCACTGCCTTAATTATTCACATCAGGGTCAGTCCTATGTATGTATGACTCTTATTCCAACCAACTTTGGTTTTTTAACGGGGAACACTACTAGATTCAATCATAGAGCTTCTGTCACACTGGAATCACCGACGATCTCAAGCAAGGAGAATGATGGATTGATGGTAGGTGAAATGGAAAATGAAGTCCCTTTGTGGGAAAACCAAATTTACCTGTACCTTTGTCGGTGCTCTTCACTGTTCTATACATCTGCACGAATACCCGCACAACATAAATGAGAAGAAGAGTCCACGAAGCTTTTAGATTAAATCCATCAGTAGATAGATACCCTTGTTAGTTGTTCCTTAGCCTTTGTTACTTTTTTTTTTTTTTGGTTATTTCCGGAAAAAAAAAATAGTAAAAGATCAGGACTGCAACGACTGAAAGACCATGATCAACGGAAAGAACATGGAAACAGTAACCCCACCTGCAAGTGACTCTTGACGTGGGCTAAGGTTAGATCCTTAACATTCATTAACTCTAATACCGACTTTGGAGTGGCCCCTGCCAGTGAAAACACAACAAAATTAGAGCTTTTCTACAACAAACAGATTGAAAAGTAAGGATTAACTGTCAATCTAATCTAAGGATATGTATGGTTAGAATAATGTTTGTATGATTTACTTTCATGACCGCCAAGGAGCTGAACAGCTCGAACAAACTGTGCGTGAAGAGTCGTGGTCCATCTCATTCTAGGAGCTCTGATGCTTCTTTTCGCACCACTAATGACTCTAGCATTTCGCTTAAAGCACCGGGCATGAAGGGGGGGTTGATGGTTGTGGAAGTGATAATTAGCGTTTCTTGAGAGCACTCCTTGTAAAAGATGGGGATTCAAATCTGGGGTTTCTAAGCCCAGGCTCAATGTGGGCTCAGGATGGCCAAGGTGAAGAAAGCTGTTCTCATGGCTTAAGTCACTCCCAGCACTGCTACCAGAATCAGAAGTTGAGCATATGTCATTATAAAGCGTTTTGCTCGTAACTTCTTTGACTTCCCATTCTGAAATACACGGCGGGCTTATGTTTAAGGAGAGGTCTGGCAAACTCGTCAAGCTTCGAATTACTGGCTGCGATGTAGTGAACATGGTGGAGATTTGGGTCAATTACAGAAGCACGCAGTGAATTGACACAGTACACAAGAGAAAACGGGAAAGCATGAGAGTTGCGAAAAAGGATCTATCTATGACAGGAAGAGGGAGCAATTGAAAAAGAAGGGGGATGAGCTGTGATTATATCATGAATGCCTCATGATTTGCAATGGTTTCGAGAAGGAGGGCGGGGGGTAGCCTTTTAGCAGGGATCTCACTAGGCTGAAGGAAGGTAAGGGAAAATTCTTACGCAGAGATGGGGTGATTGCAGAGATTAGTGCCCACTAGTCAGAGAAAAAAAAAAAAGCAGGAAAGTGGAAAAAGATGATCAGAGCTTTTGGGGGAAGGTGGTTTGAACGAGAAGTTTGCGAAAAAAAAAGTGGTACTTATTAATGGAAGCTGAGGGATTAGTCTGTCATGAGAGGTGAGAGAAGGGATTCGAGGGGTCCGGGTCCATCATCTGCACAAGAGTACCAAAATAGGTAAGATAATAAAAAAATAATAATAATAACGAGGGGCAGCCAGCCATATAACGTGATTCTGCAAGGAATGGTGGGCAATCGAGAAAAACAAAACGGGTACTATTCAATGGAATATTGGGATGGGAATTCAGACTCTCCTTACGTTGATGGATTGAGACGCATTTTAATTCCCCTGCTCTTTTTGTTTCTATCACAGTTTAATTATCTCTTCACAGCCCTTTTCTTCTATTGGAATATTCCCTCATTTCATTACGAACGAGGATTGACTGGCAGGCTAAAATATCCCTGTTCAAAGCTCCCCTTATGCACCTGTTCCACGCTGACGTGGCAGTAACTCCAAACATCACCTCTCACTCCTCCCCTTCTTCATTTCATCTTTGACTAACTGTCATTCGCTTCAGCTTTATTTTCCCACTCCCCCACAAACTATACAAAGCGGGAAAACTCGAATCAAATTTCACGGTGGTGATGAGTCAGGCTAACATGTCCAACTCTCAACCCAAATGTGAAACTGAAGAAATCTGATGAAAATTTGATTTCAAATGAAGCGGTCCAGCACATTACATTTCAAGCAGTCTGAGGTCTTTGGCAGGCACATATGGTGAGGAATAGCCAATAAGCATCGAGATGTACACGTGGGGAAGCTAGACAATGTCAAACTAAAATTGAAGTCGTGAGAAATAAGAGTTAAAGAAAAGAAATACGAGCGCATATATGTCAGGTGGGTGCGATGTCCGGCGACACTATAGGTCGACCGCCCACATGCCATTTCCTCTCTTCCTCGTCCTCTCATTCCGGACGCCTCACTCACACGCGCCTCCTTTAGTTGTCTCTGCAATTGGCGGCCACCATTAAATGGTACGTGATGTGAGAATACGGAGGAAGGCGGCGCGTGCGAGGAAGTGGGAGGGAATGGCGGGTGGCAACGTCAAGAATTGAACGGCTAGTAACTGTGCACTGCAAGACAAAACTGATCTGCTCTCGCCAATATTCCCTCTCCGTGTCCAAATATTCCATGTCGAAACGCTAAAAGAATAACAAATTGATCGGCGTCAACCTGGCTTCCCTCACGTGACTTGCGGCATTACCTTGTTGCTATGCTCTTTTCCTCTTGCATATATATTCCCCCCACAACACACCCTATTAATTAATTAATTAGTAATGTTAAACAAACAGGAGGCTTCATTATTTGCATGCATTGTTAATTACGCTTAATTAATAACCTGCTCCCATCCCTTTGTTTTATTGCATTTGGTTTTGTCGGTTTAGTCCCTCGTTAGTGTGACAACGATATCACTAGCAATATGTTAATCATTTGTTTATCCCTTTGGAAGCCACGGTCAGCGCCTGATGCGCTCTAGATTCTCTGGGAACTGAAATTTAACCTAAACAAACTTAAATTATTCCCTTATTCCATTGCTCTTTTGGATTGTTGCACCATTAACTTTTGATCCGCTCGTCTCTCCGGTCAACATGTCGGTCCATCCCTCACTTGCAATGTTGTCAAACGCTTTGGCTGTATTCCACATTCCTTGTTTTTGTCTCGAGAGAATCCACCTCTCTCCCTCACTATATTCTTCTTGCTCAAATTTAATAACTTTATTATTGACACAATGCAAAACATGGCATGGCGGCACCCTTTCTCAGGAATTAACATATTATTGTCAAATATCTTGGTTTTATATTCTTCATCATATGATGTATAATTAGAATTGTGGATCTCATGGATATAACCAGGGTTGTGTGAAGAAATTTTGGGGCCTAAAACGAAATTATATAAGAGGCTTAATATATTAGTATTTATCCTCCACACCACTTTTCTAGTCTTTTAAACTGCAAAATCATATATTAAATTGTTTCAAAGGCCTAATGCTTAATAAAAAAAATTAATGATGTACTGGTTGTATAGGATATAAGCTAGTGATTAATTCTTGATGAAAATATATAATTAACATTAATGTTCAATGGAAAAACAATGATTAATTATATAGAATATAAATAAACATTTTTTAGGCAAAAGGCAACAGCCTTAATGGCCTAATGTCACACAGACGCCTGGATATAGCTATATATGATATACTTTAATATCATCCAATTTAAACTTAACTTCGAATAATTTAAATTTAAACTACTCAATCACTCAAATAAGTAAATACAAATTAAAATAGCCAAATTAAAAGGTCCAAAAAATACCATCGATTCATCAGAAAGGCCATATAATTCGGTTTCCTATATGATTTATATTTAATAGAGAAGAGATTTATAGGTATTAGGAGATCATTATAAATATATTTTGAAGAGAGTGAAAAGCATATTTTACATATTGTTGAGAAGCACAAATATGATAAGCAAAAAATAAAAATAAAATAAAACAATTAAAAATTATAGAAAAGTTTGAGAAAGTTATAGAAAATGACACGAAAAATTTAATATAAGAAAACCTTTAAAGCAACGGAAAAATATTGCACTAGCAACGAGCAAAAAATAGTCCTATAAAAAAACAAAGGAACGTAGCACGTTCGTATTCAACTTCGATCGACTTAGTGTTCTAGAACGTTCTACCCAAAAAAAAATAAAAAAAGAATTGTGCTCTAGAACGTGATGTTGAAGCTACACATGATTGTTTTGTAAATTGGTAACAATTATGTATCTTATCATTGGCCTTTTGTATAAGCTTGTGTTTTACCATTCATACGCACGTTGCAGTACTCCATTGAATTATCACTTCCAGCACGCCAGGCATGTGCAGCGGGGCATGAAATGCCATGACCTGCTTCTCAACAGCAATATTACAACACCCCCCCCCCCGGGGGGGTTTTATATATGGCATCTGTGCGTGATTAAACTTGAATTCTGACAATCAGTTGGTGATCTAATATAAATGTGTGTGTGTGTATTAAACATGGCCTAGAAGCTTTAATAAAACCAATTTAGACACCCATGAAATATGCACACACACACACATACAAAAAGTAAATGACAATATGCAAGTTGAAAAGTGAAGAAATCAAACACCATGTGAATCGAGGGTAGGTTGAAACTTTGGTTTGAAATGCATGTATGGTTGGGTTAGGTAAGATGGACTGGACCTAGATAGGAACAAAAGTTTCAAAGGGGAACTGGAAACTAGAGCGTCAATAATTATAGTATGAAATTGATGGTAGGAGGCAGAGATAATGTTGAGATTTGAGACACAGTAAAAGTAGGTGGATTATGCTAACGTAAAGTGCTCGAGATTTGGGCAAGCCAGGGGTTCAGCTCCATGTGTGCGTGTGTGATGCAAATGCCAAATAGTAAATGAAATAAAAGAAAACAGGAGCAGAAGAATATTAGGCTCGTCATACTGGGGAGATCGGATGAGCATGTGTTGCTTCGGAATTTGAGTTTCGCCTTCAATTCTCCCTCCCTAGCTCATCTCCTGTGAGTGCCGACGAAACAACAAAAGGCGAACCAAGGAATCGCCGGAATCAACGCCGTTTATTAGGCTGATGTGCTCTGCGCCACGACATTCATTGACGCGCGCGCACGTGTATTTATTCTGCCATTAATTATAAAATTTAAGCTCGATCACTAGCAGCAAAATAATATATTATTGTTACTGTGCATTGGTTATGCCGTTACGATGTTTGCTAGCTAGCTTGTTAACTATAGTTGAATCAAAATCGCCAATAACTTTTGCCATTCTCTGCAAAGCATGCGTGGCAGCTTTTAGGCAACATAATAACGCCGCTGCAGGCAATTATCTTTGCTCAACTTTAATCATGAGATAATGATACGTCTGACATGACTTCGCAATGAGGTCAAAGCCCCCCTCACCACCACATCCTGTCCTGCGGTGCCTTTGAAATTACAAAGTTATTTCCGAAGCGTATACATAATACGCATCCTAAAGAGTAGATTAGTTAATAAGCTCAAACTGATGAGGTCATTCAAGAATCATCATCGCCAAGCGGTGAATAACAAGAGAGAATTGAGACCGCAACGTGCATTAAAACAAGCAGAGCACTGGTTCGAATCTATTATTAATTAAGTCGATCAAAATTTGACATTTGAGAACGTTTTCTGTCACACTCGCACATAGTCAGAGTCATGCACGAGACTATGGATCCTTATCAACTAGAACAGCTAGCCGCCAGAGATTATTGGTTCATTTTTCAATCTTGTTATAAATATATATGAGCAATATGTATAATGCTACAGCTAATGATATACAGTATATGTATAGGGAGGAGAGGGGGTGGATTAGAAATGGAAGTGATGAGGTGCAAAGGCAAATTTAAAGGCAAAGTGGTGGGGATGAGAGGCGCATCTACTCGGTGTCAGAGGACCACCCTATCACTGCACAGTTCATCATGTGCCTCCGTTCAGTTTTTTGTTGTCCACTATTCCCGCCCTCTCTTTCTCTTCACTATTTTATCTTCCCTCTCGCCACTACATATCTATAAACTACCACTTCATCAACTGGCGCGATATAAATACTTTCCACGTTAGCTAGCTTGATTAATTTCACAATATTGTCAGTTAACCACACTGAACTATTTTGCCCGTGCTTTATTAGTTTCGATTTAACATGTATGCAAGAATACAATGCTGTATGCATGCTGAAATTCTTATCTTGGTTTGGTGGATTACATATGTTCGCCACCTCGATCATCTTCGTTTTTGTTGACCTGACATGTTCTGTCATTTCTAGTTGGGCAATGGCCCTCTCTTGTTCCCCACCCTCCCCCCTCCCAAAATTCTTTTTTCTTTTGGGCGGATTCTCCAGCTTAACTAATCAAGTTACATCAGGCATATCAAACCTTGAATGGAACTATATCCCTCGAGGTTGAGCAAAAACACACTATTATTATTATTATTATTATTATTATTATATATGGCATGACTCATTCTTAATTAGTATTTCTTTTTTTTTTATTTATAGGAGAAACTATCATTTTTAGTTTGTCTTTTTATACAAGCAAAATTATATTTTTTAATAAATATTTATTACAAATTTTTTAAATTATTCTTTATAATTTCATCCTTCATAGTTTTAAGAAACAATTAATGAAAATCTAATTAACATAATTAATAAAGAGTATTTTAGTTTAATTTTTTTATTTTTAAATATAATTAATATAGTTAATTAATTTTCTTAAACCGAGTGATATAGTTGTTTTTTCTTATATAAATAAAAACGGAGGGATTATATATGCAATTTAACTAACAAAGTATAACTGGTTACAAAGAATTCCAGGCTTAAGGACAGGTGGAATAAAGAAATGGCCAAGAGATCAATGGTCATCCATCGTTATTGTTTGACTTGGTGCTTAGCTGCTATGGCTCGTGTTGAATAATTCCTAACTAGCAAGCCAGCTCGACGAGAAGGTAATTCAGTTAGTGTTTACGAGAAACATGAAAAGAACAGCTAATAAAGATAGTTTTATCAAAAAATATTTAAATAAATTAAGTGTATCATGCTATTTTATAGTCTATCTAATTAAAATATTTTAAATAATTTAAATAAAATTTGATGTGATATTTTTTAAATTAATTTTATTTTTATACTTGAGTGTATATTTAATTTCTTTTTTTTCTTTTTTATTATTATTAATATTAAAATTAAATTATATTTAATATCATTTAAATGTTATAATTTTATTGAATAAATCACAAAATTTTATTGTATATTGTACTGCGACGTAGTAGGTGCAAAATTTTTAGGTAGCCTCATTTGTAGACTGATCAATTAGAACACGACCTCACAAAATTTTAATATGAGCTGGCACTGCTTGATATTTTAATTTATATTATATTATGTCAATTATTTAAATCCCATTTTCATCGCCTCCCTCCCCCCCCCCCAAGCCGGCCGCCACCTTCTTGTCCATGGTTCTCCACCGCTAAAAGAACTCGCTGTCGATTATCAGGGACCTGACCGCCAGAGATGAATTAGGCGTTGCAAGCACTCTATTCGTCCTTGTCCGGTGATTCCTTCGAAGCTCTCATTCCTACATACTTTCACTGTAAATGCCAGATGAGGTGGCTGATCTTTCAAAACACATGAACATTTCATCGATGATAATTAGACCACCCCTCTCGTTCACTCCCTGTTATTGCGTCCCTTATTGCCTGCACCTAGGCATTTTCTCTTCCTCTTTTTCAATTTCAAGCCATGATGACAATAAGGCTTTTGCATGCATTGGCGCAAGCCTGCAAGAACATTTCAAAACAACATCGGCGTTGCTCGGCCGCAATAATTTCATTTTGATCCCCTATGCCAAACGAGTTCCTGAGTTAAGGAATCTTAGCTTGAAGTTTCGAAATTGTTGGCGTAGCACCTCAGCGTCTGTTGTTTCTTCTGCAGCGAATTTTTCATCTCCTGTTATTGCGTGAAATTCTGGCATATCTCGAAAGAAACCGGGGAAGCTGGAAGCTATTGATAAAGAGAGAGAAGAGGAAGCGAAGGGAACTGTCGGGTGTAATCGAAGGTGAGAACGACGGCCAGCTCCTTGAATAATCGACAGCGAGTTCTTTCAGGGTGGAAAACCACGGACGAAGAAGGGTGTGGCGGCTGGCTGAAGGAGAGAGAGGCGATGAAAAAAGGGTTAAAATAATTTAAATAATATGATTGAAACTTTATGAAGTGTCATGCTGTGATTGGTTGGTCCACAAACAAAAGTCTACTTAAGAATTTCTCGTGATAAGTATAAGTCAAGCATCATTGGTCAAGGAGTGTCTCCACTTGCTGAATTTTGAGCATTTCAGGCTTTCAGCTTTATTTCATAAAAAAATTATTTATTTTTTTGTTGACAAAATTATTTTGTGAGTTTTTATAAAATTTATTTAAGTTTTTAAAAAATATCGAATCAGAAAAAAAAATATTTTTGAAAATATTAGCATCCTCGTTCGAGGCTTCAAGCATCTCCATCTAAAGCTTGTTGTCACCGTTCGTAGATTCCTCCTTCCTGCTACTTCACCATTTTTTGATCTGATTTCTATTTTTTTAATAGTCGTTTCAATCAAAAGAAAAGGCAATTTCCGATGAAAGGAAGGAGACAAAGGATGAAAAGAAGATAGGTTTTTTTGGTTGGCGTAATTTTGTCCTCTTGTTTTTATTTGTATTTAATTAAGTTTAAAAATAAATTTAATGCCATTATTCCCAATCCCATACCAAACAAACTCATATAATTCTGATTCCATTACATATCATTACATTTTATTACAAACAGGTCATGAATAGTTTTTGAAAATAATTTAAAGAAAATAAGAGATAATGTTTTAAAATGCAACATTCAGAAAGATATCATAAAAATTGAAAATAATTAAATAATAAATTATTTTTATAAAACAGAAATCAAGAAAGATATTATGTGATTTAAAAATAAGCAACTAGTAATCACTTTTTTATTATTATAACCAAACATAAAATAATTCTTTTTTTATAAAATCTCAATAAAATACAAATCTTTTTTTAAAATCTCTAAACTATCTAAAAATAATTTATTTTAAATTTTTAAACCAACAAGTCATTAGTCTTTCCAGCTCATCTCTGATCTTTGATTTTAAGGATGAGAAAAACAAACAGAAGAAATCAAAGGAAGATATACATGACATTAGTTATTAATTTACGGCCACCAATGAGTTCATGGCATTTCTTTGTTGACGCGTACGAAAGCAATCAAGCATGGGGAACAAGGCAGGCCAATGTGTCTAGCTACTGGCTTGAGGGTTGAGGTCACTGTTTGTAAACCCAAACCTACTTGACCAAGTTGATCCTTAAATTGGTGAACTAATCACCTACCCACCTCGATTGATTGAGAAAATCAATCACTTATAATCTTACTTCAACCTGAACAAAACTGATCAACCTGGTGGGTTAATGGGCTGATTCGAGTCATATTTTAATATTATTTTTTTTTTCAAATATTGAACCTTAAATTAAATAATATAAATTTCATAATTAATAAATTTAATGTCATTATTTTTATTATTTTCAAAAACTTATAATTATTATGTATATAAGACATGTATAAGATTTTATGAATAAATTTTTTATTTACTCAAGGTCTTTCATATGAATATTTTATATATTTAATCAAATTATATTGTTTTAACCGTGACCGGGCTGTTTTCAAGTTGACCCTTAGTTAGACTGCTATATTAACTAGTTTAATGACCGATCTAATTTTCAATAGTGATTAAAAAATTAGATCGAACTGATCGGTCAAATCGTTGACTGGTCTAGATTTTGGCTTAGTCAGCATGTAAAAACTGTTCTGGAGGTTGGTTGGGTTGGGTCGTTTTAGACCGGTGGTTTGATTGGGAAATCGGACTCGGTTCTAAAAAATTGAAATGTTCAAAAAATTCTTTTTCAAAATTATTTTATCAGTTTTTTTAGAAAATGACCAATTTTTTTAATCATTTGATGTTATGTTATATCATATGGCTTATTAAGTCATGTTAAACTTAAAATATTTGGTTTTATTTTTAAGTTAAATAAAAATTTCATATTTATTTATATATTTAGATAATTATATACATATATTTTTTTAATTTAATTATTACGTCATCAGTTTGACTATTGGTATAATCTGATTTCACCATGCGAATTATAAACCACTAGTCTTTCTAGTTTAATATTCAATCCGGTTCTAAAAATATTGTTTTCATTACCTTGCTTGAGATTCATTTAGTATAGTTTTTCTTCTTTTAAAAAATACGCTTGTGCGGTTTTTAATATTATTTTACATACATTACAATGTTTGAATTGTTAAGAGTTCATTAAAACACAAATAGTTGGTTAGTTTTAGTTTGAAACACAAGACAAAATGCCCAGGGGTGGAACTAGCATGAGAGTAGAGGGGTGGCCAAATTTATAAAAATAATGTTTGTTGGTTTATATTTTTAAAAATTTTTTAAGGATAATCTTATTAACTCAAAAAATCACAAGATAATTATATATAATTATAAAAAAATTAAAAATTAAAATAGTTAAAGTAAAATCATGTGTTTAAACATTAATCAATAATAATATATACAATTTAAATAATGAAAAATAAATAAATGATTTCCTAAAAAAATTTATTTTGTACTCCCTAACTCTAATCCATAATATATGGTATTGATAACTATTTCATAGTTCATAGAAAAAGTTAGTTGAAGACAATAGTTTAAATATATATATATATATATATATTGGGAAAACACAATCATTGATTCTTACAATTTTATTAGATTTTGCTTTTAGTTTAAACACACACACACACACAATTTTTTTCTAATATTTTTAGTCATTATAGAGACTAAAAACATGTAAAACAATTAAACTTTAGATATTGATGAATAAATATCATCCAATCTTGTTGAAATTACACAAATTGAAAACATTAAAAAATTATAGAAACTAAAAAAAAACTTGATGAAATTATAGGGATTGATAATTTTTTTTATCCTTATCTTTTCGATGGTGTCCTTATTAAATGTTTTACATAAATACCTTAATAATAAAGATTGAAATTCTAATATATTACTTTTTCAAAAGAAATAATAAATGAAGTAAGGATATAGTTAAAAATTATTAAAACTATCAAATATCCTATATTTTTTACCAAATAAAGCTTCTAAAAAATGTATTTTATTATAAATGAAAGAATATCTATTTAATGTATCAACAAAATAAGATATATATATGTATTTATGCACGCCATGTATGTGTGTATAGTTGTGGTGCATGGAGTTTTTTTATTTAGGGGGGGAGGGAGACTCCATAACCATGCCAATTTACTCCCTTTTATATATATATATATATATATATATATATATATAGGGGAGTAGTAGGGGGCATGGCCCCTTTTAGGTTACATGTGGATTCATCTTTGAAAATGCCACTCTACTCTAATATTAGGTTTTAGATGCCTTGACATTACTATAAATCATCGCAGTCGATCACCATATAATGATAATTAGGAGTTGTCAAGTCCTCTTAAATATATCATAATCACAGAAGGTTAAATTAATTAAATATTTGAAATACAATTTAAAATTATTTAGGATTTCAAAAACCCTTTAAATATATAGTTTGTAAGGTTGCCTTTACCAATCCAACATTAATACCAAAAACCAAGATAATCGTAAGACTAATCCTATTTGGATTAGCAAGTTTGAAATATTTATACAAATGGAATACCAAGCTTTCAAACTTAAAAGGATATTCAAATATCATTTTATAAAATAAAATATAAATACGAAAGCATGAGATACCAAAAAGGATTAAGGCTATTACATTTTCATCTAAAACAAGACAACATTACAAACAATAGGGGATGCGATGTGGCACGAGTTCTGTGCGCCACTGCACATTACTCATTGTGCAATGCGCCACGACGCATTTCACAAATTGACAGCATCTGTTTCTATAATTTGACGCATTAAATACAGATTTCTGACACGCTTCATTTCTTTGTCCAATGTTTGATTGGGATGATCTATGTGTCTATAAAAAGCTCTTTTCAAACCCTAGTTATTGACATAGGTTTTACTCCCAAAAGATTTCACACAAAGGAGTTGGACACCTAAACATATTTTTATCACTTTTCTTAATCAAAGAGTGTCCAAAGCCTACATTCAAGTGCCAAGACTATATTCAACCCTATACCATACTCAATAGACTCGGCACCACCTATGCAAAACATTATATCCACATAATATTAACAAAAACTCATTTTCAAGCCTTAACCCCTTAGTATCACGAACAATGGGGGAGGTCGGCATTTGTTTTCAATCAATAATCTCGCAAATAGGTAGTATATAGATCATCCATATATTTACATTAGTTTTTTGACCCTATAAAAAATAATCAATTTTACTTAAATACTTTCCAGAGCCTAAAATACAACATTTAATCATAATTACCCATTTAATGCATACACATGTAAAAATGCAATTTAGTCAGCAATATTTTCTAATTACACAAAATAAACAAGTATGGAAAGTTTTATACTAGGAATAATGAAATTCCTAAACCTTTAACACTTTTTTCTTTTCTGCACTAAAGTTAGAGCCTGTAAAATATCAAGAGGGATGAGTACAACCACTCAATAACTAAGGTATGACTATCTTGTGCAATTGTTTCTTAATTGACAATCAAATACGTGTAATGTTTATAACATAAAAACTTTACATTTTTGCAAGAGAAATTCACATTTATCTATGCTAGCTCCAATATTCACATAATCTCATTCACATTTTACCCATGAAGCAAGTTGCCATATAATGATAACCAAAAGATATTGACATCAACAATTATCTCAACCTGCCATAAACTTAACGACTATGTGACACTTTAGATAAAAATGCATAATCTAGCTATTCTTATAACCTCCTTATACCTTCTGACTGAAACCATAGGCTATTATTCAATTAAGGCTCCATTTGTGTACCTAAGCTCACCAATTGTGAGGAGTGATTTAGTCAAAGATCACTACACTCACCTTCAGATCATGGCTTTCCTCATTCTCGAATCCCTGAGGTGTCATCAACCCTAAGCTAATCTCCTAAATAAATTAATGGAGTTAGCTAGGTTTGAGTCCCTTAACAAATAATAAGACAGTCCTTTGATAAATAATGTGATAAGGCTTACCTCTTGATTGCAACTATTGGTAATCATTATTATGTAAATTTTTATCTACTCCTCTCTCTAGACAAACTTTAACCAAAAAGATCGTGCTATATAATATGCTTACTCATTTCATAATTTCACATACTCAATATTAACACATTAGGTTTACAATAAAATAGCATTCGTGTGACATCACTAATATCTTTGCAAATATTCTCCATTTCAATCTCAATCTCATAACTTATATTAAATTCTCGTTTATCACACATAGAGCATTCACATGCTAAAGAAACTGCATTATTATCCCATAAACTATACAAATCATATATTTCAACCCACTATTATGGCATGTCCCTATTTTTGAAATCACGCAAGCAATTAAAGCCAAAACAAAATAATTAATACTTCACATAAATTACACATGTCTTTATTCATAAAATCAATCTTTAAAGCCAATCATTTCATTTTTCACAATCATAACTCAACGAACAAACAACTATAAAGGAAATATTTTTCTCGATTATCTTAAACCTTTAAGAGGTTAATGGTTCACTTGTCAAGTTAATGCTTCCAGACTTGCTCTTAAGCTCAAAAGATGCACAAACGATTAATCTACAATTAATTATGTTCCAAAAAAAAATTGACACCATCATTTACATAACTCAAGTTCAAAATTCAATGATATAAATACCTTAAAATTATCAATTTTAGCATTCAAGCTTACCCATTAGGTTTATTAGCTTTTATCAACCTCAATTAACTTCGTTAAGGTCCTAGTTCATTATTAATGGCATTCGACCATCTCCAACAACCTTATTTATTAAGAAAATTTGGTCATAAATTCCTCCTCAACAACTAAAACATGTAAATCCATAAATATTATGTTTAAACATTTCAAACAATTCTCATTAAATCCATTTAAGTTTATGGGTCCAAACTCTAGACCCATAAGCTATATGGACTAAAAATTAACTTCCCTTAACAAACCCTAACCAAAAACTCAAGAAAATGGGTTGGGTAGGGAGAAGAAGGGTTATAAGACTTATTTATAAGGTTTAATGGCTTATAAACAACTTTAATCCTCTAAAAAGGGAAGCTCTAACAGAGCTCCAAGCCTTCTCTTCACTTTCACTTTCTCCCTTTTCTAATTTTTCAATAGATTTGTGCCTTATTTCTGCAAGAATTTTACCATGCGCCACGGTGTGTGGCATAAAGAGCTACCATACTATTATGTGACCATTTACTGCAGCAAACGCTTCCTGTGCCATAATGAATGGTATAAATAGGCTCCCTCTCTCTATTTTAGCTCCTTGCACTATGGTGCATGGCGCAAAACACACACCTCATGATTTTTCTCCCTCTTTTGGACTTATATGACCTAAACTTTATCCCGAACCCATTCCCAGGGCTTAATCCTTTCTAACCATACTCTAACTCAATTCCACTTAGTTAAACTTGATTATTTTATTAATTAATAAGGGGATTAAAATTCAAGATGTTACATAGTTTGAGCTTAAACTTATTGACATTTAGAAGTTTAGGAAGCATGAAACAAAAATGAGAATAAACTACAGGAAAACAGGGTCAAAATATATTTTTAGCACATTCTAACACATATATCTTGATATATGACATAGGGTAGGCAACTCAACCCTGTGCTATACGTCATGGCCTACACAAACATGCTGTGCATATATGCCATTTCATGATAACTTTTCAGGGTGAACTTTGAATGTATACCATTTTCACATCCAATATTTAACTGAAGTGATTCAAGTAATTACACGAAGCTTATTTAATAATATAACTAATAGTATAGTTTCACTATGATCCAATATCATCTGAGGATTTTGGATACCTAGATGCCAAAAATCATATTCTCAAGCAAATTTAGTGTATCCAAGTGTTTAAATCTCACACCTTATACCATTGGTCTAACTTAAGACTTGAAACAAATTCAGCGGATCAAAATACACCTAATTAAAACCAGAAATCATATAATATCACATCAAACATAAGATTTGGCCACCTACTACCTTAATATCACATAACAAGGCCAATCTCAACATACATATGTATACTCATTATTTGGCCAAATAATCATCATGTAATAACCCAAAAAATATTTTAAATCAATTATTATGTAATATTGTATTTTAATGGTAATTATATTAATTCATAGGACAAGTATGACAAGAAGTGAAGCTGGTATAGTTGTAGCTATGCAAGTATCCTCCCAATAGGTCTCAAGTTTGAATCTGATGAAGCCTAAAGGGAGATTTTTTTCCTCTCTACTTTATAAAATTATCGAAGTACCCTTCTTCAAATCTGAATATATTTCCTCTTCTTACTTGATTTTTCCAGATTTGTGAGGAGAGAGAAGAGTTAATTCATTTACTTCTTCATCTTTCCCCTACACTTCGTCTCTTCCCTTTCGTTTCTAGTGGTCGTCGATGAAGGTGGAAGCTCACTGCAGCTGTGCAAGCCCAAAGCTCTGTCATGCTTTTTATCGCTGTTCATCTCCTTCGTTTTTGTTCAGTCCTCGTCGTTCACGCATGCGTTGTTGATGGGAATAAGAATCAGGTTGCCGGCATTGTAAACGTGTGCTGTGGTCTTCTACTACTAGAAGTTTAGGTCGTGAATCTATGGTCCTTAAATTTTTCATCGATCTTTATATTTTTTTTACTGTTTGTGTTATTGAATCTTCTTCTTTCTCCTTCATTCTTTCTATCCGTGAGTGATTAACAAGTGAAGAGCTAATTTAATGTTATTTGAAGGCTGATTCGTGGGTAAGAGGCTAGTTTAATGTTATTTCTCCTTCCCCTGTTCGGTTAAAGTTTCTGTCCTTCCCTTGGCTGTGCATGTTTCGCTAAATATTGAGGAAAGGAGTTTCGATCTCTTTTTTGCTGCTATGTGCATCTGATTCTGGGTTGAAATGGTGAAACATCATGAATTTTTCTTGTTTCTTCTGCTACCTATGAATGTTATAGAGTTGGGGGTTTGTTTTCTTTGGGTATTAAAAAAATTTTATGCATTTGTGTTGAAGAACTGAAATTTAAAAGGCTGTCTTGTTTTAAATATGGTTATTAGTAAAATTTGGGGAATGAAATTTGAAGAAAGGAAGCTTGGTATTAGTAAAGGAATTTATGCCCATGAGATGTTTGTTAAAATGCTTAAAAAAGAAATGTTTTGTAGAGTGATGGAAGTTAAAGGATGTTATTGAAAAATCAATTGTTATGGAAGCTAATTACCATCCCTAAAGGAAGTTGAAATTTAAGAAAAGAGGTTTGGGAAGATTATATTTGATTGGTAATTTTAGAGCTATTTTGCTATTTATGTATTGTAAATACATTCATGTCTTCAAAGTATTTACAAAATTACTGATACAAGGTTTGAGAAAAGTGGAAGTTGAGGTTTATTTGTGATGATGATGATGATGTGAGTTTCTGTTCTAATTGAGCTTGGGGTTGGCCATATAAATTTGATTATGAAGATATTAAGTAGTTAGTTGAGTTCTTTGAAAATAATGTACTTTTAGTATTTTGACAAAAATTTTAATATGAGATTGTAGTTTAACCGAGCATTGAGCTATGGCTTGGATGGATTTTTATATGTAGAGTCCCGATCTTTAAATTTCAAATAATTATGGCAAAATTTTGATAGTGGTATTATTGAAAGGAAATTATTGAATTTATTGAAAGTTTATTTAAATTCTTAACATGATTTTTTTAGGGTGTTTGAAAAAGGAAAAATGTGATTAAAGCTTAGAGAAAAATTTTGCATTTTGAGATTTTCAGGTGAGTGGATAACGTCCCAAATAATTTATTAGCAAAGTTTCTTTTCATCAAAGATATTGGTTTCAACAATTCACAATTTTATTTATTTATATATGTGTGTATATGTATATATTTCATAAGCATCGATTATTTCTGTTGATTGAATAACTCTATTTTCCGAAGTCATGTTATTTGCTTACAATATTGATCAATTGTTTTTTTTACACGTTCTAGTAATCCTTTATTCGACAAGGACAATCATAAAAATTCATGAAAGAGTTTGTAAGTTTTTACATTGAAAAGAGCGGGTATTTACATAATTCATGTGAGTCTGATATAAAGGAGAAGAAATTTTAATTCGATAATGATTATTTTCTTGCATGTTTAAAAATTGTTTTTTAAAGGGATTTTAGACAGAACACTGATTGCTAACGGCAGTTTCGTTGGCTCTTAACGCACCATGGTCAATTACTAGCTAGTTTAAATTTCGTGAGCCTTTGTTCTCACGTCTGTTATTTGTAGGTCTTGTACTTGCATCTGTTTTGTGGCTTTAACTACGTTTGGTTAGTTACCCTCGTGGACCATGTGTCCACGTCTATTTCATGGCTTCAACTACGTCTGGTTACTTACCGTTATGAACTGTGTGTCCACGTTTGTTTTTATGGCATAAGTCACATTTGGTGATTTATCCTCGTAGACTGTGTGTCCACATTTGATATTTGTTCTGATAAGTCCCTATACTTATGAGTTTTTAAATTTTTATAGATCTATTTTTATTGGTTTTGATTAATGACATATTTACGATTATTTATTGTGATTATTTGCTTTATTAAAGTTAAATGATAATGACATTTGATGAGATACTTTTATAAATTATGATGTTATTAAAAGTTACATAGAATCCTTTTATTCTGAATTTATTTAAATCTTCATGGAGATAATTATATTTTTAATTTTCCTTTTATTCATGTTTAATTATTTACTATTGAGACGTTATTCATTGAAAAATAAATTTTTGGTTTCAGATAGTGTAGCTGATGCTGAACTACCCACTGACCATTGAGGAGTTTGTAATTGATTAGAAGTAAAGAAGCTAAGGATTAAACTTTCTCTTGACGTAAAGTTTTAATTATGAAATTTTATTTTCTAAACTTATTGTTAGGTGCTCCACAAAGTCTGTGGTTAGATTGTTTATGTGGTTATAGATTTTGTCTGTTGGCTGAAAGGAGCTCTACTTCTGATTAGCTTGATATTTTTATTTGAAATATTGTCTTGTAGAATTTTTGGGGGATCTTATTTATAGAGGAGATTCTGCCAAAATTTTTACAAAAATAATGAGACTTTTATTACTACCAAAAATATTTATGTATGTTCTAACCCAAACTAAAACATAATTATCTTTTAGTTACGATTACCCAATCCGAGGCTTAAAGGATGCGTTCTGGATCACATCCTTTACCGGTCACCCTCTATTTTTAGGGTGTGACCCATCACACCATAACATATACTTGTTTTCCTATTTTAATCTATTTCCATAATATTTCTCCAAACTTACACAATAGGCTAAAACACCACAATATACAATACAATTGCAATTTAACCATATGTGTATTATACCAACTTAGTGCTTGTACTAATACTTTGGCCGTTACACATGTATCCTAAAACCTATATTCTTGGGCTAAAATATCAATTACACAACTCATATAAACACCATGCAAAACATATGAAATTTTTAATTAGCAACTATATAATTACATAGACATTCATGTACACAGAACTCAAAATAAGAGCATTACTAACAGTAGATCAGCTACTCTTTTCTTGGCTCTTTGTCTTATCTTCTCTCCATCTCTAATCCTATAAAAAGTAACCACGGGTGAGATAAAAATATAAGTAACAAGAATAATTTATATTACTTATGAACATGCAAAGCTATAAACAAGTAACTTTAACAGATATTTAACCACATGTACAAGCAATGAGTCATAACATCACTATAAAATGCATAATCATGATTTCCATATGAACATTCGCTACTTTCAATTAAATTCATAGGTTTTACCATTGGACTAATGTATCCTGACTTATCTGCCCACTTTTAATAGAGGATTACATGGCCTAACGCTCTCCCTCACTTTTAGACTATGAATTCTACTAATACCATAATTAGGATGTCGTATATATAGATCCTCCTAAACCTCTTTAGGGAACACTACGCATCCTTCGATCACCAAACCTCTTCAAGAATATGGAGGGCATAATATAACTGTTCACACGTCAATTGAGCAGTTAGAACCATGTGGATTTATCACCATATTTCTCCTCCTAAGGTGAACTTCCACTTATATTATCATTTTCACTACTTATGCATTATGATATCATCACTAGATCATGTATATAAAGTCACCACATAACCATATAATTTCATCACATGTTTAGATAAGTATCAATCGTCCCATATTTATCAACCAGTATTATTTCACCACATATTTTATTGAAAACATGTCATGATATGCTTTTGAAAATCACATATATAACAAATGTTTATAACTCCTACATAATTCACAATTTATAATGCAACTCTACTCTTTTCCAAAAACTTTCCAATTTTGTAAAACATATACACATACATATGAATTATTTAATATGCATATGTCATCTACTTGCAAACAACTTTACTAGCTACTAAATAACATAAAATATCAGATTACCTCAATCCTTTTGATACAAAAACGGTTACTCTTAGCCAACATAAGCTCTTATTGCTTCCTTACTCTCAAGGAAGTTCCAACTACCAAAATCTATAATATAAAACACTACATGTTAGTTTATTAGCTTAAATAAGTATTTGTTAACCAAATTTAAACATCCACAACCTATAACTTTTATAGTTGAGCTAATCAAAACTACAACTAACTCATTCAAACTCCTCTAACCCCCTCTTAACTAAATCACATGCTTAACTAGCTCACACAATTTCAAAATCCTAAAATTTCGTTAGGGTTTAATCAAATTTCAACCTCTAGCCACTATACTTCACGACATCACTTGCCTCAGGTCCAAGAAACTAAGATTAAGCTATTAGAATCACATTCAAACCTTTAAGCATATATCCTTAGCTTCTTCAATTCATAATAATTCCTCTCACTAGCTCCCAAATCTAAACAAGATTCACATCAAGCTTGATTATTTAAAATTTTTCATGAGTTTGTTCGTATCTATTGAAATAAGCTCGACTTGTTCAAATTGTAAATTTTATACAAAATTATTATCACAAGAATTTTGGAAATTGACATTGTTATTGCTATAATTTTTTGCATACAATTATTAGAGAAAATTAGCTTAACAGGCTCAAAAAATATAACTCCCATAAACTATAGATTATATTTTTGAATATTTTGAAATATGGCTCATTCATAAAATTAATTAGATGTATTTTTTTTATCCTTAGAATAAATTTATTATTAAAACAAAATATATCTTATTTAACTAATATTTAATTGACTTGACCTTTCTTTTTTATCATAAAAAATATATTGTGCGTGCTCCCTCTCTAATTTATCATCTTTGAATATGTTCTTCATCAAATTTTTTGATTTGATTTTTCTAAATCATCATATTCATCTTTAGTGCAGTGCTTTTCTTTGTCAAAATTTTTGATCTAATTTGCCTGGATAACCATCTTCATCGTAGTGCTTTTCCTCTCTTTCCCTCTCTATTTTGGCCAGATATTACAAAGAGGACATTAGACATTAAAAAAAAATTCTATTATTGATCTACAATACTACATTATTAATATATAGCTATATATCAATGATAAATAAATTAGTAAGTTTTCATTGATATGGCTTATATATAAGTAATATACAATAGTATGTCAATGATATACTATCGTAGATTAATATAACTAGACAATCAAATATAAATTTATTTACAATTGATATATAGTAGTATATTAATAATGTAGTATCGCAGATCAGTAATACAAAAAACACATAATCATTTGCCTAAAATAGATCAAACATAATCCACAAAAAGTTTTGGACATTTAGCTTATCACAAAAAAATCAAATACTTAAACTAATAAAATAAAAAAAATTATGAATCTGTAGCTTCGTTTCCCTATTGGCATGCTTTGTTCCGTTGAATACCATCGATGTATCTCACCTCACATTCATCTCTCACCATCGTGATTGTGGCTCACTTATACTGCTTTGCTATCTCACGTTCATTTCTCTCACATCAATTTCCGCCTTCTCTTTTACATTTGTCTCTCTCGTTCTAGAGATTTCTTACATTTTGAATCTCTTAGTATTTGAAAAAAAACATATATTAAAAAGGATAGTTTTATAAATTAATTATAATATAAATATTAAAAAGATTATTTTTAAAATTTAAAAAATGATAGACTATTTTCTTTACTTGATCTTATAATATGAGCTATCTGTGCCCACTTATTATCACATTCATGATTGTATCTAGTTATCTTTTTTTTTTATTCAAAAGAATTTAGATAAATTAAGTTTCAGAAGCTTTACCAGAATTTTTTTTTTGTATATATGCAATGTATCTAGTAATTATCATTATTTTTTAATTCATGTTCAATCTCAATTTTTCACACAATAAATTCAACCGTCTTCATATTTGTTTTTGAAACCCAAGTCCCAACCTAATTCTCAAAAAAAAAAAAAGAAGGTCTGAGATAGAAGCCCGTGGCCCGTGGCCTGTGTTTTAAGACTGGCCCAAAAAAGCCACTTCCTTGTTTAAGGCATTGTTAGCAGGATATTTTGTTGTATTAATTAATCAATAATCAATCCATTCGTTATCAACGTAAACTTCTTCTTATTTTAAAACTATTTGTATTTACAATTATAATTATAATTAGTTTGAAGCGAAATCAATTACCACGTCATCGGTCACAGTGGCCTAGTCTAGTCTAGATTGAGATCACAAGGTGAAGCGAGGCTTCCTCGCCGTGCTTCAAGTGGACCTGTGTCTAGCCGCTGTTCTACAGGCGTTGATCGGCAGCGGAGAAGAATGACCTTGTTTCATTTTTTCAACTGCGCGATCCTTACCTTCGGCCCCCACGTCGTTTACTATTCTGCTACTCCCTTGTAAGCCTCTTCCTAACAGATCTATCTCCCTTACTTCCTTCCTTCCCTTTTGCTTTCAATCCCGTATCTCGTTTTATGCTTTTATTTCTCGTGGTTTCGTTTTATTTGTAATCTCCGCGTTTAATTTTTTTTCCCATACGATGAAAATTCCTACATATCACTCCCTGTAGTGAATCCCTATTCTCTAAAGGTTGTTCATTTTCCAGTCAGTTTGTTGCTTAGTCTCTGAAGGTTCCCCCTTTTTCTAACTCAAACTGGAAGTTGGGCGGCCTAGTTCCGATGAAAACCATATTGAAATTTACTGTATCATTGCTTTCCAATATTAAATATAGTCTTGAAAAGTTGCTCCTACTATGTGACCGAGACCTCATTGGTATAATCAATAGCATGAAATTAATTACACGTTCTTGAGTTGAAGCATCTCAGAATCATTTACTTTCTTCTTTTTGGCGCACAATAGAAAAAATAGTTCTTGTGCTTTATTTGCTTGGTCATTTATAATCTTGCATGTGCAGATCTGAGTATGACACACTTGGTACTTCTATCAAAGCAGCTGTTGTTTATCTCGCGACAGCATTAGTTAAGGTTGGGGAACGTACTGAATTTTCTATTATTTGTATCAAACTAATATTTGCTCAAAGTAAGTTGATGATCTGTCTCTTTTCTTTTGTTTTTCCTATGTTGGCAGCTTGTTTGTCTCGCAACTTTTCTCAAAGTATCTGAGAGTGATAGCTTTGATCCTTATCAGGTACGTTTCTACGTTGTGTTATCTATTTATGTATGCATTTGGGCATCTGTGCTTTTACGTAGGGTAGCTAGATGTTGTTTTGGAAAATTCATTGGAAGTTTGATTTTAGTATCTAATTAATTGAAGACCTTGGATTCACTACAAGGATGTTACCAATCGTCTAAAAGCTGGAATCTATTACCAATAACTGCAAGGCTCCCCTTCATGGGGTGTTAATGTAAAGTTTTGGGCTCGTCAAGAAACAATATTTAGCAGGGCGGATTTTATTTTAAACTACTGCTTAGCTTACAATTGTTCTTCGAATCATCAGAAGACAGTCCCCTTAATCCCACGGGTGCCAATGTGAATATAATTTACTTGGACAAATAACATACTTTTATCCATCACTTCGTTGTCTCTGACTTGTTATACTTTCTTTCATTTTTCTCTAGCTCACCCTCCCTTCACCAACAGACTATCCCTCTCCGTTGTGCTAGTGCAAGACTCACATTCTGTCTTCAATATGTCGTAAAGCTGTGCTATTTATTTACTTCTACAAGTACATACTGGATACAACTGCATGCCTATTTAGTTATAAAAAGAAAGGGAGGAAATCTGGTGCAAAACAAAGTTTTTCAGTACTTGTAAAACTAGAATTTATTATCAAAAGACTTGAGTATGGGTAGTGTATGACATACAACAACAATAAGCTTTATCCCACTGCATGGATCACGCTATGCCAACGTGCTCTATCAACAGGCCACTCTTTAGATATACTACTCATCGGAAGATCCTGTTTGATAACTTCTTTAAGCAATCAATGGCTATGTGGCTATTATCTAAAGTCGTTTGATATTCTCTAAGGCTTCAATTGGTATCCTAGGAGGAGTTCCTTCTGCCTTCTGCAATGTCTATCATTTTACTATAATGATAACTCAATAATTTCACCCCCTTTTCCAAGCAGGGACATAAAGATTGATTTTTATATTCAATTTCTTTTTTTCGGGTTATTTAGAATCACTGTTTTTAGCTTTTGAAGTTATTGTGCACCTCTAACACCTTTATAATGATTAATGAGCGATAATCAATGGCTTATTTTTTCTCCCAGGAATGTCTGAAGGCATTAATAGGCTTTATAGATGTTGCTGGGCTTTATTTTGCCTTGACCCAGTTGACTCATAGAAACATATCTCAAAATCATAAATTCCAAGCAGTCGGCCTTGGTGAGTGTGACAGGGCATAGCATTATGTATGAAAAATATGTTTTTTATTCATCTCCTGAGGAAGTTATGCTCTGATTCTTATATCTCTCAAATTCACCTCTTTTGACCATTTCCTTGTGGCAGGATGGGCGTTTGCTGATTCCGTACTGCATAGATTGGCTCCCCTTTGGGTGGGTGCAAGAGGACTAGAGTTTACTTGGGATTACATTCTCCAAGGCCTAGAGGCTAATGCAAATCTGGTATATTCATTGTTTTTTGTCTTTTTTTGAAAATTTGAGTTCAAGTGCATATGTTCTAGCAGCTGGCTGCCAAGCAGGCAGTGCTTAATTTAAATCATGGGAAAGCATAAGCATCAATCCCTATAGTTTCATCGGGTTTTACTTTTAGTCCCTATAGTTTTTTTTTTTCAATGTTTTCTGTCCCTATAGTTTCATAAATATTAGGAGACATTTGTTTTTTAGATTCCTATAGTTTCAGTTTTTTCAATGTTTTTAGCCCCTATAAAGTTTGAAAACATTGAAAAAAAATTATCAAAACTAAGAGCAAAATCTGATAAAACTGTAGGGACCTATGGTTGTGTATTTCCTTAAATCAAAGACTTTGGTAAGTATTATCATGCAACTTTGAAGCCTCAGATATTCAAAAAATTATAATGTAAATGTTAGTATCAGATCTCATGCATGGATAAAATGTTTATAACAAATTACAAATAAAATCTTTGTTCTTTCTTCTTAATACAAAAACATTACTGAACCAAAAAATTAATGCAAAAATATCATATTGTTGTGAATAATTATTAGATCTTTTTTCTATTTTACCTTAAAACACACACACACACACACACACAAAGTTCTATTTTGCTATCAAAATTTGGATGGTATGGACAGGTAAAAAATAATATGGATGGATACGTGGCACCAATATGGAACTTGTATTGTATCATATCTTGTCGTGTATCAGATACAGGTCTGTCTATGTTTTCGAAGTACAAGTGCTTTACTAATATTGGAAAGCTAGACAGGGGCCCTGTGCATTTTGCATGGAAGATGAAGACTAAACGTACTACATTGTTGGTAGCTTATGAATAATAATTCAATATGATATAGATTTTATATTTGGTTATATTGGTTGTGTGATTCAGTATTGGTTCAAATGATGAAACTGTAGATCATGTTCTACTGGTAAGCATGCTTCCTACCTTGTTCACGGTTTTGTAGTACATAATTATCTAAAGAGAGTTTCTGCTCTTGTAATGTGCAGGTGTTGAGCATATCTCTTGCGGCACTAGGATCTTTGATGTGGCTCCGAAAAAATAAACCCAGGGCTCTAATTCCTATAATATACTTGTGTGCAGGGATTGTGGCTACCATGCCATCCATCACTAGGTATTTCCTGTCTCATCACTGTTTCACTGACGAGTTTTTGTTTCATAATATTCTGAATTTTTAATTTTTAGTAGGGCACACTAGTTCTCTCCAATTACATACTTTTAAATCAAAGACTGAGCTCTTGTCCAAAAAAAAAAAAAAATCAAAGACTGAGCATGGGATATTTCATTGAACATAAGCCTCGAGCTCGTTTTTTCTGGGGAATACTGATGCTATTCATCTTTTCTTCTCCGTTATATAAAGTCGATTGGGCTACGATGACCAATCATAGAACACCGTGGATATGTTGATTGGTGACCCGGAAGTCACAACTTTTAGTCTGAGACTCAGTCATGATCATGAATTTGCACTTCTTACGGGTCATCTACTAGAGTGTGTTTTCGCAGTAATAAAACTTTAGTAGTGCTATCTAAACTTTTCCTTGTGCAGCTATCTGAGGCGAGGCTTGGGGTGGCATTTACCAAAGGTTGTAGGATTTGAACTCTTTACATCTTTGGTTATGGCTATTTTAAGTTGGCAGCTGTTTGCTGCGTGTCAGAGGCCGTCAGCATAAGAACCTATCATGTCCAGAATCAGAGAAATGCCATTAAGATAATTGTTAAACCGTGCTTTAATTGTTTCCAGCCAGTGTATTGATCCAATCTCTGCTCCAGGTGGTAGCTGCCCTGCTTTTTAATTTAAATTTTACTCTTAAGATGTATCGATTACAATTTATTGATAGATTTTATTTCATGGGCACATTCATTTGTTTCTTGCGAGAAGTTAAATGAAAATTCAAGAGTTCTGTGAGTCTCTAATTGTGCTGTAAGTTACTTAGGGTTTGAGGCATCAACCGCATTGATCTCTTATGAAAGTGATTGTTTGAAAGAATCTCATTTCATATTTCTCAACAATCGCCCTTCTTTTTGGGGTGAAAAGCACGAACTCAACTTAAAGGGGGCAATTGCAGCTTGTGCTTCATGCAGGTACCATTGGAGATCTTATTTTCTTAAAAAACGTCCGGATATATGACGCTAGATGGTAAAGATGTACACTAATGTTGGAGATGAGAACTTGATAAGAAATCATATGAATTTTCCCTTTGAATTCAAGTTAATTCCTGTAAAAAGGAAGGTGGGTTGGGGGTGGGGAGCCCTGGCTAAGCTGCGGGAATTAAACGCCAAAAAAAAAACATTAAAAAAAACTAAAACCATACTTTCATTATTATTAGAGAAAATATGATCTAAGGACGCCTGTAGTAAAGAAATTGGGAGCTAAAAGGCTTAATTCATTCACTGATGGAGGGTTACATATATACAACATTGTATTGAGATTTCTTTTTTGGGCGTGAAGCATTAAGATTTCATATCAACAAAATATCTGTTTATATCTACAAATATCACGACAGAGCATTGTAGCATAACTATCATGGCGAATAGCTTTGACTGGATGTATGGGCTTTGGAGCAGTGGGCACAAGGCTTGCATGCATGCATGTGAGGATATGAGGACGCTGCATTGCTTCGGTCCATTCCTTTATGTAGCGTTTTAATATCAAGGAAGGATCTTTAGCAATTTAAAATATTATTGCACCCCTGGGACATATGTGAAAAATGAGATTAAAAAAAAAATCTAATTACCCTTATAGCGTTTTTCAAATATTGTTCCCGTACAAACAATAAAGCAATTAGTTATTGACAAGTTATCATGCATGATTAGCAAGTGAACATTTATTTATGAATAAATTACAAAAACTATAGGCTTTGTTTATTGTCTATAGTTGAATAATAATTTATCAATAATTGAAAACTTTATTATTTATACCAAAGAAAGAGTGGTAATATTAAACCATGCCTATCAATTTTTATACCTTGTTCATGAACTAATGTCCTTTTGTTAATTATATATGACAACTTGTCAATAATTGAATATTTTGTTATTCATATTGGAGTAAACTAGGCCTATCAGTTTTGTAACTTATTCATGAACAAATATCCGCTTGTTAATCATGTATGGTGAATTATTGATAGCGGAATGCTTTGTTATTCATAGCGAAGCAAAATTTGTAAAATATTATGGGGGTATTAAATATTTTTCTCCAAAATCTTATTTTCAGATAGGTCTTGGGGGTATAGTGATATCTCAAATTTTTAGGGTCTTACTTTGCTATTAAAATGCCACAAGGATCCTTAGATGATATTCATCCCTTATTATTAAATTTACATTCAAACTTTTTTTTTTTTATAAATAAAGTCAAATATCATTTAAAAAAAAAGCACAATAACCGATTGCAGTCACAGACAAACCGGTCCAAAGAAAAAATTCCCAAAAGCCCAGACTAGACATAACACAAAGACATACGATAAACAAAGAGGAACAAAAATGCACGGAGTTGATGGAATGGGTACAAACAGAAACATAGGACACAAAAAGGCCAAGTGAATCATCATCGGTGCATGCAGTTGAAGATCAGAAGTACTCGTATGAAATCAAGTTGGAACCAGCTTCCAAAGCAGCTCATTAAGGACAATTTTTGGAACAATACGTATGTAAATGAAACGATAACAAAGTATCGAACCATTAAAGATTCTCCCGTAGGATTTTGAGAACCAAAGCTTAAATATGTGAAGCCATGGTTAAGAAAGAGCTGCATCTCTAAGTACTAAGATGATTTCACTTGAGTTGACACTGTCAAAAGCAACACAAGGCAACGGAAAGCTAAAAAGCAGCATATCACGAGTGCAGATTCAGCTAATGATTGTGATCCCAATACACGCCCCATTGATGACGTGGAGGTGCCAAATGACAATAAGGGACCGATAGCGTTGCGGAAGAGCAACCGTATTTGACGACTCACGTGGAAGTTATGGGAGACACGAAAGGAGTGAGCGAGAAATAAAGTTGAGTGCAATGATTGGAATGACATGACATTTTTGTGATTTGGACTGCCTTTCTGTTACTCTCTCTCTCTCTCTCTCTCTCTCTCTCCCCCTCCCCTGTAATTCTCCTCTGTTTCTTTCTGCACTTCCCTTCTGTAACTCTTCTTGAACTTGTCCTTCTGAAGAGTTGATTGAATAATACGGGAGTTTGATCTCCAATTGTGCTTTCGGTGCTTGTGTTGAATTTTTGACCGTGATAAAGGTGCTTTCGCCGAGAGAAAAGCTGGAGCTCGAGATGGATGAAAACATTCATGAATGAACTAACGAACGACATGAGAACTGTGCAAAGAGACTTGCAAAGCATCAGGGAGTTCACCGAGCGGATAGAGTATGCTAGCAATGCTTAGATGGAACGTCTGGAGAGGGCATTGGGAGATCTTCTTCGTGCTCCAAATCCGAAACTAGACAAACTTGAAAATGCCATAGAGGCTCTGGTACGAGCTCCTAACCGACGCTTTGAGAAGCTGGAGGTGAGGATGGATTCTCTGGTCCGAATCTTTGAATCTACGCCAAGACAAAAAACAACTCTGAATTATCCAATCTGCATTCTAAGAAAGTAGTAGTGGACCTTCCAACTTCAATACACCTCGCCAGGTAAGGATCAACTTTCCTAGATTTGATGGTACTGACCCCCATGGGTGGATTTTTAGAGCAGAGCAATACCTTGCTTCAATCCACATGGATGGGATGGCAATTTCACGGTTTCAAATGATGCTAAAGTCAAATCTGGTTACCATCTATGAAAGCTTGACCCAAGAAATCGAAGCTCATTTTGGCCCGACTCAGTTTAAACACTCGCGGGCACAATTATTCAAGTTAACTCAGATGGATTCTCTGGATTCATACCATCAGCAGTTCATGGTATTGGCAAATCAGACGGAAGGAGTGACGGAAGAGGTGCTGCTGGATTGCTTCAATGCGAGCCTCAAACCCGATCTACTCAGAGAGGCGGTGTCTCGATCACCTGAGAATTTGTTGAAGGCTGTGAGTTTTGCTCGACTCTTTAATGAAAAATTCAGTTCCCTTGGTTGGAAGAATCGGAGCAATGGAGGAATCGGAGGAACAACTCTATTGGCTGTTAAGCCATTAAACAGATATTCTGGCAAGCATGAGTACTTTACCACCCTCCCGCGAAGCATCCTCAGTACCATTGTTACCTACGCCTTCAATCAAACCTTTGACTCCAGTTTGCAAGATTTTTGCTAGAGGAAATGCAAATCCAACGAGAGAAAGGGTTTATGCTATACGTGTGACGAGAAGTTTTCGTTGAGTCATAAATGTTCTAACCGTCAGTTTTTGCTGCTTCAGAATGAGGAAGGGGAGGAAGAACCACAACCACCGCCATTACCAGTGGAGGATAAACTGAAATATGAGAATACAGCGACTTTTCCATCACATGTCACTTCAGGCATAAATTGGCATAGCTGTTAAGACAACTACTCGATTCTCCGAAATGGTGGAAGTTATGACAATACTGGTCCTTCTTGACGGTGGTAGTTCGGATTGTTACGTTCACCCAAGAATAATAGCCCACCTCAAATTATCTGTCAAGTCAACTAAGCCCATGCGAGTGTTGGCGGGGAATGGATAGTTGATGAAGGGTATGGGCTTGGTGCTCATGCTACCTATTCAAATTGATGGCCATGTCATAATCATTGCTGCGTTCGTTTTTGGATATTGTGAGCTTTGATATAGTAATTGGATCAGATTGGTTAGCTACCTTGGGCCCTTACGTGGCAGTTTACAGCAGTGCTACAATTAATTTTATGGATCAAGGGCAGTTTATTAACTTGGTTGGTCATAAGGAGGCCCAGTGTATTCTAGCCTAATTTCATCTGCTGCAACGGATCCAGGATACCAAAGCTTTACGTGAAATGTTTTTAATGCAGCTAATACAGGCGAATGATAGTAATGACGCCATACTGGAAAACTCCGTGGATGCCGACATGCGAGCTTTTTTACAGAAATTTGCTGCGGTCTTCGAAACCCCATGAGATGCCCCCAAATCGGGACTGTGACCACGAAATAGTGTTGCAACCAGGTACGGGTCCTGTCACGTTTCATTCATATCTCTATCCTTGTAGTCAAAAGTCAGAGATTGAGAAAATGGTGGAAGAGTTGTTGTGAGATGGATTTGTACCACCAAGGGTTAGTCCTTTCTCATATCCAGTATTACTCATTAAAAAGGAGGATGGGCCTTGGCATATGTATGCCGACTCTCGGGCTCTAAACAGTGTCACTGTTAAAGACTCGTTCTCAAGAATTGGGGGTTATGTGTACTATACTAAGCTTGTTTTACAAGCCGGTTGCCATTAAGTAAGAATGCATCCGGCTGACCAGGAGAAGATAGCGTTTAGAACACATCAGGGCCTATATGAGTGGCTTGTCATGCCATTCGGACTTACGAATGTGCTAGCACCATTCTAAGCTTTAATGAATTCTGCTTTTATATTTTTTTTTTATGATTTATTGATTTAAAATTCCTCTTGGACTTAACATCTTCAGCATGTCAAAAAAGCATTGGAGCGACTAATAACCCACGACTATTTGCCAAAATGACCAAGTGTGCCTTTGGTCAAACACAAATCAATTACCTAGAATATCTTGTCTTAGCTTCAGGAGTCTCTATGGAATATGGATCCTTCCAAGGTTCATGTTGTCCAATAATGGCCAATACCACAAAACATCGCTTAACTTCGTGGCTTTCTAGGACTCACTACCTACTACAAGCAATTTATCTATAAGTATCCTCATCTGCCCAGTCCTTTAACTAAACTTCTACGGAAAGGTGACTTTTATTGGAATGAAGAGGCACAATGAGCATTTCAAAACTTGAAACGGGCATTAACTGAAGCCTCGGTATTGGCACCCTCAGATTTCTCTTTGCCTTTTGTTGTAGGGACTTATGCCTCAAGTTATGCCATTGGAGCTTTTCTAAGTCAAAATGGTCACCCCATTATGCATTTTTTAAGCAGCTATCTCCTAGGATGCAAGCACAATCAGCCTATGTCCAAGAACTTTTTGCAATAACTCAAGCTGTGGCCAAGTTTTGGCACTGCTTTTTTGGTCATCCTTTTGTCATTCAGACTAATCAAGAGAGTTTAAAGCATCTGGATAAAACAAGTTTTGCATACCCTTAAACAAGAATTGTATCTCCCAAAACTTCTGAGTTATCATTTCATAATCAAATATAGACCATGTAAAACAAGCCTTGTGGTAGATGCTTTGTCTAGAATAACATACATGGCCCTTCATTAGTTACAATCTTCTTTATTTGAAGATGTAGTTGATGCCACTTAACATTGTAACATCTTGAATTTTAATTTTCAAATTAAATTAATTAAACAAAGGTAATTAGGTAAAATTGAGTATAAATTGGTTTAATATTAATTAAAATGTCTAACATGCCTATTAGTTTTAGGAATAGATTATAAATTAAGTTTTCGGAAGTGTTTTGGGCCACCTAAGCCCAAATTGGAGGAACAATTCAAACATGCCCTCTTTATGTTATTCGTCACAGTTGAGGCACCTGATAGAACTAATTTATTACATAATTTTCTATGTCAATTAGGGTCATTTTTTCATATGTTATTAGATCAAAGTGCACATATATTGTATTAGAATTAGAAATTGGTTAAGTGTCTAGGTTTTGTGTACTATGAGTATTTTGGTCTAAAAAATAAAGTTTTGAGAAAATATATAAGAAAAATTGAAAAAAAACAATATTTTAAGTGTAGAAAAAGATTGGTCAAATTGGATTTTATAAATTTATTTTAATTTGAAAGTAATTAAATAAAAGTCAATATCTTTCATTGACATTCTCAAATGTATTCTTTTAACCTCGTTTTGAGTTTGTGTTTATGCGAGAATTGTGTAAAATTTTGTGCTCCCAAATACTTGAACATTTTAGAAAATTCTCTCTTCTAAATATGAATTTAATTCTAAAATTTAATTATATTTTATGATGTTACATTTTATTAAATTGAATTATATGTATTTTGTGACATAGGTAAAATGTGCACATGTGTATAAATTGCAAAGCATTTCAAGGAGGGAAATCTGATTATTTGGACTTGCAAATGCTCTCATTTTTTGGAGTAGATCTAATTAAAATGTTGGTGAAGCATGGGATTAAATTTATACATTTTAAAATTATCTACAAGCCAATAGAAGAATGCCACCTTGTAGGCCTCTTTTATGTGACTTAGATCTACTTGCATTTTATTTTATTTTAATTAATTAGAAGTTGGTTTTAAACAAGTCTATGCTCCATTTCACTCTAATTTTTAGATTAAAACACTTCACTTTTTATCATACACATACTCTCTCTCATTTTCTCTTACTAGTTCATCCTTGTTCTTTATCTCTTTATTTTCGTCCAGCCCTTATCATCATCATTCTCTCACTCAAATCACCATAAGACACACATCATTCTTCATCTCTTCCATATCTCATCCCTTCCTTAACCTTCTTCCAAGGATCCAAGCCTCAAATTCTTCATCCAAGCAAGAATGGAGTTCAGCTAAAGCATGTTCTTCCTAGATTTCATGAAGATGGAGATGAGTGGTTAAGTTTTTTAGTAGAACCCTAGAGATATGAAGATGGAGAATGACTAAGTAGCTTTATGTGGCTAAGCTTCCTTTGTTTTCTAACTCTTTTCTTTTCACTTGATGATTAAATACCTTAGTCTAGGATTTAATCATCATTGCTTTGTAATTCCATTGTGAATTTAGTCTTTGTGTAAAGAGAAGAGGATGGTGACATTGTTTCTTTCCTTGTTTACTAATGGATATTTCAGCTACTATATGGAATTACATAGTTATGTATTTTTCATTTAGTTAATTGCTTGTGTTAATGTTGTATAATTTTGTGATGTTGATGCTTGTCTCATTTATTAGCTTGATATAGTTTTATGGTTTCTCATTTTAGGTTTAGGCTGTGGCATTCAAGGGGGGTTTTAATTGTCACACTTGGCTAATTCTTACACCAATTAGTGAAATGAACTAAGGGCCTTTGTTTAAGACTTAAGGAGTTGAGCTAAGGTTAATTGGCTTAGAATAATTTCCTTGAGTGATAGCAAATTTGGTTAAAGGAGTTTGGGAAGCACTAATTATTTTAATCAACAAGATAATGATTCTAGTATCAACTAATCTTTAAGGTTCCAACTTCTTAGAAAGAGAAACTTAAATCACCCCCATTTTTGGCTATAGTTTAATTACTTGTTTAGTAGGAAATTAGGTAATTCAATTCTAACACATGGTTCACTTATTACACTCGTTAACTTCTTAGTTAGATGTAAACCACTTTTTAGGAGATGACCTATATTAGCCCTTGCTACATTCGGGTTAATTCTAGAAATGGGTGTAAGCGTAAATTGCCCAGACCCATAGTTCTTACATTACCTTGGATTGGGTACACTATAATAATGTTTGATACGTAGGATTGACTAAGTGGGACTAAGTTTAGGATTGGAATACCAAGTTTTTATGTTTGATAGATGTTAATGACAAATTCATTCCCAAACTAAATCCCATCTTGGTGAGAATACCTAGTACCACCTCCCTTCAGTATTGCAATTTCAATCCTAGGATTGAAATTTTAATGATCAAAATACCCTAATTAAAAAGTTGCCCAATTGGACTCGTTCCTTTCCCAAAACCATGATTACTCTTCCTCCATCATGACGTGAAATATCTCTCTTATCTAATCACATTTAACACTTAAATCTAAGGCAATCTTTAGATTAGCCCAATTAGATTATCAAGTTTGTATTTTTAGAAATAGGATCCTAAGTACTCATAAATCACAAATTGCTTAAATATCATTTAATAAACCTCAAATCAAAGTAGAAAAAATGTTTTGAAAGCACGTGATACCTTAAATGAGTAAAAAAGGCTTAAAAACAGTTGAAAAACTTCAAGACATGAAAAATAGGGACATACGCCACGGCATGTGCACATATGTCATGACTGTCTCTCTTTGTGCCACCTACTTTGCAGTGCAATGACATATTGCACATATGAAACATCATCTTTACTATCAAATGATAGCAACCTAGGTTAACTTTTAACGTATCTCATTCCTCTGTCCGATGCTCGAATAAGGTGATTTAGGTGTTTATAAAAAGCTCTTTTTGTATTCTGTCTAATGGCATGAGTTTTACTTTTAAATTATGTCACATAGGGAAGATGGACATCCAAACACATTTTCAAATTATTTTCATAATTTTCACAATATAGGGGTGTCTAAAGACATTTGTAACACCTAAACTACACTCAATAAACTTAGAACTACATGTACAATATGTGAAATCTTCAGGTTAGATAAGTAAGGTTACCTTTACTAATCCTTCCTAATCTCCAAATATTATTGCAATTATCAAATTTGTCAAATTACCCAAATAGGATTCAAAGTTTTTAAAGTTCAAAGAACCATCTAAAACCTTTACCCTTTAAAATCAGAGCAATTAAATGTAGGCAAAAGTATGGGATATTTGAACAATTTAAAGCATTTGCATAAATTTTAAAAATAATAAAAACTGTATAGAAGAGAGGTGTGCACTGTTTCCCGACGCACATGCACTATGGCTTGTGTGCCTTTATGCTATGCACTACAGCTCAAAAATCATACGCTGCGACTAACTTTAAAAAATAGAGCATCCAGTAACTCGCTGTTAATTTCAATCAACGAACATTATGTGAGGCCTACAATGACACGTGACATGACATGTTAGCGTGGTAAAGATGTAAATTTAGCCATGAACTATTTTTTGAGGAGTACTAAATAACCTCTACTATACAAAATGGATCATCCAATGCCTTCCCCTCAATTTTGATCAAAAACTGTTTATTTTCATATTATTAGGCCTACAAAGCATTAATCTCCTCAATCTTTTTGCTTTTGTTCTCAATCTCAACTCGAGAAGAAGAGGTTCAAAGAGTTCTTATCTGAAGGTATCTACGAAGACAACACTAATAAAGTAGAAGAAATAATTCATGATTAAATTAAACAAGAATCCAACTTCTCTCATTCGCAATAAAATTAAGCTTCTACTTCATTAGCATCATCCTTATGAATGTCTTCAGATAAGAACTTATTGAACCTCTTCTTTTAGAGCTGATATTGAGAATGAAGGTAAGAAGATTGGGGAGATTAATGCTTTACGGGCCTCATAATATGAAAATAAACAATTTTTCATCAAAATTGAGGGGAAGGCATTGGATGATCCATTTTTTTATAGTAGAGGCTACCCAGCATTCCTTAAAAAATAATTTGTGGCTAAATTTATACCTTTACTATGCTGACATGTCGTGCCCGTGTTGTGCCATGTGTCATTGTGAGCCCCATATAATGTCTCTTCGCTAAAATTAACGGTAGGTCACTGATGCTTAATTTTTGAAAATTTATGATTTATTTTACAACATCTGATAATTTAAGCTACCATACGCTTCTTGAAAAATAGTATGTGACTAAATTTACCACTTCACCCTTTTTTTAATCCCATGGCATACCAAACATAATGTTAAAACTTATTTTCACTCTCAATCCTACTCCTAGTTCTAATCCTAATTCCAATTTCAATCCTTTAAAATTAAATGTCTTATACCAAATAAGGCCTATAAGACTTGTGATACCCCATTAAATTTGACAATTGAGGGAATCTAAAGTCCAAGAATGTGCTTAACACCTTTAGTCGAGTAGCTTTCATGATTAGTGAGTTTGGACTAGTCCATTCACATAGATTTAGTTCTATTGAATTATCAGCCCACAAATTCAGTCGACATTATATGGAGGAGATAAGGAGCAATTTGATCATGCATTTGTGATATTATGTGATTTGAAATTGTATTGAAAATATAAATGATTTTTATCATCCACTTTGCATGCCATGTTTAATCTGACTTCTATATTTCCAACCACCTTATTAAATATCAAAATTCTGCCATAAATGCCTTCTCAACTGCTAAAATATGTAAAATATTTAATCATTAGTTTAAACAACTCAAATAACTCTCATCAACTTTATTTAAGTCAATGAGTTCCAATTCATAACATCTATGAACCAAAAATCATATTTAACAACAAACCTTAATCCTCAAAACATTTGAAAAAAGAGAGAGGAAGGAAGAAGAGAGCTTAAAAAACTTACCTCTTATGTTTGCTAGTTTTAAAATGCTCTAAAATCTCCTAGGAAGTAAACGCCAGCAAAGCTCCAAGCCTCTTCCGTGTCTCTCTCATGTTTCCTCTATTTTTTGCTTTTGATTTCTAAGTTTATCACATGTCTTATTATTGTACAAATTGGGTCGTGTATTGTGGTGCATGCCATACATGCCATGGCATATGATACAAAGAAGAGTTTTCATGTTTTTTGACTAAATGAGCCATAACATCAAACAAAGAGTTATTCCTTTTTTTCCCTATTTTTGAGCTCCAAATGACCTGACTTTGCTTCAGACCTAAACCTAGGGTAAGAACACAACCAAAAATATTTATTAGCCTCCTCTGACCACATGCCACACTAATTTTAGTTAATTACCATTTATTAGTCTAATTGATAGGAGGTTAACTTTCAGGATGTTATAGAAATAAAGCTTTAAATATATGGAAGACGATCAAAAAGTCTAGTAGTCAAGTACAGACTAAACAAGTAACAAGATCAAAGAACCTAGATTGAGAAAAAGGACAGCAAACTTGCAAGTTCAAATCTAAAAGACTATAACATACGCAAATGAAACAAAAAAATTATCATAATCATTTTCAAGTTCAGATCATGCTCGTGCCGCTATTGAATATCTGGACCCTAAACTAAAGCAAGATGTGAAACAATGAGATCAAGATGCAAAGAAGAATAAGAAAGTAGCTTCAAAGTTTGACACTATAAGTTTAAGAGACAAAAGAGACAGGATGAGGGAAGATGCTACTAAAGAGGGATGAGATATGAGTATTGAGATCAAAAGGTTGAGAGTGGGTGGCGATGAGAAGAGAAACAACATCAACAATGATGCTATCCCTGTGACTTCAAATCTAAAGCCCTTGATAGGAAGGAAAAAAAAGAAATAATTAAAGATATTGAAGATTTGAGAAGAGTGGGAGATCGAAGATATTTTATTAGGATATTTTATTAATTAGGAATATTTTTTTTAATTGTCATAATATTTGAATCATTGTTATCATTTCATTTAATTATAGGATTTCAAGAATTTCTCACATTTATTTCTAGAATTAAGGTCGAGGCCTATAAATAGGTCATTTTTTTACAGACACATATTTAATTGAATAAGAATTATTGTTATCTTACCTCTCCTTTAAGTTTTTTCTTCTTTCTATCATCTCTGTTGATCCATTTATCTCTTTTCTATATTCTCTTCCCTGTTCTCTTTCCTCATTCTATGTCAATTGGCACTAAAGCCACAGTTCCAACTCTACTTTTATTATCAAACCCACTTTAAGATATCTTTTTGATACTAAAAATCATCATATAGAAATGCTTTAGGAGATAAGTTTATAGGCCCTTTAAATTACTCAGTAAGGTTATGCAATCTTGAATTTTGAGTCCCTTGCTACTTGTCTCTTTCTAATTCCTTTTTCTTATTATTCTTGTTTGTTTTTACTTTTCTTCACTTCAAGCTATTCTACCATATTTCCTTATTTTTTATATTGTTTTATTTTTCATATGTTGTTTCCTTCCTTCCTTTATTTAATTATTATTCCATTTTTCCTTTCCTTCATGCACTCATTCAATTTTTCCTTTGATTTAACCTAAAAAAAATTCAACTTATAAATAGTTCAGCCCTATACCCGAGTCAAAATCTACCCTATATTAGTTGAAGTTTTTATCAGTTTCTTTGAGAGGTTTTTAAGCCCCCGAAGATCACTATAAAGACTTCACTTACGTTGTTACTTATTTAGCATGTTTGATCTCTAAGAAATTTTTGAATTCTCGAAGGGTTATACTTGTTGAATAAGATCTTCACATTTTAGGTGAGGGCAACTTGAGAAACCTTTTTTCAAATAAGATAATAGAGCCTTATAATAAAAAAAATTTACCTTCCATTGCCTACAATCAAAAAAAAAAACCCACCTTCAATCATGATGTTTTGGCCTTATTCAATCGCCTATATGATTATATTGACAATCAATATGATTATATTGATTATTATCGATATAATTACCCTTGTCAATATAATTATGTTGATTTACACCACTATGATTATGTCAATCATCATTAATGTCATAGTAAGTATGATTTGGTTGACCAATCAAACTTAAATTTTATATATTCACGTATTGCATTAAGAGATAAAATTAATGAACTCCAAGGCTCCCCTTGTTCAACATTAAAAGAAGAGTATTGCCATCAAGTTAAGAAAGAGAGAATTCATATTGCAAGAAAGAAGCTTCTAATCCTATTGATAGCATCTTAAAACTATAGAAAAACCTTAATATTTTGACTTCTAAAAGGGATGATACTCCCAACAAAGACCTTTTGCCTTTATCAATGGTACTAGAAAGTAATAGCATTGATGTTTTTGAGATCGAGATATGTGACAAACTAGACATAGGGGAGGTTTCAAACCATACTGAAGATTCTGCACCCACTTTGAAGATAGGTGATGCTGAGACATAAGTAGAAGTCAATAATATGATAGAGCAATTGCATATACAAATTCTCCCCATGATGGTTATTTCTTTTGAAACTATTGATAATGGTATGCAATTTGATCCTGCTCTTATTTTACCTTATTGTTCTGCTACACTACATAGTACTAAGATTATTACAACTCTAAAAGAACAAAATTGTTCTTGAACCATATAGTCCCCTCTAATATTATCTCGTTCATTAAAAACGATTTCCATACTTGTACTCTATGATTCTACATACTCAAATTCTTTATTGTTCACTTAATGCTATTTATTGGTGTCTAATTTGTTGGAAGGGGTTCCCAAATATAGCAACAACCTGAATCTCTCAATCCCATCATACTTCTAAAGCATATCCATAATTTTACTCTTCGAAGGAAAGTTCTTTAAGCAGGGGAGAAATGATGGGAAGAAAAAAATAATTAAAGATATTGAAAGTTTGAGAAAAGTGAAAGATCAAAAATATTTTATTAAAATATTTTATTAATTAAGAATATTTTGTTTTAATTATCGTAATATTTGAATTATTGTTATCTTTTCATTTCATTTTAAGATTTTAAAAATTTCTTGCATTTATTTTTAGGGTTAAGGTTAAGATCTATAAATAATGCCTTAACTCATTTGTTTTGTAGACACACACTTAATTGAATAAGAATTAATGTTATCTTGCCTTTCTTTTGAGTTTTCTCTTATCTCTATTCTCGGTGATCCTTTTATCTCTTTTTTTATATTCTCTTCCTCCTTCTCCTTCCCCATTATGCATCATCGTTACTTTTAGGCCATTAGCCACTAAAGGATGATGACGATGACAAGAGTTAAGGGAGATGCAAAGATGATGATTGGTAAGTTTTCAACCCATAGGGAAGAAGCAAGAGCACTAATGTGATGATTGGAGTCTCAAAAACTTGAAGAGACGAGGGACAACAATGATGACTAGTAAGGGGAGACAATCAAAAGAGAGCGAGCGGTTATGGTGATGAGTCAAAGACAAATGAGAGCGAGAGTGATTCAAACAAAGGATTTTAGACTTCTGGCTTTCATTTTCAAGGGAGGGAGACAAAACACACCATGGTAGAGTTTTGTTTTTAAATATATTTACACACTTACCTATAAACAGGACAAGATGGGCTACCTAAAGGGTAACTTGTAACTCATCACGCCCATTTAAATTAAACACAAGCTAGCCCATAAAAATAGCCTGCTCGTATTTTTAACTAAACAGGATGGTAAAAACCCGCCCATTTCATCTAGGCATAGGTGGGTTCAACAGGCTGCTAGTTGTCTGCTCACTCCTGATTCGCTGACTTCCATAAAGCAAGGACCCTTAAGTAAGAGGAATAAAACATGACATATTGGGAGAAGAGCAACCGAAGATTAGAAGGTTTTAAATATTGGGTTAGACGGGAGTAAGAAATGGGCCTAACAATGACACCCACAAAAAGAAGAAACAGAGGCTTGAGAGTGACCCGGATCATAGCATCTTGAACAGAACTTACCAACGTGCTCCAATTGCAGCATAACAGGAATTGAATCACCATTAAAAAGTTGAACAATCGATGCCGAATCTTAAGCGATCTAGAAACCTGAATCTTAAAACCATAAAACTCTATTTCAGCAAGGACCCTTGCAATCATAACACAAGAAATATCAAGCTTATCACCAATAAATTTTGTAGTAGACTTGGAATAATATTCCTATGGTGAACCTAGAACACGAACCCAAATATTAGACGTCTTCAATAGACTCTTACAGATAGGTTGTTCTGTCCAGGCAGCCACCGACGCAGTAAAACCTTGAAGAAGCCAAATGCCCTAATGCTTACGACTACCATGAACATGATAAAACAGAGTGTTAGAGACAACAACTTGACTGAGAGGCTACAGCTTGGTAAAAACATTTTGAAAGAAACCCAACGCCACAGGAAGAACAATCCAGTAACCAGAAGCGAGAGCACAAAGATCACACAAGAACCAATAAGAACACCGCCTAAATGAAGAGAGAGAGAACCCCATAATTTTTCCAGTATTATTTTATTCCATTTACGTTCAAACCTAACTTGAAGGAATGTCGCAGTCTCCACCATGTCATTCCGGTTTCTTCTTTAATTCTCTAAACCTTAGGAATTGTGAGTCAAATTCGAATTCATTCATGAGGGCAGCAATCTGGAAAATCTCACCGGCGGTAATTGATGAGTAATGACTTCACCATCTTACCAAAGCGATTCTCAGCGGGACTTCACCATCTTACCAAAGCACTTCTCAGCGGGAGTAGGCAGCCCCAGAGTGATGACACTTTCGAAGGAATTGAAACCTCTCAACCATACAAACATAAAACTAGTCCATCCCAATTCCCAGCCATACATAAAAAACTTGAACATGATCCGCGGGCGAAAGATCACCATTAAAAAGGGGGGGGGGGCGCGGGGAGAAGAAGAAACGATTACCATTTATCTTACAACCCTACAATACACAAAGCGCGCATCCCCCGCATTTCTATGACTGGATGCCATTTCGGCCTCGTTTTCCTCCAGACTCCACTTTATCCAGAGGAGAGCACTCCTCAACAACTCTGAATACTGTCACATCCATGATCAATGGCTTCTTTTGACCAACTAGTTCAAACACACAAACATCAAATTCTTCAAGGTTATTGTCCAAAGCGAACTGTTTCCACCCACCAGTCAGACCACCAGTTCGACGGCCATGTTCATAGCTGTATTTGGCAAGCCATTCATTGCCTCCCGAGCGCAATATTACATCTTCTGAGTGAGGAGATAGATGTTCCGCTAACCACTTGCTCGGGATTGACTGGTATGCAGCAACAAACAAAAATGCAGTTTATAATGCTCAGATCAACATCAAACACTTTGAATACAATGCCACGAAATCAGGCAAACAAGGCTGTAGAATACCCTAAGAAGGAAATTAAGGTTATTAAGCAACAAATTACCGCATAGAATCTCTTGTATACATGTGTGGGACGCATGATTATGTAGAAACCATGGTCAGTACAAGCTGCCTGAGCCAATTGGAGGGCACTCGTTTTCTCATCTTCAGTGACGGGCCTTCTGCTTGAAATATATAGTATTTCATTCGTCTTATTTCTGCCCGCAGATGAAGGTTCAGCATCTAATCATATTCATTAACCAGCATCATCAGGACCAAAGTAAGATTTTGCATCAAATATTGATTCCAATAGAATTGAAATGTATTTCTCAAGAGGAGGGGAGGAATGCTTCTATTTATCTGTTATTTTGACTTTTGACTAAATAGAAAGAGCAGTTGTCTACTTTCTTCCGTCACATCTCATTTGAGAGAGAGTTATTTTCTTGGCTTTTATGAGGGTTTCACTAAATGGCCTTTTTGGATGTGCAAGGGGATTGAAAGACTCTCTAGAACTGAATTCCCCCCCCCCCCCTTTTTTAACTGATATGGAGTTTGTAATTTGTATTTCTTTGTTTTGGGAAGATTACTTGTTCTTGGCTTTTTATATTCCTCTTCTCTTCAATAAATTCATTTCTCCTCCATGAGAACATGTTATAGGTTTTTTTTAAAGCAAAAACAAGGGGGGCAAAAACAAAAGATAGAAGGGCAGCAATAAGGTTTAGGCCCTGTGCCATTTTAAGTAAAATTATTACCAGATATCAAGTTAGCTCTGCCTCCACGGGCTTTAGATCCTCTGGGTCCTCCTCTCTGCTTAGTTTGGACTTCCGTTCCAACCATTGGAATTGCTGTCACAGGGGAGGCAAATTCCACACCAGCATCAAAGGCCTCTTCGCTACTAATTTCAGAGGGGACAACTGCCGGTACCCCAATACTCTCACCATGCACAAACTTCTCCGGTGAAGCATGTCCAGAGCGAATATTAGAAGGGAAATTGACTTCTTCCGGATGGTTATCTCTGATTCTCTTTTTTGTATGCCCACATTTCCTTACAAAATAAGCATCAGCCTTCTCACAGAAGCTCCCTCGGCCAAATATCAGAACATCAAACTGCGATTCATTATTGTACTTGAAGACCAGCAGATCATTCTCTTCCAAGCAATGATCTTTTACAAATTGTTGCCAGCCATGCGTGAAGTGCAGGGTATCATTTCTGGTTGTCAGTCCAACACTCCACTCATCGCGACCAGGACCTTTGAGAGTCACATAATCTGGCAAATTCTTTCTTAAATTATCGGAAAAATTTTTGGGCAGTGCCTGCAGTTTTTAGTCAACAAAATTTAATTCACATATTTAAGAGTCAGATACAACATGCTGTAGAGAAATATTTACAGAACATACTTCTGATTACAAGTGCCACCAAATCGTGATTGTATCAAATCTGAAGATACCATTAAGTTTTTCAAGGAACTGAAGCAATTATCAGAAAAGCGCCCGCTAGACATTTTACGAGTATTGCCAGTGATTGTAGTACTAGGACCAAAACAAAACCACATATCTCCATTTGCTTTCTCCCCATTCAGTCGTTTCTTTTTCCACGCTATTGTATCTCTTAGAACTCCTCTTCGCTTCCCCCTCATTTAAGTCTATAGTGATATATTACAAGCATTGGGATTATAAAAATGAACCGACAAAGGTAGAGAAACTGGTCTCTTCACGCAGAAGTAGGACTTAAGAGATAACAAGTTCGTAATTTTAAATAATAAATTGGTAAATGAAGTACTATAAAAACATACAGCAAACAAACGCGAGGAATAAAGGGCGCCAAATTAAAAAGAAGGTAATATCGGAACCCTTGCAAGGTAGCAGGATGAGAACAAAACAAAGAAGGGAGAGCGTGTACGGAAATTGCAGACTGCGGCTTACATGCCATGAAATCTGTGTCATCGAGTTCGTCGACCAATTATGTGACCAGTGATCGGCGACAGAGAAGAAAGGAGGAAGAGGAAGAGAGACTTACAAGTTGTAGATCAAAGCCTTTGGGAAGAAAGAGGGCAAAATGGACGAATTGGAAACGGGTCCAGTAAATGTCGTCCACCCATGATCTACAGCTTTGACAATTTTCCCCCATTTCAACTAAATCAACTGACGCAGATCGCGCAGGGCAAGGGTGGGCGTCGAGAGTCGAAGCAGCGCGCGAGCTCCAGAAATATACTGCCTGAGCAAAAAATCACCGGGGTCTGTTTTGTTTCTGTTCTGGTTTTCTCTCGTGTTAAAAAAAACAATTGAAGTAAGAATACCAAGCTTTTATTAAGTGCATCGTTATATTTCCGACCGTTTCATGGGTTTTATTTGATTAAGGATTTCGATATCTAATTATCTTCGAAAAAACAAGAGGGACAATGAGAGAGATAAGTTCCAAAATAGATACGCTAAACAGTCTTAAAATACGTTAAATGTTGGGGAAAAGAAATCAAATGAAAAAATGAATGATTAAATAATTATAAATTTAAAAGTTTCAATTTTTAAATATAATATTTAAATTTTGAATATTACAATTAGTTTATCATTCGAATTCTTATTTATAATTATTTAAATTATTATTTATAATTTATTTTAGAAAAAAATTTGTTCAAAATTTAATAGTTATTAATTCAACTTTTAAGACTGTATTATCATTCTTTCCAAATGTTGCCCCATCTTAAACTTTTTATAAGACACTCTTGTGCCTATCTCATATCCTACATGTTCTTTATGTACTTAATAATTTCTTCACCTCATGTTATAAAATAATTTAAAATAAAATTATGTGTATAAATAAAATGTAATAATAACAGTTTATAAATTTATTTTTTCAAAATAAAATTATAAATTTTTAAAAATACCTTTATACAATTAATCATT
Source organism: Prosopis cineraria (assembly GCF_029017545.1). Classification (NCBI taxonomy): domain Eukaryota; kingdom Viridiplantae; phylum Streptophyta; class Magnoliopsida; order Fabales; family Fabaceae; genus Prosopis; species Prosopis cineraria. The sequence goes on from NW_026555333.1 coordinate 2,087,548, forward strand.
ATACTACAATATAATTTCAATTATCTCTTTACCTGAAGAGTAATATTAAAAAATATAATTAATAAAATATTATTTTTTAGAATTATCTTATATTTTAGAATAATAAATTTTTTTTAAAGTTGTCTTATAATTTGAGACGAAAGAAATATAAGATAAATTTATGATGTACTTCCTCTGAACCATAATATAAATTATAGTTAACTAATTCACAATTTATGAACAAGAGAAATTCTTAGATAAGTTAGGTGCACCATATCATTTTTGATCTATTCAATAAAAATATAACATTTTGATTGTATTAAATATAAATTAATTTTGATATTAATGATAATAGAGAAAAAAGGCAAGAAATTAGATCTACATTATGTTATAAGTATAAAATCATTTAAAAAAATGTCACACGAGATTCTATTTAGATTATTTGAAGTATTTTAATTAGACAGATTATAAATGATGTGATGCATCTATTTTATTTAAGTATTTCTCTTATAAAAAACATTAGTTAAAATCTTAAATTTTTAAAAATATTCACATCTTTTCATTTATACACTTATAAAATACCCTATATAAGAACATTGATAATAGTAATTAAAATTCTAATGCATGATTTTTTTTAAAAAAAAAGTAATAAATAAAGTAGGAATATTGTTAAAAAAATAAATATAAAAGTTATTTAATGTCATATACTTTGAATCATATAAGGTCTTTAGAAGATGTTTAATATTGTAATCCTAAGGGAGTATTTGATTGCAAAATTAAAATTACAATAATTTAAAGTTTGATAAATTGAAGGTTGTTTGGAAGATAAAATTTAAAAGCAAGTTTAAATATATAATGACTAAAAAGGACATAAATTTATGATAAATATTTTTGTCTAATTTGATCTTTTTAAGAAAAGATATTGAACTTTAAATTCCAATTCAAAAATAGTGAGAGAGTGTGTGTGTAATTAAGTATTATTTATAAATTATAAAAATATAAAATAATTAATCAATTACAAAATATTAGTTCTAAACTTTTTTAACAAATTGATAATAATATATGACCAAAAAGCTAAAGAGAGAATGACATATAAATCACTCTAAAATAAGAAATTAATAATTTAGTCTCTTGAAATGTGATAATAATAGTGAGATCCCAAAGGACTTATTTGAGATTAAATTTTTATGTAAAATTACTTTAGTACCCCTCCACAACTAAGTTTATGTGGTTTACAAGTTTGATATAAGTATGTGCAAGTTTAGTTTCACTAATGACTAAAACGATTTAGGAAATTGCAACTGCCTATCAACAATTTTCTTCAATTAGCAAAGTTTAAGTAATTTTAATTGGTTAACAAATTTGGCATAAGTTTTACAAGTTTAGTTTCATTAATAACTAAAATGATTTAAAAAATCACAACTTTCTATTAGCAAAATCCAACTAATTTTATATCATTTATAAGTTTGGTATAAATATTTATAAATTTAGTTTCACCAATCATTAAAACGGCTTAGAAAATTACAACTTTCTAAATTATAAAAAGGTGCTAAAATAATTTTACACAAAAATTCAATCTCAAAGAAGTTCATTAGGAACCTTATTATCATTATCACATTTCATATGACCAAATTGTTATTTTTTTTATTTCAAAAAAATTTATCTGTCATTCTCCCAAAATTAAAAGCTCTTTTTCCCCCTTAAGCTCCAATTTAAATTGATTTCTGGACTAGAAGTTCTTTTAAGTTGTGTTTGGATAGGTAAATTTAAGTTGAGAATTTGAATTTAAAATCTCATATTTAAAATCTTACATTTGAAATTCATAAATTATAAATTCTTTGTTTGAATAATATAAAAAATTTCAAATTACAATATGAAAATCTTTTGTTTAGATTTAAAGTAAAATTTTAAATTTTAAATTTTATATTTAAATTTAAAAGAAACTTGAAAGATTAGTTAAATTTGACAATTTAAATGGCCAACTTTCAATGAGATTAGACAAATAAAGCCAACTAGGACTATAGCACCAATGACAATTAAGGTGGGATTGGACCATCACAACGACAAGGACAGGATATCCAACTTCCATTAGAACTGGATCGACAGTGATAATGGGAACCGGACAAACGACTTCCACCAGGACAGGATCGATGACGACGATAGGGACTGGACGACTAACTTCCACTGGGACAGGACCAACAACGACGACAGGGACCCGACAACTGACTTCCACCACGACAGGACCGACGCTGATGACAAGGACCGAACGGCCAACTTTCACTGAGATTAAATTGAAAGGGTCCGAACGGTCGACTTCTATCGGGACAAGACCGACGTCGATGACGGGGACCGAAAGGCTAACTTCCACCTGGATCGAATTGACTAATGGTGACAAGGATCGGACTGCCGACTTCCATTGACACCAGACTGGATCAATGGTGATAGCAACAACAACCAAACTGAAGGAATAGCTATAGAAGGCGATAGTCTAGTCCTTGCCAAGTGAAAATTAGACTTTTGGTCCTCGTCATCACCTTAGATTTGATCTTCGCAGAAGTTGGCTGTCCAATCTCTATGGTCGTTGTTTGTTCAGTCCTTGTAGAAGTTAGCCATCTGGTTCTCATCGTCGTCGTTGGTCCGGTCTTATTGAAAGTCGACCGTCCGGGCTCCTCGTTGTCATCAGTCCAATCTCAGTAAAAGTCGACCGTCCCATTTCGATTGGCAATTTGTTTCCATTAACTTTGATGGTTCGATCCAATTACTATTGGCAAGTGGATTAAACCTTCATGCATTTGGATCATATTACAAAAAAACTTGAGTCAATAATAAGGATTTAAAAAAAATTTTAAATTACAAAGAGATTAAGGAAGAACTTGAATTTGAATTTGACCCAAATTCAAATCCATATATTTTTAATTATTCAAACAATAAATTTGACTCAAATCCAAATTTATGTATATCTAGACATAACATTAAAGTTTTTGATATCCAAACATCATGATGTATTTTTGAATGACCCAAACTAAGTGTTAGATATCCAAACCTTAGCTTGGACCTTGTGCAAACATGCTCTAAATCTTTTGATAGTAACTCCTACTTCCTGAAGAAGATTTGGAAACAAACGGATAGCAGTTAGGCGTCGCATTAGCCATTAGTCCCTTCCAATAAGTAGCTAAACTGAAATTGCAGACTCCAATCCATGTATCATGTTAGATTTCACGTTAATTCAATAACGCAACTTTTACAATCACCCTTGTTCATAGATAAATTTAAGGCTGTATGAACAAAACAAAGTGCTGACAGACAACCACGTCATGTCAGACATCGATGAATACAGAAATAATAACAACAAAAAAAATTAATACTAAAATGTTAAACAAAAAACCAATTGATCCGATGGGTCTGGTGGGAGTCATAATTTTAAAAGATGTGGAGATATAAGATTAAAACTGAATAATATGTACATACAAATTCTAACAAAAAAATAGTAAAATGCATGAGTCCATCAAATTAGCCTAGTTCTGACAGCCAGCCAACCCTTTGAAGCTCTTTCCAGGTCCCTATGGCAAAATAATCTGGTCAAACTCCCTGTGAAAGATTGATTAATCCTTTATTAGCCAGCTACTAAACAACCTTCTTCATTTCTCAGGCTACGTGCCCGAATAGCTACAAAAGGTTTTTTTTTTTTTTGACCAAAAATAGCTACAAAAGGTTTAATAACCTACCTCATCCATAGATACCTCGTCTAGAATGACGATGAACATTCCAATAGGTTCCACCATTATGGTTGCCATTACAAATTTACAAGGCAATAATTAGACTAACACCCCCCCCCCCACGGGCCTATTTTCTTAATTAGACTGACCATGGATGAACGCATCTAACAACGTCAAATATCGAAAGAGGCCAGCCTTCATAATTTACCCGGTACTAATATATCATGAGTCTCCTGGCAATAGGTGACGACCAACGTGATACCGACTTAGGACCTGGACTCTATTTTGCTGTCCCTTTTTCTGTTTGAAAGGGAAAGTGTTTTGCGCTTTGCGGGTTGGGGGAAGGGGGTCATTCATGGATCGATTAAAAGCATAAAAAACATGTCCACTGAAGATTGATTCATCCGTCTCACACGCAAGGGTGCTCGCTGGTAGATGGAACTATAGCTAATCTATTAGATTTTGGTTCCCTATTCTGATGGTCAAGCCCTTCCTTGCCAATCCCAGAAATATAAACTTGCATTTCATACTGAGCAACAAGTTCAAAAATGCACGTGTCTCCAAAATTGATGTCATTATCACGGACAAAGGCCATCCACCCCCCGCAAAAGGTGTGCACTGCTCTGCCTTTTGTGTCTGGCACAGAGTTGACAGTCCAACAGTCACCTCTTAAATTACGAAGCACAACTTCTGTTTTGTAGGATGGGAGATACGCTGCAGAGAATTGATAAGGGATTTTCTACAATGTGGAAAAAAAATACAATGGATTAGAATTGGAGCTAGGAAATACAAGTTAATAGAAAAAGTTGTGGCTATAAATACTAAATAATTTCTAATGACTCACCAAAGTGTATGATCCGCTGACATTGAATTTTTTCATGACTTTTACAAAACTAGGAAATGAGGAAGTGAAGGCTTGAGCTACTCTTTGTTCATCAAGTGCAAACAGCATTCGCAAACCAGCTTTAGCCTGTGAGCTTAGCTCATCGTCAGTTCGATGCCTTCTCTGAACAACTGTTTTGTTTACAAATAGACATATGAAATAGGTCACAATTTGGATAACACGTGCTTTTATAGATTAAAGATGTTCAACATTTGTATATAAAACCAAAAAAAAAAAAAAAGATATTCAACATTCATATTCTTTCAGGAATTATCAGTTGCAAAGATTCCAATTTGAATTAATAAAATAATTTCCCTTCTTTGGCCAAGCAGAAAGGTTGTGCAATCAATTCATATTGAATTAAAATTTGATTGTATAGCCTAGTTAAGAAATAGATAGAAACCTCACCCAACTTACTATGAGCAGCTTTTGACACTGGGCAAATCCCTGTCTTCCTAGAAGTCTTCGACACTCTGCCAGGTTTCTTTGCATCCACAGACAAAACAGCATCTTGACCCATCCTTGACCGCTTTTTATCAAATAGATCAACATTTCCATTGCATTTTGGATTGACTTTGGCCTTGATTGGCATATACTGAGAAGTTCTATGGGAATTGATGGAATGCCCTGTAAGAGGCCTACTAAAAGCTACTTTCCCAACGTGACAGTCTATACCATCCCTTCCTATTCCAACAATGCGGACACGTAATTCACACTCATGCACAAGTTCAAAAATGCAGATATCTCCAACCTTAATGTTATTGTCACGAACAAAAGCCATCCATCCACCACAGAGAGTGTGACTCGTGTGTACTCTTGTTGTTGGCACAGAATTAACAGTCCAACGCTCCCCTTTTATATTATGAAGGATGATCTTTATCTTGCAGTTTGGAAGATGTGCCATTGAAAATTGATACGGAATATTCTGTATTATACCACTCAAATTCATATATCAAATTCAAAAATTGTGTCGGAATGTCAATGGATATTGATAGAGGGATGGGGATGATAACAAGCATATTTTCAAGCAAAATGACCTTCTGCAGGGAAGGTGTGATCAAACTGTAAAAGTGATTTATAACAGAAGGCAGCTACTACCTAATAAAATAAAATTATATAGAAAGTAAAATAAGAATCACAAGGGGAATAACACACCAGAGTATATGAACCACTGATATTGAAGCTTTTCATGATTCTCACAAAATACGGGTAAGAGGAAGTAAACAATTGAGCTACTCTTTTCTCATCGTATGATGACAATTTTGACAGACAGACTCTACTATGCATATATTGATCATCTTCTTTCCCACTTCCAATCTGCATAGCAGCCTCTGTATTGAATATAACAATTAAATAAATCAGCATATTAAGATTTAGGATTACTTTTCCTCATGATCCAACTTGAGCAATAAATAGGTATATGCTACGCATGGTATTCAGGATCAATAATTATGCATTTCTGACTTAAGGTTTGCTTACTGTGCGTGTTTATGTCAAGACTTAATTCTGACATACAAATAATTATACTGACCTTGTTTGTGAGACTCAATGTGATTGATTAAATTAACAGTTTTACCTTCACATTCGTTGTTATATTCCATTTGAGAAGGCACAGCAACATCACTAGTTGGGCATCTAAGTTGTGCATCTTCTTTGGAGGATTCTCCTTTTTCTCTGAACATATTAATCGGTTTTACCCACTCAAGCAAGGATAAATCTTTATTACCTATATCCGTCTTGAGTTGCTGGTTCTCAAAGGTACTCCCTTTCAATTTCTTCAGCAAACCTTCAGCAACAAAATTCAAAGAGCAGTTCTCCTCCCTACTTCTTTTATGTGCATTAAAATGGTTGAGGTCACATGCATATTGACTGCATTCAGATATAAATGCTGCTTCTTTCTCACATGCTCTTTGGTCAAAAACTAGCACAGTGAAGCTTAAATGACCCTCAAATCTGAAAACCAAAAGGTCACCAACTTCTATAGTGTGATCTTCCAAAAATGTCGGCCATCCATGATGGAGGAAAAGATCATTCCCCTCCTTAACCAATTGAACATGCCAAGTATTTCCGCTAGGACCTGTCAGTGAGACTAAACCAGACGTCCTGCCTTCCATGTAATGGCTGAATCCATCCGGAATTTTCTGCACCAACAGAGATTGCTTTTTTTATTACTGCTAGAATTCCAAGATGCATACAATCTAGATACATTGGCAACCAAGAAAGACAAGTCCATGGCCAAATTATACATTAGACAACAATTTCAACTTTCAGGCGTCCCTCAAACCCTTAGAAGGCACTTCAAAAATAGACGACCAGAAATGGCTCACAAAATGATTATGTAGGAAAATTTAAGGTGCCATGAATTCCGATAGTCAACCCAGTACAAATCTTAAAGCATTTATTTTTAGGTGGAGAAATCCCAAAGCATTTAGTTTCAAAGCTTCATTTTCTAAAAGAAAAAAACTTCCTTACAGGAAATTAAAAATATTTGTCCATGGCACAGTGCAGTTCAGTCTGTCACTGTTATGGTATGGACAGAAAACATATGTACGATATATTACACCTTTACAATGAAACGAGCTCCTTGTAAGGAGTGACAACAAAGATAGCAATACGCAATATTTGGATACATTTCAGTCATGTTGGGGAGATTAACCAAAAGTCTAAGAAAACTTGATGACAAAATGATAAATCCCTGCCATAATATTGGGGAGATTAAAACTGAGGTTAAACATCATATAACAACAATAAACATATGACAAGAGTACTGTATCCATTCTCAACTGAAGGACATTCAAACTCACACACTATTCGCGTTATTCAGATTGGACATTCAAACTCGAGCGCAATTGCTCACTTGAAAATATATCAACATTTCAACATCATAACGGCCGCATGGATGATAAAAAAGATTTTGGGGAAAAAAAACGCATTCGGAAACAAAAATAAAATGTTGAAAGGGAGAAAAGGACTTGACATACCAGTCTCTCGGAGCTCGATGTAGAGGAATAAAGCTCGTAGAAGTGAGGCCTCCTCACATTTAAGGTCGCCTCACAGTCCCGGCAGGCCATTAAGCCCGTTTCCCCGTTTGAATTAAAGATTAATTTTTGAGTAGGCGCTCTCTAGTAACCAAGCAGCATCTGAAATTTATGACGAGAATGATCGGTAGGAATCAAAGCAAAAGGGTGATTTGAAAACATAGAGAAACAGTGAAACCTAAGATTTGGGGAAGGTAGAGAAAAAGCAATCACCTGGGGAGTTTCAGGGCAGGGGGGGAAATTTGCAAAACCCCTCCGGGAAGATGGTTTCGGCAAATCTTGCTGGCGTCCTTCAGTTGGAAGAGCTGAGCCACCCAGGTTGGTCCTCGGTAGGTTGGGCAGTTTTTGTTCTCCTTCAATCTTACTTCCGGAAAACGACGCCGTTTCAAGTTTTTGGTTTCAGGTTCGGACCAATAACAAACCAAAAATGCAGCAGCAACATCGACTCTTTACATTGGGCCAGTGAGGGGAGGCACTGAACCTTTAATCAGCAAAACAGCGTATATTTAATCCACAAACACGAGTGTATTATAGTCTTGTTGGTGCATAATCCGCGGAGGTAACCCGCGGAGGTAGAAATAAGCCAAAACCTGACATATTTAGCTACGCCTGCATAACTAAACAAGCTCATTTTCACTAAATAGGACTAGCCTATTATATCAAGGCCTGTCCTGTTTATAACTTTTTATTTAATATATATATATATATATATTTAATTTATATATACATTTAATTCATGTGATTATATTTTAATTTATTTTTTTGGCTAAATTATTGAAACTTATTAATAATTTAAGTAGGTTTGAAATCTAATAAAAGCTCGTCAAAGCTTATTTCTAAAACTTTTTTAAATGCTTATACTTAATAAGTAAACCTTTAAAAAAATTTTAAACTTGATCTAACTTATAATATGTTTAAGCCCGAGCCTAAAAGACAAACCTATATATAAATTCAAGCCTTAAACATTTGTTATGGGCCTATTTAAGAAAGACTTGACCTAGTTTAACCTCTTCTTCCCTCTAATAATTAGATTAGGCAAAAAAAAAAATCATGCATAATCAAAAGCATTCCATTATGTAGTTAGTCCAAACACTTGTTTAGTGTCACGTGTTCATTTTTCTTTAAAACAACAAAATCAAAATGGGGAATTTGAACCTCTCCTACCAAAATTAGTAGTATTACTCTGCATCGTATGCACTGTTAAATTAATCTAAATTGATCCTAACAGTTGCCTACAACCTCGCAAAATCAATCCTATCATCTATTTCTCATGTGTTTGCTTCACCTTTTCATACCTCACCTTTTCATACCGTCTTTCTCCTTCTTCTTGGTTATATTATGTTATGTTGGTGCACGCGTAACCCTCCTCAAGTCTAGGAAAGTTATATATAATTCCCCTTATATTTAAAATTAACGAACAATTTCATCTTTAACCTTTTACAATTAAACTAATCGTTAAATTTAACAAAACATGCACTGTATGGGATTACTCGTCAAGTGAAATAAAATTTTGATATTTTATTGATTAAATGCATAAACATGCATGAAAGGTAATTTTATCATTCTATTAATAGAAAGAAACCTCTAATCCCATCATCTCCCTCTCTTTTTGGGATTTAGATTTTCTCTTTTGCAGGAGAGGAGAGAGTAGATGGGGGATCACTACAAATTTGAATCATTAAATTAAATTTAATAATTTTTAAAAATATGAATTTAATTTAAACGATTTAAATTTATCATGAAAAGATAATAGAAGGGGAGGAAAGCAAATGAGAGAAAGTAAGAAAACCCCCCCCCTCTTTTTAGGACATCTTTTTTGGCTTCTAGAATGCACACAATCTTCTTTTAATAATAAGTCAATATACTCCCTTTGTTTTAAATTTTTTATTTATAAGAGAAACTATCATTTCATATTTATTTTTTATATAAGTAAAATTACCTATTTTAATAAAAATTTATTACACATTTTCTAAATTACCTCTTATGATTTACATTAATAAAAAATAATTAATACATATTTATGTTAATTAACATAGGGTATTTTAATTTATTTTTTTATTTTTAAATATAATTATTATGATTAACTAACTTTCTTAAATCATATGATATAATTTTATATTTATATATATATAGAGGGAGTATTAATTAGTACATAAAACCATCATGGGAAGTTAAAGACCCTCAGCGGGTCCATTTAACTCAATTCTTATTATTCTCTATGCACCTCTTCTCCATCGTCTACATCCTTCAAATATGGTGATGGCACCTTTTTTGGGTGACATTTTTTCCTCAATCCTATTGAAGATCGAACCCTTTTCCCTTCTATCATTTTCTTATGCACATGCGCTCCCCTCGACTCTATTCTATAGCTTCTTATATGCATAAAGCTATGTCTAGTGCTAATATTTTATACATATAAAACCTAACATCATAAATCAAATACGTAAGAAAGCATCCCTTGGCAAAACTTAAGCTTCAGTTAGCCCATTTATTTCCTTTTACGCAATGACAATTCATAAAAGGCTAATTCTTCCATCAAAGTTTGGCTTCCTTCTATGTTTTAGGATTAAGATGCTTTTTTTTTTTAGCAAAAGAAGACCATTTTATAATCATCAAAAGCAAAATACAAACATTAAACACCAATAAAGAAAAAACAAAACAACCAAGAGTACAAACTAAAGAAAAAAACCAAAGCAATAAAACTACCATACAAGCTACAAAGAAAACAAAATAAAGCAACAAAACACTAAACCAATCCAAACACAAAAACAAACCCATTAGCCAATTCCTTTCTTCATTTCCACATCATAATTGCTATTACACAAGTCTTCAACCAAAACTAAAACCAAAGAGGATGGTGGCTGATCAATCCACCCTTGCAGTACCATCTTACTCATGATATTAGCTGCAATCCAGTCCACAATATTATTTCCCTTTCGAGACACCAAGGCAAGAGAACATTTATCATCAAACCTGCACAACTTAAGACACTGATGTAGAAAAATCAGTACACCTCCATTCACAACCTTTAACCTCCAAAGCTTTAATCGTTTTATACAAAACCTGACAATCAGTTTCATAATGACATTTCCCCCACCAAACAAATCTTTAATCTATAGAGCCTCAAGTAATGCTAAACATTCAGACATGAATGCAGAATCCACTTGCACAAGCTTCCCAATGCCACTCAAGAATTAACCTTTCCAGTCTCTACCAATAATTCCAATAGCTGCCTTCTGATTTCTGGCACAAAATGCTCCATCAACATTAATCTTCACATAATTCTTCTTAGGTAAATGCCAAACCACAGATCTCTCCTCCACCACATCAACATGCTTCACACTCTTCTACCTTGACGTATTACCCCACAATGCAACATTGATCTCAACATTCTCAAAAATATAACTACATCTTGTCTTCCAAACTGACCAACAGAATACAACAAAAAAAGAGACTGAAAAGTCATCCACAACATGAGTCAACAACCAATCCTCTAGCCATCTATCAAAACTTAACAAAATTCATTTTCTAAATTTCAAAGACAGAGGAGAACCATACCAACATTTCTTTACCCACAGGCACAAAAAGAGCATATGCTTAATGGTCTTAAGTTATTTCCTACAAATGACACATTCAGGATTGCTAGCACACTTCCTCTTGTATAAAGCTTCCTTCATCGCTAATGCACTACTGGCAGCCCTCCACAAGAAATGAGCCACTTTAGGTTGCATTTTAATCTTGCAAATCCCATTCCATAAAATCTTTGAAGGCCTATGAGATTTACCAGGTTTACTCACGACATTGACTCTGAGTTCTTCCATTGCAACTTTATAACCATCCTTGACAAAATATTCTCCATCTCTACTTTCCAGCCATACATATCTATCCTCACCTTCTACAGATGGGATTCTAACCTTCTTAATCAATTCTATCTCTTCTAAACTCACCCAACTATCAATACACCCCAGATCCCATCTACCATCTTTTATAATTTCACAAACTCTGATGTTTTTGATATCATCAAGCAAATCCCTATGTTTTAAACCATGATCAATAGCTGTAGGAATCTACTTATCCTCAAAAACTTTAACCTTTAAACCAAAAGAGATTTTCCAACACAATTCATGTTTCAAAAAATCTCTTCCCTCAAGAATGCTTGACCATCCCCATGATGCCAAACTTTCCTTCTTAGCCGGCATAAAGTCTTTTTTAGGAAAGTAAAGACCCTTTAATATCTGACACCAATAATCATCCAGATTCTGCAGCAATCTCTAAGAAGTTTTTGCTAATAATGCTTTGTTAAAAAACTCAAAATTTCTAAATCCTATCCTACCCTCAACTTTAGGATTACGAAGCATTTTTCATGCCTTCTAATGTACTCTACCTTCTTGCCCCTTCTGTTCCCACCAAAAGTTTGAGACCATGCTCTCCAACTTAGCACACACCTTCTTTAAAAACTTAAGGCAAGCCATAGGATACACTGGTATTGCATTAGCTACAACCTTAACCATGACTTCCCTTCTTGCAAAAGACAAAAACTTTTGTTTCCAATTCCGCAGTTTCTGACTCATCTCCCCTTTAACAAAAGCCAAAGCTTCAGATTTTGACCTCCCCCAAACCATAGGAAGTCCTAGATACATACCAGGGTCCTCAGTTGATTTAATATCCAATGCACCAAAAACATCATCCTTTAAACCTCACTTACATTGCTGGAGAAAAAAATACAAGACTTATCCAAGTTAATTGCTTGACCCGATGCTCTACAATAAGCATCCATAATGCTCTTCAAAACACTGCAATTCTTCTTTAAAGCATTGAGAAAAAATAAAGCATCATCTGCAAATAGATAATGCAATAAAACAAGACAGTTTCTGGCCAAATTAATTCCCTTCAGCTTACCAAAATTAACACACCACTAAATCATTTTTGACAGCACATCCACAGCAATGATGAATAGGTAAGGAGATAAGAGGTCTCATTGCTTCACACCCCTTCTCATGTTAATTTCAACAATGTTCTTCCTCGCCACCATTAAATTCAAGCTCACAGACTCCACACATTCCACAATCCATTCAATCTATTTTTTCCTAAAACCCATATTCCTCATAACTTCCTCAATAAAGTACCATTCCAATCTATCATAGGCTTTATTAAGATCAATTTTCACTACCATCGCTACTTTCTTACCTATTTTTCTATGCTTCAAGTAATAAAAAGCCTCATATGCAATTATCAAATTATCCTAAATCAGCCTCTCAAAGACAAAAGCTCTTTGATTATGAGAAATTATTCTTGCCAGCACCTCACGTATCTTATTAGCCAGAATTTTAGATACAATTTTATACATAAAATTACATAAACTAATTGGTTTAAACTGTCCTACTTTCTTAGCATTCTCAACTTTAGGAATTAATACTATATTAGTCTTGTTAATCAAATTCAAACCAACATTATTATTGAAAAAATGCTGAACTATTTCAATCACTTTCTTACTTACCTCTTGCCAAGCTGCTTGATAAAATTTTTCCAAAAAGCCGTTCAGACTAGTTACCTTATTTCCATCAAGTTGAAAAGCTGCAACTTTAATCTCTTCCTCTATCACACCCTTTTTTAACAAAATGTTTTCCTCATTAGTAACCTTACAATCAATGAATTCAAGCCCTCACTTAATCTACTTACTCCACCAGAGGCAAATAATTGATTGTAAAAGTTAGTAAAAGCACTATTAATTAGATCCTCCTCTTCAATCCAGCCACCATCCTCACCTCATAACTTGACCATCTTATTTCTCATATGTCTTTGGATAGTGCTTGAGTGAAAAAATCTAGTATTCCTATCTCCAGCATTCAACCAACTAACTCATGATCTTTGCCACCAGTATTTTTTCTCTCTATCCCAGGCTTCCTCAATTTGCTTCACAAGACATTTAATATTTGCTCTTTTAGCTTCAGTTAAAATTCCTCTTCTACACTCTTCAAGTTGGATAGTAAGTCTTTCCACTTTCTTTTTAGCATTTGGAAAAGTATTTCTAGCCCATTAAGAAATAATCTTCTTGTAATTATTAATCCTCTAAACCAACTCAACCACATTATCATCATCACAAGTTACCCCCAATTTCCAACCTTTTCTCATAGTATCTAAAAATTCCTCATGCTCAAACCAAAAAGCCTCAAATCTAAACATTCTTGGAACTCTTAGCAACTTAAATTCAAAATTCACCATTAATATATGATGATCAGAACCTACAGGTTCAACATGCAGTACCACAGCATTTGGAAATTCTTCCCTGAAATCAACATTCCCAACCACCCTATCCAACCTTTCCTTAACATAAGCATCACCAATTCTACCATTGCACCATGTATACGCACTACCCTTATATCCTAAATCCATTAATTCACAGTCAACCAACATATATTGAAAATTCATCACTCTTCTCATATTTGCTGGGAACAAACTTAACTTCTCAGAACACAACATCACATTATTAAAATCACCGAGACTCATCCACGAGCCCCTAACTCCAACAAAAATACTTCACATTTTATCCCACATCTTCATCTTATCTTCTACTCTGAGGGCTCCATACATAAAGTAACATAACTAGGCACCTTTACAGAAAACGATTCAAGGCTAGCATGAATAGTATTCTTAGAAAAATTCCAAACATTAATCATGACTTCCTTTGCCCACCATAGCGCCAAACCTCTACTTCTTCCTACCGGATTCACATAAAACTCTTCATCCAACTTATACTTCTTCCACAATTTCTGCATCCTATTGTCACATAATCTTGTTTTCATTAAAAACACCATTAGGGGCTTAGTCTTGATATATTCCTCTTTTAGTTTCTTTACTGTCAAGGCTACCCTTAAACCTTGACAGTTCTATGATAATAGCATTATGGCCTTTGGGTAGCTAAAATAGGCCAGTCACCTAAGCCTTCAGAAACATCTATTCCCTTAATACAAGCCTCACCACCATCCTCTTTCATCCTTTCCACCTTCCTCCTATGCCCTTTACTTCTGCTATTACCACCATTTTTCCTCAAAGAAGCTTTAACAGCCTTCAAGCTTCCATGAAAAAAATAAAGTAATAGTCTCACTATTTATAACAGCTTTTTTCATCCTCCTTCACTTACTCTATTCAGGCACAACATCATCATCTACTCGTCTTTTTAAACCCTAACTCTCAAGGCCTTTAGCAACTTTGAACACTTCATGCTTGACCACTGGAACAATGGCCCAATTCAATTTCTTATTAACCCTCCTACAACCCACTACAAGCTTTATATTATTCGCCAGCTCAATCAATACCTTCTCCTCCCCCTTATTCACCTTACTTCTATTAGATCTAACAAGATTCAGCTTATTAGATACAACCTCATTTTCCTTATTATTAAAACCACAACTTCACTGCACAGTTGTTACATCATCTTCTTTATAATCAATATGACTCTGCAGAATCTAACTAGTCCCCTTCTGCTTCATACTCCTTCCCCCTTTCTTCAGCTTAATCACAAACATGTCATCTTTATGGTCCTTACTAACATCCTTAGACACACCCTTCCCCTTACCACTACTCACCACATTCATAATAGACTCATTACAACGACTTTGAGTCTTCTTCGACCAATTCTCCTTCAATACCACTGTGACCTCTTCCCAAAATCTAACAGAATTAGGAGAGGTCCAAGTACCATACCTTGGCTTACTTGAATCAACAATTGACATTAACCTTTCTGATTTACAAGCACGCGGATCATGCCCGATCATTCTGTATTTGTAATAGAAATTCTGTAATCTCTCATACTTCATAGAGATCCAGGTCTTATCCTTGTCCGACTTTAGTAACTAAAAACTAGATACTAATGATTTTTGCATATTCAAAATGACACAAACTTTCAAGAAACCTCAAGATAATCTGCCATTAATCTACAGATTCTCCACCATCACAACCTCACCTACTCGTCTTCCAATCTGTACAGCATTTTCCAAATTCATCGCCGCCAAAGGCACATTATGCAACTGGATCTAAATTGGACTACAATTAAAATCTAACTCTTCCATTACCTCATACACCAATCATTGCTATATATTCAATAAATGGCCATTAATTAACTAAGGACAGATTAAGATGCTTAATGTTCGAAAATTTATCACACTCATGTGGCCATATTTTGAAGCCAAGACATTTTTTTATGTCTGACAAACTAAAGTTGCAGGTAGAGAAAGAAAGAAGCCATAAAAGAGGAGGAATCAAGGTTTGAAATGGGTTAGAATAGCAAAACTACCCTAAGTAAAGTTATAAACTTAATTTATGAATTATATATATAAAAAAGTCCTTGTCATTTTCCAAGTAAACCTAATTAATCTAAGATGGAATCCTCTGCTCAATTTAACAATAACTGGTTAAGAGTCAAAAATTAAAAGATAAAAATATTGGTTTTAAATTTTAAAAGATGAGAGATTATATGCAACTGACTTAAAATTAAGAAGAGTTATATATATATATATATATATCTAGATATTCAGCAAAACAAAAACAACACACTTTAAAAGGTGCAAGAGTGATTTCAATTTGAAGCCCCTAATTGAAGCAAGTCATTAGCCTTAGGTTAAAAACCATTTAAATGGTTTATTATTTTAGTTGGCAAAAAAAAAACAACTAATAGTTTTCACTAAAACAATGGTTCCCAACCTAAAATTAAACACGTAGTGTCATCATGTTTCATTTTTCTACATCCATGCGTTAGGAAAAGTTCAAGATAAACTTAAGCAAAGTAGAGAACCATTAATAAGGGTAAAAATGAAAGGTGAAAAACTTAAAAAGGGGTGGTTTGAATAGGTGAAGGATATAGTCCAATCCAATGTCAATGGTCATTGGCTCATTGACCTAAGTAAATAAATGGTGAAAGCTTATTGAGAAGACTTGGTTGACATTTTTAATGGAGGAAATATTTGTGCCCCTATTTGGTATACTAGAAATGGGGAGCATGGAAATAGAATTGAAATTGAAATTCAAATTTTAAGTTGTTTGGTATGTTATATCTTAATTTCATGTGAAATTCAGTTCAATAAAAAATGACAAAAATAAGTTCCATTTGCTTACCCAAGGAATTTTAAAAACATTCCACAGAAGCTAAATTTGTCTAATCATTTTTGTCCTCCTTATTTTTAGAGTCCTTGTCTCCCATGATCACTAGACCAACAAAACAACCTTTAAGAATCTCTAGCAAACTTCTCACCTAGTGTCAACAAGCTTCTCAATGATGGCGACCTCCGACAATCAATTAAGATAACCTCCGTCTTGCAACTCGTCATCAGACCTAGTAACTATGGTATTCCACATCTTTAACCAATCAATTTTACAGACCTCTAGCATCTGCACTGATGAAGGTTTGACAAAAACCTCCTTTTTCATCCCCCTTCTTTGTGTTGAACCTTGACCTTCTTAGCAATGGCAATGGTGCTCACTAATTTGCTATTGAAAAAAATAGAGTTTAAAAAAAACAGACCCCATTGAGATTGTATTTAGCGGCTTACTTTGTCTTGACCCTATTGTAAACTAGAGATATATAATTTAAAATAGATCACAAATCATTCATCTCCTTTAATTTTTGGAAATGGATGATGTTTCTAAAAGGTTAATCTCTGCCTTTCCATTTCAAGATGGTTATTGAGAGGTTAATTATTATTCAAATGTCTAGGTTCATTAATAAATTTTTTGTTATGAGTTCAATG
Organism: Prosopis cineraria; assembly: GCF_029017545.1. Taxonomy (NCBI): domain Eukaryota; kingdom Viridiplantae; phylum Streptophyta; class Magnoliopsida; order Fabales; family Fabaceae; genus Prosopis; species Prosopis cineraria. The sequence continues at coordinate 2,104,907 of NW_026555333.1, forward strand.
ATAAATTTTTTTCTTATGAGGTATCTTGGTCATTTCATATATTAAATAAATAAAATAATTAAGAATTACATATGATTTTCATGATTATACCAAACATATTTTTATGCCTCGTATTCATTTCCAATTTCATAGTTATATCCATTTCCATCTATATCAAAATCTCTTCCAACACATGAAATGGGCACAATTGCAAAAATTATAAAAACCAATTAACTTCTTTATATTCATATATGTTGCCTGAAATATAAAACTATTAGTAAGACTGTACAATATAAAAAAAATATGGAATCATCTATTCTTTTAAAGTTTCTTATTTAACATAATTTATACTTGTACAAAATATTTTAGCAAAACTCTTACTACAATATACTACTACATTTTAATTAATTTAAATACTATAAATTACTATATGCTGCAAGTTTTAGGATTTAAATTTAAATTTGTCTAATTTTCAATGGCATGTGGCCACAGAGAATTGAAAGGCATGTAGATAGTTATCTTTTATAATAAGCTAGGTCATTGGCAAACCGTATGCAACACTTGCTTAAATTTCTTTATTATATTTTAAATTAAAATGTTACATGCCAATGACAAATATGGAAATCGTAGTTTTATTTTTGATAAGGAGCGAAAGTTTATGCTATTCTATCAATCATCAATCAATTATATTCTTAAATGTTGAATTGAAAATGAAATATATAATATCCGATCAGTTCTTTCATCAAAGTCCAGACATCCTTCTTTGTTTTAACATTAAGATGCTTCTGTCATCTACAATTGCTAGAAAATTTATCATGATCATGAGCTCATATTTTGAAGGCAATACATTTTATTTTTTTTTTCTTTTTTTAATGTTTGATATACAAAAGTTGGAAGTAGAGAGGGGAAGAGGCGAGAAAGGGGGAGGAATCAAGGTTTGAAATAGGCAGAATAACAAAACTACCCTTGGGCAAATCTATAAACTTGATTATGAATACACACACACATAAACTCCACGTCATTTGCCAAGTAAATCTAATTAATCTAAGATGGAATATTCTATTAAATTTAACAGTAAGGGGTTAAGAGTCAAAATTTGAAAGATAAAGATATGGGTTTTAAATTTTAAAAGATAAGGGGATTATATATATCTAGCATAAAAATTAAGGAGAATTTGTATATTTTGGTTAAAAAAACAGCAACAACAACAACACTGCACTTTAAAAGCTTTAAGATTGATTTCAATTTCAAGTCTAAATTTGAAGCAACTTATTAATTTTTGGTTGAAAACCATTAAAATTATTATTATCATTTTGATTGGGGGAAAAAACAACTACCAGTTTTCACTAAAATGATGGTTTCCAACCTAAAATTAATTAAACACACAATGTCATGATATTTCATTTTTTTTGCATCTAAGCATCTAATGTTATTAAATTTCAACATGAACTTTTTAAGGACCAATTTTAGCATGAACTCATGCAAAGTGGATAACCATTAGTAAGGGTAAAAAAGAAAGTGGAGAACTCAAAAGGGGAAGGTTTGAATAGGTGAAGCATCTGCCTAACCCATTGTCGATAGTCATCACTCCAAGACCGTAATAAACAAATGGTGGAGGCTCATGGAGAATATATGTTATTAACAATATGGGGAAATATATATTGTTAACAATTGCAACAAAATATAAAAATCAAATGACTTCGCAACCATATTTTATATCCATATAATTTTGACATTTTTTTGCCTCAAATATGAAATTGTTAGTAAAATGGCACAATATGAAATATGGAATCATTTGTTGCTTTGAAGTTCTTCCTTATTTAACATAATTTATATTTGTGCAAAATATTTCATCAAAACTCTTGCGATATAATAGTACATTTTAATTGATGTAAATTTTGTAAATTACTACATATTGTAATTTTTAGGATCTAAAGTTGTCTAATTTCCATTGGCAGGTAGTCACATAAAATTGTAATGCATGTAGATGGTTGTCTTTTGCGGTAGAACTGGGTTATTGGCTAAGTGTATTGCTAACACATACTTAACTTTTTTTTATTATATTTAAAATTAAAATGTTGCACATCAATGACAAATATTGAAACAATAGTTTTTTTTTCAACTAAGAGGGAAAGTTTATGTTATTCTGTCAATTGCCAATCAATTATATTCTTAAATTTTGAAATTGAAAATGAAATATATGATATACGGTCAACATCCAGATCAATTGCCATGGACGCATATAGGAAAAAAGATTTCTAAACTAAGGAAGTCTTTATCTAAAATTAGATAATGATAATAGAGGGGTGCAAAGAAAACAAGGATGGATAAGCTAAATGACCGAAAGATAATGCAAGAAACATGTTACAAAGCTTAATTGACTCAATCAAGGCCATAATACAAACCATTCATTATAAGAGCTACTATAACTCTATAGGTGGAGAATTTTATGGCAATAAGGGTGATGCTTAGAAAATATTGGAGGATCACTCGTTCACCATTTAACGCATCAATATAATGTCTCATTTATTTTCCTTCTTAAGTAAGTCTTTCAAGTTGCCTTAGCCTTCCTAAGGGGGGCAGTGCACTTCATACTTCTTAAAATGCAGGTCTTGTGTTGTTTTTTATTTTTGTCATTCCTTCTCGCATCTATAGCCTTCTCAACTTCTCTTTCTAATGTTGAGATCTCCTTTATTGCTCGTCGACAATTATTAACACTTCGTGAAAATGAAGGTTTGCCTGAAAATTATGCAAATACTTACAAAACAAACCTAACTTTTCCCAATGATAGACTTAAAAGTGCTTATATTGCACTCCAAGCATGGAAAACTGCGATGTATTCAGACCCTTTCGAGACTACCAAGAATTGGGTAGGACAAGATGTTTGTTCCTACAATGGAGTTTTTTGTGCCTCAGCTTTGGATGATCCAAACATCACTGTTGTGGCTGGAGTTGATCTTAACCATGCAGATATTGCAGGCTATATTCCTGTCGAAATTGGTTTAATGGTCGACCTTGCTTTAATTCACATTAACTCTAATAGGTTTTGTGGGATTCTTCCCCATAGCTTCTCCAAGCTTAAGCTTTTATATGAGCTAGATATTAGCAATAATCGCTTTGTTGGGCCATTTCCAGAGTGTATACTACCAATTCCTGATCTTAAATACATTGACCTTAGATACAATAACTTTGAAGGCCAACTTCCTTTAGAGCTTTTTAATAAGCCTGCCGATGCTATATTTTTGAACAATAATCGATTTACATCCACAATTCCTGAAAATTTAGGGAATTCTTTAGCCTCTGTAATAGTGTTTTCCAATAACCATTTTGAAGGTTGCATTCCTAAAAGCATTGGTAAGATGGAAAAAACATTGAATGAGATTGTGTTCAGCAATAACAATCTCACTGGATGCCTGCCAACAGAAATTGGAAAGCTCGAAAGTGTAACAGTTTTTGATGTAAGTGAAAACCTATTTGGTGGCATCTTGCCTAAATCTTGTGACGGACTCAAAAAGGTAGAAGTGATATCAATTGCCCACAATAAGTTCACAGGTTTTGTCCCACAAAGTATATGTAGCTTGCCTAGCTTGGTGAATTTTACATTTGCCGATAATTATTTCAATGGTGAGGAGCAAGGTTGTGCACCTTCTTCTAGAAAGAATGTCGTGTTTGATGATACTGATAATTGCTTGCCAAATAAGTCAAAGCAAAAAGAAGCAAATGTCTGCTCTGTTGTGACGAGCAAGCCTATCGACTGTAGTAAGCAACAATGTGGCTATCCATCCTTAGTTTCAAAACCACAACCCCCTAAAGAAGAACCTACCAAGCCACAACTGAAACCCCATCCACCTAAAGAGGAACACCCTGAACCTCAGACACCTCCACAGCAACCTCCTAAAACACAACCTCCCCATCCACCTAAAGAAGAACAACCAAAAGAGCAAACTCCTCCTAAACCTCAGCCTCCTCAACCTAGCCCTGTATCACCAAAAGCACCATCTCCTGATCCTTTTGATAGAAACCCTAAACACCCCCACCGACCAAACTCACCACCATCTCAATCTCCCTTATCCCCAACTTACTCTCCACCACACCAGACTCAATCTCCAACCCCACTAGTTCACTCCTCTCCACCACCAGTCTACTCTCCACCTCTACCAGTTCACTCCCCTACACCTCCACCTCCTATATACTCACCACCTCTACCCTTAGTCTACTCTCCCCCACCTTCACCTCCTATATACTCGCCACCTCCACCCTTAGTGTACTCTCCCCCACCTCTACCCCATGTTCATTCTCCCCCACCTCCTATATACTCCCCACCACCTTCGATATACTCTCCACCTCCACCACCTATTCACTCTCCACCACCTCCATTTTTTTCACCTCCACCACCGATTTATTCTCCCCCACTTCCAATCTATTCTCCTCCACCTCCGATACACTCCCCACCACCTCCAATTTTCTCCCCACCACCTCCTGTCCACTCTCCTCCTCTGGTCCCAGTTTTCTCCTCACCTCCACCACCTATCCTCTCTCCCCCTCCCCTTACTTTATCTCCACCACCTTCTCCTCCTCCTTCAGATGATAACATCATTCTTCCTCCAGTTTTTGGTGCCTCATATGCATCACCCCCTCCGCCGATCATCTCTGGCTACTAAATGGAGCCTAATCAAATTCTTTGCAATACATGAAATCTTAAAAGTTGGTCACTTTACATGCCTTAACTGGTCTTCTGACGCCATTGTAATGCATGCCAGATTGTAATTGGAAGAAGAGTTGTTGTAACAATATATCATATTGTTTTTTAAATTTTTATTCACATGTTTCTCTTATATTTACACTTCTTTTGCTCAAATCACAACTACTTGCCTCTTGCTACAGCTTGCGGCCGCACGATCCAGCTTATAGTATAATAAACTATAATTAAGGCCTATTGTCTTCAATCATGTATAATTCAAGGTTACTAGTACCTAAAGGAAGTTTTAGAGTTTCAATTCATATTTTTATAAGGTTTTTATTTAATTTTTAGAATGTCAAATTTAATGTGATTGATTTGTTTTATAAAAACGACCAAATGATTTTTTCTCAAGGTCCACGGTGTAAATTAACTGAAATTAATGTAATTGACTTAATTAAAAAATTTCAACTAATTTAAGATGATCTGTGGCCTTGAAAACTGATACATGCAATGATAAAATTGACAAGAGAGCAATACTATTTATACAAATTTTCATGAACATAAAACAAAAAAGGACTAATGTATAAATTTATGCTAACGTTTTTGGTCAAAGGCAATTAATATACTAACATATTTAATAGCACAATTTGACCCTCAATTTTTCTTTTTTCGAAATACACGGCCAATGAAGAGGCTAAAATTAAATTACATCAAAAGTTAAAAAACTTTTATAACTAATAGACAATTTGTTAAATAAGATATATTAAAATGATTAAGGGTTAAAAAGTGGGTATATCTGACAACAATTTTAATGTATTTATTTTTAACACGCGCCCTCAAATTGTAGAGATTTTTTATATGTTAATATGACTTAATATGTCAGTTAATACAGTTTAAAAAAAAAATGGGCACATCAATTTCTTGATGTTTTCTCAAAACGATGCAATTTTGTCCTTTGTTAATAAATTCAGATTTTGCGGCTAGTTTGACTGTGAAATGTCACACAAGTCACGTGGGCCCCACGCATTAATGCCATGAAAGCCAAGAACAATTTATCATTGCCACGTGTTCAATCTTCTTTTACTTCCTCGCCAAAAGATTTTCTTTCATCCGGCAGCCATGGGCCATGGCTTTTCTGACCGATAACACATCAGATTCATCATCATATATTCAAACCCAGACCCGGCACCCACTCAACCCAAAAGAGGATTTCAACTCTGATTAAATGGTTTTAGTATATTCAAGATTAAATCGAGTAAACAGCTGAAAGGATTCAAGCAAATATATTGAATCGCAACTCAAATCTATGATTCCAAACAACGATTTCAACATGGCTTCTTAACAAGCATGTCCTTCAAAGAAGGTGATTGAAACTTTACAGACCCAGACCCCGAGCCGAGACAAGCAGAAGACTATTGAAATTTCACAAACTAAGACAAGCACCGTGTGGCGAGGATATGGCGAGTGGGCAACCATATCTGAACGACATCGCTGAGAATCGACGTTGCCAATGATCGAAGCCATCAACTTGGGTCTGGGAAAGGGAGAAGGGCGAGGATATGACGAGTGGGTGACTGAGATTTGGAGGGAGTCAGAGTTCATATCTTGAACGAGGTTGACGGTGCGTTGAATGCACAGAACACCCACTCCACCGATGCACATCAAGGTCCTGCATTTTGCTAATCTTGTGCAGTAATGTTGTCGAAGGAAAGTGCGGTAATAGCTGATGAGATCTTTATTTTTTGAATTCTGGGTTGGGTTTCTTTCTTTCTTTCTTTTCCTTTTTTTTTTAATAAAGAAACACAAGTAAATGCGCTTTTGTTACGGTGATGAAAGATTCTGGGGATAACTCATGATTCACTTTCTGGAGATCATCCGCGAGATTGTGAAAGAGAAGAGGAGGAAGACGATCAGGTGGGACCCACTTATATTTTATTATTATTATTATTATTATTACACCTGTTAAGTTTCAATATAGGGATGAGAAAACATGATGCAGACAATTTATGAGGATGCCACGTCAGCTTAAATAAGCTAACGTGCGGTGAAAAGTTTAATTCAGTTGCCTTTGAGTAAAATTATACTCCTCCCACCTTAAATTATAAAACATTTTTAAAATAAATTTAAATTTTTAAAATATAAAATATTTTTTAAAAATTAAAAGTTTACTAAATAAATTTATTTTAATATTATATTTTTATAATTAATTTTTATTTTTTTCAATGTATTAAATAATAAGTATTTTTAAAAATTTATTTTTTTATTTTAAAACGATAAGACTGTTAAATATATTTAATAAGATTTATTAATATATAAAGTTATATTTAAAAATATCTTATAATTTAAAATAAAAGAAGTAAAGTTTTACAAACGTTGGAATGACATTATAGCTTTAAATATTTTAAAGGGGTAAGATTGATTTACCTAATTTTATATGCTTAAGATATTTGTATTCAATTAAATCATGTGAATTTTAATATATTACTTTAATTAATGATAATAATTTATTATAAAATAAATAATCTATAAAAAATTTACATATGTTAATTTAATTAGATATAAGCACTTTAAAAATATAAAATTAAGTATATAAGCTTTTTTTTCATTTTAAAATATCAATTAAAAAATTTTCAGGATAAATTTATACTTTAATCCAATAAAAAAATGCTAACGTTGAATTGTCGTCTTTATTTGTTGTCCCACAGTTTACAGCATAAAATCGTGACAAATATGTTACATTAACCAAGAATCCATACTTCTTGTTTCCAGAAATCTGAACAGGAAAAATCGATTTGGCGTGAATCGTTTTCTTCTGAAAACTATCACAGGGTTAGTGGAATCCGCAGGAAACGACCGCCCATGGAGGAGATAAATTTCAAGGGTCAAGAATCAGAAACTCAGGTAACCTGACCCTACATGCACCCAGTGGCGGAGTCAAGACTCGGATTCAGAAAGTGCAATATAATTAAAAATAAATTATTTTAAAAATAAAATAAAATATTTAATAATTAATTTCATATCATATAATTGTGATTTCATATTTAAAAAACATTGAATACGAAATTAAAAATAAATAATTTTTAAAAAATTGTTTGAACTTTTTTATTTGATATATGAAAATGAAAATAATAATGACATATTCAATATAAAATCAGTGAGTTTGAAATTTATATTTAAAATTTATTAAGTTGTGATATGTGAGTTAAGTTATGACACAAACATATATGGCATGTATAAAAAACTATTTAAATAAAATATAGTTAGGTATAAAACAAGAACAAATGACTTCAAATAATAAGTGTGAGGTGTGCAAAATATCTTGAACAGAAAATATAAAAACTTAAATATTATAAAATCTAGAAGTAAAATAAAGTATTTACATTTTTTAATGTAAAATAAGATTATCTTGTAAAATGAATAGAAATTATGTGAAGAGGACGGACTAGCCAAGCGAGGTGCACGATTCCAGCTTTCCCTTCCTTATGTGGCATGATTATTCTCAACACTTAACTATTTCTAGTTTCTCTCTCCATGGCCGCGCCTCTTATACATGTTAAATTACCACCACTGTTAAGGGGTGCATCTCCCCAGCGCCCCCCCCCCCCTTCGGAATTAACGCGGCTCCGCCATTGCATGCACCCATTACCCTCCAAGCCCATTCCTTTTCTTTTCTTTTTTTTTTTAAGAAAATCTATTTAAAAATAAATAATGAGATTTATTTGGCAAAGTTTATGTACTCCTTTAAAAAATTAATATTTAAAAAAATAAAATATTTTTAATCTTTTAAGATATAATCATTATTTTTTAAAAAATATTTTTATTGATAAATAATTTTATATTTATTGTAGGATATTTAGTAAAAATAAATAAAAAAATTAATTTAAAAATAAATAATTATTTTATTAAAAGGTGGAATAAAAGCGGAGGAGGGAGTATATATATTATGGTGTGCTGTTTTTGATTTCCAGGGTAAATCCTGCATAAAGTATTTGCAATCATAGTGCTTTAAAATAAAATAAAAAATTTTCGCGGCATGTTATTTAAAAAATAAATAACTAATTAATTAATAGAGGTAAAATTGTTGCGATGGTAGAAGATAAGAAATCCCAAAATCAAGATGTGACTGAAGCCCAACGTGAACGTAATCTTCGGTTCTTTGTCGGTTGCCGTGGTGTATCTCTTGTTATCGGATAAAGCTAAGGACTAAGGAGGGAATCTTTCTGCCCAGCAGTTCCCACTCATTACTGCAAAAGGGAATCTTTTTTTCTTTCTTTCTTTCTTTCTTTTTTTTTTTTTTTAAACGCAACGGGGAATCTTTTGGTGCCAAGTGCATGCTTTATTAATATTTGCTTTATTATTAAAATATTTAGCATAATAGGCAGAGACGGATCTAGAACACACTTCATGGAGCCCACAATACAAAATTACTTTATAATGGGACACCAAAATTAATTTTAACATTTTTAACGTTAAAAAACATATAATATTAACAATTTTTTTTTAAAAAAAAAAAACTTGAGGGGCAAGCGCCCCTGGTTGCCCCATGTGAATTCGTCTCTGAAATTAATAGGATCACGCCCCACGCCCCAAATGGCCAAACCAAACACATATCCTTGAGGGTGTTTTTGGGAGGAAAAAATTTATATTTTTAGCCTTAAACATTTAAAAAATTTATTTCTAATTAAATAAAAAATATGTGAATTCTTTATCTATTATTTATCCTATAACAAACTCTTATTATAAATATTATTAACACATTAAAATTTTACTTGTTTTAATTTAATTGAATAAAAATAAGTATTGTCCTTTTTAGAATTGTGTTGAAAAATTAAGTTTTGTGGTAACTAATTTATATAATTGAATTTGACTGTAATTAAAAAATAGGATTGAAAGTCAAATAAAATCATAGTTTTGTAAAAATATTTTAAACAAATTGCTTGTTGAAATTAATTTTGAATAAAAAATCATGATTTTCTTAAAATTATTCAAATAACTCTATTATATATTAAAATCAATTATAAACTTAAAATTATAATTTTTTTAAATATCTAAATCCTCATAATAAAATTATATAAAATTACAATAACTTTTTGGTATACCACAATTAAGAAAATAAACTGTACAACATTTTCTTAATTGACTTAAATTCCTTTTTTTTTTGTTTGATTGCAACAAAAAATCTAGTATAATTAATAATGGTATGTCCAATTAGTAAAAAAGTTAAGATACAAATTTATTTTTAAAGTTTTTGAGAGGTGCAATTAATATGATAAAGTATTTAAAGCACATTATGACCCCAACATTTTTTAAAATGAGAATGTATTACCCTATCACGGTAGAAAGTTCATGTTCACCATTAACCTTTATTATTTGATCATCATACCTAAATCTGGCACGCCACATTTGATGTGACTATTTTAAAAATTAATAAAAAATGAACAACCTTTTCTCCTCTCCCGCGCATTGAACCTTGAATCCCAAACAAAGATAAATTTAGGCATGCAAATTGAAACAAAACAAATCGAAACCCAAGTTCACATCGATCCTTTATCAGTAAGAGATGATTCTGGAAAAATCATGATATCTGTCACAGAGCAACAACTCATTGAAATACATTTCTAATTTCTAAAGAATAAAACAAGTCTATGCACAAGCAATCATATATCAAAAAATATTCAATCTATCGCATGAGTTGGTTTATGTAAATGCGCGCAATGTTTGATTGCCAAAAAAAAAAAACAATTAAATTGAATCATCATGTACATTTAACATTGGGCAAATGGCATTTTTTGCGAGTTGGGTTGAACCAGCTCGCCAATTTAAACGAGCTAGAAAACTCAGCCCAACCCGTTTTATAACGGGCTAGCCAACCCGTGGGCTAGCCTGTTTAAACACATCAAAATTATTTTTTTAACAAATTTTTTCACAATACAATTAACAAGCATATAAAATTTTAAATATAGTCATTCTAATTTAAATTGTTCAACAATTAACATTACTTGAGTCCAAACTCCAAAAAAGTCCACTCAAATCAAATAACAATTAATAATCTAAGTCCAACTTTCACTTCAAATGAATACAAATACGCATAATACTCAAGATAACTCATGTTAAATTGATGACATTGGAAGCTTATTTTGTTGCCTGATTATCTTCATCTGATATAATTAACTCAACTTCACCATCATTGTCATTATCATCTTTATCATCAGAACCTTCACCTACCACAAACATAAATCAATATATATTACAATTTATAAATTGAGTATGTTAATAGAGGTTAACATTAATAAAATATATCATTTTGGAACAGTTTACCATCATAATTCCATCCAAGCAACCAATTCCTTGTGCAAATAAGAGATTGAACATTCTCTGAAAGAAGGGAAGACTGGTACTTTGTAAGAATGCGTGAGCCAATATTGAAGGCTGATTCACTAGCTACTATAGTGATTAAAATGCTCAAGACATCACATGCAATTTTTGAAAGAATTGGAAATCTATGTTGATTATTCTTCCAATAATCCAAGACATTCATTTCTATGAATGCATTAAGATCAAGAGTTGCTTCTTTCAAATAATAATCTAACTCAGACTTTGTAATGGAAGAAGCATCACGGATCTTCACTCTAAGAAAATCCTGTATCAAATTCAAATGAAATATCAAGATTCAAGAATAAACATATAAAATTGATCAACATAAGCTTGAGATAAAATTAAAATTGCTAATAAATTGTTCAACATAAGATTGAAATAAATTGTTAATTAAAATAAAGTTTCAAGAATAAATATATAAAATTTAAAGACTTACACCATAAGCTTGAGATAATGCCTTTTTCTCATCCCTCCTTTTCTCCACTATATTATGTGAACCAACAGATGATTGATGATTCGATGAAGATGTCCTTGGCCCCAAAGATGATTGAGTAGTTGGAGATGATGATGTACCACTCATTTCTTTATATTGATCAAATATGTGAATCAACTTGTTCTTGATAGTTTCAATCTTTGCATGGCCATGTAGAGGAACAATCAAAGGATAATAATGTTCAATCACCTCAAACTTCATTCGTGGATCAAGAACAGTCTTAAGTGCAAGAATCATGCTATAATCACTCCAATACTTGTGAAATAAAGTATAGAGTCATCACTCATCATGTGTTCATTCAACAAGATTTCAATTCTTGCTATTTGTATGAAATAAATGTTTGAGGTTGGATGAGATGTCCCTGAAATTAAATTGGTAATCACATCAAAAGGCTCCAACAAAGTACACATCTCCTCCGCTCTCCTCCATTCTTCAGTTAAAGGGCTGAACTTATAATTTTTGTCAGTTATGGAAAAGCTATTAAAAGCACAACGATATTTAATTGTACTTTTAAGCATTGCATATGTTGAATTCCATCTAGTAGGACAATCTGTTCTTAAGCCTATTGATGTGTCAATACCCCCAACTTGCTCAATACACCTCTTAAAAGTAATCGTCCTCATCTCTGATTGTTTAACATATTTAATACTCTCCTTGATCTTCTGCAATGCAAAACTTGCCACCTTCAAACCCTCTTAAACTATTAAATTTAAAATATGGGCACAACATCTTACATGAATAACTTCTCTATTGGATACCAACCTATTTTGCCAACTCAATCTCTCCCTCAATATTTCTTGCATATTATCATTTGCTGAAGCATTATTTGATATAATAGAAAATATTTTTTTATCAATTCCCTACTCTATCAAGCATTCATGCACCTTTCTTGCCAATTTTACCCCAGAGTTTGGTGGCTCCATCTTACAAAAAGAGAGTATTTTGCTATTAAGTCTCCACTTGTCATCAACAAAATGAGCAGTTAAGCATATATCCTTGTGAAGTTATTGCAGTCCAACAATCAGATGTTAAGCATATTCTACCAGGACTCTTTAGCATCATTAGCTTTAAAAAAAATTTTGACTAACATACAATTTTCTAATATCTAACACTACAATTTTTCTAGAAAAAGGGGTGGCATCAGGATTTAGATATTGGTGTATTTTCCTTATCCATTTGTATTCAACATAAGAATAACGAAGATCATGCTCAACAATAGCCATAAAAAGCATTTATCTTAAAACTCCAAGATTAATTTTCCTAGAAACAAGCTTTTTTTCTTGATTTAACATCATTACACCAACATCATGATATTTTGTGAGGGGTTGACAAGTTTGAGCACGACGGCGAAGAGTAAAAGTCCTATATGATTTACTACCTATCTTGTATAACATTCCACAACCATTACATTTTGCTTTTGGTATCCCATTAACATGCACCTTAGTAAAAGACTTTTAAACAACAAATCTCTCTCCTTTTGTCTTTCTTTTTTTCTTGTTTTTCTCATCAGTGCCACCGCATTCATTTCTTTCTTGATCATCAACAATAAGAGCAATAACGTTAGCAACACTTATATTTTCTAGCTCTAACTTATCATCAGTTCCAAACCCTTCTAAGTCTAACTTATCAGAATCAATCCATCTACAGGCAGCAGACATTTTATCTAACAAATATAAATTAAAAATTAGAAACCACCATCTATGCTCTAAGTGTTACAATTCAATCTAACCAAGGTACCGAAATAAGTTGAGCTGTTAAAGTAGAGTTATAGATGATACTTGAGTGTGAGAAAGGGAGGAAGCTGAGCAGTGACAGAGTCAATGAGAAGCCGAGAACCAAAGATTGAGACACTGAGTCAAGGAGGAAGCACTACTTAATAGAGACGACAAGCTGAGCAGGGGTAAAGGTGAAGACTAAAGAATTAAAGAGCAACGACGAGCTGAGCACTTGAGCAGAGATGTGAAGTTAGAAGAAAAGCAATGACGAGCTGAGCACAGATCGAAGTGTGAGAAGAGCGATTACCATTTTAGTTGATCGAGAGAATGAGTTCAAAAGAAGGACTTACGATCTTCTTGAGGTGTTGAGCTTGAACAAACCAGAGAATGAGAAAAAAGACCGAATCAAAGAGTTGAGCTTGAGCCTTGAGTAAGGAATCAAGAGAATGAGTTCAGACTTTAGATTTCAAAAGAAGGCACGACTGCCGACTGCCGACTGCCAATCATGTCTGCGACTCTGCGTGAACGTCCTAGCCTAGGGTTCTATCGAGTTTGTTTCAGACTTTCAGATTTCCTTCTCATCCGTCAAGCTCAAGGGGATTTGGCTTCTGCGTTTTGTGAGTTGTGACTATCTTGGCTAGACCTAGACAGACGCAATACTGGAGTACTGGATGAGTAGACGTCTGGACTTTACAACTTAGACTCTGGCACTTTACAGTCTGCTCGCAGCCTCGCACTTCACAGCCTCATAATACTAGAGTATTAGACTCTGGAGTGATCTGGACCTTACAGCTCTTGAGTCTTAAATTGGAACTTAGATGCTTGGGAAGTTGGGTTAGCTGATAGTGGACCTCTGTGGAGTATGGACTGTGTGTGAAGTGTGTGTATCAGCATACTGTGTATGTGGGATGTGGGCGTGACGTGGCAGTGTGCGTGTGTATTGGCACTGTAGCAAACTAGTAATTGAAAAAAAAATGGGTTGGCGGGCTAACCCGTTTAGCCCGCTTAATTTTATGGCTTGGGCTAACCCAACTCATTTTAAAAAGCGGGCTTATTTTGTCAACCAAACCATAAAAAATGGCGAGCTAACGGGCTAGTCCATTAGGATGAGCCTGTTTGCTCGGCTTTATGTACATTCCACCTGACCAAGTCTCACTAAAACCTTGGAAACAAACCAAGAACATTTTGTGTCCGCAAATCACAATCAATATTACTGTAGAAAGAACTTTTAATAACAATTTTCTTAAATTCTTTAAATCAATTATTTAAAAAAGTGGAAAAAAAAGTAAAAAGTTAACTTTTTTACATAGGTTATTAAACTAACGTGAAATGTCTTTAACAAACAAGCAATTTTTTTAAAAAAATAAACTTTTTATAATAATATAAAACACTCTTCACAACTTTTTTTTATATAATTGTTATTAAAAGTTTATTTTAAAAAAATTATTTTCTTTATATATTCAAAACTTAAAACTTATAAATTATGTATATTATACAACAAATATAAATAACCAATCAACAAAGTGACAGTGATTATATAATAAGTTACAATTATATTAAATACATATTTTTAAAATGAACTAATATAATATTTTCTTCATATAATTAACTAATATGTGAATCCACACACGCACTTCTTTGTTCAAATACTAAAAAATATAAAAATATATAATTAATTTAAGATTTATAACAATGTTGACTAAATCAATTCAATAATCTGCATACTCAAATATAAAAAATATTCAATTAAATCAACTATAATGAAGTATACATTTGAGAATTAAAATAAATATTTGAAGGCACAAATTCATATATTCAAATACCCAACTGCACAAATATTCAATTAAATCAATCAATCATAATAACATCAAAAAATAAAAATTTAAAAAAATAAATAAAAGTAAAGACTTATAGTAGAAGAGCTAGCAAAATCTTTTCAGTGGAAGAGGAAGATGGAAGATGAGCAACATCCACACTCGTAAATTAAACTAGCAAGGAGGAGACCACAAGTGGGAGATCCACAGATTGACAGTCACGAATGTACCACTTACTGTGACCCATGCATCATCGATGGCCAAGAGAGTAGAAAAGGAATGGAAAAGTATTTCAAATGGAAAGGGAAATATAAAGATGAAGAAGAAATGTTTACCCTTCTAGTTCTGTTAAAAATGAAAGAAAAATGACATATGCATACCTATTGAACCCAAACGGCGATGGAGACAGCGAAGGGCGACAAGGTAGCTATGAAGCAGTGATTGACGAGACTTCAGATGGTGGAGGGAGGAGAAAAGTGAAAGTTTTAAGTGAAAAATGAGAATAAGAGACGAGAGAAAAATTGCATCATAAATATAAAAAAGCTAAAGAAAAATAGATATGAAGAGTCACGTTTGCGACTTTTTAAATTTTAAATTGAGATATTATGTTGGCTTTTTTTCAAAACCAACATGGTATCTATATTACATGTCGGTTATTTTGAAACTAATGTGAAAAATGTTTCTTATGTCAATTTTTTGGAAAATCAATGTGAAAACTCTTTTAAAAAATTATAAAATTGTCATTGCCTTTTTTTTTTCACTTCAGTTTTTTGTAAAACCAACATAAATTATCAACATTAAAAAATATTTTTATAGTAGTGCAAAAACCACCGTGAGGAATCGTCTAAGTTGAAATCAAATTAAAGAGTACAGGCATGGCAATATACCCAATGAAAAAGTTTGGGTTTTAAATTCTTACAATTTCTAGGGATGTGACTTCCAATAGTCTTGCTTCATTCGAAATATTTGTTGTCTCGATTTTAAACCATCAACCAAACTTTATAATCCAAAATAAAAAAGACAAAACCTTAGTTTTTTTTTTTTTTTCAAACATAGTGCAAGGGTTAGTGAAATTATCACAACAAGCTAGGACTCATCATCGGTACTGGCTACATACGTGAAGCTTTATAGGAGGGAGTGGCTGCATCAACATCAAAGGAGGGAGGAAGGAGCAATGACGCCAATTTGAGCAAGAAGAAAGACAACAAGCTTATGACCCATCTAAGCAGCAACCGATCTGAGCATAAATGATTTTTTTACACCAGATCTGAGCATCACCAGATCAAGAAGACTAATTGTGAGAGACTTATAAATTGGCTTCTTCACCTTAACAGTCGTATCAGCAAACATGAGTTTGGATTCGCCAGCGGAAAGGAACTGCCAAGTGTTGCTTGTATATGGCAAGGTTGTTGGGGCATTGACAGATCTCATCCTCCTCCCCTAGATTTCGAGTTCATTGTTAAGGATCGGTGGGATACGAAGATGATGCCGAGGGACGATGAAGATTTGAATAGGATGGTTGAGAAATTTGGAAGCCATGTGAGTGACGTGGGAATGACTAGGAAACAAGTTTTAATCGAACTCAGCCCACATAACTTGTCACTCTGCAGATTTTGATAAAAATGGAGGATTTAATGGTTAACGCGGGCCTTTCATCATGGCAAGGCAAAAATGTTCAGCAATATCACACCTTTAAATATTTTAAAATACCAATTCCGCCTCTAAAAAAAACTTTAGGAGAAGATTAATACTTTAACCTTAATAAAAATCGGTAATGTTTATATCTTGTAAGAATGTGTACCATTTAGATTTCATTTTCAACATAAAGTCTTGGTTGGCAAATGATTTATGAATATTTCTTTGTGTCAGTTGAATCATGCAACCTAGCGCAACCCTATAGAAAGTAGAATTTTAGAATACATTTTAGTCTAGAGTCCTTGTTCTATGACTAAAATACAATTGATTAATAGAAATCTATTATTTTTAGCGCATTTAATGGCGTTTGTTCTTTTAAATTTCTAGTGACAAATTCAGATTATCAACATTTATTAATAAGCAATGTTCGGGGCATGAGATATATCAAGACAAATTAAATAATATTCATAATGCAAGGTAAATGATACATGATACTTTCTTTGTATCAAATTATAAAATATTTTTAGATAAAATTTTATATATCAATAAAATTCATTAAATATATTTAACAACTTTACTTTTTCAAGACAAAAATATAAACTTTAAAAAATATTATTTATTTAATACTTCATTGATGAAAAAATATTGAAGAGAGAGAATATATGTAAAATGTAATATTAAAAAACTATCATTAATAAAATTTTATTTTTATCAAAATATTTTATATTTTAAAATGTTAATTTTTTTTTTAAAATAGCTTATAATTTAAAACAAAGAGAGTACATTCATATGAGTTCTTGCAATGAATCTTGCGCATAAACATTTGTTTCTATTTACAATGACGGCCACATTGGTAGAAAGAAAAGGGTAGTGAAATGCTTCGTTACCTTTGATTACACATGCATGGCCGCATTTAATTTGCAGCAACATTTAATGCTCCACATTTTTCTTTAGTTCCCCAACAACTATGTGTAAGTTTGATCAGTTTGCCAAAAGTTCATTTGATAAAAGTCAATTTCATAAAAGTTAGTTGTTGTAACAAAATTTATGTTTAGATATATTTTTTCAAAAGTTAGTTTGATTTTTTTGAAAGTTGTTTGATTTGTGATAGTGAAATGTATTTTTGAATGTACAATCATCAAAAAGGATATTGATTTATAATAATTTATAATTTTTATTATACAAATGTAATATATTTAAAATATTTAAAAATATAATAAAAATTATAAATAACATAAATTTTGATCTATAATGCTAAAAATTTGATCTCTAATTATTTGCATTTTTTAATTTGTAATTTTAAAAGATTAATAAAGATTTGTAATTTTAAAATGTAATAAAGATTTGTAATTTTATTATACATTAATGCTAAAATTAACATGATTAATTATTCAATTTATAATACTAAAAAAATTGATACCTAATTATTATTATTAAAATAATAATTATATTTTTAATGAATTAACTATTTTTAAATAAAAAATTAAGAGATTAAACTTAGGGTAGTATGGTCAAATAACATTCTACTTTTCAAATTCACTTTTCAAAAGCTTCAAATAGTTACGTTTCAGAAATTCACTTTCAACTACTGTTTGAATGTACTTTCAGGATGTATTTTTCTGCAAAATATTCTACCCAAACAACTTTTAACTTTCTAAAATTTTGCTTTCTGAACGTGAAACGGAAGAAAACCAAATGGACCCTACTATTAACGTTATTTGATGTTGCGTCTTGCTACAATTTTATAAGATAAGATATTTTTAAAGATGATTTATTATCCTAAAATATAAAATATTTTGAAAAAAAAGTTTTATTATTCATAAAAAATTCATTAATGATAGTTATTCATACATTATCAATCATTATTTCACTTTGTAAATAGATTTCCCTTACTTTTTCTTATTAATACAAAAATATTTTTGAAAAGTTTATAAAAACTTAAAATTATAAACAGTATCTAATAAGTTGAATTGGTACATTTGATTTTATCAAAATATACATTATGAATTGAAACAATAGAGTATTAAAATATACAACAATCACATAATGACTAATAAGTCATGATCAATAATCATTACAAAAGTTACTCTCTCATTAAAAAATACTAAGACATTTGTAATTGAATTTCATCCCTAATAAAATATTGTCCTACTTTTAAACTAACTTTATTTTTTTATATTTATCCCTATTAAACATCTTACAATAAATATAAAGTCATTATCAATAGAGGTACTTTTAGAAAAAAGTTAATAATTATACGTCAAAAAACTAAAAATACCTTAAATTTTTTAACGTTCAACTTCTCAAAAAATGCTTTACATTTTTTAATGGAGAGAATATGTGATATAAAATTCATAACAAATTAGATTAAAGTATACATTAAGTCATTTAACTTTACACAAGATTTTATTTTAATCTCTTAACTTTAGAAAGTATTTTTTAATCCTTCAACCCTAATGCTGTTAGTTTTATTTCAATAAATTTTTACATTAAACTTTTAAATATTGACAAATATTATCAGATGTTGATATATTGAGTTTAATTTTTTCGAAATAACAATAATTGATGTAAAAAAATGATAATTTGAAACAAATGATATTGGAGTTGAAGGATTAAAAAGATGCTTTATAAAATTAAGGGGCCAAATTAAAATATTATATAAAGTTAGAAAATTAAAAGTATATTTTAATTTAACAAATTATTAATTATTAATCACAAGTCATATCCACACCTGTCAGCACCTCATATAGATGCAAATCAAAGCAATTACTGTACACTAATTACATGCTTAAAGGAATAGTTAGCTTTTGCCGATTGCAGAAAAAAGAAAACAAAATCCATCATACAGTACAATTGTGCCGGCAAATATGCGCATGTGGCCAATGCCAAGGAAGCATCCCTTTTTCTAATACATGAATCATCATAATAAATAGTAAATATGTCTTCTAATTTGCGCAGCTGAACATTCTTATCAATTTCTTTGAAATATCTAAAAAAGACAAATGAATTAAAATAATTAGCCACATTAATAACTCGAATTCCCCCACCCAACATGTGTGACGACAATGTTATTTGTTCAGTTATTAATGATAGCATTGAACATTTCTTCTCAAATTAACAATTACCATTGAGAGAGGCAGCTATAAATACAGGTCTCATCACAGAAGACTGCTGATTCTGTGTCAGAAATAGTGCGAATATCCATCTCTAAAAGAGCAATGAATTCAGTGAAAGACATCCTCGAACATGTTCCTGGGGAGGCCCGGGTCACCACTATCGCTCTGGGTGGCTTTTCTCTGTTGCTGTTCATCTTCTTCCTTGGAAGATTCAGCAGCTTCTTCAAAAGCAACCATTCCCCCAACCTCCCCCGAGTGCCAGGTATTGCTGTTTTTGGTTAATTATTTTGACGATTAATGTTCTTTTGGTTGTTCGAATCATGCATCTCGAATGATGTCACCCACCTCGCTCAATTGTGTCGACTGATAAGGACATATAAACTCGGGAGCGGAGTTTAAAAACTTCCTTGACTTAACAAAATCGAGTTAAAACGCCTCTAAAATCAGAGTAGCTTTGAATTCCGTCAGACTTGCGCCTGATTTTAAATTCCGTCAGCTTTAAAATCAGAGTTAAACTTGGCTGAATCGTCGATTTTGGACTGAGTCAGGCGAGTTAGATAGATTTTCTTAAAAATTCACGTTTAAAATCCAAACAATTATAAAATATAGAAAGAAAATAAAATTTACTCGGCATGAATGGCCGTAAAGTTTCATATGCTTCTTGCCGTCATCTTCTTTCTCAATATAAGCTTTGCTCCACTTTTCTCTGTTCTGCGGTTCTACCATAGTTCTGTTTCAGAAGATGAAAGCGGAGGAGCGAAAGGGGAAGGAGATAAACTGTGAAGAAAAAGTCGGAAGAAGCTCGACCTCTGGGAAAGAAAATGCCCAACCTACAAAACTTTCAAATCCGATTTTCTTATCAATAAAAATAGTGCACCATACGGCTGTATTCTGTAGCGATTGACACTCAGAAACACGCTAGGCCCGGAAAAAACCGGTTGGTTATCTTATGAAAAACAAACCTAGAGAATTGTGTACGACTTTTTTTATAAGGCAATTAATTGTATTATCATGTTCTGTTAATTCGTCCGCAAATGATGTCATTACATGAAATGATGAATGGTGGAATTGGGTGAAACAATTGTCGCAGAAGTTGCAGGACGGCTACCTCTGATCGGGAATCTGCTGCAGCTGAAGGAGAAGAAACCTTACAAGACTTTCACAAAGTGGGCTGAGCAATATGGACCAATTTACTCCATCCAAGCCGGTGCTTCCACTCTTATTGTTCTCAACACCACCGAGGTGGCCAAGGAGGTCTGTTTACTCTTTATAACACATGCCATGTGCCATGTTACTTGTTTTCACTGTTAGTTGCGGGAACCTTGCACATGCAGCGGAGCAACGCTCTTCATTCCACCTCAGTGCTGTCTGTATGACTTGAAAAAATTGGCTAAGCGGCCTCTGGTTTTCGTGGTTGTTTCAGGCGATGGTCACCAGATATTCCTCCATTTCATCAAGGAAGCTGTCAAATGCACTTATGATTCTCACTTCTAATAAATGTTTGGTTGCTATGAGTGACTACAATGATTTTCACAAAAGGGCCAAAAGACATATTCTCGCAAACGTTCTAGGAGCGAATGCACAGGTTGGTTACATGCATGAACTTTCTGGTTACCTTGTGGAGTGTTTTTGCACGGTTAATTCTTTTTCCGTGATTGTCAAAGAAGGCGAAGATCTATTTGTTGTTGTTGTTTGTTTGTTTCCCCCAATTTTCAGAAGCAACACAGGTGCCACAGAGAAGCCATGATGGACAACATGTTAAAGCAGTTGAGTGAACATGTGAAGACCTCCCCCAACCAGGCTGTAAATTTCAGGGATATATTTGCGCCTGAACTTTTTGGACTGGCTCTAAAGCTAGTAAGTTTTTAATTTTAATTAGTAATTGTCTGAGTATAGAGTGAGGATTAGTAGATTGAGCACGATGGAATTTGCAGGCTGTGGGAGATGTTGTGAATGCCCTCTATGTGGAAGAGCTTGGCCGCACCTTAACAAAAGAAGAGATGTATAAGATTCTAGTACTTGACTTGATGGAGGGTGCAATTGAAGTGGATTGGCGCGATTTCTTCCCGTATCTGAAATGGATTCCAAATAAAAGCATGGAGGACAAAATTCGTGGAATCGATTTCCGCAGAAAAGCGGTCATGAGGGCATTGATAAAGGAGCAGAAGAAGCGAATTGCATCTGGGATGGTGGGTACCTTAGAGTATTACTGCAACTTTAATTTGTGCCAAAAAAAAAATAATTGTGGCTGTTCTAATTCCTCTCTCATTAAATGTAATAGGGAGTAAACTGTTACATTGACTATCTATTATCATCATCGGAAATAAATGAACTGGCCGAAGACCAAATTCTGATGCTGCTTTGGGAGCCCATTGTTGAGACATCAGATACTACATTAGTGACTTCGGAATGGGCTATCTATGAACTCGCCAAGGACAAGAACCGACAGGTTTATTCGTTTCTCCGTTTGTGCTACCCCCCCCCCCAAAAAAAAAAAAAAAGAATAGGCTGGTCTGTGTGAATATTCACTCGATTGGCATTGTATTTGGATTACAGGAGCGACTGTGTGAGGAACTCCGAAATGTTTGTGGACAAGAGATGGTCACTGATGACCAGTTGTCAAAGCTACCATATTTAGGGGCTGTATTCCATGAAACCTTGAGGAAGCACAGTCCTGTTCCAATCGTGCCTCTTCGATACGCCCACGAAGACACCCAGTTGGGAGGATATCACATTCCCGCCGGAAGCGAGGTGAATTGATCTGTTTGTCTGAATTACTTTCTAGGTTTTAAGGGTAATGATATGATGGGACTGCCAATAATGAGAAAATTGTGTTCAACAGATAGCAATAAACATATATGGATGCAACATGGAGAAGGAGAGGTGGGAGGATCCGTACGAGTGGAAACCGGAGAGGTTTCTGGAAGGGGGTTTTGACAGTGGGGATTTGTACAAGACGATGGCGTTTGGAGCGGGAAAGAGGGCGTGTTCAGGCAGCCTTCAGGCTTCGTTAATCGCATGCGTTGCAATTGGCAGATTTGTTCAGGAGTTTGAGTGGGAGCTCGTTGGAGGGGAAGAAGACAATGTGGATACTATGGGCCTCACCACACACAAGCGCTACCCCCTGCTTGCGAAAATCAAGCCCAGGAATTAACGGGGAGGATTTGGTCACTCTGGTTCTCTTCCAAAATTGAACTCTACATGTGTCTCTGAGACATGGCAACTTTATAACCCTGCTTTCCCCCTTTTGGCTATTATCATCCTTCAATAAGAACTACTTAGCGTGAGTTTAGTTTTTAATTTACATTTAATAAAAATCTATTTAACATATTTAACTATTTATGAGGTTTGATGATAGTACATGTCAGATATAGTTTGAATATACTTTTAAGAATTTTTTAATCAAGTTCTTAAATTATTTTGTGCATGGAGTTGTCCACTTCTAACTAACTACTTTTATGTTCCGCTTGAATGGGTGGATTTAAGTTAAAAAATTAAATTTAAAATATTATATTTAAAATTCATAAATTTAAAATTTTTTGTTTGAATGATAAATTTTAAATTATAATATTGAAATCCTTTGTTTAGATATTAAGTAAAATTTTAAATTTTAAATTTTAAATTTAAAAGAAATTTGGATGACGTAGGCAGTTTGTTTCTAGTCAAAAGTGACGGTTCGAATGGCTAACTTTTATCAAGATTAGATTGTCAATGTTGATTGGGACTGGACAGTCAACTTTCACCTAAACTAGATCAACAATGATGACCAGGACAGGATAACGACTTCCACGAGGACCAGACCGACTATGATAATTGGCTTTCACCACGACCAAATTGACAGCAACAACCGACACCAAACTAACAGCGACGATCAGGATCGGACAGTTCAATTTCACTGGGACCAAATCGATGGCGACGATCGAGACCTAATGGCCTACTTCCACCGAAACTGCACAAGCTACTCGATCATGGTGAAAGTAGGCTATCTGGTCCCTGTCAACTGCACTTAGATCCTTACCAGTGCAGGCAGTTTGGTCCCAATGGCAGTTGATCACATAGTCTCAATGGGCGCCGGCAGTGTAGTCTTAATCAACAGTGGCTATTTGATCCTAATCAACGGTGGCAGTTTGGTTCTGTTAGCTTTGGTGGTCCGATCCAGTCACTATTGACGTGCCAATCAAACCTTTGTGGATTTAGGTCAAATTACAAAAAAAAAAAATTGAGTTAGAATTTAAAATAATAGAAAAAGGGTTTTAAATTACAAAAAGATTGATGTAGAATTTAAATTTAAATTTGGGTTATATCCAAATTCATACATTTTTAATTACCTAAATAATAAATTTGACTCAAATCTAAATACAAATTTAAATCTATATGTATCCAAACATAGTATTATTATTTTTGCGCTTGAATGGATTTTTTGCATGGGTTTTATGGATAAAATTCATCTCTTAAAAGTCCCTTTGGAGACTTGAACTGCTAGAATTAGCCATTATCTTAATTGGATTTCATTTAATTGAATTCAATTGTCCTTGTTTATGTCAATTGATATTATTTTTCCTCATAGTGCATGACTTAAATTAATTAAACTGAATGTAGGGCCCATTTGTTTTGCTTATTTCATGAAAAAATAACTTATTTTTTTTAATTTATTTTATGATTTTTTATGATACTTGTTTAAACTTTTGAAGATAATCAAAATTTAAAAAAATATTTTTTTATATTTTAATAAGTTACTTTATATTTTATATTTCAGACAAAATGGGACTTCCATAAAATATAATACTCTCTTCATTCTAAATTATAAAGATATTCTTAAACAACTTTAGACATACTAATAAAGTTTATTAAATATATTTTATAACCTTTTTTTTAAGATAAAAATATAAAATTTTAATAATATCCATCATTTAATATTTCACTAGTGAAAGAATATTAAAGAAAGAGAATATATAAAAAGAATAATGTTAAAAAAGTATCATTAATAAAAAAAATATAAGCATAAATCTTTATAGCTTTACAAGTTTTGCTTTTACTCTCCATATTTTTTTTAATATTTATAGTCTCTATAGTTTCAATAAGATTTGGTGGTATTTGTTAATTGAATTCTTATAATTTCAGTGTTTTTAATAGTTTGAGTCTCTATAAAAATTGAAAACATTGAAACCAAACTACATAAATTAAAAATAAAATTTGATGAAACCATAGAGATTAATAATTATGTTTTTCTTAATAAAACTATATTTTTATTAAAATATTTTATATTTTAAGATGTTAATTTTTTAAAAAATATTTTATAACTCAAGAGGAAGGCAATATAATAAGCAGGAAATAATTAATGGAGAGGAGGATGGGCTCAGGTGACAATCTGGATGACCACATTGGAGGCGATGAGATATGATGAAGGAGAAGATATTAACAAATGTCCTATCAATTATGGGCCACCGCGTGATCGTGCAATCCGGACAAGATAATTATGGTGGTAAATGACTGGAGGTTGTTCTCATGGTCAAAGCCCATTATGTTGCCATGCCTTCTCGTTCTCAGGAATGGCAGCATTTCTTCCGCATCCAAGTCAATTATCCCCGCCCATGTCTCAATAATTTTCTATTAATACCCCCTCTTCTTTTTATTTCTAGTTCCAATACTATTTACAAATAATTTTTAATATATTTTATTAAAATAAAATAAAATTTTAAAATTTAATATTTTTTCACTTCTATCTTTAATTAAAACAAAAAGGATTATTTTAAATAATTTTTTTAATATATAATTAAAAAAAGGTAGAGATGAATATAGAAAATAATGAAGTGTTATATAAATATAATCAAAAATTAATTTTCTCTCTTTGACCAGTAAATAGTATTATAGAAATACTCTCTTTGATTTTATTTATAAGTCAGAGAAAAAAGATTCTTTTTTTATCTCATTTATAAGTCATATTATTAAAGTTTCGTAACAAATTTTTATTTTTATCTTTGATTGAATGTTAGAGAAAAAATAAATTGTTAAAGTGTGTGTATATATATATATATGTATATATTTAATGGAGATAAAATTAAAAATTTATTAAATTTTTAAACATAGTTATTCAATTTTGGGGTTTTCTTTGATTCTAAAGAAATACATTAAAAGTGATTTATAAATAAAATCAAAAAAATATAAGGTGACTTTTATAAGAGATTGATGGATGGCCCTTAATACAAAACACGTTGTGAGTTATTGAATATATTTTTTAATTATCTCTATTTAAATTTATTAATTATAAGAGATGATACATTATACATTTGAAAATTGTTTATTTAAATAGAGTAAATTAAAAATTTCTTTTTTTAAAACAAAGTTAATTACTTAACAATATTTCCTTAATTTCGGCGATATCTATAGATGTCTTATAATATAAACAAGAGGAAATGCTAAGATATATGTGCGCACATAAAATTTCAAGTTGTTATATTAAAATCCACGGGACTCCTACATAAAAAAAAAAAAACAATCTATTAAAATCCTAAAGCAGGAGTAATTGCCAATAGGGCTGGGTCTAGCAAGAGAAATAATCCCCCACAACATGTTAAATTAATGTTTAAATCTTTACCAAAATATATGCCCGCATTCAATAAGAGGATATGCATTCACAATTTTAAAAAAGTAAAAGAAATCAGCAATCACTCTAAAAAAAATTAAAATCACAAAATAATAATTACTCCGTCCATTTTTTTTATATTTGTTTTTAGGAATATTTTTTTCAAAATTTCAAATCAATGCTTAATAACCATCTATTAAAAAAATATAAGACATGGTGGTATATTAAAAACTATAAAATATTTTTAATTTTTCAGTGTATAATTAATAAATTTTTTAAAAATATCAATAATAAATAAGGACAAATATTAATAAGTTAAACATTATGCGTTATTTTATTACTCCAGGTGCTAAATATTTTTGAATTGACTTCAATTATCAGCTCTATTTCATTTTAATTCTTTAAAAATAAATAGATTTAATTAATGCATTTAATAGCATTTACTTTTTTAATATTTATAGTTATAAATTTGGATATTATCTACATTTACTCACGAGGAACATTCAAAGTATGTGATATATCGAGACAAAGAATGTACAGCGCTGGGTAAATGACATATGATACATTCATGAAAGTTTTCGTGAGTGCACCTTGTGCGGAAACATCTGATTCCATTTATTATCATCGGCTCATTGGTTGGAAGAAAAAGCAGGGGAAATGCTTCATTACCCTTGAGTACATGCATGTCCCTGTTTGCAGGAACATTTAATGCTCCAGATTTTCTCTTGGTTCTTGCAAAAGTACTAGCAAATAATAAATCTTATAGTATTATGCCAATTCTCATGTGTGAACGCTTTTTGTCATTTTTTAAGACATTTAAAAAATAAATCAATTCAAAAATTAACCACATTAAAATCTCAATTTCTCGCAATATCAGTGACGATGACAATGCTATTTTTTCTGTTAGCAATAACAGCATTGAACCCCCTCCCTTTAATTAATAATTGACATTGAAAGAAATGGGGACATCCGAGTAATTTCCATGTTAGGTGGTTGTAACTTGTAAATGCTATTAATACAGGTCTCCTTAACAGGACCCTGCTAATTCTAACCAAAAAATAGAACGAATATCTATCTGTAATAGAGCAATGGCTTCAGTGAGAGACATCTATGAACTCGTTGCCGGAGGGGCCCTTGCCACCACTGTTGCGTTGGGTGGTTTTTCTCTGTTTCTGTTCATCTTCTTGCTTGGAAGATTCAGCAGCTTCTTCAAAAGCAAGCGTTCTAAGCTTCCTACAGTGCCAGGTATTATTGTCCGTGGTTAGTTATTTTGAGGATTAAAGTTCTCTTGGCTTTTGGAACCATGAATCTCGAATGCTGATGTCATCAAACTCGGTCAAATGCATCAACTAATTAATTGTATGATCATATTCTATTAATTCGTCCACAAAAGATGCCGTTGCATGAAAATGAAATGATGAACGGTGGAATATTCCTCACAGAGGTTGCAGGACGACTACCCCTGATCGGGAATCTGCTGCAGCTGAAGGATAAAAAGCCTTACAAGACGTTCACGCAGTGGGCTCAGCAATATGGACCAATTTATTCCATCCGAGCTGGTGCTTCCACTCTTGTCGTACTCAACACCACCGAGGTGGCCAAGGAGGTCTGTAACATATATGATGTGTCAATTTGTTAGTTGAATCCATGGGAAGCGCTATTTCTTTTCGCAATTAGTTGCCGGAGCCAACGCTCTTCATCCTACCTCTCTGCTGTTTGAGTGGCCTCTGACTTTTATGGCTGTTTCAGGCGATGGTGACTAGATATTCCTCCATGTCATCAAGGAAGCTGTCAAATGCACTCATGATTCTCACTTCTAACAAATGTATGGTTGCTATGAGTGACTACACTGATTTTCACAAAATGATCAAAAGACTTATTCTCTCAAACGTTCTGGGAGCGAACGCACAGGTTGGTTGCATGAACGAATTTTCCGGTTACCTTGTTAAGTGTTTGAGCATGGGTAATCATTTTCCCGTGATTGCCAAAGAAGCCGTGAGATCTATCTGTTGTTGTTGTTGTTGTTGTTGTTTCCAACCAATTTTCAGAAGCAACACCGTTGCCACAGAGAAGCCATGATGGACAACATGTCAAAGCAGTTGAATGAACTTCTGAAAACCTCCCCGGACCAGGCTATAAATTTCAGGGATATATTTGCGCCTGAACTTTTTGCACTCTCTCTAAAGCTAGTAAGTTTTCATTTCATATTAGTACTTTTCAGGGCATAGAGTGACGATTAGTAGATTGAGAAGGATGACATTTGCAGGTCGTGGGAGAGGCTGTGAATGCCCTCCATGTGGAGGAGCTTGGCAGCACCATATCAAAAGATGAGATATATAAGATTTTAGTACTTGACTTGATGGAGGGTGCCATCGAGGTGGATTGGCGCGATTTCTTCCCATACCTGAAATGGGTTCCGAATAAAAGCATGGAGGAAAAAATTCGTGGAGTCGATTTCCGCAGAAGAGCGGTTATGAGGGCATTGATGAACGATCAAAAGAAGCGAATTGCATCTGGAACGGTGAGTTTACCTGAGTATTTCTACAACTTTAATTTGCGCAAAAAAAGGGTAATGGTGGCTGTCCTGATTCCTCTCCCATTGAATGTTATAGGTAGTCAATTGTTACCTTCACAATTTGTTATCATCTGAATCAAAAGAACTGACTGAAGACCAGATTCTTATGCTGCTTTGGGAGACCATTGTCGAGACATCAGATACAACACTAGTGACTTCGGAATGGGCTATGTATGAACTTGCCAGGGACAAAAGCAGACAGGTTTATTTGTTTCTCCATTTGTCCTGTTTTTTTTTTTTTTTCAAAGAATAGACTGGTCGGTGTGAATAATCAATCAATTGGCATTGTATTTGGATTGCAGGAGCGACTGTATGAGGAACTCCGAAATGTTTGTGGACACGAGAAGGCCGTGGAAGAACAGTTATCAAAGCTACCATATTTAGGGGCTGTTTTCCATGAAACGTTGAGGAAGCACAGTCCTGTTCCAATTGTGCCTCTTCGATACGCCCACGAAGACACCCAGTTGGGAGGATATCACATTCCCGCGGGAAGCGAGGTGAATTGATCTCTTTGTCTGAATTACTTTCTAGGGTTTGTGGGTAATGATATGATGGGACTACCGATAACGAGAATATGGTGTTGACCAGATAGCAATAAACATATATGGATGCAACATGGACAAGAAGAAGTGGGAGGATCCTTTCCAGTGGAAGCCAGAGAGATTTCTGGATGGGAGCTATGATAGCGGGGATTTGTACAAGACGATGGCGTTTGGAGCAGGAAAGAGGGTGTGTGCAGGCTCCCTCCAGGCCATGCTAATATCTTGCATTGCAATTGGCAGACTTGTTCAGGAGTTTGAGTGGGAGCTCGTGGGAGGGGAAGAAGACAATGTGGATACTGTGGGCCTCACCACACACAAGCTCCAACCCCTGCATGTGAAAATCAGGCCCAGGAATTAAGATGTCAGATCTGCTCCAAATTTCACCAGTGCATGTATGCATGGGAACTTTAGATGGCAGGGATGTGTCGTTCCTAGTTGAATAATAGTACCAGCAATATCATATGCTCCAGTAAGTAAGCATTACATTATTGCTAGTTTTCTATGTTTGCTTGTGACCTTGTGTTGCTATTATCTTTCAGAGTTAACAGTCCAGATAGTTTCGTGGATTGAGTTACCGCGTATTTCTCGTTACTCCTTCGATAACAATAAATGAGTAATTTTTGCCCGGTGGGATTTTCTGCACGGATTTTATGAATAATGCATCTTTTGATGCCGCTTTCAAGACTTGAACCACTAAAATTAACCAATTTTTTTAATTAATTCGACATTTCATATAACCTGGTCCACTTGTGCATAATTACGTCATAGAGAGATACTTTGTTTTGTTGGCCCGAAGAAAAGTTACTTTAAGAATACATTATCTTAGAGGTATCTTTAATGGATAAGAAGTTACAACTTCAGCAAAACTCTGGGAAGATTAATGTGACATACTCTTTCTTTATAAGTGAATCCCTTGAAGAGATAATATGTATAAATCATTACAAACTTCACCGTTTATTTTTAATACAAAATAATGGAAAATCATGCAAGAGAGATTAAAATTTAATCATATTTAAAATCATGAAGTTTTTTCAGTCCAGGATGAATTGTTAAAGATAGAAATATTAAAATCTTCACACAAAGCATGTGAAGAAGTTTGGGAAGAAAGTAGAAGTTAAGGATTGAAGCACGAAGCATGATGCCATGTCAGCCCTCAACTGCTGCACTAGAGCCACCTAAATGTGCCACGTCGCGCTTTGGGTCAAATTGTCAAACCTCATTTCCCTCGCTTCATGCTTCATTACGTTATTCGCGCCACCGACCACCGCCATCGAAGCCCCTCAACTAGAGACCTCCCAATACCATCTTTACTTTAATAGCATTCAAAAGACGGTCAACATGAACTTCGCATTCTGGTTTTGCCCTTTCGCTTTATTTCGGTCATTACTTCTTTGCTTGCTAGATGATTGAGTGTCCTCCAACATCAATGATTTGACTGGTCGACGTGGTAATGAGATAGGAAAAGCTCAGGATTGCATGCTGCTTCTCTAGTGCCATGTTTTGGTAACAACCTCAATGACGTTGTTTCCGTGATCGAACCCAAAGCCCAATGATGTACTATTAAACGGAAAAGCTACTAGGTAGACAGCGAATATTTCTTGCTTCTTGAATTGAAGCTATAAATCTTTTCCGTATTCGCATCCGGGAATGGAGATAACATGCATATGATTGTCACCAGCGAATATTTCTATTTTACCCCTATTCTTTTTAACAGCTAACCGCGAATATTAAAGAGAACTGCTTGCAAATTATATCAACGGGACCAAAACTAAAATTATTATTAAATAATGAATGGTTCATGTGACATGAATCTCATCGGGGAAGATAAGTCGCAAAGTAACTTGAGCAAGGAAAGCATCTCATATTGCAGCCGTTCAAGTGAAGAACGATTTCTTTTTACCTGATATCTGTTATACATATGTAAAGCATTCAGGAAGGAGCTGACACACAGCCGACATAAGAAAAGTGCATAATATGAAGGCACTGCTACCAATTACATGACGTTGAGGAAATCAGCTAGGTTTGAAGAATTTCAAATTGAGTCCATTAGTGACTATGCTCCAAATACCTCCAATGGTAAAGGCCAGGCTAAAAGCAACTCCCAGCCAACCCAGGATCCAGTTGAAATACCAGTTGAAGCTGTATTTGGTGGGCTGTTTTATGAGAACCCACATGAAGCACGGGTACGCAAAAGTGACCGGAAGAGTGAGTCCTCCCATCAAACCGGCCAGGCTCGAGAGAAAGGGAAGTGCCACTCCTATGAAGAAGGACACGAATCCGAAGAAAACTCGGAAGCCTGACCTCACCCATATCGAGCAGGGACGGTTAGTTCTGCTGGTGTACCCTGCTTCAAAACTATCAAAAGCAGGCATCGAGTATATCTGGAAACTGGTCAAGCAGCTAAACACGACAAGAAGGAAATTCAAGGCAAGAAGCCCCCTTGAAATGTCATGGCTGTGAAATGCATATAAAGCCCCCAGAATCCCTCCTTGAGGCATCTGTAACAGCCAACCGCCCAATTGACAACCAGTGTTAAATTCAACCCTGCCTAATTAATGAATACGAGGCATCAGGTACTAAGAAATCTGGAAAACTCTTACCAGATTTCCATACGCCCAGAAACCTCCAACGGCAACAGGGAAGAGGCACATTGCGATGAAGAAATATGCAACCTTGGCACCTTTCCACATTGGCACATGAGCAGGGTGCTTAAAAGTCGATGGCATCGTTGCCTGAAATAAAGAAGAAATTAACCCTGCGTAAACCTTCGAGTTGCTTTTAGTAAGGTGAAACTAGAGAAACGTGATTAGCATACCTGAATTTCGAGCACTAAATTGTGGCCCCTGAAAGCGAAAGCTACGATTCCAAGGGCGTTCATGACGGAGAAAACAGAAGCAGAAGAGGACGGCAAGGACAGAGGTGCATAGGAGATGGAGGGTGGCCTCTGTTGGCTTACGGAGAGAATCCAGACCATGGTGGAGTAAGTAATGGCCGTGACAGCCCCTACGAGGGAAAGCCCAGCGATTGAATTGAGGTTCGGCAACTGAGAGAGAACGATGGACAAGGAAGTGAAGACGAGGTACCACTCCACCGTGGTCAAGGGATTGGAGGTACACGAAGGACCGCAAACTATTTGGAAAAATAACTTCATGGTCTCCCCGCCGAATAGAATCAAAGCCGTTCCTGTTCCTGCCGACAAATAAACCGTTGGAAACAGAGATAGCCACACGCCTAATCTTTCCCCTGCATAAAATAAATGCATCTAGCGTCAAACCACGGAGAGGTAAAGAACAGAAGTCGATGGTATGCGTTGGTTTGAACTTGTAGCTTACCGAATGCTGCCTGGGCGAGCTCCACATATCTGTTGTATCTTTTCCCTGGAACTGCTTCGTGGAGTTGAACCAGAAGCCATAGGGTGTATAGTTGCCAGCAATATGCTACGATCAAGGAAATAATTCCCCAACTCCTGCAGAATATTTCCCCAACTCATTAATCTATAATCTCTGCTAATCAGTCCAATAATCCTATTGGACAAATTTTGCAGTATTTTATTGCGTAGACCAAAAAAGAAGTCACGGTCAAAAAGTGCTCTCAAGACGCTCAACGGTGCAGGAAAAGATGTCTATAGCCATCAAAATAAAGAATTTGGACAGTTTTACCGGTGGACCCAGTGAAGGATGATACTGTGAATCTGTGATACTATTTCCTTGAAAATATTCAGCTTCGGAGAAAGGGAAAGCTAGAGCCTCAAGCACCAAACGGGTTAACTCGAGCGTGTTTGGAAATCCTTCAAGCTATCATGTCTCATGAGTATTTGAGGCTAAAGAGAGACAGTTTTTCAGCATAACGAAAAATAAAGTTTATGGACAGAAGGAACTAGCAACAGTGATTAATACTATAATAATTAAAGCAACTTCATATGCTATGCTGGCGCCGTGGTGCGGCAGAAAACAAATGCACCTCACACTTCTTCATTTAAACAAATAACTAATGTCTTACTGTAGCTCAGAAGGCACTGGCTTGTGTGTGCGCGGGGGTGTTGGGGGCAGGGCGGCTTCAGTGTTGTGTGTAACAAATTAACAATAGGGTTAAAATGTCTACAAATAATAGGTACGAAAGCGGTGAATTATTTTCCTGGAGAAAAAGGATGGGAGAGAGCGAGAGAAGAAATGTACCAGCCAAGATAAACGAAGGCAACGGGCAAAAGCAGGGCCTGGAAGCCAACACCAGCATTGAGGTTATGAAAGGCGGCGTAGTAAGCATTTCCATTGCGAGACTCGGTGATAGGAAGCCATGCGTCTTGAGGGTTGAGCTTCGTGAGGTGGCCCACCTCCTCCAGGTAACCCTTCATGTTGATCAGCACCCTCTTCATGGGCGTTCCGATGGGGCTAAGGAACCGGGGCGATATGAACGACGTTGGAGTCCACGCGTTCGACGACTTCGCCTCCTTGGACCCCTGTCTCGGCGACCTCTGACCCGACGGCGTCTGTATCTCGGGCGTCGACACTCTCGGCGTCGCCGGTATTGATATCAGCTCCGTCTCCGGCCTCTCCTCCATCGCGTGCTTGCTAAACCAGACGGAGTTCCCACTGCCTGTGTTTACTAGTCTCGAATTTTAATAGCTATATATATATATATATAAAAGAAGAAAGATGTCAGCGCGATCATGAGGAGAGGATACTTTTGTTCCTCTGAAGAAAAAAGGAAGGAAATGGTGCTTGAGTAAATAAATAATGCTTTATTAAAGAAATGCTATTGATGGCTCGGAGCCGGAAAGAGAAGGATCAGATAACTGTGAACTATGTGCCAACTTTTTCCCCCTTTTCTGGGCCTAGACTATGTGCCATATTCGAAGCATGAAAGTTTGTACAATTAGCAGGCGCCATTGAGATTTGTTGATTTCATTGCGAGAATACCTCGTAGTGCTTGGAGCGGTTCTCGCTTCACGGCGAGGTTGCTCTCGCACCCATGCTCATTACTTGCCGAGTTAAGTGAGACGTGAGAGCTGAGAACGGCCCTTTAATGGAAGACAATTAAACAATTAAACAATTTTAAAATATATCTCGTGTGTCTATTATGATGTATTGTTTCTGTTAAGATGTTCCAAATGCAGGCACTTGTTTATAGGAAGGATACAGATGATGGGAAGAGGCGTAATACGATGTGGGGTCCGAGGCGTGGGCATTGCTTCTGAATTTAATTTGGAAGGCAGGCGGTCAAACTCAAATTGCGACAAAATGTTGCACGCCCTTTCGAGTTAACGAAGCCCGAACTTGAACAACATGGCTTTGTTTTTAAACCTAAAATTATTTGGTTACGGTTTGAAACGAGTGATTCTTGAAATCTGAATGGGATCCTTTCAGAGAATAAAGAGGCGAGTGCAGTGAGAGAATTAAAAGATGGTCGCAGACGAGGGCCCACTCGTCCTCATATTCATGAGTTTGGCAGCGCGCGTGATTTAACTGGCAAATGGCAAACATGCTCCACACTCAGCCTAGGAGACATTCTCATTACCAATCATTTCTTTCCTCTTCTTGTTCCCCCTTTTCTCCTTCAATCCAACGGCCATGTGTACGGAAGAAGAAGAAGAAGAAGAAGAATAGAAAAAGAAGCCGCTCACCGGGTTTGCATTTCATCGTGACCAAAAAGTCATTCCAGAAAAAAAAATACCGATTTTTGTCGTTTGGGCTGGACTAATAAGATGGCATGCGTGAGAGAAACAAACGAGTGTGTTGTGGGATGTGTGGTTGAAGTTCGGGCCAGTTGGGTCGGATGATGATGGGCCAAGTAAGGAAAGCCCAGTTCCTGTCCTGAGGAAGTATTGATCGTGGAGGGAGGGGGACATGTAATGTATCGGAGGATTTGTTGCTGCGAGGTTGGGGAGCGTTATCACACCAGCGATGTGAGGGGGAGATGTTGGGACGCCACTCAACAATCAACTTCCACGCAGGTCAGATGACTGTGGATCGTGGAGGCTCGTCTTGCAAGTTCTGAATGGCCTTGGTCAGGAAATGTGGAGGCCAACTGGTTTCTAAACAATCTCTCTCTCTCTCTCTCTCTCTCTCTCTCGCAATGACATGAAGATAAACTTTGCTGCCATAAATGGTGGTCTGCTTTGCATCTTATACCTTGCCTGCCTCCATGCTTTTTTTTTAAAAAAAAAATTATAATCAAGCCTTATATAAAAAAATTAATTATTGTAAAATTTATTAATAATTAAATTAAACTGCATTAATAATTGATTGTGTTGTCAATACAATTTAATTTAGTTATCAATGAACTTTATAATAATTAATTTTTTTATGTAAAAAATTAATATAATTTTTTTTAAATAAATCTTTTGTAGGAATATATTGCGATTATGTTCTAGCCTTTTGGCGCTCGTTAATGTGAAAGTCCAAGGCAAATCATCTTTTGGGGGGGGGGGGGGGACAAGCAACATTAGAACAAAAACCAAAAAAAAAAAATACAAAAAACAAAACTTCCGCTGGCCTTTTCTTCCGAGCAATGATCACTGACATATTGATCAATGAAGGTTTACCGATAAAATTAGGGGCAAACTTCTCTATATCTTCCAAGCTCCTAACACGTGCTGCACCTTTAAAAAACATGCTCCTAATTGAAATTGAAAAGGTCATCATCATTATCTGCTTGCTTTCCATAAATCACTCAAAAATAGGTTAGTTTCTTTCTTATCTCATGAACATGCTTTTATTTGAATAATGCTAATTATAAAGTATTAGTTCTGCAAAAATTATATCGTTATTTAAAGAATATAAACGATATTACTAAAACTACACTGCAAAATACTGGTAAAAAAAAAACTTAACAGCAAAATCAATTGTCTTGAACATGGTATTGAAACCTGAACCGAACCGGCCGAGTCAACTCGAAAACTGATGACCCGGTCCCTTATCCGGTTTGGGTTTACTCCTAAACCGATGAGGAAATGAACCGGTATAACTCAGTCAACCCGGGTTCAACCCTTAACCCGGTGGGTTGACTGGGTTAACCGGGTTATTTTTTTTGAGAATTTTTTTCATTTTTTATTTTTCAGAGTGCTGAATTTAGAAATAAGATAACAAAAAAAAGTAAAACTAAAGTCAAAAAATAAGAAATTAGAAGTAGAGCACGTTAAGTCCAATTCAGATTTTTAGACAGCATTTAGTTCGACCTTTTATCTATATCTCTCCTCTCTAGCCCTAACCAGCTCTATCTCCATCTCTTCTCTAGCTCTATCTCTGTCTTTGCTATCTTCATCTCTTCTCCAGCTTAGTCTCTGACTCTTCGTCTTTTTTCTAGCTCAATCTCCGTCTCTTCTCCAACTCTATTTCCATCTCTTTTCTAGACTTTTGAGATTGAGGAGTTGTAATTGTAATGATAGATATTTAAAATGTTGTATTTTATTACTGTTAGACTTTTGAGTGGTTGGATTTAGTTGAATATTTTTATAATTAATGTCTTTTTATTTAAATTGTATTATTTTAATCATGGTATTGAAACCCGGACCGGACCGACCGGGTCAACCCGAAAACCGGTGACCCGGTCCCTTGTTCGGTCTGGGTTTACTCCTAAACCGGTGAGGAAATGAACTGGTATAACTCGGTCAAACCAAGTTCAACCCCGATATAACCCGGTTAACCCGGTGAGTTGACTGGGTTAACTAGGTTTTTTTTTGAGATTTTTTTTTATTTTTTATTTTTCAGAGTGCTGAATTCAGAAATAAAATAACAAAAAAAAAGTAAAACTAAAGTCAAAAAATAAAAAATTAGAGGTAGAGCACGTTAAGTCCAATTCAGATTTTCAGACAGTATTTAGTTCTGCCTTTCATCTGTGTCTCTCCTCTTTCGCCCTAACCCAATCAGCGTCTCTTCTCTAGCTTAGTCTCCGTCTCTTCTTCAGGTTCCAGCTCTATCTCCATCTCTTCTCTAGCTTTATCTCTGTCGCAAATCTTCATCTTTTCTCCAGCTTAGTCTCTGACTCTTCGTCTTTTTTCCAGCTCAATCTCCGTCTCTTCTCCAACTCTATTTCCATCTCTTCTCTAGACTTTTGAAATTGAAGAGTTGTAATTATAATGATAGATATTTAAAATGTTATATTTTATTACCGTTAGACTTTTGAGTGGTTGGATTTAGTTGAATATTTTTATAATTAATGTCTTTTTATTTAAATTGTATTATTTTAATCATGATCGGTTTGACACCGGTTCAACCCTAATTGAACCACTAACCTGTGACCTAATGCCATGACCGGTTCAATGACCGGTCCAGTTTTACATACCTTAATTTTAATCATGACCGTTTTACCATCAATTCAACCCCTGATTCAACCTTAATTAAATCACTAACTTGTGATCCAGTATCATAATCGATCCGGTTTTACGTATCTTGATCTCAAAAGAATCCAAACAACTTATATTTTCCCCCCATTCCCAGCAGCGTTTAGCGGCTTCTGAAGAAGGCTCGCGAGCCGCTTTTCACCTATCCTGAAAACTCCATCATCCCCTTTCTCCTGGAATTTGGTTTGCCTGCAATTCTCTACCCCGCCTTTCTCTCGTGGTTTCAATTCTCCTCTCCTGTCCCCCTTTCTAAATGTCTCCGATTGATTGCTAGGGCTTCCTAATCTCATTTCTTGGTCTGCGAAACCGCTGTCTCCAATCTTCATCAACTTAGTTAATTTTGCAGATATGGCTAGCCGCGTTACCTTCAGCTATTCTGGCTATGTCGCCTGGAGCTTGGTTCCGTCGGCCGTTGTTCGAGTCGCATCTACCCCATGCTTCCGGGAATGCTGGACCCGGTCTCGCATATTCTGTCCTTCCCAGGAGAAGCCTGATGTTGATTCCTCACCCCCTTGCGGCGTCCGTAGTTACCATTCCTTTTTCAGGCGGCCCAAATTCAGTTGCTGCCGTGAGGATTCAGCATCTACATATACGACTGTCGCAGCGGGAATTTTGGGTTATAATTATAAAAACCCGTTCGTATCGGGTTTGATTTCGATTATGAGTTCAACTGTCGGTGTATCTGGTTCATGTGCTGCGGGTGCGGCTGTATGCGGTATATCCCCGTGGAAAGCCACTTCGATTTTACCCTTTTTACAGGGGTCGAAGTGGCTTCCTTGTAACCAGTCGATTCCCTCTTTCACAAGCTGTGTGGTGGATAAAGGCGGAACACATTGCTTTGGCGGGGAAGATAACGGGGAGTCGGGGTACAGTTCCAACGTTATTGAGAAGACAAACTGGCTTTCGCGCTCTTTACGACTCCACTCAGAGGATGCGAAAGCTGTGTTTACTGCAGCCACTGTTAGTATTCTCTTCCGATCGTTCTTGGCTGAACCGAGATCCATTCCTTCGTCCTCAATGCACCCAACTCTGGATGTAGGTGACCGCATTTTGGCGGAGAAGGTTGGTGACCTTGAAGAATTCTTGTCCTTCACAAATTTAGCTGGTATTTTTAGTCTGTGCTTTTATATTAAGAAATTATGTATTATCATGCCCCCCCCCCAAAAAAAAAAAAAAAAACAGGAGAAATTATATATTATCTGCCCCAGTATGGCGAGAATCTTGGCTTCTAATTTGCGTCTGGATTCCTTGAAGTAAGTTGCTGAGTTCAGATGTTGTGGAAAATATCACTATTAGTACAATTAATGACGAAGTTCTGACGTTGAATCTCTTATCGACATATAAAGATCACCTTTTTCCTCCGCCCTCTGATATCATTCTTATCTTCCATGCATTAAGAAGCGATGCCCTTCTCTTGCATGTGTCTCCTTGAGTCCCATAGAAAGGGTTAATGATGCTTTCTTATTGCTTATAGTTGAAAAGTGGGTGATTAGGTTTATTCGGGAATATAGCACGTTATGTTTACTTGGTAACTCTTCCAATTTTGCCTCAGCTTTCATAAACTGATTGCAATGGGTTGTTGTGAATGATGTAACAGGTTTCATTCTTCTTTAGAAGGCCTGATGTTTCAGATATAGTAATTTTTAAGGCGCCTCCTATTTTGCAGGTAAAATGATTGAGGAATTTTTTCTTCTCTTGCTTTTCTGTTAATTTAATTTGTACTGAGGCCGAGGTGCGGTATTAATGTTTACTTTTTTAACATATGGGGCTTTGTAGGAAATTGGTTATTGTTCAGGTGATGTATTTATAAAAAGAATTGTGGCGAAGGCTGGGGACTGTGTTGAGGTAAGCTTTTAATATTGACTCAACGATGGCATTTGGTTCAAGGCTTCTTTAGCTATTATTCTTGCTTCTTTTTAAAATTATCACACCTTGATTATTAACTTCTTGGATGCATTCTGAATTTTTGGTAGGTTCGTGAAGGAAAGTTGCTGGTGAATGGTATTGCTCAAGAAGAAGAATTCATTCTGGAGCCACCTGCTTATGAGATGGACCCGCTGGTAAGGCCTAAAAAATGTATTATTATTTGTAATTTAACTGGTTGGCTCAAGAACCAAACGAATCATTAAAAATACAAGAAGAAGAATAAAAAACAACTTTTCAACTCAAGTTCAGCTGCTTTGGATCATGAATTCAGTTTGCCCAGCTAAGTGGGCATGCGGACAACACCAGAGCTGGCTTGCTTCTTTTCCTTTCTAACTTGTAATGAAATTTGGTTGGTTGATCCTGCCATTGGCAACATGTTTGGTTTTTTTTTTCCCTTAAAAAAAAATAATAAACTGGTTGCAGGTTGTGCCAGAAGGTCATGTGTTTGTGATGGGAGACAATCGCAATAACAGCTTTGATTCGCATAACTGGTAAAACCAGTTTCTTCTCATCACTAATCTTTTATTGTTTCTGTTGGAAGGCATTGATTTAGAGGGATGAAAGATCCATTTTGGCCCATCCATGAATGCTGTCATTCTCAGAAGGTCTTGCATATGTCATATGTACACTTGCCATCAGAAAATTAAATTTGTTTTAGAATTGTGTGTGTTTTGTTGTGGAGGGGGGGGGACTTTTTTTTTTAATTAAACACAGCTCCTGTTTTAAGATTAAGATCTCTGACAATTGTGTTGTGTGTGTGTGTGTCTGTGTGTCAGGGGTCCTCTACCTATCAAGAACATTGTCGGTAGATCCATTTTTCGATACTGGCCTCCATCCAGGGTATCCGAGGCTTTCAAACTGCCTCCGGCCAAAAATTGCGTGGCAATGTTTTGACATCAACTGTTGGTGGCTTCGTTCTATGTTGGCCCAGATATGCTGTCCACTCTCAAAAACGTGCGGCGTGAATATCTTGTTCATTGATGTCATGTTTCATCGATGACATGAGAAAACCTGACTATGCTTACTCTAGTCGTTCTGAGTATTCGTGCTCCTGAAAAAGAGCAAGGCCATTTTTGTTCCCCTCCCCCCCCCCCCCAAAAAGAGAGAGAGAGAGAGAGCAGAGGGCTTTCAGAAAAATAAAGTTGAAGAAGAAAGAACAGTATTTTTTTGGCTCAGGGAAGAAAGCAACATGTTGATTGATTTGTTTCGTACCTTCTCATCAGTAGTATCTTGACTCTTAGGCCTCTTCATGGTGCCGATGCCTGCCTCTAAGGTCGACAATGAAGCTTCACTGATTATTTGGCCGAATTGAAAAAAAGAAGAAGAAGAAGAAGAAGAAGAAGCTGCAGCAGCTTCTTCCACAACCATGTGAAAATGTACGGATGTATTTTTTATGGCAAAGTCATGGAATACTTTTTCTTTTTTGTTGGCATTTGCAATATTTGTATTTGATATAAAACGTAATTTTTCCAAAAATTTCGTTTTGAATGAATTGCTGCTGGAGTTCTTGTAGAAGTTTTGGGCGGGCAGTACTTGGTGGTTGGGAGGACTCGAGGAGTTTGTTCTGACTTCTGAATCTAAAGCTATTTTCCTCCTTCACTCAGGAACTTGTATATAGATTGGTTAAGAAAGACATGTTGATAAAAGCAGCTGCCAAATGATCTACGTGTCTACTAGATTAGGAAGCCAAGCCTGCTCCATTCACCGGCGATAAGAAAATTCAGTAAAAGAAAAAAAAAATAAAGGAAAATCTTGCCGTCATAAATAAATACGTTGCATGCTTGCACATTCGTCACAAGGCAATCAGAAACCCAAGCTGAAGCCATTTTCGTTGAAAAGGCGAGAATGGCAACTGATCCCATGCCGGTGCTATTCTTCTTGCTTCTGATCCATTTCCAATTCTATCACTCCTCACATTTAGCATCTACTTTTCCTCTTCCTGCAATCGCCTCTTCGTCTCAGACCAATCTTGCCCACATTGCAGGTGCGCCCCATTATCTGCCTATTTCTTTAATTTATAAGAACATTCTGATTCTTTTGTTTCTTCTTTCTTGCTTA
This sequence comes from Prosopis cineraria, assembly GCF_029017545.1. NCBI lineage: Eukaryota > Viridiplantae > Streptophyta > Magnoliopsida > Fabales > Fabaceae > Prosopis > Prosopis cineraria. The sequence goes on from NW_026555333.1 coordinate 2,146,737, forward strand.
CACTCTTTATCTGATTCTGTTATATGACTATACATGTTTTCATCTGACGACTTGTCGCTGTTTCATCGACACCATATCAGGATGTTTTGAAGAATATTTCAGCAAGTGAGAACTGGAATTTGAAGGATGTAAGAATTTCCGAGTTGGGCGTTGGGGAGGCGAGGTTTGACACCTCCCAGATCTACGAAATCTCTATTAAGTTGGGCAAGAGCCAGTTTGCCACTATCAAATTCTCGGACACATTTGTGTCTTGGAGCAAATTTAGAAAGCCAAAATCCGATTTATACTCTGATTCATGGAGTTACTCCCGGGCTGTACTGGATACCTTGGAAGTGGAAGGTTAATGAGTTACGGGTCGATCCTCCTCATCAACTCTCACTTACCTTGCCGGTATGCCAGTTATCCAACTTCCTTTGGTTTCTTTCTTAATCTTACTTTAAAAGATTATTTGATTCTTCAATTTGTACTCGGTTTCCCTTGCTTGTTCCAAGAGCATGTCCATCTAAAACTGCACACACTTTTTTTTAACGATGTTTATATTTGTTTTTTCATCTGAAGAATTGTGCAGAAAACATTTCGTACGCGGACTCAATTACACTCTAACAGTGTTTATGTTGTGGGATGAAGTTGTCCGCAGGAATTCTCTTTTAGGAATAATATAATAGTGAAGAATTTCTTGATATTTAATTCTCAATTCCACTTGATTAACCAGTTTCTTGTGAGCAAATGGCCAAGTAGGTAGTGCTTAGCCATCGAAACCTTGAGACAGGCAATGATTATCTTAATTAGTAATGGAAAGTATATACCTCGTCGATCCTGACATCCTGTTTGGATTCGATAGAGCTTGAGACCTAATCTAACAATACAAGGACACATATGAGAACCGTTTTCCCACGGACGAATCTCTTATCACAGAAAATTTAACTGCTAGCATCATCATCTTTCTTTCTTTGCAAATGACTGACATGCATGCATGCATGCATACGGCTGACATTTGTACTGTTCTGACTGTAATTTAATTAAAAACATAATTTTGTGGGGAGCGTGTGCAGATGAATATCTCATATGCTGATCTGAAACGCATCCTTGTTGCTGAAGGCATCACATTACAAGTCAGAAAAGCTCTAGAAGTGTCCTTCCATTACTCTTCCAATTATGATCTGCCAATGGATGGAAGCATGACGTTGGACGAGTATGCGAGTGATTTTCGGCCCTTTATGTTGTCATCCACGTGCATTCAACTAATTTATGTACGCATATCCCTGGCTCCGCGTCATTGGCTGCTGATGCAGAACGAAACCCTGGTTTACGCATAACTACTGTTTCTATATCACAGGATGCCATTCCGCTGCTTCCAGATAAGAGTCTCCGCGGTGCTCGCAAGTACAATAAGCGATCGTGCTCTTTTCATCCTTTGAGTATGAGAATGAGTATTGGTGAAAAAGTTTGGAGGAGCCTCGTGGGGCCTAGGCTGCTTGAAAATCCCGTGTCTGTTTCCTTGGATGCAAGCAGAAAGGCATCAGCTGCTGTCAAACTCCCCAAAGGATTGGAAAGAGAGGTCAGAAGAAATTACAGACGTAGAGAGGAAGAGGAGGCATGGCACAATCGCGAGAGGCGCAGAGTTGAATGGGTTCGGTTTGAGATAGCGGCCAGAGTGGAGGCTGACCAGCTGAAGCCTCTTGCCTTCAAGAAATCCAGACCCATTCTCTACTGGGAAGATATGAATTCCAACAAGTCCTCCGGGACTTGGTATCCTGATCACGTTCCTTCTTAATTATGATTTTGACAGCCTTCTGTTTTAGGCCTTTATCGTACATTTCATGAGACTATACTTGTACATGTGTAAAAATATATACCTGAAATTTTAAATAAAGCTAATGATTTTTTCTTTCTCTCGTTTTCGTTTTCGTTTTTTTTTTGTTTTTGTTTTTTTTTGTTTTTGCTTTTTGGGATGGGGGATTTACGCTTTTGGGATTGCATCCTTAACCCGTACAATATTCTTTGAACACATGGCCTACGACTCTGGTGAGTTTTGGAATGAAGTTGCAAGTGCTCTTTATGTTTCGAGTTCAATGACACATTAGCTCGGAAGTTGCATGTTTTTTATTTTTATTTTTTTCAAGGCCTTGCTTGGTCGTGCCACCATTTTGTCTCCCACTGGTGGCACGATTTATTAAAAATAATCTAATATCGGAGGCTGCTGTACGTTTGGGTGCCTTTTTTTTTTTTTAATTCAGAGTTTGTGATATACTGATATCCAGGAAAAAAAAAAATAGGATGGCTTTTTGGTTGGCATGACGAATAGTAAATTCACCCCACTTGAAAAACACGGTCAACCTTTAATAGTCTTATAACCTGATGGCACGCAAACTCTCCTCCAAATAGGAGGTCACTGAGCTAAACCTCACTTGCAACCTCAGACTGCCAATATATATTTCTCTAATAAAAAAAAAAAAAAAAACACTCGCTCGCGCACAAGATCAACCGCTCAAATATAAAACCATGGCGAAGTTGACCCTTCAAGCTGTTATTCAGAAGGCGTAAAAATCCAGATTGCAGGTCAACATGTGCGAAACCACATACACTTCCCTTTTTTCCCATTTCTGTCCATTCATACAGAATTGGAATATGAGACTTTCCTCTTTTACAAGAACAATTATAAATGCACAATTCAATTAATTAAAGATTAATTGTAGAAGATATATTGTGTTTTAATAATATATTTATTTTGAGAATAAAAAATCACATCTATTTAATTTTATAAATGTATCATATTTTAAAATATTTATAAATTTTATTTATAATTTATTGGAATTTTATTTTTTGGGCCATCAAGCTAATTTACTCATTAAATTTTGATAAAATTATTACAATCTATTAAATTTTAATCTAAATAATTTAAAACTATAATATTATTATTTTAATTTTATATAAAATATTATAGTTTTAAATTATTTAGATTAAAATTTAATAGATTATAATAATTTTATCATTAAATTTTACTCATTAAATTTTGATAAAATTATTATAATCTATTAAATTTTAATCTAAATAATTTAAAACTATAATATTTTATATAAAATTAAAATAATAATTTTACCAAGAATTAAATTTAAATAGTTGTAAACACAAAAGGACGGAAATGGAAAGCGAAGAAAAGAAAACACGGTCTCCCCGCGAGGACGCACCGAATGGCAGTTGTTGCCTTCCCCTGTATCGTACCTCAATCTGAAACAATCATCGATCGTATAATTATTCTCTGGGCTGGGGAAAAAACACACTACTATTGCATGAAAACGTGGCCCCACATATCACGTGGCTTCCACATGCTGGCACGATTTTTTAAATGTTTACGACCGTTGTCGGACTGCTACCCTCTGGCTGCTTTCCCTTCGCAGTTCCCAGTCGCTCTCCTCTTTACAAAATTACCAATAATGCCCATCCTCCGTTCCTAATTTCCATTTCCAGTTATGCAACAACGAAAATAATAATAAAATCTTATTGAAATGTCTAAAGAAATACTTTAAATGTCATAATTTTTTTAAAATTTTTATATATTTTTTAACAATAATAATTTTAAATTAAATGAGTAAATTATTTCTCATTTAAAATAAAAAAGAAAAATATAATTTTAGGTCAATATATTTTGTTTTAATTTTGTTATTGGTTCCTGCACTTTTTTTTAGATATTTTACGTTCCTATATTTTTATTTTTTATTGTTTTAATGGATTCTTATATGTTTTTAACGTTTTAAATCCCTACACAATGAACGAATCTAAAATAATGAAAAAAAATTATAGGAACCTAAAATATTAAAAAAATATAAGAACCAATAGCAAAATTTGAACAAAGTATAAAGACTCAAAATTATATTTTTTCAAATAAAAAATAATAGGTTCACCTGACAAATTATTATTTTTTATTTAATTCTTATGATTTATAAAATATAAGCTGTGATTTCGCTTAAACAAAAATTGTAAATAGTTACTTTCAATACTTGAACTTTAATAATAAAAGAAATTTTACAAAAAAATTATAATTTTTTATTTAATTTTTGAAATTCACAATATTAAAATTATGATTATTTAAATAAAAATTGTGATTAGGATTAGTTATTTTCAAAACTTTTTTATTATAAAAAATTTATGTAAAAAATTATGATTTCTTATTTAATTTTTTTATTTACAAAATAAAAATTATGATTATTTAAATAAAAATTGTGATTAAAAAATTAGGCTAGACATGTTATTTTTACTTTAAATAAGACATAATTTAATCATTTAATATAAAATTATTAAATACAACACAATAATATTAAAAAAGTGTATAAATGTTTGAGGTTGAATCAAGCAAGATTGAGTAACACGTGAAACAAGCTAGTTTAAGGGGCTACTTATAATTTACCTATATAAGAAAAAATGGGTGTTGGCTATCCGTACCCAAAGTCAATTCATTTTAACATGTTTAAAAATGGTTGGGCTAACTTGCAATAGTCTTGGTGGATTTCGATTAGCTAATTTTTACTTGCAAATTTTCAAAATTGCAATACATTTATAGAAAAAAACATGATAAAATTAGGAACAAGCGGAGAAATTCAACTTGTAGATTTAGAATCTAACCAATAAATTTGCACAATTTGTCCAAAGAAGCCAGACGAGACTTTATGGATCTACCAATTTGGAGTGGAGATGCGAGGCTTGAGTAGTTAGAAACTTCGAATCGTGACGTGAAAAAGGGAGATGCGAACGAGTTATTAGTAGGGTTGAGGCTTCAACTTTGGCAACATTCAACCTTCATCTTCTCTTCAGATTGTGATTCGTAGGGAGACATTGAATCACGACTCCCAATAGCTTTAGTCTTTAGGCTTCAATCGTGAGGGAGGGGAGCTCGCAACATAGCAAGTGAGAGTAACACTTGACAGCAACCTACACTCACAATCACAAGACAGTGGGCGATGAAGGTCTTCACTGAGGATTTGAAGAAGTAAAGGTAGAGACATAAAGTGAATGAGTGAGAGACGAGTGTGAGTGGTGGCCACAATGAGACACAGAGTTGAGAGACGAGTGCGAGTGGCAAGAGACTTGAAGTGAATGAGTTTTTTTTTTAGTTACAAAAAAAAATAAACATATAATTATTCTCCGGGCAGGGATAAAAACGTGGCCCCACATTTCACGTGGCTTCCACATCCTGGCACGGTTTTTTAAATGCTCATGACCGTTGCCGGACTGCTACCCTCGGGCTGTATTCCTTTCGCAGTTCCCAGTCACCATCCTCTTTACTAAATTACCAATAATGCCCCTCCTCTATTTCTAATTTCCATTTCCAGTCATGCAACAAGAAAAAATAATAATAAAATCTTATTGAATGTCTAAAGAGATGCTTTAAAATATTATAATTTTTTTAAAATTTTTATATATTTTTTAACGTTAATAATTTTAAATCAAATGATTAAATTGTTCCTCATTTAAAATAAAAAAAATATAACTTTCGGTCAATGTATTTTATTCTAATTTTGTTACTGGTCCTTATGTTTTTTTTTGGTGTTTTATGTTCTTATACTTTTATTTTTTATTATTTTAATTGATCCTTATATTTTTTTTTAACATTTTAGGTCCCTACACAATGAATGAATCTAAAATAATAAAAAAATTTGTAGGGACGAAAATATCAAAAAAGTATAAGGATCAGTAACAAAATTTAAACAAAATATAAAAACTCAAAATTATATTTTTTTTAAATAAAAATAATAGATTCACATGAAAAATTATTATTTCTTATTTAATTTTTATAATTTATAAAATACAAGTTGTGATTGCGCTTAAACAAAAATTATAAATAGTTATTTTTAATACTTAAACTTCAATGATAAAAAAAATTTTATAAAAAAATTATGATTTTTTATTTAATTTTTAAAATTCACAATATTAAAATTATGATTGCCTAAATAAAAATTTTAATTAGGATTAATTATTTTTAAAATTTTTTTATTATAAAAAAATTTATGTAAAAAATTATAATTTTTTATTTAATTTTTTTTATTTATAAAATAAAAATTATGATTATTTAAATAAAAATTGTGATTAAAAAATTAGGCTAAACATATTATTTTTATTTTAAACAAGACATAATTTAATTATTTAATATAAAATTATTGATGTTAAAAAAATAGCCAAAACCTTCAGAACAATTATAACATTTGAAGAGACATATTATTATTTATATATGTGATGAAATTTTTATTGTTTTCTTTTCTATATAATACTCCATTATATAATTATATATAATATATTTTAATATTTATTGCTGCGGTGCAACCGACTTTTAGTACAGAAGAAAGTATAAATGCAGAACACCTGGCTTCAAATAAATGGTGATATGAAAAAGAATACCCCGGTGCCTGTGGCTGTGGGGGCTGAGGTTTCTCGCGCTTCAATGATGAGATTTTAATTTTTGGCTTTTTTTTTTTTTTTGGCTGAGGCTTCATTGCTCGATTCCATCCGGCTTACTCTTTCCATTTTGTTAAATATAAGAAAAATTATCATGAATTTTGTTTTTATTAATAAAATATAAAATTTCAAGAAATATTCATGACATTTTTTTTTCAAAATGTCTCTTATAAAGTCAATGTTTATTTTCATCAGAAAAAATTATTTCATTAATTATAAAGATAATTTAATCCAAATTTTTAATTGCACAGGTCATTGTTATTCTTAACTAGTTTTTTATTTAGACTGCATGAATGGATTTTTTTTTTCTGTATTTAAAAAGAGGATGAATATCTCTTTGTGGATAAAAGCAAAAATTAAACGCCACCCCCTCCCTCTCCTCTTGGCTTTATGACTTTATCTGTTTTGTTTTGTTTTGGTGGCAGGAAGACTTGCGAGCTAAGGGAAAAAAGCGAGTGTGAATGTGGTTCATGAGATGGACGTATCAGATATGGATCCCTTTTCTCTTACGACAAAAGAAAAAGTTGAGCAATGATCATGAAAGCTTTGAAAATTTGTTGATGGCCGGTATGTTGATTGCGCGTGTCCGTATATTCACCTACCTGTGGCGCACATCGATTCGATTGCGATCACTTAGCTAATTTTCACTTCACAACAAGTGGTTCCATGGGCCAGAATTTAGATTAGAACGGAATTAAGCGGACCCCAGAACGATTAAGGTGATTTGCAACCAGCTTTGTGGATAAACTCACCCTGGATTGTTGTTTATTACTGTTTATTACAAGTGTTAATTTGCAACCAGCTTCGCCCTTGAAAAAAACTACTCCATCCATTAAAAAAATGTAGAGCATTTTCTAGGAGTTGGATGCATATTAAAAAATATAAAATATTTTTAATATTTTTATAACATTTTAATTTAAATTTTTATAATCAATTAGAGTTAATAAAAAAATATTTGAAGGTAATTAAATTAATTAAGAGATGTTTACCGAGCTTAACTTAAAATATAATTTTAAGATAATATTTTTTTAATATATATATATATATATATAATAAATATTCAAGAAGATGCAATAGTGTGCGCTCGCACGCGCCCGTAAAAGAGAGCTACAGCCCACACGTCTCTGTGAAAACAAAGAATTGATATTAATAGATGAAATGGGAGAAGGAATGGAATTATAGGACCCACAATCAAATAAAATCTTCTCACCGCTTTTCTTTTCTTTTCTTTTCTTTTTTTTTTTGAGCAGAACTTCTCACCGCTTTTCGTTTTTCACTTTCCCTTCGTCTTTTATTTTACCCGTGCGATGCAAAATAGAGTGCGAGGGCGAATAGTGACCGTGCGAGGGCGATTTTTGGAGGTAAGGTTATACAATAGGATACTTCAGAAGTAATTTAAAATTTTTTCAGATTATGTAAATGTTTTAAATTTTTTCTAATCATCTATCCTTTTTAATTTTTGATTTGATGATAATGAAAAATCTACTGTTTGAAAGGGAGTGAATTTATAATGAACAAATGTAATTGTTGAGATTGTTAGTAATATAATAAATATTCTATAATATTAATTTGTTGATTAGATTTGAATTTGAGTCTTATGAGTTAAATTTTAAACCTCTATTGCTAAATTTTTGTTAAATCTAAAAATATGAATTGATTTATTAATGTTTGGATGATTATTTGAAATGAAAAATAGATTATTATTATTATTATTATAGAATGATGATTCTAAGCTTGAAATTAAGTTTATAATTTTGGGTATTTTTATGTTTTAATTTATAGAATAAAAATGAAAATTTTGATAATCAAAAATTGTTTCATAGTTGATTTTATAGCTTATTGGTATTTATTGACTATTAAAAGATGAATTAAAAATTTTACTTGAGAGTACTAACTCTAGATTTGTATTAATAATCAGATTAAAAATTATGTTATACTCTCTATTTCTATTATTAGAGTTATTCTATTAATTTTAATAATTAAAACTAATATTTATAAATCATGTATAATGTGTAGATTGTGTTATTAGTGAAGGTTGTAATAGAAAAGAAATTATAAGAAATAATTTATTAAAAAAACTACGAGATAACCATATTTTAATTTGTGATTAATGTTGCTTTATGATAATTCTATAATTATTGAGAAAATTGTGAATTGTTGTTGAGAAATATTTTGTTATGTTTATGAAAAAATTGTGAATATGTATTTTTAAATATTTTTGCCAAGTGGAATGTCATATTGTAATATTATTGAAAATGAGAAATTTATAAAGATTGTAATGTTATATAATTGTAAAATGTTGATATGTAATTGTTTGATTCTTATAAGAGGTGTTAGAAGACTTGTTATTGTTGTGGTAGTATTGTTGTATCACATGGTATGCCCCTATTAGAGGTCTAATGGTGGCTTGTAAGGGCTCTGGTTAATTTACTTTTAGCCAAATAATCTAGCACCGAGTGAGAGTTACAGCTTGAGGTTAATGGAAGAAGATAAGGATGGTTGTTTGTCATGGATTATGATATTTCTTGTATTTCTATTGAAATTATATAATTGTTTTTCCTCATTTAGCAATATACATTCAACTATTTGCATACATTATCATAAATTGACATAAGTTATTGGACTTTTAAATCTCATTATGTGATTAATAATTTTTAAAAGAGGAGATGCCAGTGTGTGTGAAGGAGCTCTTGAGATTTAGTGGTATAGATACATTATGTCTTTTAGGTATTTTTGATTTGTGATATAGGGTTAGTTGACTTTTATTTATCATGATAGACACTTTTTTTTCATGGTTGGGTTAATTATTTTGAAAAAAAAATTAGGGTGTTAACAATTTCAATGTGTAATTAACGTGTTTTTTTAAGGATAAAAGTACATTTTTGTCCCTAAAATTTTCTCCAATGAGCATGCAATACCCTAGTGTATTTTGCATAACATTTTCACCCTTTAAGAATTAAATAAGAGTGTATGCTACCGTGACATTAAATCTCACATGTTGATCATTAGAATTGCTTAGTTGAACTACACTTTGACTAAAAAAATGTTAAGTTAGGCTAAACTCTCCCTCCTTCCTTACAGTCTCTCTCTCTTTCTCTCTCTTCCTCCCTTATTCTTCCTCTAATTCTTTCATATGGCTTCCCTTCAGTAAAGACATGGAGTGAGCTCTCATCACTCTACTTTGTTCCTCTTTCGCCTCCATAATGTTCCGCTACACAGCCATTAGCTGAGTCAATACTTAAACTAGTCATAGTATCATTAATGTAACAACATTACTCTATTCACAATTTATGACATCATGATTTCACCATTGGTAAGGTTTTCTTCCACCACCATATGCAACCACCAATAGTCTACTAACATCATAGCCTCCTTGCTGCCTCAAATCTCGACGTCATTGCTATCTTTGTTGTACTTGGATAACCATTACCTTGAGGCCTATAGTAGAAAAAGTCTTATTCATCTAGGACCACCTTCCTACTACCTTCTACTTCAATTAGGAGTGTTAAGTTGCCCTTTTATCGTTGCAAGGTCTTGACCTTAATTCAATCAAGAAGTTGTTGATAATCTTGCGCCAGGCATTGTTAGACTCTGCTTGCTCATTAGAGAAAACAAAGTGTTGTATTTACCTTAGCGTATTCCAAGATGGCGAGAAAATAAAGGTCTTGCCCAGATGCAATCATTGTTCTTGTTGTCAATGTGTCAATAACTAGCTTATTAATCACTCTAGTTGCTTACTCTACAAAGCTTCAATCAAAGTTGATTTGATTCTTTGTTTTAAGCCTCTATTAACATTCGTCTGTCAAAGTTGCCCACTTAAGCTTAAAGTAGATTATAAGAATAAGGATATTAAATGTTCTCATAAGAATGAGGATGTGGCACAAATGATGTTAAATTATTTAACTTGTAACTAACGTTGTTAAATGTTATGTTAAATGTCAATTAAATAAGGGTAAGGTGGCAAATTGACAATCTAATCAATAAATAAAAAAAAGAATAACAAAGGTTTAAACAACATAAGCATTGTCATAAAAACTATAAGCCATTTAACTTTGTTGAAAAAATTTGTTAGGACATTTGATGCATAAAGATAAAAAGCTTGACCTACATAGTAATTAGAAAATAATTTTTTTTATGCAAACAAACATCCTCACAAGCATAGTCTTTATTAGAAAGCAATTGTCGACTTATTTTAGTTTAAACATGTCAGCATTTATACTAACATCATTAGTTATATGTCAGTAATTTAACACATTTAATAGCACATCATCATCTCTTTAAAATATTAATTAAAAATAAAGGGCTAAATATTATATATATGAAAAAGACTAAAGAGACATCATACATCGAAAAGAAATATAAGGACCAATGATGAAGTACAATAAACTATATAGACAAATTGTAATGTTTTGCTTATATGGGAACATCAACTAGCCACTATTTACAAGTCATGGATAGTGGTGACTTATTTTTCAAAATTTATACAATACATATGACATTATGACTCATTCTATAATACTCGTTTAATTTGAGGAAAATGTTTATGGTCCCTATAGCAATAAAATATATGGGAAAATCTTAAATTCAAAGGGCTTCTATTTAAATCCTCCCTACCAAACTATTTAACATGCATTAAATATGCAAAAAGGCTCTAAGAGGATTTGAAAACCTCTCTCTTGGAATTTGTGCCCTTATAGTCTTTGATTTCTACATTTCGTGGATGAATCTAGTACCCCCAAGGTGTTGGATTGGGGGCACAACAAAAAAAAAATCTAGAAACCCCAATTGTGATTATGGACCGATCGAATTCGTTTAAGTCAAGGTAGATAGAAGAAGTATCTTTTGTATGTCAAACTTTTGAGCTTCCCTTAAGCATTTAGGCCTTAAGAGCTGATAACACAGACCGGCTCCCTCTACTAATATCCACATGAATAGCTTTCATTACAAACAGTGAGCTAACGCTCTTAACATCTGCTGTCTATGCAAAAGTCTTGGAAGATCTGATCTTGTGGCCTAAGTCGGACATTGCTTTTCTTTTCTCTAGGGTATGTTTATGTCTCTTAAAGAATTTTCCTGTTAAGAGTCTCTCTATCTCTGAGAAAGCAAGTCCCTCTCTATGCTATATAGATTAAGGTTTTTGTTTTCCCTAATGAATTTTTAAAAAAATCACAATTATTTCAAAAATCACATCCTGAGCTAATGAAAATAAAATTTAATTTATCCCGTAAATTAAATATATGATATCATATCTCATTTAAATTTATTTCATAAATTTAAGTTATAGAACTGATATGATATCCTCTCATATTATGTTAATTATTAAATTTAATTTATCATATAAAACTAATACAATAATATATATATATATATATATATCATACATAAAAAATATATATATAATATTATATTTTGAATTTTATATTTTACACACACACACACACACATATCAGATAAATATTCAAATACATACACACACAAATTCGTTTACCCTATATAAAGCATTAAAATCCAGACACATTTCAAATTCAATAAACTTGAACATTGTAGCTCAAGTTGGGCTATTTTTATGTGCGATCTTGTAGGCCCATATAAAGTTGACAGTATGCCAATAATGGTACTAACCCACAAGTCACAACTGGCCTCTAGCAAAATATTACCACTACCCAATTCATATAGGGATCAATGATTTGATGTAACTTATTATATAAGTTACATCTTTTTTGTCACACAATATTTCAATCAAGTATGAGATATGAAATTGTCATTCTTTTTTACCTGACCATTACTTTTTCAATTTCTAAGTGGACTGAATATAGTAATGGAAAAATCATTTCTATTATAGTGTGGCTATATATTTTATCAATCTTACTCATCGAAGGACCCAATAATATCTCTCAATTAATGTGAGAAAAAAATTCCATCTTAACCACTCACTTAGTTAAAGGTGACTTTTGACTTGGTTAAAATTTAGTGGTTATCATGTAGAAATCCATGATGATTTCATGTCAAAGGGCTTAGTGATATGGTTAAATACGAGATAAGTTTATGACTTGTACCATGTAGCTTTCTCATAGTGGGTCGGTCCAGCACTTTGTACCCTTTCAAGTGCCTACGACTTTGATTTATATCTTTATAATTAATTAAAGTATTACTAGTCATTTTTCATCTATGATCCCTCATAAATGATCGACCAAAAATATTTAGGACAATCACTATAGTCTATTCAAGGACATAGTTTTCATAGTAAACGTGCAATCAACATGATAACAAAAGAAAAAGTTTATTAAATAACAAAGTTCATGGTATGATGATTAGTCCTATGGCATAATTTCCAACACAAGGTATCACCAGATAGACTAACAAATGAGCTAATTCTAGAAGGGAAAAAGAAGAATAAGAAGAAGGATTCCCCTTCTCCTAGTGACCAATTTACCTAAGTTTCAGTAACTACCTATATGTTTGAAGAGGTAAACCCTGAAAGGGAATCAAAGAATGAGATTATGGATGACGCCATGGCGAAAGAGACCAAATGGAAATATAAAGAACCTCAAAAGCCCCCTCATATTGAGACTCTTCAATTGGCTTTAATAGTATGACTAACAAAGCTATGCACACAGACTGTGACGAATCTTTTAACAAGAAGGAAGAGTTTTTTGGAAAATGCTAGAGCTATCAGATAAAATTAAGAAGCTAATGGATTCTTGCCCTGTAGTCCAAATAATGCAAGAGGAATTCAATGAATGGTGTCAACCCTAGAATCATACCTTAGTTATTACAGTGCTAAGGAGGAAATACAATATGTATGGCATCAAAGACTGGTTCTCCAGAATATGAAACATCAACAAAGACAATATGTAAATTGTTGACCTTCCAAACAATTATTTTTCAGTAAGATTCATAGATGATGATTTGTGGCAACTATATTATAAGAAAGTCTTCTTTAAAGGGCCATAGATGATCCAACAACATTGTGTTTTAGTTCAAAGATGGTCATCATACTTTGATCCTCACCAAAACCCACTGGGAATAATTACTACATCTATAAGGATTCCTCATATACCTATGCACTGTTATAATGGCCATTTTATCTCCAGGCTTAGTGATTGCATTGGCAAAACTCTAAGGGTGGACATAAATACTCTATCTAATATGTTGACTAAGATAATAAAAATAGAAATAGGAAGATATGCTAGGATCCATGTAGAACTAGATTTACAGAAGAAGGTTGTACTAAGAATCATTACTGCTGGTGGTGTTTTTAACGTAAAGTATAAAGGTCTCAATTTGATATGTTTTAATTATGGGAGGTATGGACATAGGAGGAAAGCTTGCCCATAGAAATGTAGCTCAAGTATATAGGAAGCTGATGGGGCTAATGGTTCTCAAAGTTTTTTGATAATAAAGAAATTATTAGAGAAAAAGACTTCCTTATTGGATAAAATTTGGGGTATCTAGATGTTAATGTTTGACAATTTACTAGGTAATTATGCAAAAAAGTCTTATCAAAGATCTCCATGATTTGACCAAAGGAGATATGGTAGATAAGAAAGAAGGCATATATGTTTTAGTCCTACACCATCCCATTTTGCAGCTATAGCTAACCTAGAAGAAGATAAAAATGTCGAGGAGTTTCATAACATTAATGATATGAGGACTATTGTGAATTCTAACAAAAAAAAGATTGATATTATATAAAGAAAGTCTAAAAGTGATGGCTAAATCTTACAAGGTGGGAAGCTAAAAAAATAGAGCAGACAAAAAAGATTTTTTAGGAAAAAAAGGGGATATGTGCCAGCTAGCAAAGAAAATGTCAAGCCCAACATGGGTTCAAAAATAAATAACACCCAATTTTAGTGGCCTAAAAAGAGAATTCGTTACATGATATGATCATTCAAATATAGGAAAAAAGATAAGGGCACAGTGGGGCAAGTTAAACCCAAAGAATTCATATAGTGGTAAGTGGATATGTGGACCAAGCCTAATCAGAGGTGTTCGTGAGCCCAATTCCAATCTAGAGTAAATCAACAATCAAGCTAAATAATGTCCCCGCTCCATCCTTCCTTCTTGAATATATCTCTAAAGCCATTGTTGAGTCAAACAGCTTAACCTGTAATTCTCCTGAGCATAAACCAGATCCTCCTGATCCGTCACAACCTTAGAATTTAAAGACAATGGATGTTATTTCAAAAGAACTGGGAACATCTAATATAGCCATGGATGAACTTGTGAGGGACCATAATACAACAATGACTAGGTAATTTGATACCTATAGTACTTCTCACTAGTTAATTATGATTATTGCTAATTGTAATTGTGGGGGGTCGATAGTCGTACCTTTCCTAGCATTATTAGATATATTGTTGCTTTAAATAAACTTGATATCTTATGCCTAACGGAGACTAGAATTAATGGAGATAAGGTAGATAAAAGAGTTTGAAATTTATACTTCTCCATTAGGTTAGAGTAGAAGCTACCGGTTTTGTAAGGGGAATATAGATTCTCTAGAATGACTCTGATTTTCATGTTGAATAAATTTTCTCTACTGTTCAATTTATCCACTATAAGATTACTATTTGTAGTAAAGGAACTAGCTTCCAAACTACATTCGTATATAGGGAGACTAGTATTCGCAAAAGGGTGGTTTTATGTGAAGTATTAGAAATGATTGCAACTTCTTTTTTTAAACCTTGGATAACCCTAGGAGATTTTAATATGTGTCTTGATTGTCGAGACAAGATTGGAAGAGCTAATCCAAGTTAGACATTAATGGACCAATTCAATGCTTGCCTCAACAATTCTAATTTACTAGAAGTCCCTATCAAGGGCGATAAATTTGCTTGGAGTAGGGAGGGAATACAAGAACGATTAGATTGGGTGGTTTTTTGCAATCTACAATGGGAGATTAATTTTCCCAATCATGTTATTTCTTATCATCTCAACTTTAAATCTGGCCACAAACTTATTATGCTCAATACTAATTTTGGTAATCTCACACGAAAAGGTAAAGCTAAATTTTATTGCCAGGCTGCCTGGTTTCTTGAAAAGGACTTTAAGGGTATTATTAATAATGCTTGGCTTGGTAAAAATTAGGTTGATGGCCTCCAAACTTGAGAGTGTTCGGCAATAACATAGAATGAATAGAGGGTCAAAAAATTCTAAGGCTAAAAGACAAATCTTAAAAAGATTAAAAGGGATAGATAGAGCAAAGACTACCAATGAAAATAATGGGCTACTATGTTTAGAGAATAAACTTTGGAGTGATTATTGCAAACTGAATGCTCAAGAATAACTCCTCTGGTATCAAAAATCAAGGTGTGATTGGACGAAGTAGAAAAAAAAACACTAGGTACTTCCATGCCTTTTCGATTGTCAAAAGGAAGAGGAGTAACAAGATGATGACAGTAATTGGATTGAGAATCAAGGCAATTTGAAAAATCTTGCTAGTGATTTCTTCAAGAACCTTTACACCAAAGATGCTGAGATCAATCAAGATAATAAGTGGAGAAATGCTTTCCCTCAAATCTCTACAACTGACATTCTTTGGGTTCAAAGAGAAGTCAATGATATTAAGATAAAGAATGCATCTTTCTTTATGGGTGCTTTCAAAGCCTCAGGACCTGATGGTCTTCAAGCTAATTTTTTTTTCAAACTCAACAAGATGTAGTCAAGACTAAAGTATGTGACTTTATCTGGGGGATTTTCAAAAATATTGACAAAATAAAAGCTGAACAATACACATATTGTTCTCATCCCAAAAGTGGAACTCCTTACTTCTTTGAAAGAGTTAAGACCTATTTCCTTATATAATGTTAGCTTCAAGATTTTCACTAAGCTAATGGCCTTCTATCTCAGAGGAATTACAAAGCTCTTGGTAGATGAATCTCAGTGTAGTTTTATTGAAGGACGTCAAATTGGTGATAACACTATTATTACTCAAAAGATTATATACTCAATGAGAAATCACAAAAGGAAGAAAAGCTTTATGGCTATTAAAGTGGACATGGAAAAGGAATGTCACATACTTAATCAGACTTTTCTCTAAGACACTTTGAATTATATAAGGCTGAATGACCATTTTGTCAACATGATCATGGTTTGTGTTACTTTAGCTTTCATGAAAGTTCTTTAGAATAAGGAAAGTTCTTAGGAATTTCAACCTTCTCACGGAGTCAGATAGGGTGACCCACTTAGCCCCTACTTATTTATACTTTGTATGGAACGACTTGGGCATTTAATCAAGGAGGAATGTGAGCAAAGAAAATGAAAACCTTTCAAATTCAAAGGGGGACCATTTATTTCCCATCTTTTCTTTATTGATGATGTGCTACTATTCACAGAAGCCTCTTTGACTCGAATGGAGGTGGTCAAGTGAGCTATGATGAGATTTTATAAAATTTCTAGACATTGTCTTAGCATGTCTAAATCTACAACTTTCTACTCGGCCAATATTTACTTCAACCATACCAATGAACTTTGCCAAAAACTAGGAGTTAGCCTTACAATAGACCTTAGAAAATATTTAGGAATTCAATTTTTCCATTCTAAAATCACAAAAGCCAAGTTTGCACCTCTTATTTATGAAGCGTATAAGAAATTATCATCTTAAAAAGGAAAGCTTTTGAGCATGGTAAGAAGATTATTGTTGATAAAATCTGTACTGGTTAAGGTCCCTATTTATCATATGCAAGTCCTACTCCTTCCTAAAAGAGTTCTTAATGAGATGGAGAAATTTAGTTGAAACTTCTTGTGGAATCAAACTGAAAAAACGAGGAAACTTCACCTTGTGGCATGGGAGACTATTAAAAAAGAGAAAAGTCTTGGAGGATTGGAGTTCAAATAGCTATATAAACAAAATCAAGCTTTCATTATAAAGCTTTATTGGTCTTTCCTCACCAATCCTAATAGACTTTAGGTTTAATGCTCGAGGGCAAAATATAATTGTCTCTCATAAGCTTTTCTTAATGTGTCTACTCTTAGAAATCAATCTGTGATTTAGAAAAAGTATGGTGGCTGTTTGGGATCTATTCTCTATCAGTCTTGGAAAGAAATTAGTTATGGTGAGAATACTTTATTTTGGTGGGATTCATGGACAACTCTTGATAAGCCTTTTATGCATTTTAAAAATAACTCCTCTTAGAGTATAAGTTCTAAGGCTATGGTCAAGGATATGATTCATAAGGATAGTAATTGGGATGTTATTAGCCTCCAATAATAGTTGCCTTAGTGGGTTATTCACAAAAATTTAACTATTAAATCGTTGGAACAGGTGTAGATCATTGGGTTTAGATAAATTCTAAAGATGGATGGTTTTCAGTGAAAGTAGCATATAAGTTCTTATATTAGCATTAAGGGAGAGCTAATGAACATGGGTAGAGTAGCTTTTGGAAGTTGTCAATGCCTGAAAATATCAAATTTTTCATGTGGCAAATTTCTCTTGATAGACTACCCACGAATTCTCTCAAAGCTAAGAGAGGTCTTGCCTTAAACACCAAGTGCTATTATGAGTGTTAGAGTGAGGAAAACATTATACACATTTTGTGTGACTGTTCTTTTACTAAGGAAACTTGGTCTCATTTTATTAACCCAATATAACTATCTAGTTTTCTTTCTGGTGATTTACAGTAGTGGCTATAGTGGAATGCAAAACATCACCCAAGTAAAAATGCTTTCAAATAATGGTCATAGATGAATTTATTCTTTTACATTTGCTAGGCAATTTGGTTGTGTAGACGCAAGTAAATATTTTAGCAAGTTGAAATCATGCCCAAGGAGTGCAAACACCAAGTGCTATTTGGAGTTCGTGAAGGAGCAACCCTTGGTCAAGTTCAATACCATCTAACTCAAGGAGGAATGAGAGATAATGCTAGGTATGAGCCCCCTACCACCTGTTATGTTCGAATGGATGTGGATGGCTCGGTAACTGTTGAAAAACATACAGCTTGCAATCGAATCTTAAGGAATTCTGATAGAGAATGGATCTCGAGCTTTCAGAGAAAATCAAACCCATGACCATCTGTTGCAGCTGAACTATAGGCGATAAGATCAGGCTTAGAAGTTTGTCAACAGTTAGGTTATTCAAAAATTCATCTTTTTACTAATTCTTTAGATGCCCTTAATCTTATCTTCTAAGATAAGGGATCTAACTGCCCTTTAAAAATGGAAATTGAGATCACCAAGGAGCTTCTTTTTAGCAGCAAGAATGTGGAGATTTATTATACCTATAGAGAAAGCATTGGTTCTGCTGACTTACAGGCGAAAAAGGCTCATAGATCTGAGCATGAATTCACTTTTCCTCCTACAATTCTAGTAGTTTGTTTTGCTATCTATGTTGAGAAGTTGAACGGTCCTACTTTAGAGTTTTTACTCTGTGTTGAAATCATATTTACTGACGCAAGCTTTTTGCTTGTCATCTTTAGCCCAAAAAAAAACATTAAATATGCAATGTTCCCCTGAGAAATTAAAATGTTCACATGAAACAAGAATGGAACACCAAAGCCTGAAATCAATAAAATGGAGATGCCATCATATATAGCACAATTTTTTACTTTGGCTTCTTATATTTATTTATTTGCAATTATTTATAAATTTATATTTTATGTCTCCTAGACACCGTCATATTTTGTAAAATTATCATTATTAAAACATCAATTAGCATATTGTTCTAGATACTATTACTTTTTTGTAAAATTGTCAAATTAATATTATTTGATCTATATAACTTTGTTTAGTTTTTATGATTTGTTTGATTAGTGGGGAATGGAGGAAAAGAAAAAAAGTCACTGCACTTAATTTTAAAACAGAAAATAAGAAGATTAAAATTTTTAAATTGTTTCCTTCCTCTTTTCTTTTAATGTCTGCTAAAATTTTATAACCTAACTTGTTCGATTTTCTTAAAAATGAAACTTGACAAAATTCTCCTTTCCTTCTCTCAATTTGATTTGAACCAAAGAGAGGGATAATGTCTCAATGCATCTCACATAAAATCTAGCTAAATTTAAAGGCAAGGGTGATATACAAGATTAAAAAAATGTTTTTTTTATTTGTTGTCTGCACATGGGACTTACTATGAGTATGTTTAGATAACATCCTAACTTAGGTTGGGATGGCTCAAACCTAAGTTGGGATGTTTAAAGCTAAATTTATCATGTTTGGATAATAAAAAAAAAAATCAACCATAGTTGGTGTCCAAACCAACATTTTTAACGAAGCTCATCATTAATGTTTGGGCATTTGGATAAATAAAGTTGGGAGTAATGTTTTGAAACCTGAATTGAACATCGAACTGGAAAAAGTAATGGGTCACAGTTTTCATGGTTCAACCGATTAGACCGGCGATTGAACTGGTAACATAAAAATTGCATAAAAATAATATTTATATACACAAATATAAAAATAAATATTAATTTGTTGATGGTGTTTGGGATCTCAACATTGAAAGTTAGATTCTTAGATTGCTAGAGCTAGAGGCAGAGGTTGGAGGAGAAATAAGAGATAGAGTACGAGCCATGGAGGAGAGATAAGAGATTAGAGAAGAGAAGATAGAAGAAAATTTGAGATTAGGGAAGAGAAATCGTGAATCTGAGTGACTTAGTCTTTTTTTTTATTTTTTGGCTTTAAACTGGGTTGACATACCCCTAAGTTTCGAGTTAAATCCAGTTTTATGAGAACTGTCCTGTTCAATCTGTGCAAAGGAAAATTTAGTTCAATTGGTTAAACCAAATCATTTTACTCAGCGAGCAATGGTCGAACCATTCGATCCTCATAACAATGGTTGGGAGCATTAAATGCTTTTAATTTTTTTTTCTATTTCTTCATTATTTACTATCTACACAAGCCCGTGAGCCCTAAGCCTTCTTCTTTATTATCATCGTCCTATGGTTACTCTGAGATGGCTTGCCCTTTACTCTCCCAGGTCCGCTGATGAACGAGAGACCATAGTTGCCGCCGCCGGCTAGAGCCAATCTCTGTCCAAACAAGGAAGAAGAGAACTTGTGATTCAAGCAGCCAAGTACCATAAACCGCTTGCTACACTCCGATGACACATTGCTAGAACAGAGGGAGAAGAAGTCTAAATGCACTTGTGAGATGCAAATCCACAACGATGGAAAGGATGAAGATGACTGGAAAAGATCTGAATACAAACACACAACCACATGGACCGAAGAAACATAGTTGATGTTGATATTTTCCATTGGAGAAGGAAAGAGCTTGAAAGGTAAACTCACAGCAACTCCCTCTCACGCCAACAGCCAACTGAGAATAGAAAAGGAAGGAGAAAAAAAGACAAAGATGGTAGAGGGTTCTTAACTTCTTCAGTCTGTCTCTAGTATTTTTATGATCGAAGAAGAAAGAAGAGAAGAAAGAAGGGAAAAAAACTCTAATTAAGGTGGGGGCATAATTATAATTTTATGAGGCTAATATAATAAAATAAAACAGGACTTGAACACAAGACTTAACTAATGATAAGTTAGCTCAAACTCCACCAAAGCAACTCTCATTCTTCTTAAATTGTGACTCAAGCAACAAACATATATAATATCATTAAAATGCCTCACTATCATTTTTTTTAATTTTAAATAAATCCCAAGTCATTACATTTAGAGTATGGAAGAAGAGTTTGCAATTATATGAAAAGTAACCAAATTTAGATATATGAAAAATTATTCATAATATAATCAGAGATTAACTTGTAGATTATATCAATTGAACATTTTATAATTTATGAATTTATTTTAGCTTTTCACTGTTAAATATTTAATTTTTTTACTTATTGATTGTAATTTTAAGTTTATGATTTTTTTAACTTATTAATTAGTAAAAAAATATATACAAAAAATTTATGTTTATTTTTTTCATTAACAATCTCAGCTGATTTTTAAATCAAATCATTCAAATAAACTTCAATTTATCTAACTAATTTATGAAAAAATATTTAAATATAAATTACTTTATATTAACTTACTTTTCTCTTAACTTTTT
Organism: Prosopis cineraria; assembly: GCF_029017545.1. Taxonomy (NCBI): domain Eukaryota; kingdom Viridiplantae; phylum Streptophyta; class Magnoliopsida; order Fabales; family Fabaceae; genus Prosopis; species Prosopis cineraria. Next base: position 2,168,163 of record NW_026555333.1, read on the forward strand.
TTAACCTAAGGTATAAATTTTTTAATTCGAACACGCACAGTAGCTTAAAAAATTACGACATTCGAATCTCATTAGCTCAGTCCGAAAAACTTGCCCGGGGAAAAAAATCTTACAAGCCCGGGGAAAAAGAACTCGAGAATTTTCACATGAAGTCTGTGAGGCACCTCGGAGACTGCAAAACAGGAGGAGTGAATATCCACGCGCTCAGCGCATCCTCAAAAGCGAGTGTTTCGAATGCAATTGCATCTTGGCACACAACAACCATAACGTGATCACCCAACATCGCTTTCTTCATACTTTCTCGGCATCTTACGGGAAAAAACGTCAGATTATTTCTCAAGTCTTTCTCAGTTCTCTTCAATTTATTTAATCACTCTGTTAAGAGGCAAGTTATAACTTATAAGGCCTTCCTTCCCTGGGTCGGTGCTTCCCTGAGACAGAAGAATCGGGAAAATCTCGAGTTCCATCAGCAAGCAAAGAAAGTTTCGGACCAAGGATTGTGAAATGGGTGAAACCGAGCACCACCATCCCCCGCCGCCAGCACAGACGCCACAGCCTGGACCACCGCTGCCTAATCTCGCACTCTCACGGGGGCCCACTTGGACACCCGCCGAACAACTCCTCCAGCTTCACTACTGCATCCATTCCAATCCTTCCTGGCGTTAGTATCCCTCTTCCTCTGATTCTGCTCTTCTTTTGTTCATTTTTCCCTTTGGAAGTTCTTTTATTTATGCCAAAAAGCTATAAAGGTCTTTGTGATGTTAAAAGGAGTCGAATTTTTTTGAGAGGAAAAAATTTATAAATTGAAAATCAGCTCCGTGTCTCTATCAAGTTTGTGGCTGAAGGGGGATGATGTGGCTTGTTCTGGGTTTCTTTTTCATATTTAAAATTTCTCTAGTGGCTTCATTGCAGATGACTTTTTTTTGCCTTTTCTAGTCTGATTCTCAGTAAAGTTCCCCTTTTTTCACTTACTATTTGTGAGAGTGGCGTCAATGAATCCAACTAATCTTAACTCTTACGTAATTCGGTGTGTTGTGTCTAAGAATTATATAAATTTCATTTCGATTTCTTTAATCGTAGTTCTCCAGCTTACGCTATTTTCTCCTTAGTCCTAGACCACTGGGCGACTAATACCTTCCTGAATCCGTCCACAATTTTGACAGCGGTGGCATGTCTACTGGGTTTTCAGCACTACATCGTGATGCTTGGAACTACAGTTCTGATTGCAAGCACCTTAGTGCCTCAAATGGGTGGGAGCCATGTAAGTATGGCCCCGGTTCTACTATAACTTCATACTATCATTAACCAACAAATAAGCTTGGCTTTGATATTCATAGCATGCTAAAACAGTTGGTCTTCTTGAGCAGGGTGACAAAGCTCGCGTGATTCAAACCTTGTTATTCATGTCTGGAGTGAACACTTTACTTCAAACATGGCTTGGGTCTAGGCTTCCAGTAGTGATGGGTTCTTCAATAGCCTTTTTTATCCCAGTGATGTCCATCGTAAATGATTACAGTGACAGTAATTTCTCATCTGATCACGAGGTTTGTATACGTCATAAAGTTTGTCCCTTCAAAAACTTTAGTCGTTATGCCATTGGAAACTTAACTACTCTTGCAATAACTTAAATTGGTGTTGAAGCTTTATATGAGTATATGTAATTATGATGATATTTGTAGAGGTTTACCTACACAGTTAGGACAATTCAAGGTTCCCTGATTGTTTCTTCTTTCATCAACGTCATCCTTGGGTTTAGTAAGGCATGGGGAAATTTAACAAGGTAAATTAATCTCAATCTCCCATATTAATTCACTTTTTCACCCTCTGATTCTATACAGTCTGATGTTTATATCTTAAAAGCAGTGAGAAACTTTGCAGCTTTAGTTTATCCTTTGTTTTATAATTCTTTGTGATTCTTCTTTTTCAACCAGATTATTTAGCCCAATAGTCATTGTACCGGTGGTTTGTGTGGTTGGTCTTGGTTTGTTCATGAGGGGCTTCCCACTGGTAAATATCCCTAATGCACTTACGAGTTTGAGTACATTATTGTTCATAATTGAAGATTAAAGGATAAAGTGTTAACTGTGTGACTTCTCTGCTTCAATACAGCTTGCAAATTGTGTGGAGATTGGATTACCTATGCTCATTCTACTGGTCTTAATCCAGCAGGTCTATTATCTCTTATCTCATCGAAAATGTTACTTCTCACTCCCCTTTGGAGCTGCAAATCTTTAGCTCATTCCCTCAAGGGTGGTCTGGGGAGTTACGTTATTTTGACATTCAAGGGGTGGCTGTACCCTGTTTTGTGCAATTTTTGGATGACTTTTTGATGTAACGTGGCTGCTAGCCCCTTCTTGATATAAAAAGAAAATTTCAGACTTTTACCCCTTGTCTGATCCTGCAGTATTTGAGGCGCATCATTCATCCTGCTGCGCAGCATGTGCTTGAGAGGTTTGCTTTACTTATGTGCATTGGCGTTATCTGGGCTTTTGCTGCTATCCTCACCGTGGCTGGTGCATACAATAATTCTAGAGAACAGACACAAACTAGTTGCCGCACAGATCGCTCCTACCTCATGTCATCTGCTTCTTGGTATGTTCAGATAGCGGTGCTTTTATTAATTTATTTTGAGTTTGAATGTTCTTCCGGAAATTTATAATTACTCATGTGTTGCTTTCCAACTCTAGGATTAAAGTTCCATATCCATTTCAATGGGGTACCCCCATATTCAGCGCTAGTCATGTCTTTGGGATGATGGGGGCAGCACTTGTCACTTCTGCAGAGGTCCAGCAACTGCTACTGTAGATGTTTATTTTTAAATTGCTATAGTTATTTTGATCCATTTCAGATTGACACCTTCACTCTCTTGGAAGTGCTAATGATTTACATTTTCTGAATTTTTGAAATTTTAAATCCTCCATTGCAGTCAACTGGGACTTTCTTTGCAGCCGCCAGGCTTTCTGGTGCAACAGCCCCTCCTGCACATGTCCTCAGCCGAAGCATTGGGCTACAGGTATAGTATTACAGCCTGTTTGGACAGAAAGAATAATCAATTTTTGGGGCAAATTACACAAATAGCAGAAAAAAATTGATAATTGATTATTGAGCTAGAATCATGTTTTGAAACAAGTTCTGAGAGGTTGCTTATAGATTCAATTTTACTATTAAATAATATATTTTACTTTCTAAGTAAAGTTTAACAAATTTAATAATATTAAATATAATTTTATCAATAATTTAATTTTGAAAAGCAATGTCCTATGTAGTAATTTGCACAACTAAATCAATTTTAAAAAAATAGTATCCAAACAGATTATTTTATAATATAATCAATTATAATTAAAATCAATCATATTGATTAATTATACCTAGTGGAAATCCAAACGGGCCCTTAGTGTACTAGTCATTGTGCTTCTTAATAACCAATTTAATTTGATTATTCTTTGGCTTCTCATTCTATCTTGTATATTTAGACCAGTTATAAGACTAGTTACTGATTATTATTTTTTGACCTCCTAAATACAGGGCTTTGGCATGCTGCTTGAAGGCATATTTGGTTCTATTGTTGGTACTACTGCATCTGTGTAAGCAAAACCGTTCCAAGCGTCACTTTTGACCCAACTCTAGCATGATTACTCAAAGTTTTGGATGCCTTGGTTGTGGCCTATAGTGACTTATTGACTGCGCTAAATATTTAGTATTTACATTGGTGCTTCATTTGTAATTTATATTACTATTAACGGGTTTATAGAAAATAACATGTTCATAGTTGTCTGATTCTTCTTAATGAGCACGTTGAAAGTAGGTATATATTTGATTATGCTCTTTTAGCCATTTTCATGAGTGCTGTTGCTATTTGAAACGTTAGTTTTTGGCTCCTGCCTGTGCTTTACCTTGACAGGGAGGATTATTAGTTTTGACCTAAATATGAGAGTTCTCTTTTATTCATTATGCTAGTAAATCAACATCATTTATTCGGACTAACACGGGTATTGCAGTGAAAATGTGGGCCTACTTGGGTTAACACAAATAGGGAGCAGAAGAGTAGTGCAGATATCATGTGGTTTTATGATCTTCTTCTCTATTTTTGGTAATATATTTCACCTAAGACGAGATGCAAGTGCCTGTTCTTTTATAAATTTTATATGTGATCAATTTATCACATCTCTTTCAGGTAAATTTGGAGCCTTTTTTGCATCGATTCCTTTGCCAATATTTGCTGCCATATACTGTGTTTTATTAGGAATCGTGGGTAGGTATTGCTGTTGTCGTGTAAGTTGTCAAGGTTGGAAGTTTAAATGATAATAATTGGCGTGAAAGCATTTTGCTTCGTTTTTTTGCAGCTGCTGTTGGGATCTCATTTATGCAGTTTGCTAATAACAACTCCATGAGAAATCTCTATGTTTTGGGTTTATCTCTCTTTCTAGGGATCTCGATTCCTCAATATTTTCTTACCAACACTACTGAAGATGGTCGTGGTCCGGCTAGAACTAATGCTGGCTGGGTAAGTCAGTCACAACTTACAAGGTGTCTCAGTTCTTGATTCCTTGTTGATGTGCCTTCTGATAAAAGGGGGTTCTTTTGTTATTTTCGCAAGCTTATAAATAAAACACGTCTTTCTGATTTGATTGTGTCACAACAGTTTAATGACATTTTGAACACCATATTCTCTTCCCCTCCAACTGTGGCAATAATCGTGGGAACACTCCTTGACAACACGCTTGATGCAAAGCATGCTGCTAATGACAGAGGAATTCCATGGTGGGTACCTTTCCAGTCCAGGAAGGGAGATCCAAGAAACGACGAGTTTTACAGCTATCCTCTCAGGATAAATGAATATATTCCTTCCAGATTCCTCTGAGAGGCATTTTGCATGCTTGTCTCTGGCTCTGCTGTGCCTATCATCATATTTTCCTTTAATTTTTATGATCATGTAAAATATAGACAAATTGTCACCATTTTGACATGCAACCTGATTTTACCTTGTATAAATTAGATTCATGTGACATTAGTAATTTTTTTCTTTTTAATATGGGGTGCCCTTAAATGCAAAATGTTTAAGTTGAATCAAACAATGCCAGCATGGCTGGTTTTATATCATGCTTGTTATCAATCGGCTGTAAAACATGAAATGCTGGTAATGCGGCCTGCGTTTGGAAAATATTAGATGGTGTGTGCAATTATTTTTGAGAAATTTTAAGGAAAACCCGGGACGGAGAATGCTCGTCAAGCCTCGAATGCGGGATAAACGAATATTCCTTCGGCAATGGACAGGGCAAGAGGTGATGGGTGACTAGGCCTGTGTGGTATGGTCTCTCTCTCTCTCTCTCTCTCTATATATATATATGTGTGTAGGTTGGTATGGTCTTTGAATATTAGTTTACATTAAAAAACGCATAAAATTCGTGCAGAACGAAATAATGGAGCACCCTGATGTCTGAAAGGTTTTGTCATCGCGAGTCGGTGACGAATAAAAATCTAGAACTGTTCGCATTAACGAGGAAGAAAATAACCAGCAAGTGATGGGACATTCCGCTTTTAGCAATTCTCGACCGTCAGATCTAAACGCCTATCTTCACTTTGCGCAAGGTCAAGCCACCTCTGCGCGTCACGCAGTGGTTGGTGTTGTTGGATCAAGGTTCCGTTTGATTTTCCTCCGTTTCACGTTCAGAAAGTAAAATTTCACTTTTAGAAAGTTGAAAGTTGTTTGGGTAGAATATTTGACAAAAAAACACATCCTGAAAGTACATTCAAACAGTAGCTGAAAGTGAATTTCTGAAACGTAACTATTTGAAGCTTTTGAAAAGTGGATTTAAAAAGTAGGATGTTATTTAACCATACTACCCTAAGTTTAATCTCTTATTTTTTATTTAAAAAATAATTAATTCATTAAAAATATAATTATCATTTTAATAATAATAATTAGGTATCAATTTTTTTAGTATTATAAATTGAGTAATTAATTATGTTAATTTTTAGCATTAATGCATAATAAAAATTACAAATCTTTATTACATCTTTTAAAATTACAAATTAAAAAATATAAATAATTAGAGATCAAATTTTTAGCATTATAGATCAAAATTTATGTTATTTATAATCTTTATTATATTTTTTAAATATTTTGAATATATTACATTTGTATAATAAAAATTATAAATCATTATAAATCAATTTCCTTTTTGATAATTGCACATTCAAAAGCACATCTCACTATCACAAACCAAACAACTTTCAATGTATCAAACTGACTTTTAAAAAAATATATCCAAATACAAATTTCGTTACAACAACTGACTTTTATTAAACTGACTTTCACCAAATGAATTTTCACCAAATGAACTTTTGGCAAACTGAAAACCAAACGCACACTAAAAGAAAAGGGAGCTAGGGTTTTCACTAAATTTTATTTTTAAATTTAAATAAAAGTACCCTGCTCTTTAATTCCAAGGTGAGTGAAATAAATTCGTCCAGATCGAACTGCAGAACAGATTCCACTTGCTTGTTCATAAACCTCCGAAATACATCTGAGAACTAACAAGGTTACATTTGGTTATCAGAAAAAAAAAGAAATAAAATGAATTAAAAAAATTAACTCAATCACCATTTTCTCATAATAAACACAATAAAATTCATTAATATATATATATATTTATAAATATAAAAATTACTACATCGTTAAAATATTAAGAATTATGATTTACAATCTCATAAATTAAATAATCTCTCTTCTTTATAAATATGTTCGCCTATCTTTTTTATCTTCTTATTTTTTTAGTTTTATTTTTTAAATCTATTTCATTTCATTTTTTTTTAATAACCAAAGACCTAAATATTATTGATTACATTTATAATTTATTATCAGAAATTTAAAAATACATATATTCCCAATCCCAAAGTGGAGAGAATAATTAAAAAAACACTGACCAAAAGGCCAATGCGCGACTGAGGAAGCTTCTCGGTAATTCCAAAAGCCACACACAACTCTATTGAGAGTGGCCAGAGCGTCGCTTTCGCTTAGCTCAGCTTCTCTTCTCTTACGCGTTTTCTTGGGACGAAAAGAGGAATCAGACAGGTCCTGCTAGTGGAGGCATGTGATTGGTCGGATTTCTATCATCACGCACACAATATTCCAAAATTTTCGTCCTAGCCCTTGAAATTTAAGTAGAACAGCACTTCCGCAAATTGTTCCAACCAAGCTTTCCAGCCGCCTTCTTTTTATATTTGTTGTGCGTTTTATTTCTGACATGTTACTTAATAGTAGTAACATCTTCATAGATTTCCGAACGCCTTCCGCAATTGGTAACGACACAAATAAAAAACAACTATCAATAGTCAGCTTTTTAGTAAAAGAGTGAACGATAGGTGCAGGTCATGGTATTTCAGACTTTTGATAAAAACAGACTTCGCTACTGCTAGGCCAAGCTGGTAAATTTCTTGGCGAAGTTAATTGCAATATCAAAAGTAGGCTATGGACAGATTACAAACATTTACAAGGAACAAGGCTACACAGTTCCTTCACAGCTTCATTTTTCATTAAGCCAATCCAGGTCATAAGACTGTTCTGATACTTGAATGCAAACGTCTGGCCTAGCCTTCTCCACATCTCTCCACATCCCTGACACCTCGTCATCACAAATCACAAGGCGCAGTGACTTCAATGACGTTGCAGACTTTGGTAAAACCCTAATCGAAGAGCACTCCCTCATGTCCATCTTCTCCAAATTTACTAGTTTTCCTATCTCCACTGGAATCCGTCCGAGATTAACACATTGAGATATGTCTATGTACTTGAGTCTTATCAGCTGGCCGATACTCGGAGGAAGCGTTTCCAGAGCTGGACAAGCATATAATCGCAGGATCTCTAGAGATCGCAGCTTTCCCAGTTCATCAGGAAGTTTGACTAGATTGTGGCAGTTGGTGAGGCTTAGATTCTGAAGTGATTCCATCTTGCAAATACTTGGGGGAAGCTCAGTTAAGTTATCACAGTGATCAAGTGTGAGCTCTGAGAGGTTCGGGAAGACCTTAGACAAATCTGTCATTCCCCCATCCACGTTGTCATTTATCTTGCAGAGGACTACAAATAATTTGCGCAAGCTTACTAGGGGAAAATCTGAAAACTGAGGGATTGAAACTTTTTCAAGCCAGAGGCTCCTCAAAGGAGCCAGATTCTCAAAAACACGAAAATTGTGAATGGAAGCATATGATGCACTGTAATTTATCAATATCAATGCCCTCAAATTTGGCATTCTATCGATGAAGGGCGGCAAGAAGAATTCACTGGAGGAGAAGTTGATGATCAGCACTTCGGCCTTGGGAAATTCCATTCTAAACCAATCCGCTTCTTTCATTTCACCTGCAAAAAGTGAGATCCATAGCGAATACAATCATACAAGTTTTTTCTTAATCTTTCCCTTTTTGGGAGAGGGATTGATAGGTACATGGAGAAATAGATACCAGTGTGAATGGAAACAATCTGAGCCTCAAATGGTCGATCTTTATATCTGGACCATTCTTTAGGGACTCCGTTCACCCTTTTTGGCATGACTAACCGCCTGCGCTCATTAATGCTCTCGCGACTGCTCAAATTAAGAGCTACGTCTCTCAATACATCGTGTTGAGTGACATAGATTTCAAAACAACTGCTATACATACCTCCGGAACTGATACATTGAAATATCAAAACATGTTAGAATAATGCAGATCATGAAACCAACAGAATAAAAATGGTTTTCACTTATTTACCGTGCCTCTTGCACCAAGGTGAGAAGATTCTTGTTTGAGAGCTCAACGACTATAGCAAAAGCTTCGGTTTCATCAATATCATGAATTTCAACCCACATATTGACGAGTACTTCGAGAGGAATCTTCTTGTCTTCTGGAAAAGAACACAGATCCAGGAAGCAATCCTTGATTTTCACGGGTAGGTAATTGATGCTGATTGCCATTCTTTCAATTAGATTGATTTCATATGATTCGCCTATGCTCTGGCCTTGGGATAGCCTGTTTTTGACACCTGCCCAAAACATCTCAGACTGATCCCGCAAGGAAGCTCCAATGACTTTAAGGGCTAATGGAAGTCTTCCACACTCGGTCACTACCTGGATGCAAAAACTGAACATATATAAGCAACAAAATATTTTAGGTTTAGGAAGACCACTCAATGTAAAGAGATAGAGTTCACCAATACCTGCTTGACCAAATTCCCATTTGCAGCTAAAGGGATTGACTTCTGTCCAAAGGCATGGTGACAGAACAGAGATAGGGCATCCTCTTCGCTCAACAGCTCAACTTCGTAGCTTGCAGAAAAAAATGTGGGAAAGTTGAATCTTGAGACCACCAGGAATTTACAACCAGGTATTCTCCAGACAAGCTGTTCTAGAACAGAGAGCGACCACACATCATCCAGAACTATCAGGATTCGCGTTTCAGTTCTGCATTCAAATTGCGGCTTCCGCTGTGGAGTCACATGATTAGGATTCAAATGTTCATTGCCCATAATAAATCCCCATATTTTGGCTCTCAGCAGCTCCACGTTTGGAGACTGTGACACTGTCAGGAACAAGATTCTCTGGAAATAACCTGGCCAAAAAAACGACGAAGAGCAATAAGTCAATGATCTATCATTTCAAGAGCACTTCCATAGCAGATCATTTCAAGAGCAATAAGTCAATGATGGTTTAGATCTATCATAAATTTCATAACAAGAACAAACGACGAAGAGCTACCGTCAATATCAAAACCATAATATATTACACCACCCTCAGACCTCGCACAGTAAACATGATCAACTCCCACCTTGTGTCCTCGTTAAAAGAAAATAAGATAAATTCAAGGCCAAAACAAGTTGTTATCCTGTGCTCCATGATGGTGAAGAGTGCGGTAGTAACTTCGATGACACGGAGATTTAACAAATAACGTTACACAGAATTGCTACGTGAGGAGGGTAAATAAACTAAAGGGTCCGAGGACTTTAGAAGGAACGGGTGCTTACATCGAACATGATCATCTCTGTAGATCTCTCTAGCAAGAGTGGTCTTGCCCGATCCTCCGATGCCTCGAATCCCAACAACGGGCAAATCCTGTCTCCCAACAACCAATTCCTTAACTTTCTTCTTCCCCAAATCCAAACCAATTCTAAAGCTCCCAGAATTACCGTCCACTCTCTCATCCTCTTCCATACTTCTGACGGCCTGCTCCACCCACCCTCCACCCCCAACTCCAATCTTGATGGCTCCGAAGTACTGCTCGAGGCGGCGGTTGGAGGCCTCCAACCTATCAAAGCGCTCGGCCATCTCGAAGCGGGTGTGGTGGACATCGGCCAAGATATGAGCCTGCATGGGACCTTTAAGGAACCTGGAGACGTTCTTCTCGAGCTTCTCCATCTTCTTGGCGAGCTGCAAGTTCTTGTAGACGTTCCAGCGGCTGGAGGAGAGAACCTTGTGGGAGAGCTCGACGCCAGAACGGAGCATCTCGGAGATGCGATCGAGCTGGGATTGGCGGACGGCGGAGAGCTCGACGCCGGAGTATTTGATTTCTTCAATGATGGGGAGGAGTTGGTTGATGTAGTTGTGGAGCTGGTCCGCACTTGATTTGCACAAAAGTGACTTGCGAGAAATGTCTACGAGCAGTTTCATAAGTTCCGTGGCTATTTCGCCCGCGAAGAAGTCCGTCACCGCCATTCTCTTCCAATGGCCCCGCGGCTTCTTCGGCCTCCGCTTCCACCCTCCTCTCCTCTTTCCTTTTACATATAAATCATATCGCTGTCGATCTCATTTTAATCGAATACAATCTTTCGTGCTTTGCTCCCTACGTCAGCACTTTACTACTGTTTTACTTCATTCTTTCTAATGACTAAAATGCCCTTGCGATTTTTTTTTGGGGGTATGCTCCCTTATAATTACTTTTGTTATGTTATTTTGTTTGTATTTAGTTTTCCGTTGTCCAAAAGTTAATTTAACAAAAATTTATTTAAAAAAATTAATTTAATAAAATTTAATTATTGTAATAAAATTTATATTTAAATATGCAATGACCTTCATCATTATATCGTATTAAACTCCTCAATTATAACTCTTAATTGAAGAGCCAATCATAATTTATGTAATCATTAATAAATTGACAGGATTTGGAATCCCAATCTGGGTGTCATGTGAAAGAAATTCAGAGATTAAGTCAATGGAAATGACGATAAAAGATGGCCGCGTCCTAAAAAAAAAGCCCAAGGGTAAAATAGATATTTTGAGTTTCACTATGCTAGTTCGCCACGGCCTACAGCATTGCACATTGTGGCTAACCCTTTTGAACACATTTACCTTGGCCAACAGCGTTCACGGCGGACTCTACGCAAACAACGTAATTTAAACAAAATTTCCCTGATTAAATTATAAACCCCGTAACTTTTTACCCAGATCCTCCATCAGTGTGAAACAAAAACACACATGCTCATAAGTAAGTATTCTAACTATAGGATTCGATTTCAAGCCATTCAAATGCAAAATAAGGATTTTAAGACGCTATGTGCTAAGTTGAGCCTGTAGGCCTCTTGCACCATATAAGTGCCTGCCCTCTTTACAATGGCATGGACAGTTACGACAGATGGGCATGCATCATGATTGAATAACTTCATTCATTTTCCAAGTGAAACTTTAGCTAACAAATCACCATAACACGTGGTATATCAAGCCAATTAGTCAAGCACATGGCCATTCCAAATTATGCATCAAGTTAAATAGTATGCAAATAAGCAGGTATCTAAAATTTCATAACAAATCCTAAAGTTGGCAAGGTAACAATAACTTTCATCACACACACTATGCAACTAGAAATTATGAGTAATGGCCCTAACGCTTTGCTCTTGAGGCTTTTCCTTGCCCTTACCCTTATCATCCCTTCAAAAACATTAAGTAATGGGAGTAAAATTATAAAATCTTAGTAACTAAGACACTTAAAAAAAGTATATCAAGGTGTGACAATTAAATAATTCTTCCGTTCAAAAATAAAATATATTTCTAACTAAATTTCATCCTTAATAAAGTAGCTATTTACTTTTTAATTAATTTTATTTTTTTATATTTACTCCTATTAAACACCTTACAATAAATATAAAGTCATTATCAATAAGGACATTTTTAGAAAAAAAGCAATAATTATATCTTAAAAAATTAAAAATGCCTTGTATTTTTTGACATTCAATTCTTTAAAAAATACCTTACATTTTTTAGCGGAGAAAGTGTAAAACAATCAAAAAGCATAAACAACCATATCATCTCAGACCATGATTTGCACAAGTGAACATGCTTAAGATTTATACAACCATTTTATATCTATCTTTATATTATCTAATCGAACCCATGGCTATTAAATCATATAGACTTAGTTCAAATAATTGAAACTAGTTTCACTCTTTAATTGTAAGGAGTTATCCAACCAGGACTTTTACTCTTACTCTCACTTTTGGACCAATAAATTCCCCTTACTTAAATTTTAAGATGTTATAAATATAGTTAAGAATAAGAGTTGAGCTGGCACTTGATAATGTTTTACTATTTATCATCTTGAAGTTGTTACAATCAACATATTAGTATATATATTTCGTCTAAACCTTGTTCCGTCCAAGTCTCCTGAACTTGGAAGTGTAATTAAAGAAAAATCACACACAAGAATGAAGAATCTTTAAATCGGGAGCGTTAATATTGGAGGTTTTTTCAATATCACCCGTAATTTCAAGAAAAATCAATTAGTATTTGTTAATCAACTTTACGATGAGATTCTTCATTGTAAATTTTATACCTTTAGAAGTTTTTTATTTAATTTTTCCTAATATTATGTCGTTAACTCTGTTGTATCAACATGGTTATGTTGAAACTAATGATTGCAATTAGAAAGTCGTATGACAAAACATCGCTGTGGCAGATAAGTCAGTCATTAATGGGATTGGGGTTTTCACCAAACTGAGGGAGCACGTCAAATTTCCAAAAGGTGAAACTCCATTCTGGCCATGAAAAAATGCATATTGAAAAGGACTCTGGAGCTCCACGGAACACGTGGAAACGGGTGTGGTGGCAGAGCCTATAACCAACTGTGTAAGTCATGGTATTCAAACCGATTCAAATTAAAACAATCGGCCCAAACCAATCTAAATTTTTTTTTGACTAAAATCAAATAACAATCAGGCATGCCTCGATTATTATAATATAAAAATCTGGTTCAATTTAAGTTTTAATTTTAAGTACTACAAACAGAACCAACTCAAGCCAAATTTAATTAAAAAATATTATTTATTTATTTATAAAAGATATAATCATTTATCTATAAAAAATATTTTATTTTAAATTTTTTATAGTAATAGATAAATATTTTTAAAAGATTTGAATAAAAATATATAATAGTAAATAATTATAATAATCATGCTATAATCATCATTTACTTATTTATAACTTAAAAGCCTCACGTATTCAATTTATCTATAAAAAGTATTTTATTTTAAATTTTACATAATAAATTTTTCATTATTTATTAAAATAAAGATATATAGATAAATATTTTAAAGGACTTAAATAAAAATGCATGATATTAAATAATTTTAATTTTAAAAATTTATATTAATTTTTATGATTAATTATTATTATCACATTAAAATTTTATTATATTTTTATATCTTTTTTTTATAAAAAAAGGGTGAAAAATAATTAAATTTAATTTTAATACATGACATTTTTATGAAGATTAAAAAAATTAAGTAAATACATTGAAGTCTGATCTAAATTTTAACTAAATTAAAAATAAAATTAAATTAAACTAAATTTTATAAAAATTGATTAGATTTTAATTATAAATAAATTAAATAGTTGGATTCGATTCGATTTTTATTCAACATCAAACCAAACAAAAGTGAGCCTAACATGTCTAACTTTAAGTACTGCATTAGAGAGGCCAGTCAATGCTTATCTACGTTGACTCGTGGAATGACTAGTTTGCCCCGCCAACCATGGAGAGGAAGGATGAGTGACCAAGATGATGGGGGTCCCAGTTTTTGATTAGTGCTTGTAGCAGAGACGTGGGGTCAAAAAGCAGGTGGATGCCATCCCCATACACTCCGCTTGACCTGAGAGGCTGAGGGAGACAGGTCTGCGCATCTTACTCATCTAGTTTTTTTTTTTTCTCTCTCCTGCAAATCATTTTTCATCCATGTGAATGCCAAAAAAAATATAAAAAATAAAAGTATATAAAATTTTAAATATATCTCTATATAATAAATTTAAAAATAATATCATATTATTATTTTTATAAAATATAATTTTAAAAATATATTTTAAATATTATTTAAAAGGTTAATCAAGGCTTATAAATAAAATTAAATAAAATTTGTAAAAATGTGTTTTATAAACGAGATTAGATGGGATCAGAGGGAGCGATTAGGAATCACAAGCAAAGCTGAAAACGTCACTCATCATTGGAAGGGACAAAGCCTGAGAGACACTGTTTTTGCTTCGTTAAGCTTCAGCTGGCACGTGACTACATATTACCCTCCCCATCATTTAAGGCGGCCGTCGTTTTTCCCGCTCGTCATCTTCCACATGCCTTGCTTGCAAATTCAGATCAAGGCCCCAACAAAACATATTGGTTTAATATTGACATTCATGACTTTGCTAAATACCACGGCACCGCAGCCATTGCAGTGTCACGTGCGATAGTAAAGGGAATTAGATAAATGACTTCTCTAAATTTTTTTGGTTAACATCGAAGCTAGGTTTTTGGATATTTTTAAAGGCCTTACCCTTTTGTGAGCTCGTTAAAGTTCATAAAATCAACCTAGTTCTCTTGAAATTTTTTTGCTCATCAACAAAGCATATTCCTTGAATTATTTCCTAGACGGCATAATAAAAAAAATTCAAAGATCTTATTATGCAAAAGTTATCTTGAATCCTGCTTTTGAATATGCTAATAAATATAGGGATTGACTAGCTCATCAAGTATCCCACAATATCATTATTTTGAACTCCCCGCCCCCCAGCCCCAATTGAACTTTGCAAAATTTTTATATGATTTTGTTTTTGGTTATCTTTTCACACGAATTCCCGTGACCCTCAATTAAAAAAATAAAATATAATCACATACCAAGTAGTAAACTTCTCAAACCCCCGCATGTACTCAACATCTCATTCTAACCCGTGCGAGTTTGGTTAGAGTGACTTGAACATAAAATTTTAGTCATAATAGTTTTGGGCTCCACCTCTAGTTTTGGTCATAATAGTTATGGGCCCCTCAATTGAACTTTCCACCTCAAGATTTTTTTTTTTTGGTTATCTTTTCACACGAATTCCCGTGACCCTCAATTTTGAAAAAAAATATAATCACACATACCAAGTAGTAAACTTCTCAAGCCCCCGCATGCACTCAACGTCTCATTCTAACCCGTGCGAGTTTGGTTAGAGTGACTTGAACATATAATTTTAGTCATAATAGTTTTTGGGCTCCACCTCTAGTTTTGGTCATAATAGTTATGGGCCCAGTGTTCGTCGTCCTAAGCCCGTCGGGTACAAAATTCATGGGCCTGAACAATAACTACTTTGAGCTGTCGCCAGTTACTGTACCATCACATTTCTTTATTGTTTGTTTGGTTGGTCTCCTCCAAAACCTCCCCGAAATTGGGGGATGTCTCTCTCCTCCCTTCCAACCAAATATCGTTAGGGTCACTAATAATTATTTTTGGGTAATATAATTTATTTTTTAAAATAAAGGATTTAATAACTAAAAGATTTTAGTAAAATAAATTAATATTATTTTTGGTTCTTTATTTTTTATAAACAGTCACACGTTTTCTCAATGAAAATGGGAGTCAGCTTTCCTTCATGGAAGGGAGTCTCCTTTGTCTTTTCACTGAGGCAACATAAATCTGAATCTTTCAGGTTTAATTTAGACATTCTAAATCTAATATTTTTAATTTTTATTTTTAAAATAAAAATATATAAAAGTTGTAAAATTTTTTAATAAATATACTTATTAATCTAACAATTTAAATTTAATATGAATGGTCCAAATTTAATATTAAAATTTTAAATTGACTTTTTAAATAGATTTTGAATGGTGCAGATATATTTTAAATAGAATAATAAACTTATTAAAAAATTTTAATATTAAATTTGAATTATTTATATTAAATATGGACTGTCAAATTGATAAGTATATTTATTATTTTTTTTTACAATTTTTACATATTTTTATGTTTAAAAAAATAAAAATAAAAATATAAAATTTAGATCGTTCAGATTTCAGATTATTTTCAGCTTTGGTGAAAAGGGGTGTATTCTTATTTATTGAATTATGGAATGATCAATACAACACAGATTTCGGCCTTTTTTTTTTGGTTTTTTTTGTTTTTTGGGGGGGGGGGGAGATGCGGATGTTGCCGCTTAGCAGCTTGACAGAATGGGGAATTTTTTTATATTTCTTTTTTTAGTACAACGAGAAGGTTCCGTGCAGGACTATCCCCTCCGAGCTATTGACTTTTTGAGAAAATTTTTCCAACCCATAAATCTACCCACAAGAAGTTTCAGCAAGCTGCCCATTTCTTAGACGCAGACAAAAGGCAGAGCCTGGCCAGTAGAGTTGGTAAACATGCAGGCTTAACTCATATGGGTTCAGTTTTTATAAGCTCGATCTTTGTAAACCTAAGTTCTAAAGTCCGGTTATCTCAATTTTATCTTTAAAATTAAAGCCCGATCCTTATTCATAAGGCTCAGGGCCGGACCCGTAAACCCGAATAAGAATAAAATAAAATAAAATTCAACATTAAAATTTATTTAGAATATTTTAAAATTTAATATATATCAAACTAAAGTCTCACATAATCTAAAAAATAAACAAAAAATTTAAAAGTCCAAATAAGATGAAGGCAAACATCATCATCAATTCTAATCAAGATCTTCCTCATTATCATCCATAAATAAAATATTAAAATCCTCAGATATAGGTCCACTTGTGAAAGATGTAGGCGAAGGCTCAATATTAATTATTTCTGAAACTTCTTCATCATCACCTACAATAATTATTAATTAAATTGTTTTATTATCAAATATATATCTATACATATATCACAAGATAAAATATAAAAATTACTATATAAAATGATACAAAACAATTCAACCAATTGCTGGTACAAAATACAAATCAATGTTTGCACATTATCTGGAAAGAGGTGAAAACAATACTTTGTGATTAGTAAAACGGGTTTCAAGGGCCGTCCGAACTTGAGCCCATTTTTCTAGGGCTTAAAAGGGCCGGGCTTCAAAGCCCGGTTACCCTAAAAAATGTCAAATTTTTAAACACAAACTCTTATTAAAACGGGCAGCCCGCCCAACCTTTATTCCCGACTCTACTGGCCAGCAACGGAAAGAGTCCTCGAGTTCAACGTCTGGGAGTCTAGATTGGTAAACGATGAACACATTCAGAGCAGCATGCTCGGACGGAGATGGCTATGGAGTATTAACAACACGAGGCCCTTCAGTCTCAACGATCAATGTGATACTAACTTACTGTTGAGGGCTGTTTTTGTTTGTTGCCAACTTCTTCCTCACCGCAGCAGCAGCAGGGTCAGTCTGCCAATGATCTAGTTTGTCAACCTTGTGACGCATTCCCTCTCTATCCTTCGTTGTAATGATCACTTGATTACAACTAATTCAGGCAAGTGTCTCGGTTTTACGGTGGTGGTGGCCCCGTTTCCTTCCTCCTCCCTGCGTGGGTCACGTATTATTATATTGACAAAATGTGAAACGGCGGGTCGTGTTTCTGACTCTAACTCGTCCAAGGAAACTCCATCTTTGATTAGATAAGGTGCGGAGTTAGGCTTGAGATGGGAAGACTCGGCTCCTCAAGCCAAGCACCTCAAACTCAAAGTCATTACTGTTGACCATAAATTATTCAATTATTCAAGACACAGCCACGTTGAATTGGAAATTATAGTCAGATACCAGAAGGCCGAGAAATAGCAGAGGTGTTTCGTGTTGCTTCCTTTCTAGTCCTGCTTCTCCCTCCCGGCTCCCATGGCCTCGACTTGGCAAATTCTTGCTTTTGCTCCCACTCTTCCATGACGACTCCCACCACTCATCCCGTTTCCCAACCCCCTCAGATGCCTTTGTCTCGCAAATCATCATCTTCTCCCTCTCCCATCCCATCCACACCTTCATCTATTTATCCTTTTCCCCTCAAACAAACTGACATCGATGCCGCTGGCAATGCCGCTAATTTCGTTCACAGCACGGAGCAACCACCTCCCCACCGCCGCCGCCTTACTCGAGTCCGGAAGCTTCGCCACCTCACTGACCATGATGTTGGCTTGCACCTCACTGACGATTCTTCGCTCCTGGCTTCGCCTCCGCCCTCTCTCAAGTCTCGCTCATCGGGTGGTTCCGAGCACTGGTCCTCCTCCGCTGTGCCTCAACCTCTCCCGCTTCCCGAATCACCGTTGACTCGCCGGCCGGAGTCAACCGGTCCCAATCCCGGCCAGTTCCAGCTCGGATCTCCTTGCGTAGACCGTTCGGGCTTTGCTTTCGGGAGGTAACAATCATTCATGGTCGTTATTTTGTATTGAAATGAACGCTAGACTTATAGAGGTCACCTAGATGATCATCTGATTCTGTCTTCAATAGCTCGAGTGAGTTATACGGGAAGAAGATGAAATTTGGGTGCGAACTAAGAAGTAGACATGGATACCTGAAGCTTAAAAGGAAAGGAAGTGGCTTTATTTGGTCACTCTGATTAAATTTCCGAGCCACTTATTGAATGAAACTGAATTTTTCACCGTTTACTTAGCTTGGTTTTAATTTAGGCGAAGACAATATCGTTGTGTATTTCCCACACAATGTTTTACTGCTTGTTACGCCATGGATGGAATTAACAAAGTTCAGCATCCATTAATGCTTTAATTTCAACATGTTGATTCTTTGCGGTGCCTTTTCTTTCATTTCAAAATCATCAGGAAGACGATGGATCACGATACATTGATAAATATGAAATCTTGGAGCAATATGGATAGATCTTGTGATCCAACCACTGCAAGCACAAAGTTTAATTTGAGAGTAAACATCCCAGTTGCAAGTTTCTTGATAGGTACCTTCTCCATTCTCCTTGCATCTCAAAATGTTGAATATGGAAGACCCTTTTCCTTCTTACGTTGCTGCTAATGCAGGTCACAGTTCATGTAAAGATCGAGCAATCTCTCGTGATACTGACTCTGAAAGTATTTATGACTCAAGATTGCGCGTGGCCACAAAGAGTGCCCCAACAAGTGTTTTTTCCAGTCCTGTTACCAGTCCTCGGAGATCAAGCAATGTAGATTTCACTGATCATTTCATTACTGCTCAAGAATTTCATGACAACCCAGTTGGCCATCCTTCGAAGGTGTCACCACCCTTGACTGTTCAAAGTCCAGATCATTCTTCTCTCCGTAGCCCAGGGTGCCGTAGTCCTTTCCTCAATCTCAAAATCCTAGATGGACCTCAGCATAGATTTCATTCCAGGGCGTGGCCAGAAAATAACCATGTTGACGCACATCCTTTGCCTCTTCCTCTTCCTCCTGGAGCTTCACCACCAGCACAATCATCTGTGCAGCGTCAATCAAGTGCCAAGCTTCATTCATTTGAAAGTCAATTTTCAGTGAAAGGTCAATGGCAGAAAGGAAAACTTATTGGACGGGGCACTTTTGGAAGTGTTTATCATGCGACAAACCTGTATGCAATTTGTTCAATTATTACGTTTGCTAGTGTCTGCTAATTGGCTCTCATTTGCTTTAGATTAAACTTTTGTTTTTTTACTGTGTTTTTTCATTCACCTAATAGAGAGACCGGTGCTTCATGTGCAATGAAGGAGGTGGATCTCATTCTAGATGACCCTAACTCTTCCAACTGTATAAAGCAACTAGAGCAGGTTATTCTGAGTCTTTTAATTTATTTTGTACAGAAACATGACTTCTTTTATTGGAGAAAATAATGTTGATCCAACTTTTTTTTTGGGGCTGCCAGTTGACATTTATTGGAAATCAACAATTATGGTGAAGATCTACTATTCTCAGAGCTTGAGTGTTACTAAAACTCAAAAAGGCCTAGACTCTGTTATAACATCTCTAACACTCCTCCTTAGACGAAACACAGACTGATATTAGTTTGTTTGGGTTGAGATTTAATTTAACTAGAATTGGTAAGGGTGGGGAGAATTGGGCTCTTGACTGTTTGGACATAGTGATTAATAACTATAGCAAATTAGCACTTCAGGTTAACTGCTTATGTGATTACATGCATCAACTAATATCATAGTTGTCCATTATCACTTGTACATAGTTTTATATGTCAGTATGAGCTACTACATTTTATCATTTGCATCAGTTCTTTTTCATCTTCCATCTTGTCGTAGATCCTTCTGTTTTAATACACTGTAGTTATCCTAGTTCTTATCAATACTATGAAAGATCAAATTTTTTCTGTTTGGTTAAAGAAAGGAAGAACTCATCAAGTAGAAGCCAGATTGCCAAATATTTAGCAAGTAATATGCTGTAGTCTCTTCAATCTCACTTTTTCAAAGCGTGTTCACATACACAAAACAGGTTCACAAGATGAGCCCTGGTACTTATATTTATTTTTTTGACTACTATAGAAACATTATTGCAACCAATTGAACTTTCAGTACGAGTTGAACATAAACGCAGTTTTTATTAGACTTAGCGCAGAATTTGTTTTCTAATTAATATAGGAGCTAAATAATTGCAATCAATTGCACTTTTGATAGACTTTATATAGAAGTTTGAATTCTTTTAGATTACGTTTGGATTGATGAATTTGGATTTAGATTTTAGATTTAAAATTTCACATTTAAAGTTCATATATTTAAAATTATTTGTTTGGATAGTATAAAAAATTTCAAATTCAAAGATAATGAAAAGAGGGAGATGGGAAATGAAAATGGGAAGAGAATGAAAGGGTTAGTGTGACTGCCATTTTAAATAACTAGGGTGTAGTAGGGATTTAAAATTACAAAGAAATTATAATAAGATGTAAATTTTTACGGATATGACAGAGCTGAAGATTTAGAAAAGATTTACAAATCATTTCCTCGGGTACCCAAAGGTTTCTGGCTGTAGAGGAAAAAGTGACATAGGAGAAGGGATTAGGTGCAGCTAAGGTTAGGGGCATTGATTTTGTAACTTTTTGGGTTTTAAATTCTCCGATTTAGCTGAGAGAGGGGAGTTCAATCTTTTGGTGACTAAAGTTTGTTTGGGAGAGTATTGGCCTCTCGAAATTCTAGTGTACTAGGGTGGAGGAAGATCATCATGTGTGTTAGTGAGTGGCTTATGTTCTAGGTTGTTGTTATGTGGTGTGTATTTTGGACTGATCCTTGTACCCTGTAACTTTATTCAGTTTCGTGTATGGGTGTATGAGGGAGATGGGGTTAGCTTGAATTATTATTTCCTTTTAATCCAACTTAAATATTCGGCAATAGTATTTTCAGTCCCATTTGAAGTTTATTTTCTGGTTTTTGCTTGTTTTAAGCTTATTAGAATAGAGGGTTCTGTTAGGATCCAAATGGTGGATTTGGCCTAAATACAAATTTAAATCCCCCTACATCCAAACACAACATTATTTTTTTCTCATCCGTGCTGTAATATCTTTAACATTTGCCTATAGGAAGGTATTTAGGCTGTTGTTTTATTTCTCATTGTCTCAGGAAATCAAGATTCTTCGTCAACTACAGCATCCAAATATTGTGCAGTATTATGGCAGTGAAACAGTGAGTTGTTAATTGACTATTTTTTCACATATACTGGGTATAGCCTAATTAAAAGCTTAAGGGCCTTTGCGATTGGAATTAGAAGTAATTCTTTTAGACTTCTTTGTTTATAGGTTGGTGATCACTTGTGCATATACATGGAGTATGTTCATCCAGGGTCTGTTGATAAATTTGTGCGGGCAAATGGTGAAGCGATGACAGAGTCTGTAGTTCGCAATTTTACATGGCATATTCTCTCAGGGTTGGCTTACTTGCACAGCACCAAAACTATCCACAGGTGATTGTGATGCTTGATGGAAGGAATTAGCACGACTGATTTAAGCTCTTTGAATGGTTATCAATCTGTTCCTGAGATCTATTATTTGATATGAGGAGCATGCTAATTCTGGGGGAGAAGTAAAAATGTTACTCTTAAAAATGTATCATGCAAAACTTGTTCTCTTGTTTAGTATAGCCAGTTTTCTGGAAAAGGGCATTCTTCTGTTTGGATTTCTCAACAATAAACTGTATTTGGCATTGCTGTATTTTGCTGATGTTTGGTAGAATGGATGGTTTTTCTCCTCAGGGATATCAAAGGAGCAAACTTACTTGTTGATGCATCAGGCACTGTCAAGCTTGCTGATTTTGGAATGGCGAAAGTTGTGAGTGTTCTAGACTGGCTAGTTCTAAACTCATTTTAACTCTGTGCACACTCACACACCTGCAATTTTTCTTTATTAGCTGTTTATATTAGATTCTTTTTTATTGACGGCAGCATCCTCTTTCTTTCTTTTCTTTTCTTTTGTTTTGTTTTGTTTTTTTTTGGTGTCTTTCCCGTAGTCTCTATATCTTAATAATTTGCTCTTTCCAGCTAACAGGGAAATCATATGACCTTTCTTTAAAGGGCAGTCCATACTGGATGGCTCCTGAGGTATTTCATTGCTTGTATCATCTAGATTTTGTTTGTGATGGCTGAGGCATGTCCTTACTTACTCTGATTTGTGCATCAAAGGTCATGAAGGCTGCCATGATGAAAGATGACAATCCTGACCTTGCCTATGCTGTTGATATCTGGAGCTTAGGTTGCACTATCATAGAGATGCTGACAGGAAGACCTCCATGGAGTGACTTTGAAGGGGTGAGTACCTTAGCACCTTATTCATCTTTTCATTTCACCTGTAATAAAGCCAAATGGTTGTTGTTTTGTAGGTTTACTAGAATATTGATAAATTTAATCATATCTGTAACTGTATGGAAGAGTTTGTAATATTTGTTTACGAGGAAGATATTTTGGTGACTTTTAATCTCAGCACTGCCCTTCCCTTGTCGGGCAAATATGTGAAGCAGATATCATATGTGAACCAGTCATCCTTTTGCACTCGTATTGGTATAGCTTCTCTGCCCCCCCCCCCCAAAAAAAAAAAGTATTGGTATAGCTTCAACTAATCATTCTTGTTGACTAAAGACTAAAGAGGGCAATATTCTTGTTATATATTTGAGGATAAAAGATCAAATTGGCCCCTAAAATATAGATCCAAGAGTGTTTGGGATCCTGAACTTATTATTAGTGCAATATTTCTTTTTAACTTTTAAAAATGGTACAATCTGACTTCTTTCATTAACAAAAGTTAATTTTGATTGTTAGTTGATCAACAAATGATAAAAAAGGATTTAAATTACAGAAAAAGACTACAAAAATTACAATTAAAGACTCAAAAATTACATTTTAAGGATCAAAAAAATTACAAAAAAGGAACAAGAAACTTTTATTGATAATTTTTTGTTATTTTTATTAATGATGGGATTCAAATTGTACTATTTTCAAAAGTTGAAAAGAAACATTGCACCAAAAATGAATTTAGGATTTTTGATGCTCCTAAACTTAGAGTTTAGGTGTCGATTTGTTTTTGTACCTTACATTTAATCTCTGCTTGCCTTAAGAATTAAGGCTACATTAAAGTTGACTAGAATCATAGCTCAAAAACAATGCCTGCTAAGCAATAATGTTCTCTCTCTCAGTGATCTACGCCTTCTAGGTGAATTTAATTTATTCTATTGTCATAAAGGTAAACTGTAGCGTTGGGTGGTCTTTCTTTGTCTAAACCATTTAGTAGATTTGGCTGCCTCTTAGGACTAATGAGCAATTTGAATGCCCGTTTGATATTCGGATTCTAGTAGTCTATTTACCTGTATCTTGTGTACTTGCTGATTTAATCTGTATTATGTACATCAGCCTCAAGCCATGTTCAAGGTACTGCACAATTCGCCATCAATACCAGAAACATTATCTTCAGCCGGAAAGGATTTTCTTCAGAGATGTTTTGAAAGGGATCCCGCAAATCGACCATCAGCAGCAAAGCTTCTTGAGCATGCCTTTGTACAAAATTTGCATGACCAAGAAGCTTTAGTTCGCCCACAATTATATCCCAGAGAAGACCCTGAAGTAAGTGCTAATTATATTCGCTCTACTTCATAGTGGACCATGTCCACGGATAAGGTTTATGGTGTTCATAATGAATTATATCCTGCTATATCCTGGGATGAACACAAAAAAGGAAGAAAAGATATGACGTGGGGTGCCCGCGGCTGAAGACATGACTGGCTGACATGTCGTCGAATTGTTTGTGCTCTGTAGGAAAATTCACGTAGTCCCAAAGACAGTACTGCACGTAACCGTGATGTAATTCGAGCCTCCATGAGCTCACGGATCATCAACAAAATCCAGAAATTTATCGGGTAATATTTCGTCTCTATTGTTAACATTGTACGTCAGATGTGATCATATGGTTCGAGGTGCTTGATTAGGGTTCATTCTCTTTTTGTTCTGATTTTGACAGTGATTCTTCCCAACAATATAATGCTGAGGATTCTAAATATTCTACATCTCATCACCCTCCTTACTCTCTGCCAGAAGGTAAAATTCCTCAGTCGTCCTTGAAACCAGCTGCCCTCAATTACGTTTCTGCTTCAAAATCCAGCAACATATCCCTCGCTGTAATGAGATTCATCACGCACTTTTGAAGCGGAGATTCTTCCTTGCTGATTCCAAGTGTCTTCGGAAGCTTATTTACCTCACTGGAGGCTGGGATTTACAACCTGCTCATTAATGGTCACAAATACATCAACCTCAACGGGCAATAGAAAGCGAAAACTTCTCGTTGACTGGTACCAATAAAAGATATTTTTGTACATAGCGAGTCTCCGTTAGTTATGCTAGCTCTGACTACGATCTGATGTGTAATTATTGATTGTTTTTAAGCTAAATTATTATTTTATTTCTTCTAGTTTCCTGCCAACTTAAGTTTAGTACTTGAACTTTTAGCTTGCGTCGGTTATTACGTGTATTTTTATACTATATGTAACTGCAATCTATTTAAACTTTGTATCAACTGCATTTAACACAAAGGTTATGATTCATTTCGGGTACACTCCGAACAGCACTTATAATGTACTCTTGTATTCTATCTTTCTGTCATTCTATTTTGATATACTAACATCTATGTGTAGTGTATATGTCTAACTAGTTGAGTTGAGAGATTTAATTTATTTTAAATAAGGCCAGATAATTGTATCAAATATATATATATATATATATATATATATACACGGGGCAATTTTACATCTAATCTAGAAACTTATCAACTTTACAATGGTCAAATATAATTAACAATTCAGTATCAAGTAAGTAATATTTTAAAAAATCGAAGTAAATATCATATTTTAATTACTAATTTTTTTTGGTTAGAATTAAAGTAATTTCAATTCTCAGGCTATTAAATAACTACTCTATAATAAGCAAAGATTTTGGACGGGCTTCGATTTCAAATGTAGTAATTTTTTTGCCAACAATAGTAATCAATTTTTTAGTGCAAAGAGTAGACCTTTACCATAAATATTATCTTTCCCGATTATCATATTCATTCGTATTTATTATAAAGTTCATCCCCTGGTATTGTTCATCTGCAGCGATTGAACATGTTCATATATAATATAAAGTTCATCCCATGGTACTGTCCATCTACAGTATATGAACAGTCATATATTTTTAAAAATTTGATTTTTGTATATTAAGAGTTTACATCGAACTCACAACAAAATTAAAAAAAAAAGGCCTGGGACTCATAATAAAAAAATACTTGTAAATATGAAACTTATAAAAAAAATAATATGTATGATATTCAATACTTTTTTTGTTAAAAAATATAAGATATTTTTAATCAAATTTTATCTCTCAATAAAATAATTATTTATTTTTCAACTAACCATATCTTTTCATATTTATCTCTATTAAACACCTTACAATAAATATTAAATCATTATCAATAGGAACACTTTTTAAAAAAAGCAATGATTACACCTTGAAAGACTAAAAATATTTTATATTTTTGAATATCCAACTCCTCAAAAAATGTCTTATACTTTTAGACAGAGGGAGTACTTTTTTTTGTAAATGTAAGAGATTCATCATTTGTTGCTTGTGTTTTGTATATGTATAAGGTAATTAATTGTATTTAACATGCAAATTTAAATAAAAAATTTTAAATTAGAATATTTTATTATTTAAATCAATAAACTTATTCATGTTCCTTTTATACATAAGAAAATTTTAATTAATTCAAAGATTTTAAAAAATTAGGTAATCTTAATAATTATGTCTAAAGTTGAAAGCTTGGATTAAAATGTACTTGTAATTAACATTTTTTCCCAATTTAATCCTATTTAATAAAGAGTAATTAAGAAAAGATATTATAAATACTTTTTGAAAATTATTCTGTTGATAAAAAATAACAACAAACCATATGAAAACTTTGCTTATATTTAAAAATGGAGAAAATTTATAGTAAAATTTATCAATGGATTACTACAGAACTACAATAATTTTGTGATATACATTATATTTGAATTTAATGACTAAAATAAATCCTATCATTTAATGAATGTCACGTGCGGTATAATAATAATTGTTCAATTTATTTGAACTATTGTAAGATATTTTGTCAAACAATATTATCTGCTTTATTATTGTAAATATGATTGTAAACAGAAAATATTGAACCTATAATAAAAATGGAAAACTTATAGTAAAATTAAAAATTTAATTTTCACAAATTATAACATTTTAGGTCCACATCCATTGAAAGTTAGGTCTACATGCCCAAGGTAGTACATTATAGAATAAAACAACTTTTTATAAAATAAATTGCTAATTTTTATGCATAAGATGTATTTTTAATTTGTTACCAGTACATTAAATTTTATACTAAATAAGTTGGTGTTCATATATTTAATATCCATGGGGTAATGAATTTTAGAATAAAGAACATTGTTTATGTTTAAAAGGATAATGAAATTTTAAATCCCTCAAATTTTCTTAATTATTGATTTATTTTCTAAAGTTTAATTTTTATGAATTTAATTCATTTCTTTTTTTTTAATTTTCACTTTAATCTTTTAGGTTTTGAAAAAATTAACCCTTAAATTAATTGGACGTATAAAATATGCTGATAATCTAACATATTATGTATGGCCAAATAAAAATAAATTTATCTTCAAGTCAATTTAATTTTGTCATTAATTTAAGTGACTGTCAATTCAATATTTTTCATAAATACTGGCAAATTTTAACAATATGTTACTTCTTCTTTTAATAATAAACTTAAAAGACTGAATTTAATTTTTCAATTCTAATAACAAAGTGTAAGGGTCATAAATTTTGTTTATAAAATGTCATTTGTGTTTTTGATATACATAAAAGGATAAGTTATAAAATAAAATAAACTGATGATGAAAAGGTGAAAAAAAATTGTAATAAAAAAATTGTGTGAATGTAAAAATTATCTTTAAAAATTTACTTTAAATTATGCTAAATAATAATTGAGTTTGATTTAGTTAGATAATCATATAAAAATTGTGTTGTTTAAATGTTTTGTGTGTACGAGGATAAAAAATCCTTAAATAAAATAAGTGGTTATTTATATTAAAAAGTATAACTTTTCAATTAGAATATGTTGTTTAAATTTTAATTTATGTCAAGATCACATATGCACGTGATATCATGTTTTAAAATAATTTATGTAAGAATAAAATAAATTATTACTCATTCAATTAAAAAATATAAAGCATTTTTAAAGAAGTTGGATGTTAAAAAATGTAAAATATTTTTAGTCTTTCGAAATATAATCATTATTTTTTTTAAATGTACTTTTTTATAATGACTTTATATTTATTATAAGGTGTTTAATAGAGTTAAATATAAAAATATAAGATTAGTTTGAAAGTAGGTAGCTACTTTATTGAGCAGTAAAATTTAATTAAAAACGCTTTATATTTTTTAACAGAGGGAGTATCTTTTTTTATTGGCAATAAGTATTCTCCTATTGTAAATAATTATATTTGAGGTACATTCAATAGGGACCTCATTTTTACCCTCCCATTGTTATATATAGTCAGTATTAAAAATAAAATAAGAAATTCATACAATTTAAAAAGGAAAAAATTCTAAAAAATAGTTTTATGTCTTAAAGTCTTAATATACATGGATAAAACAATTCATAGATTAAAATAAATTGTTATACATATCTGATTATCTATGGGACAACAAATTTTATGATAAAACAAGTTATTTTTTTATTTCTATTTTCTAATCACAAATATGTTGGGGAAATAAAAGTATACAGTAATTATTACTATTACAATTATTTATCCATAATCACATACAATTTTATTTCACACTTCCTATAAGCTATTTTTTTTTATAAAATTATCAAGTTAATATTAACTCATAATTTAACTTCTATTAATTTTATGATTTGTTTGGATAAAAAAAAATGGTTGGGAAGTGGGGTTTTAAATTGTAGTCACTTCAATTTTAAATAAATAGAGAATATTGGCTAGAAAGTTTTTTAATTGATTTTTTTTCTTTTACATATCTCAAATAAAATTTTATAACATATTTATTATTTTTTCTTCTAGTGAACTCATTAAAATATTATTTTTCCTTTTTTATTCACTTCAAACAAAAAATGAGAGTTAATATTTCTGTGCATCAAACAAGGTATAAAATTTAATTAAAGATAAAAGTTAGACTTCTTTCATCTTAGAGATGAAAAAAATAGTGAAGATAGACAGAATACTATTGTTTATCTAAAATTACCTGCAATTTCAAAACCTTCAACAGGGAAAATTTAAATAAAAATATTTTATTATTATCAAATCATATTCACAATTCTAGATTACAGTAACTTTTAAAATTATTCGCTATACTTAAAAAAATCATCTGCTAAAATATTTTTTAAAAATTTATAAATAGATAAAAAATTTCAGAAATATCAATGAAATTATTTTAAAAAAAATCCAAAACCATCCCCAAATTTAAGAATATGTATTAGAAAATTAAAGGAAGTAAGCTGGGCTTGGCCCATTATTACTCGATCCCTAACTTGTGGAGCGAATAGCCCAGAAACTGTCTCGGTTCAGTGAGTTTTGCCTCCATCATTAAAAATAAAAATTTGAAAGAAATTTGCGATCTTGCTGCGCCTCATTGTGTCTGTTCGCTCCTTTATTTTACCACCTGAAATTCCGGGGAAACAACTTCCTTTCATCGACAGAACTGTGTTCACTAATTCAAGTTCAGCAGATGGGGGCGGAGCCTCGGTTTCCTAGAAGCTTAATCAACAGGATCTACGCTCCGTTGGCTGATGACATTCATTTTGCGGCCCCTATCCCATCCTTGAGAACCAGTGAAGTTGAACTGGTTTGGTTCTTTCTTTCAATTTCCTCAGTTTTAGAGTTTGCCCGCGGTAGTTTCTTAATTGCCGTGATTTCATCGTTCTTGTGTTTCCAAGGCTCATTATATGTTTTTTTCCCCTGATACTTCATTGAATGTGTTATTTTTCGACATCTTATTTTTAAATCCATCACAGGTACAGGGGGTTTTGCGAATGTTACAAGGTTTTCCTGGCTCCCTGTTCTTTTGGGACCATGTTGGAAACAGTTTTCGTGTCAAAAGTGGAATATATCTGAGTCATCTGTCTCAGACAAGCCTTCACTCCCTCCTTAATCAATTTATGCATGCTGCAACATGTTTGCAATTGGTTGAGATCACAATCAACAAAGTTGAAGCTTCTGTCCCAAAACCTCCTCCCACTTTAAAGGCCTTTGTGTGCTCGGCTTCGGCCTGGCTTAAGGTTTGTTAACGAAACTAAAGGGATGCTCTTCAATAAGTTCTACCTTCTGTCTTTTTTAAAAACAATTTAGTTTGTGTCAAGCAGCGTTTGCGGAATATTGCCTTGAAGGAGGAAATAACGACGAACAATGCAAATGACACAACTATTCCAACCTTGTTAGGTTTGGCAAGTTCTTTATCGAGGTTTGTATTTGTTAAATTTTTACACTCTAAAATTAGGATTGTGTGTGTGTGTATGCTAGCTTATTCTCTGGGCCATTGTCTTCCTGGAATTTTAATGCACTGTCACCTAAGGTATTCGTCATGTTTTCTTGGTCACTGAAGCCATCCACTCTCCCTCCCCCTGGTGCCAAGCAACCTACTTGATGGTATCTGATGGCCATTTATTGATTTTAGTCTTTGCTCAGGTGCTGAGTACATGTTGCAAATAGTACACGGGACGATTCCCTCAGTGTATTTTGAGATTGCTGCATCCATACCAGCAGCAGAGTTGGCTGTTCATGTACTCGACTATCTTTACAAGAAGCTTGATGAAATTTGTCTACTGCAAGGTGGTGAGGTCGTGACTACTTGTCCAGCAGCACATTATATATTTATTGAAGTATTTCTCCAAGTTCATCCTGTCAAATAAAATTATGTTGATCTCAGGAGGAAGCTTATCATATGGTGCTATATATGCTTGTTGGAAGCTTATTGCCATATATTGAGGGCCTTGATTCCTGGCTTTTTGAAGGAACACTTGATGATCCTTCTAATGAGGTAATCATTTTTGAATGTCCTAATTTTTTATCCTGGAGGGGAAAGAAGTTTTACTCAGTTTTTTAATACTGAAAGCCATCACAAAAGCAAGTAACTAAGTCATGTAAGTTTAGATTTAAGCAACCAGTGTGTCCTTGAACTAATGTGGAAGTTCAATATATGTGGCCTTGGAATCACTTTTAGATGTAAGTAATCAGTAACGATGGAGCAATTTCTGGTTCTAGAGTTTTCTAGTGATGCATGCTGTTTAAATGGTGTGTTGATCCTTGGTCTCACTGTCTCTTTCCAGATGTTCTTTTTTGCCAACAAAGGTGTCTCAGTTGATGAGGCTGAGTTTTGGGAGAAGAGCTATTTACTGAGATTGTTGCAGCATAGCAAGCTAGACGTTGAGTACTCTACCATAAATTTTTCTAGTGATTCCATGCCAGTGCCAAATGACAGGAAGGAAATGGGAAGGAGGGATTCTGTTTCTTTGTCTGGTACAGTCAAAGGAAAAGAGCATAGCATCAGAAACCATCAAGCTTGCCCTTTTTTTTATGAAGGATTTAGTAAAGTCAATAGTTTCTGCTGGAAAATCATTGCAGCTGATGCAGCATGTTCCTATGAATTCCTTAGCAGTGTATGGTAAAGGAAATGATTGTGAGATTGGAAGTACCAGAGATTTACACAGTAATTTATGTGGTTCTTTACACAGTAATTTATGTGGTTCTCAGAGTATTTCTGGCCTAACCTTGTCCGAAGTGTTTTGTGTGTCACTGGCAGGACTTATTGGTGATGGTGACCATATCTGTAAGTACCTTTTACTGGATGACTGGCAGAAATATGGTTCTGTTTCTTCTTTTGCATTTTGTGCAAATGATCAAGATGCAAAAATTGACAGTAGTGAGAATTCACCTGTTTTGCCATGCTCAGAGAAAATTTGGTACAAGTTCTTGGTGGATACATTATTGCAGAAAAAGTCAGCTGTCTTGAATCTGAAACGTAAAAGCACATGTGATAATCACATAAAAGACCAAGGAGGAGTTAGAGATCTTGAGCATGAAATGATTCCCTTGAGATCATGCATAGAAAATCCAGTAATCACTCCATGTCGAATAATCCTTGGAAAGAATAGGGCTACCTGGAAAACATTGAACTTATCTCAAAATTTTGACTTGCCTGCCTTAAATGATGAGATTCTAAGAAAGGCTATATTTGATGGAGATGGTAAAGCATTTTCTGATAGTGAAGGAACAAACTATACTTTTGGTTTTCGGTTTGGTGAATCTGAATATCTTCGTTCACAGGATGAAAGAAAACTGTTGGAAATGCTGTTGCCATTTCCTACTCTTCTGCCTTCATTTCAGGTACTGCTATTTCCTAGTGAGTAGTTCCCTGACCTGCTTTATATGTGGGTTGTGTGGCAGAAACTGAACTTGTATGGTTTTTGAACAGGATGACCTTCCTGTATCAGAGCTCTTACCTTTCCAAAGAAACAGCACCCTTCCCTCTAGAGTTCTTCTTTGGATGCAAAATATTGACCTGCGAACTACTCCACTTCCTCTTGTTATTATGCAGCACTGTCTAACTGCCTACATTCAAAAGCAGGTGAGCTTAATTAAACTAGTTAACAAATCCAAAGTGACCTTACTGTGATAATGCTCTGCATAATAACTCATTCTGAACAAACAGGTGGATTATGTTGGAAGGAATATATTATTAAAGTTAATGGACGAATGGAGATTGATGGATGAGCTTGCAGTTCTGCGTGCTATTTACTTATTAGGTTCAGGTACTTGAAAGTTGATGTGAAACTGTAAGCTTGTTGCTGTTTATTGTGTATTAAATTGAATTTTCAGTCCGCTTTATGTTTGGTCAAAGTCTTTTCAATTTCTCTGTGTTCTGTGTTGATACCTTGCATGGATAGGTGATTTGCTGCAACATTTTTTAACTGTCATTTTCAATAAACTGGATAAGGGAGAAACTTGGGATGATGATTTTGAGTTAAACACAATTTTACAGGTATGTTTACTTTTTTCTTAACTGCTATTCTCTGCCTCATGGCTCATGCATTGCTATTATTTATTCTACTTTGAGGCCATATCTAGCATCAATGGTAATTCATCCTTTGGGGCTTGTCTAGACATTAAATTAAATTATATATAAAGCTTTATCCTAGGGTCCTAATGCTTTTGAGAACTTATTATTGTTCAAGTGCTTAATATGTAACAGATAAAGTAATACTAATAAGTTTATTGTTTGGCTAATTTACCCTGCTAAAGAGTAATTGCAATGTGTAGTTCATCGAGAAAGGACTTACACATCCCCATATATGCATGGCCGCATGTCTTTCATTAAAAATTCTTCTGCTGATTTGTCATTATGGCAGGGAGACTCTGAACATTCTGGGTCTTCTGACCTTGTTGAGTGTGCTTGTGTTTCTTATCATTCTAGTCCTCGACTTTCTTCCTTTTTGTTCATATATAGTTGTATGTATGTATTGTTAGCTACTTGGATTGAAATATACAGTAGTGCAATCTTTTCCCAGTGCACTTTTGTAGGTCTGAATGCTGGCCCTGGAACAAAGCCAATTTGTGATTATCTATTCTCCTGGAGTTTTCAGCTACCCATTTTGTTCAGTGCCATTTCTACATTTGAGTTGGTTGCATGGTTGTGATGAGATTAAGGACTTGTTTGTTTAAGTTTCTCTTTTTTGTTTTTTAAAAAAAGTTATTTCCAGGTTGCCCAAAAAGTAATTTATTATTTGGATATTTTTATGAAAAACAGAAGTTAAATATAGAAGACACTTTTTACCTGAAAAGTGATTTTCCGCTACTTAGATGCTGCTTGAAAGAGCCTGTCAAAATAATTAGAGATCTGATTTTTTTTTAATGTACTGATTATTTTTGAAAGTTTAAACAAACATCCTACAAGTTTTTTAAACGTTTTTTTAGTAATAAAAAGTGCTTTTTTTGCTTAAAAATTTTGAAACAAACGGGTTCTAAATCATGGAGAGGAAAAACGGACCTGAAGTTGTGTCTCAAAAGTTACTTAGTAAAGACTTTGAGAAAGGATAATGGACATGTAGAATTGTGGGCGATATAATTTATGCCTGTTTATCCAAATAATAATTAGCGAACAAATTGTTGATAGCATGTGACATGACTTGTCCTGTATTGGATGAAGAGATTGCCAATATTGCATTTGCATGGACCAAGGAGCTATGTAAATTTTACTCCTTTTATTATGCCATTTGAAGAATCTTTCTATGAATATTAAATACAGGAATCAATCAGAAATTCTGCTGATCGCATGCTGCTAAGTGCTCCAGATTCATTGGCAGTGTCAATAACAAAAAATCTTGGTGTTGACAGTGACGAGCAAGCAGCCACAGCTAGTGTTTCAACATCCCATAATGGTCATGCCCATATCTTTGGAATCGATGGCCTTGATATGCTGAAATTCACATATAAAGTCAGCATTTAGCCTCAATTTTTTTAAAACTGAATATTGTTCATTACAATTACAAATTTCAACTTAAAAAGGGCATATTGAAATTGGCAGGTCCCTTGGCCTCTTGAGCTCATTGCCAATACAGAGGCAATTAAGAAGTATAACCAGGTATTGGCTTTCCTTTTGGTTCTATTAACAGTTCAAATTACTATTGTTCTTGCATTCTGGTTGGTTCTTTCATATCTTAATTTGCCCCCCATTTTTTCTTTTGTTTCAAATTTAGGTGATGCGGTTTTTGTTGAAAGTCAAGCGAGCAAAATTTGTACTTGATAAAGTGCGACGATGGATGTGGAAGGTAATTCTATACAGTACTGGCCTCTTAGCTGTAGTTCCATCATGTTCCTTGTATAAATATTCTTAAGGATGACGGTCAAATTTTTTTTTTAACTAAATTTTGGACACCCTCTGATGGGATTTGGGTTTAACTTTAAGAAGAGAGAGAGACAGAAATTCTACCAAACATAATAATGCCTGAATCTGAAGACATTACTTGCTTCAATAAACCAAGGAGAATGTCCAAATACAAGTCCAAATAAGTCTCAAGCCTGGCCCCTAATGCACTATGACTGCTAGTAATGGCACCAAAATTACAGCATAATAACGAATCGTAAACTACCACAACAACTGCTAGAAACTGCTGATATTGGCTTTAGACGTAAACCGCTTGAATTACTTCCTTCTGTCCTGGCTTCCTCCCTCCCTCTACTGAAAGCCGTTAAGAGTTGTGGGTTCCTATCACCATCTGTGGTTGTTATGCAGTTGTAATTCTGAATAAAACTAGCTGTTAGAGTTACTTGGTTAGTTGTGGGTTAATTAGCCGTTTGTTGGTTGAGACATTATTGGTCTTAGAGGCTTATATAAGAGGCTGGTTAGCTATGTAAGCATCATGAATTATTGTGTATTACTCAGAATTCCTACCTTTCTGTTCTCTCTCTGTCTCGTCTCTTTCTTCTCATCTGTTTCTTCACTTCTTTCCCTCTATTCTTCTTTCCAAACTATAATCTTCCAACAGTATGGTGTATGAAACTTTTGTGACCCAGTCTTGATTTTACGTTTTGCAGGGTAGGGGATCTGCAACAAACAACAACAAACGCCATTGGTTGGTGGAGCAGAAACTCCTCCAGTTTGTGGATGCTTTTCATCAATATGTGATGGATCGAGTAAGAAACTTACCTACATGCAGTTTTTAAGATAATTGGAAAGAAGGGTTACTCATAGAGAAGACTTGTATGCAAATTGCAAAGCACATGTCCTTTTGCTAAATCCACGGGCACTTACTATGCACGTGTTTCCTCATTATCTACTTGTTAACATGTGCGTCTTACCTGTCAGTACACTTTCTATGCAGGTATATCACAGTGCATGGCGGGAACTATGTGAAGGTATGACAGCAGCCAAATCTCTGGATGAAGTCATTGAAGTCCATGAGGCTTACATGTTGTCAATTCAGCGGCAGTGCTTTGTGGTTCCCGATAAGCTGGTAATTTATCGTGTCTCTTCCTTTGGTTTTCATGTTATTAAGTTTTAATTGGTATTATTTATTTACATCGGTCATTTATGCATGTAGTGGGCTCTGATTGCCAGCCGCATTAACCGCATCCTTGGCTTAGCTTTAGATTTTTATATCATACAAAAACCCTAGGCAGTGGTGGAGCTGTTTCTGCTATCAAGGCAAGGTGTGAGATGGAAATGGACCGAATAGAGAAACAGTTTGATGACTGCATCGCTTTCCTACTAAGGGTAAAAACGGTTTACTCTAATGCTGTACTCCATCTTAGTAATGATTAAAACATGGATTTCTTGTGGTCAGACTCTGATCTGTGCGCAATACATGTTCATTCTCATGCAATTATGCACTTCAAGTTATTGACTCTGCAAAGACATGCTCATATGCATTGTTTGCCTGCCTAACAATAATGTGCTACGGGGCTTGAAGGTCAATTGATTTTAACACGGAGATGCTCTTTACTTGGCTGTAAATGAAAGCACCAATTGTGGAATAAAATGTTGACTTCATTTCGTTGAGGTCACAGCGTTACATTTTCAATGGAAATTCATGTCTTTATGGAATATAAAACATCAGCTTAAGTGGACCTCCAGTGTTAATAACATAATTCCTATCCTGGCATTGCAGGTCTTATCTTTCAACGATACTTTTCCATTAATCCCCTTAGTAGATAAATCGCCTCTGTAGTTGATCTACCTGGCATAAAACCAAATTGATTCTCAGAAATACTTGTCTCCAATCTCAACCTGTGCTCAATTACTTTCTCCCACAATTTCATTGTGTGGCTCATGAGTTTAATCCCTCTATAGTTAGTACAATTCTGAATATCTCCTTTATTTTTATAAATAGGAATTAATGTACTTCTCCTCCACTCATCAGGCATTTTCTTGGACCGTAAAATCACATTAAATAACTTAGTTAACCATCTCACCCCTTCTTCACCTAAACATTTCCACGCTTCGATAGATATACAATCAGGTCCGTTAGCTCTACCATTTGCCATTTTCTTAAGAGCTTCCTTTACCTCCTTATCACGTATTTTTCGATAGAATGACAAATTTTGTTCTCCTTCTCCTTCACCAGTTACTAATCCTCCAAGTTACTAGATGAATCCTCTCCATCATTGAAAGTTTAGAAAAATAAGTCTCCCATCTATTTTTAATTTCATCATCTGTAACTAAAATTCTTCCCTCTCATCCTTAATACACCTTACCTGTTCTAGATCTCTTGATTTTCTTTCCCTACTCTTGGCAATCTTATAAATATTTTGCTCTCCTTCCTTCGTCTCAAGGTTCTTATAAAATTCTTCAAAAGCTTTAGAACGAGCTTCACCCACAGCTCTCTTAGTTTCCTTCTTAGCCATACGGTACCTCTCCCAATTTTCCTCATTGTTACACAAATGTATGGCTTTAAAACAGTTCTTCTTATACTTGATTTTGTCCTGTACACTATTATTCCACCACCAAGACTCCTTATCTCTCGGACCAGGACCTTTCGATTCTCCCAAAACTACTTTTGCAACCTCCCGTATCTTTTTAGCCATATCCTCCCATATGATGTTAGCACTTCCCTGAGAATCCCAAATTCCTTTATCCAAAAGATTTCGCTTGAAAATATCTTGCTTCTCACCTTTTAATTGCCACCACCTAATCCTTGTGTTACTACTTGTCGACGTTTTTGGATTTTACTCATAATACACACATCAAGGACTAGGACCCTATGTTGTGTCGTTACACAGCATCTCCAGGGATCACCTTACAATTTTTACAAAGTTTTCTATCTGTGTTCCTAACCAAAAGAAAATCAATCTGCGACCTTGAGGTTCCACTTTTGTAGGTGATGAGATGCTCATCTCTCTTCTTGAAACAAGTGTTGGCAATCTTAAAATCATACGCCAATGAGAAATCAAGAAGAGTTTGCCCTTCATTGTTTAGCTCTCCAAAACCAAAACCACCATGCACCCTCGCATACTGACCAGCTTCCCTCCCGACATGCCCATTAAAGTCTCCTCAATAAAAATCTTTTCACTCTGTGGTATGTGTCGAATCAACCCCTCCAGATCCTCCCAAAATAATTCCTTAAGACTGGCTTCTGTCCCGACTTGCGGCGCATAAGCGCTAACAATATTAACAGTCTCACGTCCAATTATCATTTTTAAAGAAATAATTCTGTCTCCAATTCTGCTAACTTCTACAACGTTCTTCTTCCACTCCTTATCTATAATGATGCCTACTCCGCAGGATAAAGAATTAGATTAATAAAAATTAATTAATTTGAGAATATATATATATATATATATATATTTTGGTTTAGCTATGCATACATGTTAAATCACCAGTATATTTATTCCAGGACATTCCATGCTTCATTCCCAATTTAGGAATAGAAAAATTGGGTTTAGAATATTTGAGATAATTTAAGAAGTCATTTCAAATGATTTTACAAAAAAAAAAAAAAAAAAGACTATCTTCAAATAGCGGGCAGTGGCTACTGGCTGGTGCCTGTATCAATCACCCTCCCCTTGCTTCATCCTGTGTACTATCTTATCATTTTCTTTTCTTCTCTTTCCTCTTTTCTTTTCATTTTTCCAAGCCAAACACTGTAAATAATTAAATTATTACTCACCGCTGGGTGGTTTATTATGAAATTTCATAACAGGTTAACAATAATATGATTGGCCAATTCCTTGCCGTGTATATTATATTGCGGACTCCAACTTAAGTTTATTGTCATATTTCTGGTGTTAACAGTTTGTTGTCCTACTTTGTTGGCCGACGAGAAATTAGATTTCTAGCTTTCGAAGTTTGAAAATGTTTAAATAATTGGGAGCGATGAAGTCTTCATTTAGATCTGGGTCTAATAACAAGAATCATTGATAAAATGATGGCTCTATATGTTTCTCTCTAAAATTATGATTAAAAAGAAATATTCCAATCGCAACAAATTGTTCATTGAGAGGTGTTAAGTCTTTTGATACTCCATCACCAATGTTGCTTGCCAGCAATGATCAAGTCGTGACGCTTCCAAAATGGAAGGCAGATACAATAAAACCCTCGCCAACCCAAGGAGACCTTCAAAGTTCCATTCTGTGGACAACTGCCCAACTTAATTAGGACCATAACGCACTCTTGCTTTCTAGATTTTCGTTCCCAACCCATTTAGGGAGAAATATTTTGGTAAATCAGATGTTATGTCATTTATAGTCTGTCCAATAAAATATAACATTTAAGTGATATTAAATATACATGATTTTAATATTAATGATAATAGAAAAAAAATAAAAAATTAAATGTGCATTTTATTATAAACTGAAATCAATTAAAAAATGCCACACAAAATTTTATTTAAAATATTTTAATTAAACAGACTATAAATGACATAATACATTCAATTTATATAAGTATTTTTCTCCATCTGGATTGATTACTTTTTTTCAAAGTTTATGATGAATGACCTAATCATCTAATAATCACTAAAATTCAACTACCCCCATTGTGAAAATGTGGACTTGTTTGAGATTCTGCCAAGTGCCAAGGTCCTGTTCAACTCCACTGCCTAGGGGAGAATTGAAAAAAATACATAGAAATATGAAAGAATTGGGGAAAATGCTGTGTCTATTAATTGTGCAGGTTATGAAATTCTCTCCTCCTAACCAAAATACAAAATATTGATAACTAATTTACAGTTTTAAAAAAATATTAATTGAAATCTTATTTTTTTT
Organism: Prosopis cineraria; assembly: GCF_029017545.1. NCBI lineage: Eukaryota > Viridiplantae > Streptophyta > Magnoliopsida > Fabales > Fabaceae > Prosopis > Prosopis cineraria. The sequence continues at coordinate 2,207,586 of NW_026555333.1, forward strand.
AAAAAATAAAATTTTTTATAATAATACTCTCATTACATACCTTATATAAGTGCTTTGATAATAATAATTAAAATTTTAATGCATTATTTTTTAAAATAAGTAAGGGTATAGTTAAAAAAATAATTATAAAAAATTACTTAATGTTTTATATTCTGTACCAAACAAGTTTCTTGAAGATATTCAATATTATGATTGAGAGGGAGAATATGGACTATAGAGTAGAAATATTCCAGTTTAATAATATCTAATTAATACAAAAATATTTTTTAATGAATGCATAAAATATTCGGTAATGAATACAAGATCAATCTCAATTAATATTTAATAATAGATCATAACAGTGCTATTTCTCGGCATATAAGTAGCAGGTGGAAACCAACCAGCAGAGCATCCCATATCGGCTTTAATAACATCGATCGAATTGAATCAGAGGGAGCTAGAAGCCAGAATCGAGGAGGAGGAGATGAAGGTGGGAGCAGTTTTGGTGGCAGTGACGATAGCTTGCGTTGCGACGAATGGAATGAGCGAAGGCAGAAGTATTGTGGTGGGAGACTCTCAAGGGTGGCGTGCCGGCACAAACTACACAGACTGGGCCATCCGAAACAGCCCCTTCCGCATAAACGACACACTGGGTCTCGTCTTTGAATTAAGTCGATCAGTTAGTTCTGTTGGATTAGTTTAGCTATGCATGCTTAGCTTATATTGGGTGAGTTTGATTGCAGTGTTCAAGTATGCAGCGCCGGCGGAAGGGAGGGCAGCTCAGAGCGTGTACGTGATGCCGGACTTGTGGAGCTTCGTGACGTGCGATTTCAAGCAGGCGAAGCTGGTGGGAAGCCCGACGGAGGGGAGTGGGCAGGGTTTTGAGGTTCAGTTGAGTCGACGGCAGCCTTACTACTTTGCTTCCGCCGATGCCAATGGCTACGACTGCATCGCCGGTCTCACCAAGTTCGTCGCTACTCCCCAGCACCCCACCTCCCCTTTCAATTAGTCTCTTCCAATGAGTATGATCTCACCCATCCCGTGTTGGTTGCTTTTACTTTCGTTGCTTTTGCCCACCATGTTTTAATTTCTCTGTCCAGTTCCCAAGCCATGTATTCCTTTTCCTTCCATTATCAAACTATGAATTCCTGGGTATTATTTTCAATGATTTTGGTGTTTCTTTTGACTCCAACAAAAGAGTTAAAGAGGGATGACCAGCACTTATTTCCCAACACTTCATCTCCTCATCAAATGGAACAAATAAGTGGAATTGGTTTCTGTGCTCATCTGTGGCGCTCAGCACTGGCAGTGTTTTTTTTTTTTTTTCAAACCACAACCCATTACAATAATAATAAATAAATTTTATAAAATTATTATTTTAATATTTAATAAACAAATAAATACTAAGATGTTAAATTAAATCAGAATAGTTCAAATAAAAATTTTAATTTGAACAGTTTAAATTATTTTAAAAAAAATAATTTAAAGAGCTTAAAATTAGAATTGAATCTAGTAAAATAAGTTAGTTTCTTACACTGTAACAAATCAATATTTAAATTTTTGTTAGGAAATTTATTTTTATTTAATATCCGATCAGACTTTGAATAATATTTTTTTTTTCATAGATAGACAAGTGTGCAAAATTAATAAAATAAAAAAATATTTTTTGTTTCAATTTAACTTTTTCAGTACAACTTTAAATTGTTCAAATTAAAATTTATATATAAATTATTTAAGTTAAATTTCAATGAGTCAACTATTCAGGTTTAATTTTAATATCTTAAGATTTATTTGTTTTTAGTAAATATTAAAATAATAATTTTATAATATTCATTCATTATTATTATTATGAGTTTGTGATTTAAAAACAAAAAAAGAGACACTATCAAACAGCAGTGTTTTGGTGCTGATCCCAAATAAGTAGGCTGTCGGCACCTCTTAATTGTCACACAAACTAAGGACTGTGTGTTAAACAGTAATACAAGGAATAATGTAACACTTAAGACATCTTGCAAAGCGACTGGTATTTAAGCCAAACTTTTTTAAAAAAAAAAACACTTTTCAAGGAGTGTATCACATCACTGACCAGAGATTTCACATTTGCAGACGAATGACAGAAAAAGAATCCATTTAAAGAAGTTGCGAGACGATGGTATAAGGTATCTAAAAAAGAGTGCTCGGAGCATATTTAAAAAAAAAAAAAAAAAAAAACCAAAGAGATTTCCTAGTTGCATTGGGCCCATTGATGATGTGTGTATGGACAGAGTGTGGTGAAGCCCATTACGAATTATGCGTTGTGGGCAAAGTTCAGTAAAAGGGGTTCTGGCCTAAAGATTGTGGCCTGGCTTGTCTCCTTCTTGCATGATTATGGGTCTAACGTGGTGACGTCCGGAAGGGATGTCATTCTTCCGAAGACAAATCAAAAGTTGAAAATTGTCCACTCAATCCAATTGAAGATCTCCCTTAATAATTAATCACAAGCAGGCAGCTGAGACTAAGTGACTAACTCAAATAAGGATGATATGAATTTGAGTAGATATTTGGGGTTTAAATTCTCCATAAGTATAAAGAATAACCACAACCAAACACTTGCTATAAATAATTTATATCAATTTTAAAATAATATTTATCATAAAATTAAGCAATAGATTTCTAGTTTAACAAAATTAATACGAATTTTGAAGTGAATGTAATTTCTAATGATTGATTCTGATCACCAAAAACTTCCTTTTAGGAGTTCCCTGCTTTATATCCACTCCAGAATCTTCTCCCCGAATGAATTGAACAAGGTTAAGAGAGTGATTTACGGTGAGATGAATTGTTGATAAAGCTGTATCCTCTACTTCAAGCATTTGACTTGTACCAGCTGGTTTCTGGGGAATCGGGGCTTTACAAAATCAACTTTCTATCCTGATTGCAGCAGAAACAAAGGCAGGTAATAAAGTAGAGGGCGGGTTGGCCAAACTCAACACGACTCATTTAGTTTTACTAACAACACAAGGATTAGGATAGGAGCGTACAATGAATTAATTGGACGGATCTAGTCTAGTGAACCCTAACAAAGAAGATGCTCAACTCAGGACCTTGGGCGTCATCAGGATTAATCATGTAGAAAGCTTCAGAATCCTTGGAACCAACCACCCTCTCAAATCTGGCCCTCATGTACGTCACTTCCCCATCCCCGCTTTGTTCAGAGCTTGGAATCACCCCCGCCCCCATGGACACACTCTCAAATGCTGCATCACGTTCGCCTCTTCCTCGTTCATCTGCTTCCTCCTTATCGAGTACCCTACTTTTCTCCCGTTGCAGTACACTCCCCACACAAACTCCTCCAACAACTTCTTCCTGTGCGTCTTGGTCTCGCTCTCCAACGCGATCCTCACCATATCGGAGGCCATCTCTTTGTTCAGAGCATTGGTGTGCATGGGCAGCTCAATGAAGAACACGGGCATGCTGTAGGGATCCTCCTGGATGGCAAGGCTGACTCTGCCTTTGCGGTGGCCGAAGATGGTGGCGGTGGTGGAATTATCCTTCAGCATGGGCCTGCGGGGTCTGCCCAGAAGCGCCGCCATCTTGCAGCCCGAGGTCAGCATGGGGAAGAGCTTCAACACTTTGAGGAGGCCACCACTGGACAACTTGCCGGTGCTGCGCTTATTATTATCGCCGGAGCCGGAGGTGTGGCGCAGCAGGTACGCTATTCCCGGGGTTTCCATGGGGTTGCAGCTGGGACTAGACCGCACGGATGGCATTCTGGCATATTAAGGTTACAATCATATAAGGCTATCTATCGCTGACACGGCTCATAAAATAGATCGAGTACTAAGCAACCTATATATTAATTACTTGATTGGGATGATCAAGTGAAAGAAAAGCTTGGATGGAATCAGGATGTGACCAAGTATGTGAAATGGAGGAGGGGTTCAGTGTGATAAGATGAGGGGAGGCTAGCTGGACCACAGGTTGTGGTGATGGTGATTAGCGAGAAGGGTAAGTATGGTGGTAATGTGGAAATGGGAAAGGGGCATGTGCGTGTCTGATGGATACATATGATTTGAGAGACAGCATCAACGTCACTTGCTTTCTGCTTTTTCCAAACCCTTCGCTCTCTAATTATTTGAGATGCAGCCCACCCTCCCCATACATTTCATCCCCTGCTTTTGCTTCTCATATTTATTAATGCCCCCTTTAATTTGTCAGATCATATGTCCTTTCGCTAAAGCTACCTTTGGTATTGTGCTCATTAATTGATGTTTCTCTATATTTATCTGCTTATTTTTTGCATATCCGTGTTTTTTCCCATTTCAAAATTCACGCCTAGTGCACTCAATACGTACGCCTGCAGCATGCACGCCGCCCCTTGATGAACATAATATCTGGGCGCAGCATTACAAAATTATGTGTGTGGGAGAACATGACTGAAAACGACACAGATACCAATAGTGTCTGGAGCAACTGCCTTTGCTGTCCCATGTGGGACATACGTCTTCACTGCACCGGTGTGAAAGCAGGAAGACCAGCAGCATCTCACCAATGTACGGTACGTATGCCATGAGAGTTTGATTCCTATCGCAACTAAAGGGGGGGGGGGGGGAAAAGAACCTATCTCGTTCCCTCTCTCTGTTCCTCTCTCCTTTTGTCCTATAGTATGCTTACCGCATATTCCCAAAATCCAATACGAATGAATAATTGTTTCAGGCCACCATTCTCAAAGTTCGGCTAGATTTTGATATTGTCAATTAATTATCAATACTGGAAGGGCGACAATAGATTGGGGCCTGGAAATTATTGAGGCAGTGATGGGATGGGTGATTGATTGTATTCAATTTCCACCTTGCTTTTACTTGTTTAATATGACATCCTGATAAACTGCTCGGTGCTTGTGGCTTATAAGGGAAGGTATATACATGACAAAAGCAATGTTGGCTCTGAGATGGTGTTTTCTGGAGGGTGCGAGAAACTCATCTTCATCAGCAGACAGTGATTTATTCCTTCAGAGATTTTGGATAATGAGTTAGTGCTTCCAGGCAAAGTTTTACTCACCAGCCCTACAAAAGAATTGACCCTCAAAGATGAATGGACAGCACTTGCGTGCTTTACAAAAGGTCGCTGACACTAATTTTATCTCATGCCAGTTGCTCAAGTAATACTGGCCAAGGCACAAATCTGTTGTTGCATGAGAGATCAAGTGTAGGTGTAGCGGAGTGCCACTACCACCACCGGAGCTTGTCAAATCATGTTCGCAAGATGTTGACACCAAAACCCCCCGGGGGGGGGGGGGGAGAAGAATGACTTCTAGCTAGCTAACACAACTAGCTGTTTGAGCTAATAAACCACCAAGTAAGGCCATGGAGGATGATCCTGTTCCCAATGTGGTTTCTCGGAGTTATACAATACAATCCTTGTCCCTTTCATGTTCCTAATGTGCAAGGCGAACGCCTTTATTTTTTTCCCGGGAACTTTGTTAGCCCATATTTTGACCCACTAGTCTGACCCATTATTCCAGCCCACTATAACAGGCCCTTTTCTCCCGTCTTATGCTATTTCGTTTGCCTTTTGCTTGTTGCCCTTTTGGCTTATATAAAATTCTACGTTTTGTGTGCTGCTGAAAGTAACGAGTAGGGCTGTGCATAGGTAGGGTCGGTAAAGTAATTCATTAATCTGATGCCCTGTCCTAAATGTCTTTAAGCAAAAAAACTATGCCTAAAGTTCAATCCTATTCGAAAGATGCCTGACTTTGGAGGGGTCGAGCGGGCAGGGTCGGGTATGGATCGAGCACCTTGGGCAAGATCTCCAGCCTTGTGCTACTAAAATAAAGAATCAGAACCATCCATACAAATCTGATATACACTGTAGTAGATTAATTATTTTCATCAAAAAATCACTTCAAGCTCTTATTTTAAAAGTAATAGATTATTAAATATCACTAGCAAAAATATTATGGTGTCATCAAAAAACTTAATGGCAAAGCAAATATGGAAGGAATTTTTCATGCAAGTCACAAGTGCTGTGTAGTTCCAAATTCTAAGGAATATAAAAATATTTAACTTAAGGTTACAAACTTGATCATCCAGGCACCTCACAAAAAAAAAGGAACAAATGAGGGGTGAAGTGAAGATAAACAATTAAACACCATTTATGTTTCCATCAAGTTAACAAATTACATCCTATATTATTATTTTTATAAAAAAATATATTATATCTCGGGTCAGGCAGGGTCAATTGGTTGGATACCCCAGCCACAAACCCTGCCCAACCTGAAAATCGGGCTCAACTTGACCATGTCGAAATAATATCGAGCAATATTTTTAAGGCTCGGTTTAGGCATATTTTGCTCGGGTCGGGTCAGGCATCTCGAATTTATAGGCATCCCGCACAGACCTAACAAGGAGAATACAATGATCATCTCGCTTCCATAGTAGACCTGTAATTTTATATTATAACAAGATTGTAATCCGAGATTTGCTTTTAAATTTTTAAATTTTAAATTTTTTTAAAAAAATTAATAATATTTATTTAAATTATTATAAATTTAAGAGTTTTAATTGTAAATAAGTATTGAATATCAAATGTAAATTTTAAAATTGTAGCAAAAATTCCTATTTATAATTATTTAAATTAATATTTATATTTATTTTATAAAATTTTTTATCAAAAACCTAATTGTCATTAATTCATTCCTTAGAACTTAATTGTCCTTCTCCCTAATAAGCATTAGTTGGTACTTGTATGAAAAAGGATGAGATCTAAATACTTAATATTATATATTTATATATATTAATAATAAATATTATTATGAAATAAATAAAAAATATACATGCCTTAATTTAATTAAAAATAAATATTTTAAATATATAAAATTAAGCAAAGAAGATTTTTCTTACGTGAAAATCAGTGTCCCCTAAAAAAATGGACTGCCTATCATGTTTCATCCTATATTTTCAAGAGTTTTTTTTCTTTTTTCTTTAATTCAATTTAATCTGAGCAACCCTTACTTTTATCCAACCATATGAAATGTAAACCACGATATTATTTCATTTAATATTCAGGATGATGGACCCTCGATTATCCATCAATATTCGGTCTTTGTTATTTTATTTCAAAATCTCCGTTCTTTTTTCTTTTAAGAATATGAGAACAAATTACTCTTTAAACTTTAAGTCTAATAATATTATATATCTTAAATTTATTTATTATGTAAATTATTTTTTCAACTTTTAACTTTTAAAAATAATATAATTTGACTTCTGTTTAAATAAAAGTTAACTTTTATCGTTAGTTGACAAAAACAAAAGAAAAGGATATCCAAAAATACATAAAAAAATTAAAAATTACAAACAATGATCCAAAAAATTACAGACAATGATCAAATTTTTTTTAATTTTTTTATTAATTAATGGTTAAATTAACTTTTTAACTGTAGAGGCCAAATAGTATTATTTTTAAAAATTGAAAGAATAATTTATATGATAATAAGTTTTAAAGTCTATAATTATTGAAGCTAAAATTTGAAAAATAATTTACTTATTTATCCTTATTTTAACGTGTACTTGACATATAATCAGTTGGTTGGTAGTAAATTTTTTTCCTAAAGTGACAAACCACCTTCTCATGACAAAAATAGAAGGGCATCCTTGCAATCCAACCCTTACTAGATTGACAAATGGACTGGATTACACCAAAACATGAATATTTTTTTGGGGGGGGGGGGTGAAGAGGGAAGCTCTCACATCACATGATCCAGTTTCATTCATCTCCTGTCTCTGTGTCGAGAATGTCGAACAATTTTCTTATGCAGCACACTAATCTTTCATTAAGCATGCATGTGACCTACTTCCCTCACAAATCTCCACCCCTAATAGGTTTTGGTTGATAATAGTTTAGCTGCAGCAACTAATTAAAAAAAAAAAGGTATGAACATTGCCGCTTTAAATTGTTTCCTTTTTTGCAGATGACACACAAACATACTGCAAGAACTATTTGATTATGTACAAAATTATTCATGTGAAAGGTAACAAATATAGGTAGTGCATAAAATAGTGTTCTATGCACATTATTGTATATAATTACACTTAAATGGATAACCAATCCAGTTTACCAAAGCTCAAACCCACGCTAAAAGTGAAATTTAGGCTACCGGCTACGAACCCAAAAAAAAAAAAAACATAGAGAGAGAAACAAGGTGAAGAACAAGTTTGTGGAGAGGATTGAGAAGGATGAATTATCTTGTGAGAGATCCCAATCCAACAAGCCTGCCTAAAATGCCCTGTTCGTAAGGCAGGAAAATTTTCTTCTTCAAATCTCGGGGCTGGGCTCTCTCGATGGCGTAGTGAAATCCATGGGACAAACGGGTCCCTTCTCGGTGACCCGGTCGGGCTGTTTATTGAGGACTTGACATCTTCAGGTTTCTTATACAAAGTGGAGTATTTTCTCTACAAATCCTTGCTAGAGCTTGGCCCTTCAAAAGCACTCTAAAACAACAAGAAATCCCTCAATCTCCATTTTCTGGAGCTCTGGGACAATCATAAAGATTCCTCTCTCGTGCCAGCTTCAAATTGATGCTGTGGACGTCATTGTTCATGCTCTTTGACCCATGTATATAGCGAAACCCTGTGGAGGAGAGTGGGATCTGGCGCCTCTCCAGCCTGAATTCGACGGAAATAGCATCGCCAAAGTTCGGTCTCTTCCTTGTCTCTCTTTTGGCTCAGGGTTCTTTATAGGAGATAAGACGTGGCCAACACCTTTCTCTCCCTACGAGACACAATCGGGCATCTTGTAAGAGATGTGAACTGGTGAGCCTGCAAGGGCTTGATCTTGCTATCGACAAACAGCTCCTCAGCTATGAGAGATGCTGCATTCGATTCCTGAATAACAAAAAAATGCAAAATTGTTGTCGCCTCCTTGTTGGATGGAAGAAGCAGCAAATTGAGCATCGTCGAGGGTGACGAAGCAGTCGAAATCACGATATAACCGGGGAATTTAGGAGGGGCTGGAGGGATTGCTAGAGTAATAACTAATAAGGAGAAAAATGTGGAAGAGAAGACCTGTTGCCACTGAACTCGCTGGATACCATCACTTCCACTTTTGCAATCAAAAGAATGTTCAGAAACCAAATATGTACATGACAGTTACAGAGGGATATACAAACGCGGGGAGGGAGTAGCGAAGGATCCATCTATTTATTAATAATTAAGAGAAAAATACATCCATCATCCTTTTATTATAATTTAATTACACAAATCTCTTCTCTATTCTGAAAATGTATATAAACCTCCTTTAAAATTAAAATACGTATTACATAAACTTTCTTTATATATTTGAAATTTTATTTCTATTTATTGAACCATTGCTTAACTGTTAAGTATGACTTTTAAGCTTTTAATTTAAATAAAATACCCCTCTTTAATATAAAAATTCTTAAAAATCTACATTTACCAAGAAAATATATTTTGTATACAACTAGAAAAAATGTAATAAATACATTTTTAAATTTTCATTATATTATAAAATTTGTTAATTTTTATCATATTATAAAATTTTATTTTAATTTTTGTCAAATTTATTGAAACTTATTTATTTATATATTTTTTTAATTATTAAAAATATATTATTATTTATCACATAATATAAAATAATATAAGTTTGAGAGATTATACAAATATTTAAAATTTAAAGTTTATAAATAAATGTTTATAATAAAATTATGTAACCATCAAAAGAATATATCTATGGTTTGTTTGGTTAAGGGGTAGATTAATAAATAGGATTGATATAAATTTTAGTTTAAAATAAGTTTTAGAATATTTTTAATGAAATTAATGGATTGAACTAAATAACATGTTTTTAAAATAGAAAGAAGATTTATGTGATTAAGGTAAAATAGGAAGATGGTTAGAGTATTTTACTCATTAATTATAAAGTATGATAAATAAGACAACCATGGATTATTTATTTGTTTGGCTGACTCATTGACAACAGGAATTTAGGGTATGAGAGCCGCCCTTTCATAACGTCCTGCAAGTCGTCGTGGATCATTAATCCCGACTCCTGAATTTAATAAATGACTGGGTGCACAGGATTTTTTTTTTTTTTTTTTTGGCCAATGAGTGAGGCGGAGGCCGGAGGGTTGACGCGGACGAATTCTTCAACTAAAATAAATTTTTTAATGAATTTAATCCATTGATAACTCTTGTCATTCAGGCCAAAAACAAAAAAAACAAAACAAAAGATAACTCTTGCCATTCTGGAGCATTTCCATGTCAAGGCATTGTCCCGCTAGTGTGGCTGTTTTCCTCTGCCATTTTGTAGTACCGTCGATGAAGTGGGTGGAGCATTATGTATACATAAAATAATATTTTGATAACTAATAGATTGACTCTAGCAGAAAGATTAGTTTTTCATGTGGTGAATTAATGTTTGAATTTTTATTAAAAAAAATGTTTAATTTTATTGAAAATAGAATTGTTTTTAATAAAAAAATATATGTGAACAATAAAAATAATACTTTGAGGAATGAAAATAATAACAATCAATTGAAAATATAGTCCGTTATAAAAAAATTATAAAATGCGTTAAACTTAATTTCTTTTGAAGTTTTGGCTTAGTATAAAGTTCCGATACAGTTAGCTTAGTATAAATTTAAATTATAAAAAAATGACTGATAATTAATACATTAATTTGATGATTAAATTTAATATGTTAATTTGTAGGTTTTTCTGGACAAAAAATTATTTGTAGGCACAAGAGCTCTTGTGAATAGAGTTGAGAAAACAAGTTAAGCCTATAGGGTTATCCCATTTAAGCCTGATAATTATTAGGGCCAGGTTTGAGTTTTAAAATTTCAAAACAGAACACAGGCTTATAAGGATCAGCCCTAATAGGCCGATGGCCTAAACAGATTGGCCCTATAGGGTCGAGGGCCAACTCGTTTAAGCCCATTTATTTTTATATTTTTAAAATATTATTTATGATGATAATATTATTAATATTTTTAATAATGTTTTAAATATTTAGTTGTTATTATAGTCTTTTTTTAAATTAAAATTTACTACTCCGGAGTAATACTTTAGTTTGTTTTAATTTTTTTTCGATAAAGTTTGGTTTGTTTAATTTTATACAATGATATATTTGGATAAAAAAGTAATTGTTTGATTCAATTTAGATTCTAGACAATAATTTGATTCACGTTACGTATATGTATTAATATTTTTAATTATATTTTTTTTAATATATATTATTTTTTATATTTTTGTATTTTATGACTTGAATTAGGAATTTATAAATTTTAATGTTTATTTGAAATAAGAAAATGTTTGCATAATCGAGATACTATTGATATTAAGAATTAAGATGTTGTTTATGTAATTTAACATTAAAGGAGAATTTTATATTGTAATGGAATGAATAACTATTTAATTTTAAAAATAAAAAAATGTAAAAGGGTTTGAAGCCCGCAAGGCTGGCCTTACGCTCGTTATACTGAGGGATAATTTCATATATAAGCCCCTTAAAAAAACTCAAGTTTAAACGGGCTGACTTTTTTGGATCCGAACCCATCAAGGGTTGATATTTTAGGGTCGATCCAACATGTTTTTCTAACTCTATTTATAAAGTTGTTGCTTTTCATTTTTGGCATAACATAAATATAGATGGTCACTGTTGCAGAACTAGGATAAGAATATGCACCTCTTCCACTTGGCTCACATCAAATGCTGCTTTCCTTCTTTTCTTCAAACCCAAAGTCATTTGATCCAATTGAGGTCCAACTTATAACATCATAAAATAAAATTTTTACGGAATTCTTCAAATACCTTGATTATCGATTTACAATTGTGACTAAACTTTGGCATTTTAAAGGGTTTTATCTTTGTTGGAATTCACCATCCATTGTAAAAGTCCTTTCACTCACATAATATAATTTCTTTAAAAGTCACCTTCTTTAAAAACTACAAAGGTAATGATTTTATTATAAAAGATTAGACCATCATCTTAATCATATCTTCAAGGAAGTTGATAGATACAACCATAGGTTTGTACGCTAGGCATCCCAATAAGGGTAAGTAGAGGGTGGGGGCTAAATTGATGGAAAAAAAATTATACAGTGTTATTTTTTAAAAAAAATTAACATTAAAAATAAATAACTTTATTAAAACAATTTTATAATATAAAATAGTAATGTAATAGGTATTTATAACAACATGGCATTGTAAAAAATAAATATATTATATATTTAATATACTAGTTTCAACATAAGTAAACATAGAAAGTTTATATTTTGACATACTTTTTATATTTAAAATACATTTATAATGATTGGTTGATGGTTACATGTCTATGTTAATATTATTATATCAATTTAGTATCATTAACCCTTTTTAAATATAATATTAAAAAATATTAGGTGTTTTGAGTCTTTTAGAGTGTAATTAATAATTTTTTTTAAAAAATATATTTAAAATTTTAATAATTAGGCATAATTAAAAAGTTTCTAAATTAAGACATCCTATTAAATAAGTATAAATATGAAAAGAATATAAAATTTTAAATGTCATTAACTAAGTTATTGAAGGTGTATATTAATTAAAAATACTTTATAATTCTAAATAGAGTGGGTATATTATAATATTTATGTATTTATAAATATATATTTCAAAATATTTATTTACTTTTTTTTAGGGGATCCATTTGAAATGCCCCATATTTATATCAATGGGGCCATGAGGTTGTTCTATCCCTGCATACTAAGAAATTTAAACCTTGTTGTTTTTAATCACCTACTTTAAGGATGCAAGTCTCTCATGAAATCTTACATTACTTGATTTTTATCTTCTCCCTTGTACAAATTTGTGTAGTCTTGTATTTCCAAAAAAAAAATCATATTAATACATTGCTAAGGTTTTTTATAAAAAGTTGGACTTGGCTATTCACAGTTTTATTATTTACATCATCTAGTGAAAAGTAATATGAATCTTAAAACTTTTTTAACAAGTGGTTGATAAAAAGTAAAATCAAAGTCATGTCTTTTTGGATCAATGGTCATTTTTTTTCTTTAACTTTACTTAAAAGATCATCATGTATTTTAAACTTAATTATGAGTTAGTTTTATCTCTCAATGTTAGAAATATTAATATGGAGGAAATATTATAGAGACAGATTCTACCGATGTGTTGGCTCTTATTCGAGAAAATATTAATATGGAGCATCAGGATTATGCTGCTATTATGGAGATAAAACGATTGCTGTCCAGAGAGTAGGTAGTCCAAGTCGGCCACGTAGCACGTGAATGCAACCAAGCAGCTGACTGGCTTGCAAAGAAGGGCCTCTCTGCCTTATCTGGTTTTCATGCTGTTCGTCACTTACCTGTTGATCTTGCTATGATTATTGATAGGGATAAAGGCCATCGGCCTTCTATGTTCACCAGAATTAACTTTCTAGTTTTCCTTGTTTATCAAAAAAGAAATTCAATTCACAGTGCCTGTAACATTATTTTCCTGTTACGTGGTTAAATTTGTTTTTTTAATGTTTTCATTACAAAATATTCAATACTTTTTATATCTTTTCTCATATAAAAATATTACTCTCTGCCTCTCCATCTTCTCCTCGCAATCATCTTCGTACCAAGCTTCATCTTCCCCCTCCTTCTCTTCTCTCTCACTCTCTTTCACCCTCCCTCTCCTTGTCTCTTAACTCTCTCCTCTCTTTGCTTTCTGTCTCATCAAACCTATGTCTCCAAAACTCCATCCATTTCCTTCTATCTTTAGACCAACAAAATCCTTTAAAACTTCATAATCTCCTCCACTCTTGATGGTTTGATTCACGAGGATAGAGTCATATATCTGTTTCTCATCCTTCTTACACCCATCCACAAATGACACCAAACAGCTCCCCCCCACTCAACATCACTCTAATCATATGTGCATAAAAATGACAATAAAGATGGTGCAAGGTGTAACATTCTGAAACTTAACTCCTTACTTTAATTCGACTAAATGAGGGTAGAGGAGTAGATTAATGTAGTGTGTGTGGTTATAAAGGGTTAATAAACTTATTTGGTTGTGATTGCAACCCTAAGATTGGGGCTAAAGTGGAGTGGGCCACTTAGACCTGAAAAAATGGAAGAAAAACATAGAAAGGCCTGCTGTACCACACACCATAGCCTTTGCAAGTTTCGTAGCTACACATAGACTAGATGAACAAATGAGGTACTTTCTATGCCACACACCATCATGCGTGCTGCATGTTTTGCAATGCATAGCCAAAATTTAAAATAAAGAATACATTTTGTGTTCGAAGTTTTAGAAGGGAGAGAAGAGTTTCGAGTAAGAGGGTAGAGAAGCATAAGTTTTTGATACTCCACCCGTTAGATGATTAAGGATGGTTAGTCTGTTTTTACTTTTTGTTGTTTTGTCTAATGTAATGTTTTCAAATTCTTCTAAATGAGTGTAGCATGTTCATATTAAAAAATAACATAAGTTGGCTATGAATTTGTACTTATCGTGATTCAATAAAATACTACAATTGTTATTACGACAAAAACTAACAAACAAGACGACACATTTCATGGAGTTTACGAGATTGACTCACATTGTCTGTGATTCATAAACAATGTGGCTTTGAGTTTTTATTTTCCTTTTTTTCTTCTTTCTTTGTTTATTAAAAGATTGATATAGATCTTAATGATAATGTATTCGGTTTTAAATATTCTCCACTTCCCATTTATGGTAACGGTGGTGCATCTTCTAGAGTTGTTTTGCATTTTCAAGTCAACCATAATTTAATAGAACTGATTCATATCCCCATCAAATATAAAATTTATAATTCATCCCATACACGAATCATCACACCCATCTTTCCCAATTTATTATAACCTATGTGGGGGGCAATCTAGATAAAATACATAAATTACTTCATTTCATTAATTATTTGAAGAATGGCTAGGAATTAATTTAGGTTATATTTTACTCCTTCTCCTTTTGTTCCTACTTATAAGATATAGAGAGAAGATTTATATTTTATCTTATTTATAAGTCATCGCATTAAATTTTTATCATAAATTTTTTTATCTGCCCTGCATTGAATGTTGAAAAGAAAAAATATGTTTGTAAATTACGTATATTCAATAGGAATAAAGTTAAAAAATTATTAAATTTTTAAACAAAATTAATGAGTTTTAAGATTTTCTTTTCAATTCAGGTAAAATATGTTAAAATAACTTATAAATAGAATTAAATGAGTAAATACTACCTACCTCGTCTCAAAATATAAATCATTTTGATAAAAATAAATTTTATTAATAATTATTTTTCAATATTATCATTTTCATTTATTTTATTTTTTTAATATTATTTTGTACATGAAGTATTAAATGAAAGATATTTTTTAAAAGTTTATGACCTTTGGATTGTTGAAAAAGAACAAGAGCTAACTCTAGAGTTTGATGCTGGTGATGTCACTAATTTAAAAAGTGCTATGCATAATGAAAATATTACAGCTCCATCAGTTTTTGAGAGAGACAGTGAAGGTTCTTGCTTACTAATATGTCTATTTATAATAATAATAATAATTTTTTACACATAATGATTAATGTTAATGTTAATGTGCCTATATTTAAAAACGTAATGCCACATCACCCGCCATGTGTACATCAACTTGTGACATGTCACCAATAATCTTGTGCCTCGTCAACTACCATGCCACCTACCATCTTGCACCCCTATCACCCGCCACATATATGACAACTCATGATATCTTATTATCCACGTTGCGTCATGTTACTTTCTTTTTTATCATGTCATATATTCATTATATTTATGTCAAAGCCAAGAATTAAACCTCTGACCTCATCCTCCCTTCCAAGTCTTGGATTCTCTTTCTTTACTAATCAAACTGAAAGGCACTTGCAGTCAGTATATAAAAAATTAAATATATATTATTTAACTATATAAATATATCAAATACTATATTATAAAAATACACACATATATATTAAATTTTATTTTCAATTATTAATACGTTAAAAATATTTATATTTTATTTAAACTATTATTTATATCATATTTAATAAAATATTATTTTATTAATGAAAATTAACTTAAAATAAGAAATATTAAATATTAAATAATTTTTATTATGAATATTTTAGTTAATTTCTAAATTTAATTTTTATGTTTAAATAAAAATAATTAAATATATACTTAAAGTCATTGTCAAAAGTTTTTTTTTAGCAATAATAGCTAGGAATAGAATTTCTCGCTAATTATCTTATTAAAAAGAGGTATTAGTAGTCCTTCACTATTTTTCTCACTAACTGTAAGTCAAGGTACGAAATCAACATTCCTTACTAATTTGATATTTTAGAGAGGAATAGAAAATTTTCTCACCACATTCTCTTACTAATTTACATTTTCTAGTAGTGTGAAGAGATATGAATATTCCATAATGTCCACATTTGAATGATGATGTCGGAAGTGGTTCTGATTTCTCTTAATCATCTCCTAATGTTTCATTTCCTACTTCTAAGATTTGAATGAAATTAATAAAAATTTTGGTGTTGATTATTATGAGCTTTAGGTTTTTTGATGATTAAAGGGTTGTAAAGATGAATATTTTAAATGTTGTGTTTTTTAATTATGCTTTGATGATTGTATTTAATTTATATGTGGTATTGTATAAGATATTACGTCATGAAATTTTTTATTTAAATTATATTATTTTATTATATTTGGTTTGAATATAAGTTCAACTTTTAATTCCTTGACTGATTCAATGATTGATCTGATGTTTAGTAGGTTTAGAATTTTACTTGTTACTTGTGTGGGAAAAAAGACACTCGAAGTTCAAACAAAAAGATGATGGTGGCGGCGGTGAATTCGTGATCATGATATAACATAAATAATGGGAATAAATTTGTATATATTCATGGATCAATATCGAGTGGCCCAGGGACAAAAGTAACCACCTGCGATACTGACAACAAGCGTGGTTATCCTTGTCATGACAGAAACAGACCTCGACTCGCATAAAATAAAAGACGGTGGGCACCGAAAATACAATCGCCATGACATGCCAAATTGCCAATTTCCGTAATCATAATGATTGAAAAAAGTCCGCTCGTGGTCAAATGGTTCCAGTCAACCCTACTCTTCCAATGCTGGTAAAAAAAAAAAAAAAAACCTCTGCTCTTCCAGAAACGAGGTTCGGATCAGCCCAAACTTCTGGACTTTGTATCACAGCGGTCAGCCCAAAAGTGCTAAACAACAAAAATTTGAGGCCCGCGATGCCACTGTGATGCACGAATTGATATAAATATAACAGAATTAACCTCCGTCTCTGATGTCGTGCATGAATTGAGATACCGAGTCCCAAAACATTCCTTTCAATATCAAGGAAATTTTTATTTGAAATTGGATCCAAGCATTAGTTTTTAAAGTTTTATTTTACATCTAAATGAATTAACATTCTCTTCACCGTATTTTCTGATGAAAATAGGCGTCATCTTAATTTAATATGACGAATCTTGCGTATTTACGCTAAGGTAAACTATATTATTCACAACTTATGGGCCATATGAATTTTTATACGTTTTGTATCAAACTCAGGACTATCCTTGTATAGTTGACATCGAAGTTGGTAGTGATCAATCACTATGGTGAGGCTGAAGCACATACCCAAACAAAGATTTGTAATTTAGCATCAAATTCATAAGATAATTTCTCGCAAAATAAAGGCTCAGTGAAAAACTCTACGAAAGTCGACCCTTACTGCGTGAGTGCCAACAAAACCAGAGAATGGGTCTTGCCTTGACTGTTGTAGTAGTTTTGGAACTTTCTGTGTCCTTCAGGAGACATTAACTGTACTAATATTTGTTCATCGGCTTGCCAATGGAGGGATGCGGTGTCATGTTACATACAACCAAATCTTGGAAGCCTCAGGATGCAATGTTCTATGGTGGCTTGCACTTAGCCATATCCGCCCACATTTAATTTTTGCCTTGGTACCACGAAATTAGCACATAAATATGATTCTCCCAGGTGCGCTCGTGCTTGTTGTAACCCGAAAAATTAAACATTTCTTTTTGAATCCAAAGTGGTCCTTGGATGGCCCTACCTTCCGCATCAGCGAAACAGCCATTTCGGGACTCTCTGGGACGCCATTCATACGAATGCCTGAAGTAGAGTGGAACTTTTACTCTTTAGCATGTCCTTTATACTAATGGATTAAGTAATAAGAGACTACAGTGCAACATCTGAAACAAATTATTATTGAGAAAAAAGACTGATAATAAGTGACTTACTCATGCTACTGATATATACAATTTTATAAATGTTGATCCATAAAAGCTTCTCCTGATAGTTAAGGTTCTCCAAGCTGACAGAGGCAAGTTTCCGAAAAAGTAGTCTGCATTTTTGGGAAACTATAATGCTCTCTATCTTATAATTGACATGTAAAACCAGAGCTTATGGAAAAATGTGATTAGTAGTGTCGTTTGAATTGAACGAAGGCCCAAAAGAAAGAAAAAGCAAAAAAAAAGTACAGTTTGGGTCGAACAAGACATACTTCAATCGGCTCAGTAAAAACAGAGATTTTGCGGTTCTTTTTGGATTGAAGGATTTAGCTTCAATTGCAAATAGTTGCTTGTAAGGACCAATATCCCTCTTCCCAAACTCAGAACAGATACCGTAAGGATCCCAGGATTCTGTTCCTTCAACAGAGTTTCGAGTTTTCAGAATCCTTATGTATGGCATACCATCTGCGGGCCCAGTATTCTTCACTGAACTCATTCTCAAGAGAATGCTTGATAAACACTTAACAATATTTTCAGATATTGTATTCGGGCTTTCATCTCCGGGTGGTTTTTCATGTGTACTCAGATCTCTTATTTCCGCAATTGGCTGGTCGTTCAGCCTTACTTGAGGCTGCACAATTGGAAAGGGAAAACTCACATTTTCACATCCTTTGACTCTAAAGGATACCTTTAACATACTCCTATCACACGACTGAAAATCATTTCCATCAGTACCTGCCTCGGTGGAGGACCTCTACGTTTCTGCACTGATTTGTTTTCGACGGGAAGTTTTGTAATTGCAGTCTTGGCCGTTTGGCCTGGACGTTTTGATTTATTGCTTCTCTTGGAAGAATTAGAACAAGATTGGTTTTCTTTTCCGTGTTTATCCTCTGGCCAGACAATAAGAAACACAATCCAAGAGGATTAAATTCTCTGAAGCTGAAACTCAAGGTATGCATGCTTTAAACAGAGAGTTTAAGCTGGGTCATTGAAACGAAATGCTCACCCGGAAGTGTTGTAGCAGAATTCGCTGTTGTTTGGGGAAAAGACTTCAATTTGTCAGGCTTGGGGCTGTCAATTGAATTTGCATTGTCAAAATGAGCTAAATTCTCCATCCTCCTTCTAGGAGATGACATGTGCACAGCTCCCTCGTACATGTCCTGCCTCAAATCCACGACCTGCTCTTCAAGCCTTGCGATTTCCTCTTCCAGAACCGCCACTTCCGCCAGCAGCGCTAGTATCTATATATTTAAAGATCCAATCAGCACTCAAAATTTCTGCCACTCCTCTTTCAATAACAAGTCTTTGCAAAGTTCCTAATTCGGTTATCGTTGTCATGCTTACTGACCAACATTCTTTCCTAAAAGCCGCGTTTGATTAATGTTTAGAGAAGGACCAAACAAGAAATCAGCAATAGAAAAGGAGAGATATTTACTGACGTAAGGGGGGAGAAAAGGACGAAGACGAGGCAGAGCTCCCAAAGGCCGGTTTAGAGCCCTCTCCAGTGCCCTGTGGATATTCTCTTCATGCCTGAGCTTCTTCTTCAACCTATCGACCTGAATGACGTTGAATTCAGCACCGTTATCGGTCGAAGATAAGGAAAAATAAAATCCATAAAAATAATCATAGCAGACAAAAAAAGCGGATGCCTCTTGTTGCAGAGCCAGTTTTCTGTCTCTGCTAGATGCTTTTCCACCTTTAGCTACTCTTGCCGTGCCATTTCGCAAGCTTCCCTGCATCTCTGCCTTTTCATTCAACGGCGACGAAGTTAGGATCCACAGTACATTACGACAACACAAACAACAAAGATTAAATGACGGTAAACAGAAAAATTTCAACTCTTGAGACTTGGTAACAGTTGTCACGGTTTTCCTCCCTTCCACCTTAATCTGGGACAGACGGGTCCATCATATTCTTGAAATAATTGTGATTTCTTTTTTAGAATTTTTTGGACCTTTCGGGAAGCTGTGCTTATCGAAGTCGAAGCCATATTTTGAAATTATTCATATCACTCTAAAATAATTTAGTAATCACGAACTCCATTGAAGTCGAAGTTGTTCTAACTACAGGAACTAAATGCAGAATGAGCGAGCAAATTTATGATTACTTTTTCAGGTGTCATTGGAGCTTTGACAGGTTGAAGTCGTGTCCTAACTCTGGTATTCATGGTTTCCAATGATGCAAAATCTGCAGCGATCACTTAAACCCGCACGTCAATTTGGTATGCAAACAGCTAGCATTATTCATTTGTAAGAAAACAAGTTCATTAAAAGCAAAATTAGCTGGGTGATTTATATAAAGATCGAACCTTTGGGTCAATTATCAATCAGCATGCTGGAAGACAATAATGAAGGTGGAGTGAGCGATTAGTCAGATATCCAAAAATTAAACCAGCTATTTGATGGGCAATTACAAGTTGATCAGGGGAGTTGCAGAAGAGAGATGCACCCAGAAGCACAAGTGAAGTGTGGTTAGGGAATCGAGGAGAGAAGACGACGATGGAGGAGTGGGGGGTTGAATCCGCCGGGATGGCCTTATTAATTGCTTGACACAGAAGAATGAATATTGAATTATAAAAAAGAGGGTAAGAGGGAGAGGGATGAGGAAAAGACAATATGCGCATCCGATTTGCAAGCTAACGATATGACCGTACGAAGCCACTCCCCCTACGTAAGGCTCTTTTTTTTTTTTTTGTGTTATTATTTTCAAAGAAATCAAATCAAACTTGAGATCCTCTTCAAAGTCAAAAAATAAAAATAAAACCCTAGCAAATACTTTTCACCTACGCTTGTTAAAACGTTTGAAAAGCTAGATGCAATAAATTTTTCTTCAAATGCGGATACTAAACAACGATATTATTTTTTTCTGCACTCAACAAATCCACAGTAACCTAAAGCTTATATTCAAATTCCATCACTTGAATAAAACAGATTTTAGATATGATGTTAAATAGATTTTATTTTTTTTTTCACCAAAGAGGAGATTCATTCATCAGGAATCAAAACAAGAGTCTGACAGAGGACAAAACAAAGCGAGAAAGCATAGAAACGTCATAAGCCAAAAGCATGGCAAAGACCTAAACAAAACAAACTAAAGAAAGACAATCAGCCAATGCTCGCTTGAACTTAGATGGATTAAATTTAACACTGATAGCTTGGTTGGCATTAGTGGCATTACCACTTGTGGAGGCATCAGAGGCAATAAGAGAAATTAGATTAAAGAATTTCACAAATATCTCAATTATCACCCTGGCATAGCAACAGAGCTCATAGAAATTTTCAAATGCTTTGTTGGAATGAGAAATTAATCAAAGTTAATATTTACTTTGATTTAATGGAAGCTTTATCACTCATTAGCCACAACTATTTTGAAAGTCATTCCTTATTTGACATTATCAATAAAATTAAAGATCTCATTGTAAAAGATTAGTTGGTTATCTTTGATCATATTTAAAGAGAAGTAAATAGTTATACATATCTCTTGGCTCATTGACCATCATGTGACAACTTCAATATTGTGATTTTATATAAACCATCGGACAACTGTAGAAACCTATTGATTTTAGACATAATTAAATCTTAATCTCTCTATACAGTTTGTTGTGGCTTTATATTAAAAAAAATAAAAATAAAAATAAGATATTCTAAATCAAACCCTTTAGGAATCGAGAGAGAGCATAAACATTATTAGAAAGAGGCAGGCATTGCTTCCATAAAGTACATGAAAAAGGGGTTAGGATGAATTTTTCTTTGCATTACCTCTTTCTTGTTTTACTTGAATTGCCATTAAATATTCAGTTTACATTTGGTATGCTTCTAATAGAAAAGAAAAATCTTGGAAGCCGAAAACAAGAGCAGATCGATCAAATTGTTGACTGGTAAAGCAATATCCAGCTCGCAAGATTTGTTTCTTTGTTTGGGTGGTTTTTGTCGGTGGCTGTATTAAATTAGATTTTTGTCACGCAACAGAGTATGGTTAAGATTTTAGGGGTTTGCATCTCGCCACGCAAGAAGCTACACTAATCACATGCCTTTATGCAAACTGAACCTTTTATGTGTAACCAAACCGAGCCATTTCCATGATTAATATGCGTTTGTATCTGCCATGATGGATGGATAAAATATAAATACATGTTCAATTCACTTTCTTTTTTTCTTCAACAAAATAAACAAAAAAAAAGGTATAGAGAGAGTACGTATAGATTAAAGCCAGCCCACAACTATTTTAAAAATGTTTACCCCTAATCTAATCCTTCATTTTTTACAGGAAAGAGAGAAACACACTCACACAGATACACCAACATGCCAACGCCTGCCCAACCATTTGAATTGAAATGTTTTCATGAAGCACGAATTGTATGCTGCTATGTATAATTTACAAATTTATAACTTGTCACAATTTTTTATAATTAATGACAAACTAAAAGGGATAGCCATACCCATGAAACCACCGCCGAAAACAGTTTCAAGTGATCCTGACGGGCAAGCAATATTATATACAATTGCGCCGGTTTGGATATGCTAGTATAATCAATTCTACCCACCAAAACCATACTTTTGCTAAAAATAACCCAAACACCTCAAAATTTTTTTTTTTTGGTAATTGATTTTCCCCTGGAACTCCGTTTTGCCTCAACCAATCTGAAACTGCTTTTCATAATCAATTATTGCATTTCACTTCATTATTATTTGTCAGAATTTTCAATCTGCCAAAGATACCCTTAATCTCCAGCGAAGGATGGCACACTTTATATTGCCTGAAAACGACGATGGTGTGAACAAGAATTTCCAAGACTTTAACCAGCAGGATCAATATATGTATAGAAAAGTAACATTTACAGGATCTTGAAATCAAAACATATATAGTAGATTGTGATGAAGATTGATGAGAAAAAAAAATCTTGTTAATACTATAATATAATATAATATTTTTATAAAAGATTCTTTTACTTTTTAATATAATTTTCATAATTAATCATATATATTTTAAATATTATATAAATATTAACTGGACTATTATACACTTTACTTGTTGAATAGAGTTTAACAAATTTAAAATTTTTATATACAATGATATTAATATTTATACCTTAAAAGATAATGTTCTTTATAGTAATTTAAATACTTAAAATTGATTCTAACTAAATCATTCAAATATCTTTAATTTTATCAAAATTAATTTTAAAAAAATATCAAAATATGATCGCGTTATAACATAACCAATTATAATAAAAATCAAACATATTTATTAATTTTTTTTATAATTAATTATATCCAACAAAAATCCAAATGAGCTCTGATTGTACAGAAAACTTTAATCAAAACCATTTTTTGGCCAATTAATTAAACAGTTCAAAGTTAAATCATTATCAAAACTTTCAGAATCAATCTGAATGTTTGAGATTGAATATAGGACGAGACCGTATCCCATATTCAAGGATTTCATAATTAAAAAAAAAAAAATTACATCCCCATCCACAATAACGTGAGAGAGTGAAACCCAAGTCAGAAAATGACTTCTAACGTGTATAATTAGAGTATAATTTTAAAGGAAAAGGATCATGTATAAATCGTCCGTCTAATCTTTGCAAAAGAAACATGCCGCGCCTTTAAATGAATTGAAAGCTCCTTTTGTTTACAGAGGTATTTTATTTATTTATTTATTTTTATTTATATGGATATTACATATGGATTCGATCTTCTCTAACAAGAAAACTAAGCAGACTTGTTTAGCTAGTGGAAATACAATATTTTGTGCGCAGCTCCTTAATATTAATAGCCCAATATAATGTCAATTCTGAACGCTCGTGATCAAAGAAAAAAAGAGTGTTGAATATTTTAATATTTTAATAATATTTCAAAAGGAATTATCATTTTCATTAATAATATTAATTATCATTTAATTTATTATTTTGTAACTTATGGTTTAAACTTCATTATTTTCCGAAACCTTTTTTAAATACATTAAGGTTTTATTAGCTGGTGTTTAATTGCCTAGTGTTCATGAGTTTTATGCTTGGAAGAGGCAATGTAGACAGCACAGTTGGTGACTTAAGTTCAGAGCCTTCAAACACTCTTCTTTTCTTCTCTCCTTGTGCTTCTTTTGAATTATTCTGTATTAATTTTTTGCTATTTTGTGATATTCATTTTACAAAATGGTTTCGCTAAATTTTGTGAAGTTCTGATGACTGTGCTGGAATTACTCTTGAAGACAAAATTTTTGAACATGGAACAGATTTTCTATAGAATTTTCCAATATAAAGAAGAAAAAATTCCAAGCTCTAAATAACCGGTGCAAGGCAAAAATGAAATGCACATGTAATGAAATGGATTTTAGGCCCAGCAGTTCATTTTGATAATTTTTTTCCTCGATCCTCTTCGCAGGGTCTCTAAAGACGATTCATACCAGCTAGCTGTAAAAAATCGCAAACACGTCTGCACCACTAGAGCAATGAAATAGAAAGTCATCTTTTTCATTGCTACCAATGCTAATTCACCCATAGTACTGTTAATATCATTCATACTGGGGTAAATCCCTGAAAGTGAACTGAAGCAGATCCCCGAAAGATTTTATTAGTTATGGCTCACGGGAAGTCAATATCCTTATATATGGCGCTGCCGGGTAAAGGCTATATATATGGCGGGGTTAATGGAAAGCACAGTAACTTTCGGCTTTGTGCTGGAAAAGCTTACTTTGGCAGAATCTCTTTCTGGACGATAAGCTAGCTAATGTCCCTGTGCCTCGTCTGTTTCAATACAGTACAAGACACTCGGACCCACCAACATCACCTATCCACTTTTCGTCTTTTCACAGCCATCCATACACCCATGCACCATCACCGACCGGTGCTTCTAAATGCACTGAAATAATTCAGCGTCTAGAATATAATGGTTCTCAACTTTTGATCACCACTTCATCCAGATGGATGTTCTCAGTACAGAAAACACAATTTTCTGGCCTTTTGAGAATGATTAAAAGAAATTCGCCAAATGTCAACAAATATACTTGCAGTAGCTAGCTAGGCTTCTTGTTGCCAAGGGTACGAAGTGTACATGGACGAAGGTAGGCAGGCTAGTGAACAAAAACTTCAGCTAGCTTCTCTTGGTTGGTGTTCCGGATTCCATCCCATTTACAAAAGGCATGCTACATATTCCTTAATTCATCCACGCATAGAGAACCCCTTAGCTTTTGTTTAGCTTTTACATACATACATACATACATATATATAGCTTTTCATCAGTGTGGGGACCGGTTGGATGATGGAGTGAAGTTGGATCGTCGTGCATCCCAAATCATTGTCCGAACTCTTATCCAGGGCGATCACATTCTCTTTTACGATCTCTCCCATTTATTATTATGTCTTGAGTTATGGCCGGCATGATTAAACTTCAATCGTCCGACTTCCCTTTCCTTTGCATTTTACAGCAAAGCACACCAACTTGTGATTTTGCACTCATGGCCAATTAGCACATGTTTAGCTACCCTCTCAATCAATACTCATGGCGGAGTGACCACGGAAAATTTTGCTCGCCCACTTCTTCCATAAAGGTCAAAAGGAATGAGAGTGGGGCCCAATTGGTGGTACCACGTTTGGAAGCTGGTGACCCTGCCGTGTCCATGGCCATGGGTTTCTGTGCTCTCACTTTAGATTCTTATCAAAAATAGGACTTTTCCTGCTGCCACTGGCAAAAGGTCAAAAGTAGCTGCATGCCAAGAAACCGGTGTCATTTTACTTTTACTCTGAGCTTTTTTCATTTTTTGTCCTCTGACCTAGTTGCCAAAACTACAATTATTTGACGAAATTAATGAACTAAATAAGCCAGACTAACTAGGGGAGCACTTTTGTTAAGGTAGATTTCAATTGTTGAAGCTACCAATCGTATTATGGGTAGTCAGTGAACATCCAGCTGGACTTTTGACATGAAGTTTGTCTTGTCTTAGCAAGACATGACACGGCCAGTATGTAAAATGGAGGTTATAGTGGAAGCTAATGTACGGGATTAAGACAGGTTACCTTCCGATGGCTGGAAAAGCAAATGAAGGTAGAAGGGGCCAGTAGAGAGACGTGAAAACCAAAAGGGTGGACCTTGAATGATCAACCCCACGAACATCGGAATGAGAGAGAAATGAATAAGAAGGGTGGTGAAAGAAGGAGATGGATTACAGACTGTAAATGAGACAAGCCAAGGAGGGGGGAAAAACTCAGAAAAGGAGCTTTAATAAAAACTACAATGGGGAATCTGAAACCATTTTTCTGTCGGCATGTATTTGGACTTACCTTGGATTTTGCCACATCTGATTTGTAAGCACTGATGCTACGTTTTGGCGCTTTCTACTTTACATTAATGAATTAAAGCCGGGCAAGCGAACTCATATCATGGCGACCGTTGCCCGAAATGCAACTTTCCGGTATTCTGTCATATGTACGGAGATATGCTCTCTCCCAAATCCCATATCGGGCAAATTAACCTGCGGACCGAGTAATAATACACTTCATTTGGGGGCCCAATATGAAAGCAAGGCCCAGGTGGTCCGAATAGGTAATGTACCCGCAATTATATCGGCTGAACACGTGGAAGGGAATAATCTCATCTGAATGGGCTTAGGAGAAGTGGAGTGGGTGAAGGAAGAAGTGAGGATCAATGGAAATGCAGAAAGGGTTACCAAGAAGTATGTGAAGAATATTGAAACATTTCTGAGTCATCCCGGATTCTGCTTTTAATTTCCTTGTATTTTCATTTTCATTCTGTGTTCTGGTGCGATGTGTCAACATCATAACGCACACTGTTTGCGACTAATTCATGAACTTGTTATAAACGACAAATTTAAATCTGCGTTCAAAAATGCTTTTTTAACACTAACGCGTGCCGATCTACATGTCGGACTTGGAAATGTTCAAACGTTGTTGCTGATGTTGTGCCTTTCGAAAAGATACAACATTCTCTGGGAAATCAGCTCAGTTGTTTCTTTTGGGATTTTGTCAGAGATTCCTTGCGGTCTTCTGATTACGTTGCTGATTAGCTCATCCAATGTTCTGATAAGAGAACATATAGCGTCAAGGTATACAACAGGATTCTATTTTTCCAAGCTTTTTTATCATTTATTTTTAAACTTCGCGCACATGCAGTTGGTTAGATTAGTTTTGCTTGTCTGTGCTCTGCTTAAATTAAACGCAGTTTTCTCTTTTGAGGGAATAAAATGATAACATTAAAATAACAACATCGGTCAATATCAAATTCTAGATGGCCTAAAAGAGAAACCATGACGCAGCCTTGCGATCCTAATCACAGTCGACGCCTTTCCTTGCCCAGAAGAAAGTTGATCCGTAGTGACTGGTCAGACATTTCTTTTTTACCTTATGAATATATTTTGCTTACTCTTCTTCATGAAAAAGCAGAAAAATTGGTTTGCTCCGCTTCCACGAAAAATCTTCGGACATTGTTTCATGGGATTTTTTTTTTCCCTAAGAATAAAAACTACAAAATCATTTGTATAGCTGTTTTCTATTTGCATATAAATTATTACCCTCAAAACACGTTTCTTGCTTACCTTCCAAAACAAAGGGAGAATGACAAATAAGGATCCTTGAACAATATCAATGACTCTTTACAATTGAAACATTAAGAATTTACAACTGAAATTAACATCAGGATTTACAATTTAAAGGTCTTCATTTTGTATTAATTTCCCTAGGGTCTTCAATTGTCATTCTCCCTTCCAACAAAGCTGATTTCTGGGCAATATTTTACTTTTTTTGTTTGGTAGATGCATCAAACAACAACATATCAACTCAGAATTTATAATTTCTATTGTAATTTTCAATATATTCAAATATATACAAATGCAAAATTTTTAAAATATCATAATATAGATATCTGATTTTGATAATCTAGTTATACATAACTGAACATTCTTTTTAGAAGAATGATGCAAGTCATAACGTCATTAAAAAAAATTAAAATTGATATATTTAAACATTTAGTCATAAGTAAATCAAAGCCTAAAAGTTCAAGGAGTATATCTAATTCCATGATAATGATTGTAAAGCACTCAAATTACCCAGGATGAACAATTGTCATTAATGGGTGTTCACCGGCTTCGCTTGATTTGATTTTTTCTCAAAATCAGATCAAAATAAGCCAATCGATTCATTATAACTTGAGACTTATTTGATTTTTTTTATCTAATCAGTTTGGTTCGGTTTTTAAGTAATTTAGTTTAATTTGGTTTATTTTTCATGATCATCTATATATATATATATATATATATTCATTTTCACTGATAATTTTTAACTATTAATAGTTATTGCAATGAAAAAATCTCTTGAACATAAAAGAATATTTTTTACAATTAATTAGCATATTTAATTATTAAAAATTAATATATTATATTTAAAATACTTGATTATAAAATCAAACACTTATCATAAATAATTATAGATGACATTTAGCTAATTGTAACATATTTTTACCTATGATTTACAAATAACCAAACTTGCAAAAGATAAATATAATAAAGTTTGGTTCCATTTGGTTCTTTCAGAAGCAAAAACTTAATCTAACCTAAAACAATCAATTTAGTCAAAAGAAAAATCAAACCAAACTTCATTTATAATTGATTTTGACTAGTTCATATCGATTTGATTCAGTCCGTGTAATCAGTTTGAATTGGTTTTAAACATCCCTTGATTGTCACCTTTGCACGAGCCTAGCAGTTCCTTCTTCTTCTTCTTCTTCTTCTCACTTTTTGTTGATATCATAATTAGCTTAAAGTTTTAAGTACAATAATAATATTTGTTGGATCCGTTGCTCAACCTGTAGAAATTATATAAATTAATTAATTATTTAGACTAGTTAAACTATGTACACATATGTCTGTCATGGGAATAATTTATGCCCACATATATATTTTATTTATAAATAATTAATAGAGAGAATTACAATTAGGTCACACACAAAAAAAAAATAATTAGTTCAGTTGTAATTAATTTTCTTGGAACTTTAATGTAATTTTTCCTAATTAATATCACAATAACTTGACTGCAAGTCATGTCTTTTTCTGTAGTGTGTCACTGTGTACTGTGCTATGCTATTTCAGCAGGAAGAGAGATCGAAGGCACGTATAGAGTGAACAGCGTTTTTGTTGAGCGGCCCCCTTGAACGCAAAAGCGAGTGTACGTAAAAGCCAGAATAAAAGTTACACCAAATTTATTATTATCAATATTACGGCTATATCATGATGAAATGTTCACAAATTTAGCAGAAGATATAAACCCATGGGAAGTATACGGCGAAGAAGGGAGAGGTGATTTAATTTACAAAATATAGGTACACACGTAGTAAGGATAAAAGAATACACCAAGCACGGATTATACGTACAGGTAGGTAGGATATATATTCTTGAAAGTGACTTAAATACAAAATAATTACCACACATGCACAGCAGCACAGACACACACGCGCGCGCACACTTATATCCCATTAACAGACATTCACCTAGGGCCTTGGAGATGGCTGGCCATGGCCAGCACCGGGACTATGACCTGGATCCGTTGGTCGAAAATCATCGACCCATGTTTGAAGCCCGTCATTATCATCGGTCTGAGGTTCAGAAGCAACAATAGCACTTTTTTCATGGGCTGTCACTTGTTTATTCTTATCCTAATGTGGTTTCAGTGGCCTTCCTGCAGCAGATGAAATTGCATGGGAAAATATTAAAGCCAAAAGCTTCGAATTGGCCATTGCAATCTTAAGAGAGTGATGAATAATATATCAAGGACTTGTATGTTTGAAGAAGTGGGGAGTGTTGGTTGCAAGATATTGAATATGCGGGGGTTATATAAAGCCAAAGAGGATGAGACCTGGGTAGTGCTAATTATTTATTTTTCTATGTTATAATGAAATGTGGGAAGAAATACTGAAAGGAATGATGAAGGTAAACTATTGAATGATGATGCTTCCCCTCAAAAGATTCCATTTGGCGGGGTTGGCGAGGGCCAGGTTGTAACATCCTAATTTTTCGATAAAAAAAATTTATGAAATTTAAGTTTTTTTTAAAATTATGATAATAATAGAAATTTATATTATTTGAAGTTATTTGAAAATAATAATATGGTTAGATATTTAATTATAAATTAAAAACTTAAGTTTAAAATTATATAAGAAATATTTTGTTAAAATATAATTTTAAGATTTAAAAAAAAATATTATTAATGTGTGTGTGTGAGTTAAAAAAAAAAGAGAAAAGAAAAGAAAAAAAAAGGGGGAGGGGGTTTAGTCCCACATCGGTTAGATGTGGGAATGAAAGGCACCTCTTCATGTATAAAAAGAGGAGGTGCATTGTGGAGAAAGCATGAAAATTTTTTATTGTAATTTGTGAAAATTGCAATTAAGGGCCCAAGATGTAATTTGTGAAAATTGCAAGTAATGGCCCAAAGGTTTGAATAATTAAATTCAAACCTATATTTTTTTTTCTTTATAATTTTGGGACCACAATCCCATTTTTATATTATTTTTCTCTCTTTTTCTCACGTTGCTCGGCGTTTTCTCGCAAGGGGGGATTATTTTCTTTTTCTTCAGGTATGTTCTAACTTTCTTGTTTAGATTAGCATTTAAAAATTTATTTAATTACAAAATTAATTTTATATTTATTTTCTAAATAATATTAGCTTTCTAGTGATATGATTATTTTGTAGGATAGAGTAAATATTCTGATTAGAATTTTTCTATATGATAGTTAATCTGATGATATGATGGATTAAAAATATAAGTTAAAACTCTTAGGGATATAATAAATATTATAAAATATTTTTTTGAGGTTGAAACTCTTGTTTAAGAATTTTTGAGTTAAAATCTAGATCTATATGGTTGAATTTATGTGGAATCTGAGATGTAGGGATAAACCTATGATTATTAAATATTTATTTAAGTATGAATAGATATTTTTGAGGTTATAGAAAGGTAATTTGAGGCTTCAGGATAATTTTAAAATTTTTAATTTATTTTTAGATGAATTTTTAGAATATAGAAAGATGAAATTGTGATACGAGAAGTGATTTAAGGATAAAAAAATAGTTTATTAGGGTACGAGAATTTTAGAAAAAGAATTTAGAAAGTTAAATGAGGCATAAATCTTAAATTAGTATTAATATGGATTATAGATCTAAGACTTTCTAACTCTTTAAATTAGAGTTATTTATTTTAATGTAAAATTAATATATAGTATTGTGAAATAATTATGTAGATTATATTGACAAAGATAGTGGTGAAAAAGGAGTTGTGAAGGGGAACTTGTTATTCAAAACACAAGGTAACCATTATTAATGTGTTGTGATGTGCGTGTTTGTGAATGGTTATGTGTTGTTTTTATTGTTTGAAAAAATTATGAATTATTGAAAATAAATACTGTATATACTTGTTTGAAATTATTGCCAAGTGGGGTTAAAAAAATTATTTTTGTTTATCATGGTGAGATATTATTGTTCGGATATATTCCTGTTTGGATATTTGAATGATGCATGACTTGTCAGAGTATTTTAATGTATAGTGTTAATGGGAATTTCTGTTCGGTTAATCATTACCACGTGGTAAGCCCTCATTGGACCTAATGAGTGGCATGTCGCTTGGTCCAACTCACCTTTGGCTGGGTGATTTGGCGTCCGAGCATGGCGAAAGGAGGATATAAGGTGCAGTCATGCAAATTAAATACTTGTTCGGTTTGTTTGAAAGTATTGTTCGGTTAAATGTTTTGTGTGCCCACCTAGCAATCGCATGATTAGTTACATCCGCATGCATCATTACATATTAATTTCCGGGACTTTTAAGTCTCATTCCCCGTGGTTAATATTTTTACAGGAGCGAGTCTGGCCGAGAAAGCACCAGAGGTGTAACTATGGTGTATGAGACACCATCTTTTACGTTGCCTCTTATTTTAGATTATACAATGTATCTTGTGCCAACTTAGGACATATCTTTTTTGTGAAGCATGTAAACTCTAATCCTTTTTATTAAAAGTATTTATATGACCAAGAGGATTATGTCTGTCCCTCTTGATTTATGATCTGATTTGAATATCATGACATGAAGATCCTGTCTGTCCCTCATGGTTCTAATTGCTTTTTGAGATATTTTAAGACCTGTGATATATTGTCTTGGATGTATCATGGTAGAAATTTTTCTACCATGATAAGGGTATGATAAGGGTTCAATGAAAAAAAAATAATTTGTTGAATTAATAATTTGCGAAAAATCGGTTTGTAAATTTGAGGGTGTTACACAAGTATCTTCTACTTCTAGTCTGTTGTTCATCAATTTGTACAAACCCTGTTTCTTGCATGTTCCATGCAATATATTTGGGTTGAGAGGCTAGTTGGATCTTACTGATTCACCAAGATTCAAGAATAGTGCGTTGCAACCCCCACCCACTATAGCCTTGCCTTGATTAGACCTTTTTGGTATGAACCCAATTTTTGACTTCGAGGGGCATTTGTGTGGCATAACCCTAACTAGATTCCCAGCTCTAATTAAAAGTTATTGGAAGTAACTATATATATCTATCATCTGTCTTATACTTCACGTGTCTTGCCATAGGGGCAACGAATAAATATTTCAAGTGTCCTAGTTAGACATTGATTAACTTTAATTTGACCTCGTTGATTCATTTGTTTTGTTGGGGAAACAGTCTGATTCTGATGATTCTATGTAGTGGGACTTACTATATACCAACACTATACTATTTGTCCACTTTTTCCATCATCCTCATCCTCACAAATAAACAGATCAATAACAACTAGCCAATGATGTTTAATTAGTAAACCTTTGTAATGTGACCTACAGTTAACTGTTGTAAGTATCAATCAATGCATATCATATTATTAATGGTGCAGCCATTAGGTATTAATGAGTCTTAATTGTATGCTATATTAATATGCATCATTGAAGGTTGAGATTTTTTTGTAAGCTAAACTTATTTTGAAATCAATGGTTTACGTCATGCCATTATGAGCGCGTGTTGCCATATATCAATGGTGCCCTGTATTTTAGTTATTTATAGCTAGTTTGAGTGTTGGATTCCTTTAGGTAATCATATATATGCCATATTTCATATTTGCAGTCTACTAATCTCCTACTATTATTGACCACATTTTATCATTGAACTTGGGAATTCTGATGAAATGGGTATCCTGTCCCATTATCGTACTGTAATTATGAAGAGAATCAAGTCCAGGATTTGTGGGGCATCTTTTTTCTGACAAGGGCTTCCTTGCAGGACTTTGAAACTCTAGAGAGCAAGTTATTTAGTTGAACACTTCAATTAGCGTGAGATAGTCGACACAAATATGGAAGTGGTTGATGTGTAGCAAACTATACATGTATGCAAATTCTTTTTTTCAAATTTAAAGCTACGTCCTAATTAATTATACAGAAACTATGGAACAGTAGGATCTACTAGAGATCTTGGCCGCCTCCCATGTCTAAATATGCTACTACAAAAGTGCAAGTGATCTTGACCAAACACGCACTAAAACCTGAATCCCATTGCCAATAAAAGAAAGGTGGACAAGCTTCCGAATGCCACTCATATCCTGGTGGACCCTCCGCTTTCTTATTATATTGTAATTATACAATAAGGAAAATATTATTAGTCAAATGAATCAGACCACGGTTTCAGCTTTTAATTTGCATCAAAGGGTCATTTCACTCACCACTAAAGCAGCTTTTTCAGAGGCTGTTGATTTTTTTGGGGGTGGTTGGCTCCTCAAGTTGGGGAAGTTCCATCAAACACCACCCAACGCAACTGGACTCCCATCAAATGATCATCGCAATTAGCAAAAATAAGAACAATTGAAAAGTCACTGGAGTCGTATGATAATAAGTTGTATTGATTAGTCTATTGAAATTTGAAAGCTATTAGAGACGGGAGAAATAAATTAAAGAATGATTGAAAAATATCGTATCAATTAATGTTGTGATGAGTACAATATATACAAGGAGGAAGAGATAATAATAAATACCATTAACCCAATAAAGACTATTTACAATAACGTTTTATCAAATAATATCTCTCAAAAAATGGCAAACAATAAATAGTAATATATCTTTAAAATATTCTAGATAACATCTCTTCTCAAATTCAAGATGGCTTAACAGAGAGTAACTTGAGTTTGTCTACTAGAAATTGAAATCGTCCTGGATGAAAAGATTTTGTAAACAAGTCTATCGGCTGCTACTTGGTTTGAATTAGAACAAGTCGGATGGTGTCCCGAACAACATGCTGTCGAGTAAAGTGATAGTTAATCTTAATGTGTTTGGTCCGCTCGTGAAACACATCATTATGAGCAATCTTGATTGCAACTCAACTATCACAATAAATGTATGTGGAGGAGCTCTGAGATGCTCATAACTCATCAAGTAACTAATGAAGCCAAAGTACCTCAGTGGTAGTGTCTGCTAGTGCACGATATTCCGATTCAGCATTAGAGTGAGAGGTTAATGTCTTCTTCTTACTTCTCCAAGAGATAAGGAAATGATCGAGGAAGATACAAAAACCCATTGTAGATCGTCGATTATCATGATCACTACCCCAATCGGAATTAGAGTGAGCTCACAGCGTAAGAGAGAAGCTAGCAAAAAAGTGAAGTTTATGATATAGAGTGCCTCTAATATATCGAATGATCTGAAGAATTGTTGCATAATGAGTTATACGAGGCTTAGACATAAACTGACTGACAACGTAAACTGCATAAGCAATGTTAAGACAGGTGACAGCAAGATAGATGAGGCCCCCAACCAGCTAATGATAATGGGTGAGATTATCCAATAAAGTGCCATCAGCGGAAGTATAGTGAACATTCGATTTAATAGGAGTAGTTTCAACCTCCTCGTCAGAAAGTTGAGCTTGGGATATCAAATCGGTGGCATACTTGACTTGAGAAAGAGATATACCATCACTCCTATAATGAATCTCAAGCCCAAGAAAAATAGTTCAATCTGCCAAGATTTTTAATTTCAAATTGCTAGCCCACGTATGTCTTGAGTTCCTAAACTCCCATATCATCATTGCCTTTGACAATCATATCATCAACATACAATAATAACAGAACAATACCGTGAACAATGGAGTGAACAAAAAGAGCCAAGTTGTGAGGACTACGAGTAAAATCCAATTAACTTATAATGTTACTAAACTTAGCAAACTATGAATGTGGAGCCTGCTTGAGCCCATATAGAGCTCGATGAAGACGACAAACCTTGTTTTTTGGATGTTGATACTCGAGTAGAGGCTTTATATACACTTCTTCTTCTAGATCTTTATTTAAAAAAGCATTTTTAATATCTATCTGATTAAGAGGCCAGTGCCTGATAGTAGTAATGGCTAGAAGGATGCGAACGAAAGTCATGCGGGCAACAGGTACAAAAGTCTCTTTATAGTCAACACCATACTCCTGAGTGAATCCTTGGGCCACCAAGTGAGCTTTATGTTGCTTCAAAGAGTCATCAAAATGAGTCTTGTTTTTATAAACCTATCAACACTTAACCAGAATTTTACCAGGATGACGATTAACAAGATCCCGAGTATGTATTTTCTCTAGGGCTTGCAATTTATCATCCATAGCTTGTTGCCAAAGGGGATCATAAGAGGCTTCCTTAAAGGATCTGGGTTCCTGAAATTGAAGAATGGTGGAAAAATAATGGTAATCATTGAAGTAAGAGGGAGGATTTCTTACACAATTGGGCCGAGAGTTTGTGGACAATATAGGCTCAGTAGGTATGACTTTTGTTGAAGGAGCAATAGGTATGATAGTAAGCACATCTAGAGCAGGCGCAACGTCGGTCATGGAAATGAGCTCAGTAAAATAATCTGTACTTGAGTCATTGGGAAAAAATCAGTAAAAATATCTATAAAAATTTAAGGTGAAGAAGATGAGAATGATGAGAGATTGATTAGAGACAAAAACTTAATATTTTCCCAAAAGATAACATGCGAAGAAATATGAATACGGTGAGAGAGAAGATCCTAACAACGATAACCCTTATGTTCATAATCATAACCAAGAAAACAACAGACATAAGAATGAGTTTGAAGTTTATTTGTCTCATGAGACGAAAGAATAATAAAATAAGCACAAATAAAGACTTTCAAAAGATTATAATTGGGAAGATAATAATGGAGTCGTTCAAAAGGAGAAATGTTACCAATGATAGGAGATGAGAGTCGATTGATGCAAAAGACGGAGGTTAAGACTGCTTCACCTTAAAATCATTTAGGATAATAAGAGGAAATGAGTAATGTTATAATAGAATCAAGAATATGACGGTGTTCATACTCAATATGACCATTTTGTTGAGAAGTATAGGGACAAGAATATTGAGAAATAGTACCCTAAGAATCAAGAAATATGAGTAATCTAGAGTCATGATATTCCAAAGCATTATCATGACGAAATTTTTTAATAACTTTAGAATATTTAGTGTGAATTATAGTAACAAATTTGATATAAAGTTTAGGTAACTCAGACTGATGTTTCATCATATAAATCCAAGTAAAACGAGAACAGTCATAAAAAAACAAAATATTAGGATCCTCACATAAAGGAAGTAGGTGTAGGACCTTAAACATTAGAATGAATTAAATCAAATGGGGAAGCAATAATAAAATCATTTTTATGAAAAGACAAAGTGGGTTGTTTGGCAGTTCACAAGAAATGCATTGCAAAGAATGACTATAAACATGACCTAAAAGACCATTTAAATTTAAAGGACGTAATTTACTCAAAAAAGAGTGACCAAGATGATAATGCCATAAGTTGAGAGAAGAATAAGGAGAAAAGGATGTGGAGGCATTACACAATGTGGGGATAATGATTTTAGGTGGGTGCATTTAGGTGAGCTCGAACATGCAACTAACTTTGTGTTCGATCCTGACAACTTGTCATGTATGAGAATCTATCACAATATAACCACGTTTATTAAATAACACATCATAATTCATACTAACAAACTGTCCAACAGAAAGAAGGTTGAAGTTAATGGCAAGAACAAAATATGTATCATGAATGGATAAGGAAGACAAGGAAACAGTACCAATATGACCAACAAGCATTTGTGAAATATCAGCAGTGTGTATAAGATAGGTAGTAAAGTCAGGTGTCACATAGGAGAAGAAATTTTCCTAACCTGTCATGTGATTGCAACAAGTAGAGTCAAAATACCAAGTGGATTTATTAGTAAGAGTATACAAGAGAGCATACGGGATAGAGAAACTAGAGATAAATGTGTGTAATAAAGTTTTAAATTCAATCAAAGAGGATCTCAAAGTAGGTTGAGCAAGATCACATTTTTCCAATCAAATACAATAATTGCAACCATTCAAGATAATTAATATAGATTGAGTAACATTTGATTTTTTTAAGAAAAAATGACTTACAAAAGAGAATATAAGATTAAAAACACCTAAACCAGAGATTGTAGTATGAATGGTATAGCACTCACACCAAGAAACTAATTAACGATCTGACCATTGAAAATGATGCATTGGATGTTCTATACTTGCTAACCAAATTTTTAGCACAATCCAACGATTAATGATTATGCAAATGCAGATTTACTAGAACTACCTTATGGATATGAGAAAATAGATTTAAAGTGGATCTGAACTCGTGATGAAGGACAACAATACTGCAAAGGGAGGCTAACACCCTTAAAAAATTGACTTATTGCGAAAAAAATATTATATAACTCTGGTGCCATGAAAGCTATTAGAGACAAGAGAGATAAACTAGAAAATGATTAAAAAATGTCATATTAATTACTGTTGTGATGAGTGCAATATATACAAGGAGGAAGGGATAACCTAATAAACACTATTAACCTGATAAAGACTATTTATAATAATATCTTATCAAATAATGGAAAATAATAAATAGTAATATATCTTTAAAATATTATAGATAACAAAATTGTTAGGTTATTTTAATTTTCAAATTTTGATAAAATTAGTAACTTATCTTATGCTTTTTGGCCCAAAAATAAAACAAATAAAATTTAACAAAGTAATTCTGAAAAAAGATCGCATTCAACTGCTGGAATGCACGAATCAATAATTTCTTTCCGGGCCGAAGTCACAACATCCAACCTAGCCGAAGGACCACACAACTTTTTACCCTCAACAAGATGGCCTGAACCAATAACAGTAACTTTTTTAAATTTCAGGTCACAGGAAGGAAAGCGGAGACTAGGCCGGCAAGAGAATAGTTTGGTGGGTTGGGCCTCAACATTAATGGGATGACCAAAGGCCCAAAGCCCTAGATGTGGCCCATAGGAATTGGGATTGGATGGGCATGGCCGGTGCCTAGGTCCCCAAGTATACTACGTAGGTCCGCGTCCATGTCAATTGCGCAATTTTGCGATCAACTTCTTTCCCCATTCCTCGGATGGGAAAAGTCATGGGTTGGTCCTGTTCCAGTTTAAAAAGAATATGCCGTTGTTATGATCCTCACAGACATTCCCACATACCAAGTCGGTTTGTTCCTTCTTCTCATATTACTTCCTTCCACATGCACGCTTTTTGGTTTCTTCCTCCATTTTATCCCCCTTACTCTAAGGTACCTTCTCTGTAGATTAAGCGTCTTTTCCCCCCTACATTGGAAACATCGCTCAAGAATATTATTGCTGTGACTGCTGCTTGACATCGATATTTTCTTTGAGGTGCTTTCTCTGTCTTTATTTTCTTGGTTTTTTTTTTTTTGGGTTATGGTTGTTTGTTCTTGGATGAGCTTTTGCGGCCTGGAGTTTAACCGTATTTTGAAGACTTCATTTCTCAAGATAGTTCTTTGCCGATTGCTTTTCTAAAACCATGTGGAAGAAGACAAAGAAATTAGGGCTTCGGTTCATTACTAAATTTGGTTATTTGAACTGAATAATTATTTATTCAAATGCACCTGCTCAATATGACCTGAATTTGTAGTTTTCTTAACTCCATCTTGCAATAATTTACGCACGGTTCTTCAATAGCCAGCCCTGCTGTTCTTTGCTTGTAATGTTAACAGTTAGGTTCTTTAGTTGTTGTTGCACCGTGAGATCGGAAGGTCCTTCAGTGCTATTTCTTCTCATGTTTGAGCAGTGTCAGCTTATTACTAGTTTCGGTTGTTAGGTGTTGTTTTCTGTGTCACACAACTATCCTTCACAGTACAAAGTAGTCATCCCAAGAAATGAAATTATCAGCTCACGCATGGGAGTGCCTTATGTAGGGTTAAGATATCGACATTGTAGTCGTAGATGTGGATAGTGAACCATAAACTTCGCGTGCACAAAAATATCCAGATATAGGATTATGATAATATTTAAGTTGAAGAAGCAAGGAAAGGCTAGCAAGAAAGTTAATCACAATATAAGGAATCTAGAATATATTTAATTTGCGAAAGATAATCAATGGATGAATAGCAGTTAATTTGGTTAAAGACATATTTAAGACACCTCCTTTCTTTTGTTCCTGTTGTCAACTTGTCATGATTGTTGCTAGTCCCGTAATTTATTAAATACTTTAGTGGATATTTAATCCAGACTTGCCTTTCCTTATGGGTAGTTTTGCTCTTGGCATTATTGTTAATACTAATCCTATCATTATTATTTGCTTCATGTACAGGATCGTGGTGCCATTCTCTATGGTATTCTGGGTGTCCTGAAATACACCTTACTGTAAGAATTGTAATATACTAAGTCTACTTTTAGAGCTTGGAATGAGTTCGGAGAAACAGTCTGCTGGTCTTCTTGACACACTAAAAATGGAGAGGGTTAGAACTATTCTAACCCATACCTACCCTTATCCTCATGAGCATTCCCGCCATGCCATAATTGCTGTTGCTGTGGGTTGCCTTTTTTTCATCTCATCTGACAATATTCATACTCTTGTAGAAAAATTAGACAATAATATTAAGTGGTGGTCCATGTATGCTTGTCTTTTTGGGTTCTTTTATTTCTTTTCATCACCATTTATAGGGAAGACTATCAAGCCAAGCTATTCAAATTTCAGTCGATGGTGAGTTACTTTATTCTGACCTGCATCTTATTTTATTTGCATTTCCTTTTAAATATATATAGCTGTATGCATGTTTATGTGTCATCTGGTATCACTAGAAGAAAGAATTATTCAGATAAATATTCAATTTGTATCCACTTTTCAGGTACATAGTCTGGATTTTAGTGGCAGCTGTGTATCATCTTCCTAGCTTTCAGTCAATGGGGGTGGATATGAGAATGAACCTGTCTTTGTTTCTAACAATCTACCTCTCTTCTATCTTATTTCTACTTGTCTTCCACATTATATTTCTGGGCCTCTGGTACATTGGCCTTGTTTCACGTGTGGCTGGAAAAAGACCAGAGATCTGGACCATTCTTCAGAACTGTGCAGTAAGTTTGAAAGATGCTTTTCTTGTCTTTCTAAGGCTTAATAATCTCCTAATGCTGTTTTCTTTATTAGGTTCTTAGCGTGGCATGCTGTGTGTTTTATAGTCACTGTGGCAATCGTGCTATCTTGAGAAGAAGGCCCCTTGATCGAAGAAATTCTAATTGGTTTTCTTTTTGGAAGAAAGAAGAGAGAAATACGTGGCTTGCAAAGTTCATACGGATGAATGAATTGAAGGATGAGGTCTGCTCTTCCTGGTTTGCTCCAGTTGGGTCTGCAAGTGATTATCCTCTCCTGTCTAAGTGGGTTATTTATGGCGAGGTACCCTTTATTATCATAGAAGTTATATAATCTGTTGAAATTATACTTATATTTGAGTCCGTTGACATCCTATGAATCTTATTAATCTTATGCTGTTGTAAGTTGTAACTCAATTCTTTTGGCATTTTAGTTAGCTTGCAATGGATCGTGTCCTGATTCATCTGATGAAATTTCTCCCATCTACTCACTTTGGGCAACCTTTATTGGACTTTACATTGCAAATTATGTAGTTGAAAGATCAACAGGGTGAGTAGTTTTTATACCTATTTTTTGTTTATTCTGTTTGCTCTTTTTTTCCTGGATTGAAGTATAGTAGAGATTAGTGAAATCATAGTTGATCTAGTTGAAGGTTTAATTGATATTAACTTGTGAGTTCTCTGATTAGTTGAAGGTTTGTGATGAGAAATTTATTTACACGGATTATGTTGGGCAGAAATTATGCTTTTATATTTCATAGAATAGGAATCCTTTTTTGTATTTTAATTCAGATTCATGTTTTCATGTCATAAATAGGTGGGCTCTTTCTCACCCTTTATCAGTTAAAGAATATGAGAAACTAAAGAAAAAGCAGATGAAGCCTAACTTTTTGGACATGGTTCCTTGGTACTCTGGGTATGTATCAATATTTGTTGTTTCCGATTTATTTATTTGTATGTATTTCGATCAGCTGAGATGACCTTGAATTAGTAGCTTACGCTTCCTCTTGATAAAATGACGCAGAACATCGGCTGATTTATTTAAAACTGTCTTTGACCTCCTTGTATCAGTGACTGTCTTTGTTGGACGTTTTGACATGCGTATGATGCAGGTAGCATTCTTTATTCCCTTATCTATTCATTATTTACTGCCATCATGCCCTCATAACTTATAGCTTGAGGTGCTTGCGTTACAGTACATTACAATTGTTTCTTGCCATCCATTGTTTACAGTTTAATGCCAATGTTTTTGGAATTTATAGCTCGAATTTCTTAACAGTGCTTTGTATTACACATTCAATTTAGAAGTGTTTGGATCTGCAAGGGATTGGGTACTTTTAACTTTGAAGGAACATTTTCATCAGTTACAACAAATCTTCCGTCAAACTTCACTTCTTTTTAACATTTTCCATATCGCTTCCAGTGACCTTGAATTTAATGCCAATGTCTTTGGAATTTATAGCTTGAATTTCTTAACAGCTTTGTATTACATATTCAATTTAGAAATGTTTGGATCTGCAAGTGATTGGGTACTTTTAAGGAACATTTTCATCAGTTACAACAAATCTTCTGTCGAACTTCACTTCTTTTTAACATTTTCCATATTGCTTCCAATGACCTTGAATTTAAAATTTAACAACCATCAGGAACAAGATGCCATGTTTCGAAAGGCCAAAGGTGGATGAGTGTTATTAATTTTTTTATATTTTACAAGTTAAATAATTTATGTGTACCTTTGCTGGTCTCCGGATTTGGATTTAAAGTTTATATCTACATTATTAGACTATATTCTGTGGAGAGGTGGCTGATTTACACCTTACACATTCATGCGGTTAAGTTTGT
The DNA here is from genome assembly GCF_029017545.1 of Prosopis cineraria. Classification (NCBI taxonomy): domain Eukaryota; kingdom Viridiplantae; phylum Streptophyta; class Magnoliopsida; order Fabales; family Fabaceae; genus Prosopis; species Prosopis cineraria. Next base: position 2,250,105 of record NW_026555333.1, read on the forward strand.
GTATGATGACTATTGATGTAAAAAGATTTGTTCGTCTTTGCAATTGATGACCTTTTGTTCACAGATTTGTAGTTAACTTTGTATTCATCCTTAGCTTTGTCAACAGAATATTATCTTTAGCAAGTTTTGTTTTCATCAATAGGCAGCAATGAGCAAGGTTAATGGTGGAGACGAACAAGGTGATCTTTTATATGATCATTTTACTGAAAAGGATGATTTTTGGTTTGACTTTATGGCTGATACTGGTGATGGTGGGAACTCATCTTATGCCATTGCTCGGCTGCTTGCTCAACCTTCCATTCGTCTCAGGGAAGGTGATTCTGTGCTCACCCTACTACGTGGAGACTTGCTACTTCTTGGAGGTGATCTTGCGTAAGTTCACATTTTTTGGTGGTGATGGTCACGTGGTTTAATTTGTTATTACTATCAAGCTTCCTGACCACATTGGCAGAACTCTGTAGTACATGGGAATTATAAAATACATAGCTATAGAGAAGAGTTGAGGGTAGTTAGTTAGAATTCTGTTTGAAGGTAGTAAGGTAACCTGTGTATCTATCAGCATAAAAATAAGGATGGACATGCAATGGCTGTGGGTGAATAAAAATGGACTTCATTAACGACTATCAGATTTTTGCATTCTCTGTGTACCACTCTGAGCCTTCACTCTTCAGTCTTTGATTGGTTACCCTTGAATGTTTATATGAAAGGTTCATAACCAGAAGGTGATATAATATTTATATTACCCAACATCTTGAAAAGACAATATTCAATATTCTAAAAATTTTGTCTTGCTTCGGTAATGACATATAGAGGAAATAATTGTTCAAGACATGAAGTATTAGTATCACATGATATTGCATTTCCGATTGGGTTATATGAGTAGGGTTATTTTTTGCTCCTCAGTCTGCATATTTTGAATTCTAGGGGTTTAGGTGCACTAAGAACTGATGTCCTATTGGTATTTGGGTGTACTAAATATCTAGATTTGATTGCAGATCCAAGTTTGTGCAAGTTATTTGAGATCAAAAAGAATATCATGGTCTCAGTTCTATTCTCATGCAGAATTTAGCACTTCTGAATTTCATCCTAGCTTTATTTCTAGGACCAACATTTTGTGACGGTCACAACCACTACCACCTTGCCTTTGGAAGTTTCTATACTTTGTAACTTCTGTGGCATAAATTATCTTGCTGTGATTATTGTCTTTATGACTGGCTTCACCTCCTTTGCACTTACTAGATAACTGATTTATTGAGGCTTTTTATGAGGAATTGATTGCTGGGCTTATTTATAAATATGTTAGCTTTATGTGGAACCGCAAATCTGTCTTGTTGATGATCCTAAAGTAGCACCTTTATAGTTAGCATATGAAGTTTCAAATGTTATTTGTCTTGAATCAGACATGTCTCCAAATTCTTCTTTTAAATTTTGCTGTTTTAGCCCAGAGCACTTTGATCTATGTGGTGATCTATGTGCTCTCCAGAGTTCATTTGTCTGTTATTTAGGGCATGGAGTAACTTGTAAGTTTGTAAGCATAGATTATAGATGCTTGAATTTCACTCAAGGAAAAATGTTCATTTTGCTGAGCTGTGTATATATTTATTTTGTGCAACAACTTTCTGTTTCTTCTGTTATAGGTATCCTAATCCATCAGCATTCACATATGAAAGGCGTCTTTTTGTTCCTTTTGAGTATGCTCTCCAACCCCCTCCAGGGTATAAAGCAGAGCAGATAGCTGTAAACAAGCCTGAAGTACCCAATGGTGCCGCATTAAAGCAGTACAATGGACCTCAGTGTTTTGTTATTCCTGGAAACCATGGTTAGTTTTTAGCTCTCAGGTCAAGCCCAACTAAGTTGTATACTCTTTTTTGAGTACTTTATGGAATAAACTAGATTTTCCTTTTATGTATTTGCTTCTGTTATTTATTGAATGTGATAGAGCTGAAGAATTAGAACAGATTTATATATCATTTCCTAGGGCCTATATAACATAGTCTATATGAAGGGACATGGTGTAGGAAAGAGACTAAAGAATTATCTTCCAGTGGATAAGAGAATTACCCAAAGATTCTTGGCCATAGGGGGACAAAGTGATGTATGGATAGGGATTGGGTTCAGCGAGGATTATGTTCAACCTTTTGTAACTTTTTGGGTTTTTAAATCTCTCCTTTCATCCAGAGGGAGGGGGGGAGTATTTTGAAAATTGTGAGTGGTGAGGAGAGCTCTGGCCTCTTGAATGCTAGATTGGGGTGGAGGAAGATATCTTTCTTCATCATTTGTTCATGTGTAACTTATGTTTTTGTTGCTGTACTGGGTTGTATTTTGTGTTGTTTCATGTACTCTGTACTTTTAGTTCCTTATTTTGCTGGTAATACAACTCCATTATTTTGTTTAGTCCCATTTTCCGTGTATTTTTCTGTATTTTTGCTTGTTTTAAGTTTATTAGCGTAGAGGGTTCCATCAGAATGTTATATATATGTTGCTCATAATGTCTCACCCTACCCTTTGAGAATTGCAAAAATTTTGTTCTCATCATTAAGTTATTAATGTGCACTAACATTGTTTCCTCACAGATTGGTTTGATGGACTTCAGACCTTTATGAGGTATATATGTCATAAAAGTTGGTTAGGTGGGTGGTTCATGCCTCAGAAGAAGAGTTATTTTGCTCTGCAACTTCCCAAAGGATGGTGGATTTTTGGGCTTGATTTAGCACTCCATGGTGATATTGATGTTTATCAATTCAAATTCTTTTCAGAACTGGTGTTGGAAAAGGTATATTCTTGTGTCTTTTGGATAATTTTTATTTGTTAGTGGTATGTTTAATAAAAGTTGTCATGAGCAAAGTTTGACTTCAAGAGCTTGGTGTTTTAGATTGTCATCTGTTGTCTACTTGTTTAAGATGATTAAACTATCAAAAATTTTGTTTATTGAAATGATAAAAAAATGTCAGCATTTGAAGACTTAAGATTCAGTTGGTTATGTGGTAATCTGGTTATACAATATTGATGTTAAATAAAAGAATTCAAGTGTGAAGGACTTGTTATCACATTTACTGTTAAGAGAGTTCCTTACAGGGCTTATCAAACTCTATTATGATCTTATTTTTACTGATTTCATATTTAGTTAGTTGTTCTTTCTACAGTTATCCCATCCAGCTGCTTTATTCCAGTTTACATCACTGCTTTTGAATCCCTGATCAGTGTTATGGTTAAAACTGTGATTAGCAGTTTTTTTATATGCTTCTCATTTACATTTATGTACTGGCCTCCAATCTGGATTGCACTTGCTTTGTGCCTTATTTTTGGTATTGCCCACTGATTGATCTTAAACCTCATGCGACCATGTTTAACCTAGGTTCAAGAGGATGATGCCGTGATCATTATAACGCATGAACCTAATTGGATTCTTGATTGGTATTGGAATGCTGTATCTGGGAAGAATGTTTCACACCTGATTTGTGACTATTTAAAGGGAAGATGTAAACTTCGAATGGCTGGGGACTTACATCATTACATGCGTCATTCTCATGTAAAATCCGAGGGGCCAGTTCATGTCCATCATCTACTAATAAATGGTTGTGGAGGAGCATTTCTACATCCCACCCATGTTTTCAGTAAATTTAAAAATTTTCATGGAGTTCCCTATGAATGCAAGGCAGCATATCCGTCCTTTGAAGATTCAAGTAGGGTATGTTGAACATTTATAGTTGCTTATTTTCAAATTCATAATGGATGTTCTTTTTGTGTGCATCATGTTTATGGCTTGATGCAGATTGCATTAGGAAATATCCTTAAATTTCGAAAGAAGAACTGGCAATTTGATTTTATTGGCGGCATCATATATTTTGTGCTGATCTTTTCAATGTTTCCACAAGTGAGTTTCTCCAATTCTTTGTTATTTCCTGATTCATTCTAATTTCCTTCCAAATTTTAATCACCCTTTTAGCCTTTATTTTCTTTCTTTCGCCTAGTAACGTTCGCAGAGTTTCACATATTACTTATCTAGCAAGGTTATGTAGTATAGGTAAGGTGTGACTATTCTCTTGCGGTTCTTTTCCAGTGTAAGCTGAATCACATCCTGCAAGATGATTCATTCTCTGGTCAATTGAGGAGTTTCTTTGGCACAGCATGGAATGGATTTATATACATTTTGGAACAATCTTATGTGTCATTAGCGGGAGCTATACTACTGCTAATTGCAGCATACTCTTTTGTTCCATCCAAGCTGTCACGGAAAAAACGGGCAGCAATTGGAGTTCTTCATGTTTCAGCTCACCTCACAGCGGCAATGATTCTTATGTTACTTCTGGAACTAGGTATTGAGACATGTATCCAGCATAAACTACTGGCAACTTCAGGTCAGGTTTCAGCTTCTCTTGTTGGATGACTTGGCATTGGTGGAACCTTTTACACTGCTTAAATCTTATGATAATATATCGAAATATATATGTATATATATATATGTATATATCTTTTTCCCCCAAAATAGATGAAAATGTGTGTGGGGTGTGTGAAGTGACCTTTTTTAAGCATTTCAATACCAGATGCTGAGTGCCTTGGTTTAATAATTTAATAATTTCCCACATATTCCAGTTATTTTCGTCATTACATTATATTTGAAAATGGGGAAAAAAGTCAATGATTTTGCAAAGCAGGATTCTGGCTTTGTCACAATATTTAGGGGCATATCATATGAGAACATTTTTGTGCAAACCAGGTTATCACACTTTATATCAGTGGTATAGATCAGTGGAAAGTGAGCACTTTCCAGATCCTACTGGTCTTCGCGCTAGAATTGAGCAATGGACATTTGGACTCTATCCAGCATGCATCAAGTATTTAATGTCGGCATTTGATGTTCCAGAGGTAAAAATGTTCTTTCTTCCAGAAGTTTGATCCTTCCTTACACCTTGGTAATTTTAATTGAAGGAGAATATTTTCTCAGGTCATGGCTGTTACAAGAAACAATATTTGCAAGAACGGTATGGAGTCTCTTTCTCGAGGGGGTGCAGTGATATATTATGCATCCGTCTTCCTTTATTTCTGGGTCTTTTCGACTCCTGTTGTTTCCCTTGTGTTTGGAAGCTACCTGTACATTTGTATCAACTGGCTTCACATGCACTTTGATGAAGCCTTCTCATCGCTTCGAATAGCTAATTACAAAGCATTCACACGATTTCACATCAAATCTGATGGCGATCTTGAAGTTTTCACACTTGCTGTTGATAAGGTACGAATCATTATTCACCAAATTACTTATTCACGTAAGGTGAGATGTACAGTTGCTTTCGCTAGATGAGATACCAAGCAGTAATGGAGCGTTCTTACTTCATTTTGAGACGAAACTCCATTATTTTGAAAATGTGCGATAATTTGACGTAAAAGAACTTGGCCTGGACTCTTTGCTTGATATTTGCTTAATTTTTTACTCCATATCGCCTCCCCCACTCCCAAGGAAAGGAAATAAATGAATGGAAAACAAAGATATGCATTCACTTCCCTTCTGGGCTGAGTTCAATAGTAGAATTTCCAAGAGTCAAATGATTATTGGGTTATCTATGTGTAGTTTTTGAAACCACCTTTTGTCATTTGGTATTAGTTAGCTAGGTTCCAGAACTACTCGGAACTTCTCAGAATCATGACTGAGCTCCGCAGAAATCAATGTTTTATTATAACAATCCAGTTCTTGGTTTGGTTGAATTAGATTTAACTTGGTTCATATGACAGTAACTAACACATTAGACATGCAGGTTCCAAAGGAGTGGAAGCTTGACCCTGATTGGGAGGGAGAGCAGAAAAATCCTCAACAGATGAGCCATTTGAGAAGGTTTCCCAGCAAATGGAGGGCAGCTACAGCCCACCAAGATCCAATACATACTGTTAAAATTGTCGACCGTTTTGTTATTGAACAAACAGATAAGCATGATGTAACGTCAGCAAACAGGCCGGTTCAATGATATGGTTCTCATACCTGTAATATTATTTAGGAAGCAATTTTAAGAAAAAAATAGTTATTGCAACGTGAGATCAGCTTAAGCCCCTAGTGCAATTTTGTTGTTCGAATTCGGCTGCCCCAAGAAAGCAAATTTAATTTCGACGACAATAGAATGAGGAAAGGGATAGCAAAGGCCGGGATTCCGGCGGGATAGGTTAAATCTGTTGTGGGATAGGTTAAATCTGTTGTGTGTGTAGGATAGGTTAAATTTGTTGTGTGTGTTTTTCTCTTTTTGTTAAAAAATGTGAGATATTTTTTAATTTAATTTTACATTTTAATAAAATGATTACTTATTTTTGAACTCTTCATGCACGGGGTGTGTGTGCGAGCGTGTGTGCGACTCTTTCTGTTAAAAAATGTGAGGTATTTTTAATTAAATTTTACATCCTAATAAAATGATTATTTATTTTTAAATTAACTTCATCTTTTCATATTTATTTTTATAAATACTCAAACAATTTATTCAATTAGGGCATTTTTTTTAAAAAGATTACACTTTAAAAAATTAAAATGTTTTATATTTTTTAACATTAACTTTTTAAAAAAAATTTACATTTTTTAATAGAGGAAGCATTGTTACGTGGGTTGGATTTGAGTTTTTCTTTAGACTTGACCTTTTGGTTTGGTTCAAGTCTTGCTGTTAAAAAATGAGTTGGATTGTGTAATCTTGGCTCAACCTTATAGATATAATTTGAATGGTTTAGCCTATAAAAACTCAGTTGGTAAAGATTTAGTTTATAATATATAATGATATTTGATTGAATTTTATTATTAAAATGAAAATTTTGTGGTAATTTTATAAGTCTTTTAAATTTGAAGATGTGGATCGTGATCTTGATAAGTTTTTTAAAATTCAACTCACTTAAGCTTTTATTTATAAAAAATATATATTGAATGGTTTAAATTTTAATATTATGTCATTAAATTTACTTTAATATTTTATTTCAAATAAAATAAAGGGAAAATTAATGGGTTTGAACCTCCTAGTTTGAAATTTTTTATATCACTTCATCTAGTTTGCTCCATTATACAAGTTTTGTAATATAGTTTCGTAAAATTTTAATCACTCGGGGTTTTCCAGATACGTTTAACACCGCGAATTTGCACTTCATTGCTCCCCATTTCTCTTGTTGCAAGGGGAGGGGATGGTAGGTTTTTATACTTTTTTCTAAGTCATTGGTCACACAATCTTCTGTACGGCGCTACCTGGGATTAAATGTTAGCCACATCAGCATTACACTTGCAAAGTTTCTCACCATGGCAAGGGATTTGATCACAAACTTCGCAAAACTAAAAGGATTTGCATAACGGACAATGCCACAAACTATGGGGAGTAATTTAAGAGATTTTAACACTAGAATCAAATTAAAAACTCCTAAAAATCTACGGGGACTAAATTATTATTATTTTGAACAAAAAATGCCTTGTCCTGTATCTGTTTCTCAATCCCCACTACTTGGCTTCCCTTAGAATGAATAAAATTCTCAATAGTATGATCACTATAAGCAACCCAATCTACAATGCTACTACTTGAATGCAGAAGTAAATTGTTTCTGATCCTTTGGTACATTCATTTTAAATAATCTCTAGAAAAAGACATTAAGAATTAAGATACTGCACAAATGAACAGCCTTTGAGCTAGTGGCAGAGTCTTTGCTTATTTACAGAGTACAATGAAGGATGAATAACGATGGTCTAGGTTTTTTTGACAAAATTTGCTCTATTAGTCTGACTGGAGAAAACTTTGGTAAGACATGCTTTTCAGTGCATTCTTCACTTGGTCCCAATTTTCAATTTGTTCAGACAAGGGGGCAACATGTATCTTCACCTGGAGACTTTGCAGATCCCTATATGGCACCCTCAGAAATTCTTGAACATCCTTTAGTTTCTGTGGCTGAAAATAGGAAGATTGGCATTAATAAGTGACATAGCAAAGTTTAAGCCATGAATGTGGCAGCACGTGTCATACAGTTCGGTTGCGGACAAGATCTTCGTAGTAGAGAACAATGTGACGGAGCTTTTAAAGTATTCAATGGTTTTGCAGCTGTCTCCTCTCTCTACTTAAGCTCTGCTATTAGTGAAGTGATATTGATTCGAGGTTTGTACTTGGCAAGAATTTTAGCCTGCACTCTCACATTTCATCCATTTTAATTTCTAAGAACGAACTACATAAATATAAATATAAATATAAATATAAATATATATATATATATCTATATGTATGTATGTATATAGACCTCCTTCTAGGAGTACACGAGACTTGTGGGTTCCATTCAGTGGCTTTGTGTCTTTTGTCATAGATATTGGCCAGCAGTAGCAGAGAGACCATTCTTCGCAACAAATTCCTTCTAAACAGAAAAATCAAGGAAACTCGTGCTGTATTTAAGTATTGCTCTATCTCTTCGTGATAATCCATCAAGCCCTGCATTATAACTCGAAGCATCATAAGAATATGTACGGAATACAATTCATATTTGGCGATGCAAAATTAAAGAATAAATGGGCATCACCTGATTGAGCATCCACTGGAAGCCAACAGCAGCAGAGCACTCATTCTTGGAAGCACTGGTGAACCAATCAAGATTATAAACTTTATCCATTGTGGCATTGTGTTCAAAATGGAAGTGATGTTTTGCCTTCTCTTGCCTATTGATAATGCTTCTCCATTAGAGCTTATGTTGATGTGACTGTTCAGCAATATCTCAAACCATCAGCTCCCAGATCTTTGCATTGAAATAATGGCGAAAAACCGAACGAGATTGCAAGCACACTCCTTTCTGCACATTCACCATTGGTCATGCCAAAATTAAATTAATTAAGTTGAGGCCACACTGATTCTGCTTAGAATATACCTGCTAAATGCCTCAGGTTGCGGATAATGCAAGTATGGGACTCCTGATGCGTGGATGCCAAAGGAGCTATGTGAGTGTTGTCGAACATCTGGCAACCAATATTGGATTGAACAATACGATATTATTGAACTACAAAATACCGGATTTAATCTATATAAATATAATGTCTGGACCTATATATAACACTTCAACCTAGAATAACAATACCACCCTACAGACTAAATGGGCTTAAGCCCATAAAATTTATCATTATTTGGCTTTAACACTCCCCCTTAAGTTGGAGTTATACAGATCAAAAACACCCAACTTGCTCATTATATATTTGTGTGCATCGCCCCCAAGTGCTTTAGTCAAAATGTCTGCTTGTTGGTTGGATGATCTCACATGTTGCAAGCTTATTAACTTTTGTTGCAGCTTCTCTTGAACAAAATGACAATCAATTTCAATATGCTTTGTTCGCTCATGGAACACAGGGTTGTTTGCTATGTGAATAGCAGCTTTATTGTTGCAGTGAATCTCTGCTAATCCTATTCTATGAATTTTCAGATCAGACATCAATATACTGATCCAAGTGACTTCTGCTGTTATAATAACCAAGACTCGATATTCAGCCTCTGCTGATGACTTGGAGACTGTATTTTCTTCTTGGATTTTCAAGGCACAGGTGAATCTCCAACTTTCACTATGTATCCTGTAACTGATCTCCTAGAATCAGAACACATTCCCCAATCTGAGTCACAGAAAGCTGTTAGTTCCATGTCATTTGTTGAAGACAGTAGAATCCCAAGGCCGGGATTTCCTTTGAGATACTTAACCACTCGCAATGCTTCATCCATATGAGATCGTTTGGGTTTCTGTATAAACTGGCTAAGTGCTCGCACGGGAAAGCAAATATCAGGTCGAGTCATAATTAGGTATAATAATCCCCCAACAAGTTGCCTATAAGACGTAGGATTATGCAAAAAATAGTTAGGCCTTTGTTTCTTATTTTTCTTACTGCTCTCACTGTTGTTCTCCTCTTTAGTCTGAATATCACAAGTCAAATGTATATTTTGTTCCATAGGAGTAGTAATAGGCTTTGCAGCACCTAAACCAACATTAAGAAGTAAAGCTAACACATATTTTCTCTGATTTAAGACTATACCTTTGTCAGATTTGGCAACTTCGAGACCTAAAAAATATCTCAAAACTCCCAAATCCTTAATCTTAAAATTTGTATGCAAGTGACTCTTAACCTTATTTATCTCTTCTAAGCTATGTCCAGCAATAACAAAGTCATTCATATACATAATCACAATAACTATTTTCTCCCCTTTTCCTTTTATGAAAAGTGAATAGTCATATCTACTCTGTCTAAAACCACCAGCAATTAAGGCATTAGTTAAATTGACATTCCACTGCCTAGAGGATGGCTTAAGTCCATATAGGACTTAACTTGCCTACACACTCCATTAGGTTTAGATTGTTCAAAGTGGCATGGTCATAAAGATCTCCTTGTCAAGACCGCCTTGAAGAAACGCATTGTGAACATCCATCTGGAAAATGGGCCATCGGTGCACCGCAGCCAGCTTCAGAACAGTTCTGAGGGTGACCATTTTGAGCACCGGAGAGAATGTCTAAGAATAGTCGACCCCTCCCTTTGATTGTATCCTTCTGCTACAAGTCTGGCTTTGAGTTTATCCAAGCTTCCATCAGCCTTGTACTTAAACCTTGAAGACCCATTTACTTCCAATGGGTTTCTTTCCGTGAGATAGTTCTACCACACCCCAAGTGTGATTGGCCTTCAATGCTTGAATCTTGTTCTTCATTGCTTGGACCCATCTAGGATCTTTTACTGCCTCGTCATGTGAACCTGGTTCTAAAATGAATCAGTATTTGAGATGTAATGTTTGTAAGAGGGAGAAACATTAGAATAACACCAGTACGACTGTATAGGATATAAAATAAAAACTCCCTTTGCATTTTTCTGATGCTGTACAGACTGTACATCCCCATTTGTAGCTGGATCTGGAGCCGGTAAATTGATACATTCATAGTCTCTCATCCATCCTGGTGTTTGTTGTCTGGGTCTAAGAAGTGATGGAGGCATCTTGTGGTCTTGATTGTCCTGGATCATTGGCTTTGTGATTCTGTTAAGTTTGATTGATCTTGCTGCTGTGCATCTTGAGTCAACTGCTGCTCCTCCATATGTGAACCCGATTCATGCTCATATAGAGAGGGGTCTAATTGCTGAAATTTTACTCCCCCTTGGTTCATACACATGTGATCTTTAAAAGGAAATTTATCCTCTGAAAAAATAACATGTCTGGAAACTAATAAAGATCTATTTTTCAAATTATATAAGAGATATCCTTTGTTAGTTCCAGGATATCTTAAAAACACACAAGGATCATATTTAGGTTTAAATTTATTTGAATTATGCATTTTAGAAGCAAAAGCAATACAGCCAAATATTTTTAGATGATTTAAATCTGGCACAGTATTATGAATCAGTTCATATGGAGTTTTAAACTGCAGTCTTTATACACTCTCCCCAAAACCTTAGTGGAACTCCTGATTAGAATATTAAGCTCCTGGCAACTTCTAAAATGCGTTCCCTACACAAACATAAGATGCTATTTGTGCGAATCGTTATCTTCCCTACACAAACGTAGCAAATGGATACCGCACAAAATGAAGTGATCGCTAAAACTCATAACCTTAACGTTAGGGGATATCCCTTCACCGATTTTATGTCCCCTGAATCCTGTCATTGCACAAAGTTATATGCATTAATGAGAGAGAATAAAGAATTAATGAAATCTAGCAGCACAATGCAGAGGAAGCTCGATAAGGATAGCGGAGAGACAACATGAAAACAGAGATCATCGGACCTTACATTGATTTCCATTTTACGACATCCGTAAAATGGGCAGGGGTGCGAAGGAAATTGAAATATTGTGATGGAAGGCATTCGTTTTCTTTTAGTATTGAGAAATATATGGCGAGGGAAAAGGTCGGAGTTTTGGCTACCTCTTGAAAAATTCATGTATTTATTCATCAGAGAATTATCAAACATTAATTGGAATGAACACTAACATTTTTCTTTTCTTTTATTTTTTATGTGGCCAAAAGGCCCTAAACAAAGACGGAAGTAAAACCGGTAAGCTATGTACGGGCTAGAATGCGTTCTCAATGCCGGTGTCTTTTTTTACATGATTGATTGATTAACTAGAAGGAAATTCATACGATGTTTGACAAACTCATATCTCGAGAAGCCTAGAGAAGCATAGGACCAAGGGTCTCTCCAATGGACCAAGGGGTCGAAAGTGCTTCGTTAGGCTAAACTCCGATAACCAATTTGCTCAAACAATTTCTTCCTTGGAAATGTGCTTCTCACTTCAACTGGTCAAGTAGCTCCTCAAATAAAAGAATACGGGTGACAAGTGGACTCACGGGGTCATCGAGTCCATTGGAAGCATACCCTAGACTTCAGTGATTTGTCCTACCCCTAAAGTGTCTTCTAATCCATTTAGATTTTGGGCAGTTTAGTAGCATCCTCATTTTTTCTTTCTTCACTGGGTGCCACTTTTAGCCATTAGCTGACCGGAAATACTTTTCATAATGTACAAAGATTTTTTGTTCATCGGAAGATAATTTTTTAGCCCACTTTTTTTTTTTAAGTTGACTTGAATTTGCTCGAATGACGGACTGTCAACCTTTTAGTAAGAAGTCAGTGCCTTGTTATCCTTTTAATAGTTTTTTTTTTAAAACAAAAAATTAGTTATTTATTATTATATTTGTTGCGTAACATTTGTTCCGAAAGAGCTCCGAAGCACATCTTCGGTTTGCAACATCGTCTCGAACATCTTGCCTAGGCTACGAATTCAAAATAGCTTGATGGATAAAATAAAGTTGCCGGACAGTGAAAATCAAATGGGTTAGTGCATATATAGATGCAGAGAACGCGTGAGAAATGAATATACATAATCGTATAACACTTGTTTGTTATTATGTACAAAAGACACTAATCAGTAATCACAACCCCCGAGAGGCAAGCTCACTGCTAGCCTGCAACAGATGTAGGAAGGATGGAGTGAGGAATGGAAAATGTACGAGTTAGGCGAAGTCGAAGTTCAACAAGAGTCGAATAACTTTTTTACCATTTTTAGGAGAATGACACTATCGTCTCACATGGGCATCTGATTCGTTTAACATGTAGAAATCAAGTTGAACCCCCGCGACAAATGTGGTTCCCCTGGGTTTTGGCAAATAAAACCGTGCCTGAACTCCTATCTTCTGTACATGGATATATACACTATTGTCCCAATCTAGCAGAATCGCCTCAACTTTAAGCTGTTAATTTTCGTATGAACTCTAATGTCTCCCTATAAGAAGGGTCTGAGCGGCTCAATGGTTTGCAGGAATTTATGTGATCAGTAGACTCCAATACCTGTTTCCAGAATTCAAGATAACTTGAGAAAAATCGCCTTTCAACAATCATACCAAAACAGAAACTGACACAAATTGAGTCATTTATTGTAGCCAAGAAACAAAAATTCATGAAAACATAGGAGATGCAAAAGAAAATCCAGTCGCAGGATAACTTGCTTTAAGCATGGAACACATCATATCAACTTTGCGACTGATAGATAGCTAAGCAACCTTGGAGAACCCCCTTAGAAGCCAACTTGCAAGGGGAAAAACCAGGCCACTTGTACAACAAGAATTACTTGTGCCTAGCACTTAGCACAACGTGGGACTATCATAGGATTGCCCCTGAAGAGCATACATGCTCACTGTGACCATCAGATTGTCATTTGCAGGCAGTCCTTTAGATAAAGGTTCATCCATTTTTTATTCGAATTGATGGAGATTTAAATAAACATGTGCAACTCATCCCTAAAAATCAACTTGTAAAGAACAAGAACCATGTCGCTTAAGTACTGCACGAATTAATTGTGGCTATTCAATATAAACGACCCCATCAGCTTTCAAGCAGGTTAAGATGATAACATACACAAAATTAACTAAAGTATCAATGTCATGCAAATAAGATCTATAAACTCATGACATGACTCAATTGTGAGGGAATGCCATTAATTCGCGAATTCTATTCTTCCATGAAGAAAAGAAAAATGGGACTGATCTAGACGTACTATTTTTTCTTTTTCAATTTTCTTTATATTGTCAAGCGTAAAGTGAGAATATATACTCACCAGTTGGTCAAAAAAAACAAAAAACAAAAGAAAGAAAGAAAGAATTTACTCACCACAAGTTCGCCAAATCCAGGATATGCCGATTCTATTGATACAATTTCCATTCTTAAGGCCGATCCACCATAACCTTCAACTATCGGAGTTACTGTAGTCTGCAAAACAATAATCACTGACTAAATAATCGCAAAAAAAAAAAAAGAAATGCAAAAATGCTGATTGAACTTTACAGCTGATCACCTCACAAAAGCTGAGAACATCAAGCATCCCTTTTTTATGAAGGTAACGAATATAGTCATTTAGCTCTATCAATTTTGAAGATCCACTTCTCAGCTCCCCTATCTATGAAGAATTATAAAACAACCAATAAAACAGTCTTCCATATACAGTAATTAATTAGAAAAGAGATCATATAGCTAAATTCATCATTTAAAGTATGACAAGAGCTATACTAACCGTTGGAGCAGGGCGAAGCACAAGGCCCATTCTCCAAGGCATATCTGCAAGTTTGCTACCAAAATGTGGGCAGCTATAAAAAACCTAAATTCAAAGTAAGCATGAAAAACGAAGAACCTCACTGAGATCTTCTAAGAAAAATTGAGAACAAAACATGTTTTTAATTCAGAAGTAAAATCATACTATTCCAATAGTATTTTTTACAAGGTTATCTAAACCTTCTTCCTTTGCTTTATAAAGAATCTGCTTCGCCACCAGGCCCCCCATGCTGCAAACAATGGAAAACCATTGATTTATTAAACCATGAAGTATGCAGGCAAATATACAAAATGAGGTAATGTTTGATTAAACAGATAACTAGGTTTAGGTGCTTAAAACCATCAGTAATATCATCGAATTGCTAATCATATAAAAAATAGTTATAAGAATAGTTTCTTTAATGAATCCTAAGGTGGAAGTCTATAATCTATAATAGCAAGAGTTAAAAGTAGCAGTATAAACTCAAATAGCATTAAACAGCCTTGATGCCTAATAGTTTGTTGGATGAAAATCCCATGATGCAAGAATCGCTTTTAGAGTCAAAAGAGTTCACAAAAAGCCAACATGCTAGCTCATGCAATATTAGTCCTAGTTCCAGCAACCATGCTAACCTGTGAGTTACAAAAACAACAGGCCGATCCCCAATTCCTGCAGCAACAAGCTTCTCCAACAGCATAGAGCTGACTTCCTGCTAATTTTGGTAAACAGATGAGTGAACTTAAATGCTGACTATGTAATGAGGCCCATGTATCGTATAGCATCTAATATGAGCTGCACAGTTCAATGTTTATGAATAGTGTGACTTTCTATAAATTTTATTATATGTATTGATAGTAATCAATGCAACAAGTGAAGGTTTAAGAGCAGTCAGTGTAGGGTAAATATGGAAGCCGGCCTACTATACATGCACTGGAAGTGTATGGGATATAAGCAGCTGAGACAATGCACAGAAGGGTTTGGCCAGTGAAAGTGATAGTTCCTAAAGGAACATGCTTTTATGGGTAAAACTGAAAAAAAGAAGAGCATTTCAAGGATTGTGAAAGGCAGCATAGCTGTGGTTATTCAATAACAAAGAACCACAATTTTTGCCAGAGAGAAGATTAATTTGACACAGCTTTCAACTTCAGCTTCCAAAGAGTCCATAACTTATCCAACAAGCTTAAGGCTGTGGCAGCAAAGGCATGCAGTGCCAAAAGATGACAGAATAAGGATCATGTATTAACTATATTTTTTGGTAACAAAGGCAAGTATATAATGAACTCAACAAATCCCCACAATAAGATTCCATTTTAAGCACAGGTCATGTAAGTAGTAGCATTGACTGCAACACTTCTACAATCTGAAATTATAATTTAACAAACATGACTTCCATACACACACAGTGAGACCATTTCTGTGATTGCAAGTCAGGGCGTTTGATATTAATTGCAAATCATAACTGTGATGTAACATTAGAAAGGAAAATTTACAGTCCCTATCAAGGCTCTTAGAGGATGAAAACTCTAACATGAGATTGTACACAGCCAAAAATTGAAGAAAATCTAACCTGAAGTGGCAGGCTAGCTCCAGACCATTGGGTGAGATTAGTCTGCATATATTATTTATTAATGTTAAGCAGTGATGGTGATCCCACCAGAAGAAATGCTCTACGAAAGCCAGGAGAGTGAATAGGAAATTAACATCCAAGACTTATAAGGCAAAAATTTGATAATCTCACTAAAGCACACCTTGTACTTTAGGGTAAACATGCGAGCCCTAGGAAAATCACCAGAAAGCCATTCACCAGGCCAGAAAGTTCCAAGCTTTCCTGCCTCCAGATCAACCTTCTCAACCAAGGCAGACTGATTTGAGGATTTGTCCTCAGCTATGCGCCAAGTTTTGAAAGGCCCACCACGGAGGCCATGGACAAAAACAACATCTATTGAAGGCAATTTCGTAGCTGTGCCACTTTTGGATGAATTGATAGAATTAATGCAGCTACCACAATTTGGTTGTTTGGTTTCAGCCATGTTATCAGAATTAGGCACAGATATGTCCTCTGAGACTGTATAATCTTGATCTATTTCTTTGGGACATTTCCAGACAGGGAGATGAGGATTTATTAAGAATATCATGTCATCAAAATGGGGGCACAAGTTCTTATTAGTTAGTACACCAGTGTCAGATGAGGTTCTACTTCCAGTTTTACCATTATTCTGGTAATTGCAAAATACATTTAGGAGTGCTGCCCTGGCATAACTTTGCATCTTAAGGTCTTGACATCCAGGAACCCTACCATTAGCACAATCATCAAGCCATTTACACCAAGCTCTGTCAGCTATGATGATCTTCTGGACTTTGGGAAGGTTTGAGAGGATTGTCACTAGCTGAGCTGCATGCCTACGTATATGACCTGTAGGTGGAACTCGAACACTAGATGAATCATTTATATCTGATATAGATGGTTCATCATCAATATTTGAATTCCGCTCGTGCCCTTCATGAGCTCTAGATGCATCATATGCTTCATTGGCAGCTAACTTCTCATAATCATCACTTAACAGAAAGTGCCTTAGCAAACACAAAATACCCAAATCAACAATCATCTCTTGATGTTGAAGGTCTTCAGCACAAACTTCAGTCAAAGTTTTAATTCCTTTCAGGGTTGCCAAGGCAGAATTTGCAGCATCAAATTTTGGCAAACTATCTTTCTTTAATTTTTTAAATAGTCCCAAGAAGGGATCCAGAGAAAGAAAATCTGCCAGTGGGAATAGTTCCAAAGAATCAGAAGCAGTTGGTTCCATTTGTTTAGCTGCTAGATTAACAACAGCACTGGTTAACTGATTTACTACTTGCACAGCAGACGCGGCATTTGAGTTGTAGATCAGAGTCTGCAAAATTTTGTTACCTCAAACTCATCAACATGGCTAAAAAGTGTATTTAACCACTGACTTGAAGTTTCTGTAATAAAGCTAGATAACTATATGAACTGAGAACTGTGATTTTGACCTGTTTACTAATCAGATGAAAGAGGAAGAAAAAGATGGTGCATACCTTGACATTATCACTTTTGGGACTAGTCCCTTTATCACGTGAATTCTTGATAGAATTTTGGACTTCAGTTAGCAACAATGCTAACCATCCTTGAGAAACTGGTACAGATAATGGTCCATAATCTTCAAGGATCCGAGAGAGGATCTTTATAGCTGAAGATCGCATTGCATCAGAAGAAAATTTTCCAAGAACCCATGGAACAAGAATACCTGACCACTTTTGACCCTCCTGAAGGGATAAATGTAGTTCTTCTGTGCAGAGAAGTTCTAATGCCTTTGCTATCGCTTCTTGCACCTGTGTATGCTCTGCTGTCTGCTTGGCAATGCCTCTCATTGTGTTAAGACCCTTTTCCATCACTATATTCCGCACCCCATGACTCCTCTCAACAGATAACAGAAAGGCAGACAAAGCCACCTGAGCCAATGAAATGTCCTCATGCGTACATGCCTCAGATATAGTAGAAAGAAGCCTGGAACTCAAATCAGAAACAAAATCATTCAAAGGCATTTTGCGATCCTCTAGTAGTGATTGTGCTAGCAAGCTTGCATGCCATCTCACAGATCTCTCAGGAACCATCAAAGCGGACATGATAGCATATCCATCTTTATCCAGTTCTTGAATATAAGATCTATTTACCTGTGATGCCTTTGCCCAATTTGCCAATGCCCACGTGGCAAAAGGAACAGCAACATGTTCCCACTGCAAATCATCCCAGAGGCCAGGGATAACAGCAGAAGGCATATTCGCATGTCCAAGTAAATCATCATTCTTACTTTGTAACACAAGAGTTTCAGGAGTATGCTTTGCTAGCTCTGCCTGATTATAATCAGCATTATCCAACTCTGTTAGCCAGCTAGTTTTTGAAAGCCCTAAAAGTGTAGCACCTTCGAGTATTTTAATTCCAACACCTTTCCTCCCTGTTCTGCCATCTTCATCACCTTCACTTTCGCTTGGCTCATCCAAGTGCAAACAACCTTCCTCAACTACCTGTAAGGCAGCTAGGATATCTTTAGGATCAGCATTTCTAGGCAAAGGTGGCTCAAAAGATATCTCTTCTACATTGTCACAGCTGGAAGTAACAATATCCATAATGGCTGCCACAAGCATGCTCCTACCTTTCAAAGAATCAGAAATATCAAATGAACTTCTCCATGAAAGCTGCTGCCACAGAAAATTCCATCATGTCACTGATGTCGAAACAAGAATAGGAAGTATGACAATATCAAGAGTTAAGTTTGCCCTAATCAAATATACAGTAGCCAGAGCATAATTAGTATAACGCAATGATCAAGGGTTAAGCGTCCAAGAAAACCGAATATCCTTCTCCTCTCAGCGAGGGACATTACAACAAGTACATGACAGCTACAAATACATGTCACAATGCGCATAACAATTCAATGAAAACAAAACCCTTTCTGGTGAAATTAATGGATTGATCACTAAGCCAATGCCAATCATAAACTGCGTGTTCAGATTTATCGCTTACACGAAGATTACAACCCAGAAATACAACGAGGTCATAGAGCTACCTTCTTTAATCGACGAGGATGACAAGAAAAAATGAAGTTTAAAAGATTTGGAATTGCATGAGGCCGCCCAAGTACAATGGCAGATACATTGGGATCGGCAATCAAGTAAGCAAGGGCTCTTGCCGACTCTGCCTGAGTGCCACCGCCATCCTTGGCAACGGCCACCGAGTCCAGCAACCAATCCACCACTGCGCCTCCACCAGCCCCGACGATCGCAGCCCTGCGACTAGAATTTGCGGCGGCAATGTCAGCAAGCAAGGCAGCAACACGAATCTCGAAACCAGAACGAACCTCATGATTAGCCGAAGACAACACCGAGGTCAATGACTGCCAGAGGACGGAAGCAGCCACACTCGTGCGTTTGATGTGATGGAAAATATTGTCGAGAGAGTCGCTGGACTTGTGCAGGGCGTGTTCTACCCCAGCAAGGAGAGGATTAGAGGGTTTATCGTCGGACTGCCGTTGATTGTGGTAATCAGAAGAAAGATAGGCGATGGAGGCAAATACAGCGGAAACCACGGTAGCGGAGACAGCAATCACGGATCTGCGAGGGAATGATGAAGTAGGTGTTGGAAGAGAGTCAGAGAGATGGTTGTTCGGAACTGGTGGGGGGACAATTGGGGGATTAGCAACATTGTGAGATGGTTTGGTGGGTTGTTTGGAAAAAGAAGACGACGAAGCAGAAATGTGGCGAGGGCGATGAAAGCGAAGATAGCGCCGGATTCTAAAACCGAAACGATGCATTATTCCGCTTTAGCAAATTATTACTGTAATTAACCCGCATTTCCTAATGCTCGTCTTATGAGTCATTATTAAAAGTAAGAAGATAAGGAAAAATTGGAAAAGGAAGGGAGTGGCGGGAATGAGGAAGAAAATTGGGTTTGTTCTCAGCTTCCAGAATCCAGATTATGTTTCATAAGCTACAGGCGAAGATGGCGGGAGCGGCTCTGGCTTTGCTGAGGGTCTAACAAGGAATTTTGCCATGGGAATATGCGAAGAACAATACTTTCTCCTATTTTTTCAGCTCCTTGTCGTTTTAGGCTCACACAAATAACGGGTGCTTCTCATGGACCTTTTATTGGGCCTGACCGGCTTTTTCATGGACAGAAGTGGCAATTCTAAACCAAATGTTTCCACCATCTGTCTAAGTCGACGTTCAATATTCCATTGACACTTGAAAGTGAGGCCCAAATACACTGTGATCCATTGCCCATTTACTTCGCCCATGCATGACTAGCAAGGCATGTCAAGCACTACCTTCATTTGTCGCTTCTGAATGATCCTTCAAATCCTACGTTATGAATGAAACTGAACGAGGGAGGAAATTTATACCATATCAATTAAAGGAAGAGTACTGTCTCCTACCCAAACAAAAAAACAAAAATCAAAAAAGGAAAAGGAAGAGTACTGTCCCCTCCAGCAATAACATTGCAAGTGCCGGAGAAGCTGCATGTAATACCGCTTAATTTATTTCAATATCTTAATCATAATACCATATATTGCTATGATGATTAGGGACTAACTATTTTAATCCCCTTACATTGTTTAAAAAAAAATTAACTGTAGTTAAAAAAATAACTATAATAAGAAAAGAAAAGGACTAAAATTAAAGATCATAAATAAAATTAAACTTATAAAATATAATTCAATTACAATATAAAAAGTCAACTGTACGGTGGTAGAATAGACCCTATTATGGTAGAAATGATTAAAATCCATTAATATATACTAGTATATTAGAAAAAAAAGGTTGAAACCCATCATCAATCAAGTAAAATTTAGAAAATAACTGGGATCTCAATTTGGACAAATAATTCAAATCATTTCAACGCCCAAAGCAAACACAAAATTTAAAAGCGTATGAGAGCACCAGATACCATTCAGTTGGAAACAATAATGAAAAAGATTTAATAGTATCTTTTCCTCAAATTTCTAGATCATCTGCCACGACCAACCACAATGTGACATGACTAAACTCCTCTATGATGTGCATTATAGTGCACTATATAGTCCGTGACAACAAAATGTTGTCATAAAACTAATTCGGGGTGTGAATTTCTAATAAGCTTTTATTCTCCGCCTAACATTCGATTAAGGTGATTTAGGTGTTCACAGGAAAGCCCATTTAATAATTTAGCAAATAGCACTAAGTTTATTTTTAAATTATATCATATCAAAAAGTTAGACACCCAAAAAAAAAAAAACACTCCCTTCTTACACTTTAACACTTCCAATGTGTCCAAAACCAAAATCAAATGCCAAAAGGCAGCACAACAATTTAGATCAAACTTAAGAGACTTAAGACTACTTGCACAATACACTAGAATACACAAATATAGTACATTTCATATTTTTACTCCTCAACTCCAATTTCATTAGAAAGCATGAGGGAGGTAAGTCAATATAAATTCTCTAATATTACCATGTATAGCAACCTAAATAACCTAAATATACTTGCACCAAAATATTTAGATCTTGTTTAGTCATCAATAGCTCATACACAAAGCTTATGGCACTAAATACGACTAATCAACACATATAACATGTAATGGTGTAAGGAAAAAAAAAGAATTGTCTTTGTTAGCAATTACATTATCAAATTACACATATAATAATCAAAAGAAAGAGATCTAAAGCAGGAATAATAAATTCCCATATCTCGAGTACTTTTCCTTTGCCTTTTTTAGAGCCAGTGCTTGTAAAATGTTAAACAAAAGTGAGTACAATCATTCAGCAGCCAAGAAAATTTTAAATCATGCACATGCAAATAGAGCCGGGAAATGGGCGGGCTTAGCCTATATGGGCTCGGCCCTTATGGGCCCAGCCCATAAGCCCGGTTTCCCATTTTTGAGCCATTTCTTGAGGCCCGGCCCTTATTTAAAGGGCTCAGGGCCGAGCCCATAAGCCCTACTTCAAAAAAATTAAAAAAATTTAAAATTAAACATAATAAATTACTTAAAAATATTTTAAAATTCAAAATAAAATAAATCAAGATACACATAATATTCAAGAACTTAAACACCACATATTTAAAAGACTAAATAAATTCAAACACCCGTCAATCTAAATCTAAATCTGCATCCTCATCATCGTCTATAAACAAAATATTAGAACCCTCGAAGTTGGTCCACTTGATGAAGGTGGAGGAGGTTCAATGGCAATATACTCTTCAACCACTTCTTCTTCACCTACAATAAATATTAACCAAACTATATCATTATCAAATATATATATATATATATATATATTACAAGATAAAATATACAATTACCATATAATGGGGGCACAAAACCATGTAACCAATTGCGGGTACAAATTAAAGCTTGCACATTGTCTGGAAGGAGGCTAGAACGATACTTTATCAAAACACGAGAGCCTATGCTAAAAGCAGATTCACTAGCTACTGTAGTGATCGAAATACTTAAAATATCACATGCCATCCTTGAAAGGTTGGGAAATCATTGCTGATTGGTCTTCCACCATTGCAACACATCCAACTCTGGAAACTGGTGACCATTAAGGGAAGCTTCTTCCAAATAATAGTCTAATTCAGATTTACCAACAGAAGAAACATCCCTACTCTTAAAATTAAGAAAATCCTATATTTATAAAATAAAACAAAACATATCAAACAAAGAATTATAAACCAATAAAAATAAGATAATAAGTATTAAACAAATAAGAACTTACACCATAAAGCTGAGTCCAAGACATGGTCGGCTTCTTCTTCTTCTCTACCATCCTTCTACTTGTGCTTGAGCTTGGTTGACTTGGTGTTGGAGTTGAACTTGATGTACGATTATTGAAAGATCCACCCATATCTTTGTATTGATCAAATATATAATACAACTTTTGCTTGATGTGATCAACTTTCATGTAGTAATTCACAGGATCAATCAATAGTAAGAAAACTTGATTGCTTCAAGCTTTGCTCGTGGATCAAAAACGCTTCCAATTGATAAGATCACACTATAGTCACTCCAATACTTGTCAAATTTCTCTGTCATTCTAGTTGCCATATTAGAAATCACAGGATCACGATTGCTAATGGCATCATTCAACAAAATCTCAATTTTTGCTATTTGTCCAAAATACATGTTTGAGGTTGGATAAGATGTGCCAGAAATTAAAGTTGTAATCATTGCAAATGGTTGCAAGAAAGAACACATTTCCTCTGCTCTCCTCCACTCTTCATTTGATAAGGAATGCTTAAAACTAGTGTCACGACAAGACAAGCAAACAAAGGCTCTTTTATATTTAATTCCACTTTCAAGCATATCATAAGTAGAATTCCATCTAGTAGGCACATCTAATCGCAATCCTATCGACGTGTCAATACCACCAACTTGTTCAACACATTGCCTAAAAATCTTCATCCTGGACTCAGACACCTTAACATACTTAATGCTGTCTCGAATTTTATTTATTACAACATTTGTCACCTTCAAACCTTTTTGAACTATCAAGTTCAAGATATGTGCACAACACCTCACATGAAAGAATTCCCCATCACAAATCAAGTTATTTTGCAAAATCAACCTCTCTTTTAAGATCTCAGCCATACAATCATTTGCAGATGCATTGTCTAAAGTAACAGTAAAAATCTTCTTTTCAATCCCCCAATCACACAAGCTCTCAAAAACTTTGCTAGCTAATTCATGTCCAGAATGTGGAGGCTCCATTTTACAAAAAGAAAGTATTTTACTGTTAAGCTTCCAATTTTCATCCACAAAATGTGCTATCAAGCATATATAACCTTCAGATGTTACAGCAGTCCAACAATCTGAGGTCAAACATATTCTACTAGGACTCTTTGACAAAATCACCTTCAACTTGTCTTTTTGTAGCTCATAAAACCTCCTAATATCTGACACAGCAGTTTTTCTACTTATAATCTTAACATCGGGATTACATTCCTTAAGAACTTGCCTAAAAAGAGGAAATTCAACAAAGGAATATGGCAAATCATGTTCAATAATCAACATCCCCAACAACTCCCGTATATGCGGATTATTGATTTGTCTAGATCTAACATTGCCTTCATTATCCAACATCATCAAGCCAATATTATGAAACTTTAGAAGAGCTACACATTGTTTAATATGACGACTTAGATGTGAAGTGCCATGATTTCCACCACATGCTAATAAAGTGCCACAACCATTACACTTTGCCTTAGTTGCCCCCTCTTCATTAACAACCTTAGAAAAAGACTTCCAAACATCCGAGGTACAACTTTTAGCTTTCTTAGGTGGTTTTTGACTAAATGTAGTAAAATTGGAGGGAGTTAATTCTCTTTTACCATCCCCATCCACTGACTTATCATTAGTTTTGGCACTAGATGATGACATACTGCAGACAACACATGAATAACATAATCAAAATAAAAAATAAAACAACATAGCAGCAAGTCAGCAACCCAGCAACCACAGCAATATTAACATTAAATTCAAGCAACACATCAAATTGCAGACACATGAATAATAACGCAGCAACACAGCTTTTCAGATGTAAATTCAAGGCTGAAGCAACTTAGGGGTGTCACCTACTTTTCATATGTAAAGCAAAATCAGAGAGAGACAGATAAATAGACATACCTGAAGGCTGATAAAGAGTCTTGAATCCTAAGTTGCTGGAGTCAGAGTGTGATTGAGTGAGCGCAAAGCTTAGGACGAGCCACCGAAGCTGAATCTGAAGCTTAGGAGAGCAAGAGGATGAGCCACCGAAGTTGAATTTGAAGCTTAGAAGTGCAAGAAGATGAGCCACCGAAGCTGAATCTGAAGCTTAAGAGAGCAAAAGGACAACTGGACGAGCCACCGAAGCTGATCTGAAGTTTATGAGAGCAAAGAAGAGGATGATTGGCGAGCAGTGACTGGACGATGATGAGCGATCTCGCCTCGGCGACCTAAATCTGAAGGTTAGGAGTTATGAGAGCAACGAACAGGACGATTGGGGAGCGGCGACTGGACGAGGACGAGGATAAGCGATCTCGGTGAGACGGCAACTTGAATCTGAAGCTTAGGGTTTTACAGTGTGAGGACTGATGGCTGACTGCTGATGCTGAGGCACAACTTGTTTCGGTCGTGTGAACAAAGTGACCACGTGAGTGTTTTGCTGGCTTGCGTGTTGCGTCTTTAGGACTCAGGAGTTGAAGACTTGAAGTCAATCTCACGAGTCACGACACCGTTTTGATCTGGGACTGGGAGAAGGGGAGAAAAAAAAAGAAACTGAGCCTGGAGGGCCGCCCGAGCCCGAGCCCGTTTTTTCAGGGCTTAAAAGGGCCGGGCTCAGAAGCTCGATTTCCTAAAAAATAGCTAATTTTTCAAGCCCGAACCCTTACAAAAATGGGTTTAAACTGGTGGCCCTTCAAGCCCGGCCCTTATTCCCGGCTCTACATGCAAATCAAATCAATTAAGGTATGTAAAGTAGACATTCAAAAATCACATAAGAATACAACACCATGTCAAGAATCATGATATCACAGATGCATAATCAAACCACTTCATATCTCCTCCATATACTGTCGATTGAATCCATGAGCTAATAATTTGTTAGAATTAAATTTATGTAAATGGACTAGTCTAAATTCACCAATTGTAAGGAGCTATCCATCTAAAGTTACTGCACTCACTTCCAGATCACAAATTCTCCTATTCTCAAATTTACTAGGAAGTTGGAAAGCCTGCCCTTCACCCAGTCTAAGGTGAGGTTAACGACTAAGGGTCTAGGGAACCTACACTTACACTATTTCTAGGTGAGTTTCAAGAAAACCTGACCCTAAAACCAACTATTAAGGCCACCCATGATGTTAGTAAGTATCCACGTAGAAATAAAACACTAATCCTTTTAAGGCAACCTCCTGCCTAACATGTGATCATGCAAAATACTCATAGCATCTCCTTGCATACTAAACTACATAGCATACATGCATTATCATAATTTCTCATACACTATCTCAACATTCAAAATCTTCTTTTCAATAAATAATTAACATCTCAAGTTTGATTCCTTTCTCATTTATACAGGACAAGCCATACTTACATATGATTTTATAAAACAATAATTCTAGTTTAACAAGCTATGAAACACCTTTCTCAAGTTTACAAATAGCTATAACTAATCTAACAATCCATGGCATAAAATAGAATTCTTCAATTACCTTAAATCTTTGAGAACTTAAAGGTTAGCCCTGATATCTTGCTTCTTAAGTTAGGATTGAGCTCAAATGACATGCCACAAAATTAATCTACAATTAACAACAAACATTATCACTAATAGTCAACATAACTACTACTTCTAACTCTTAAACTCCCACATCAATAACCAAATCTTGAAACTACAAGTTCAATCTCACATTCAATGAGTTTATTAACTCTTATTGACTCCTTTTATCTCCCATTAGCTTAAATAATAACAATATATCACCCAACAACTCAAATTCTTTATTAAAGTGGCTAGGGTTTGTCTAAACTCACAACCTTATCAAATCCTCAAATATAGGTGTGGAAAATTTAAACAAATCCTATTAGACTTAGGTTCAAAAATATTCATCTTCCAATCCTAAATCTTAACTCAAATTCACGTAGACTGAGGAAGGAAGGATATGGAAGACTTGCCTTGATGAAATCAAACTTGAAACACCTCCAAAGTGTTAATGGACTCGTGCCTTAGCAGACCACAACCCTATTCTCACCATCCTTCCTTGGTCTCTTTCTATTTTTCCCTTTCTAGTTTGAGCCCTAGCTCAATCTCATTATTTAAAATTTTAGAACATTTACCGTAGCGAATGGCACAAAATGAATTTTCACAATTTTGTCCATCAATTTGGGCCTAAGTAGCCCAATTCACCTCCAGACAATCCAAAAGCTATTCCTAAAATCAATAAGTCCGTTAACCATCACTACTCATCATTAAACCAATTAACACTCATTTGTACATAATTATCCTTGATTAATTAATTTAATATGGGAATGCATTGGTCAAAAGAGCAGGATTATTGGTAACATGTTAAGTCATACTGGAATCAAGATATTATATATTGTCACCGATTGAGTCAGATGTGGGAAGAAATGCCTAAAAAGGCACCAGATCAAAAGGCATTGAGCTCAAAACTCTAATAGATGGTACAAAGGCAAGAACCACAAGAGATGAGATATGAGGCAAGCTAGCCTTCAGAGAAGGCACCAGAGTAAGACAAGATGATAAATATGAAACTAGTTGTAAAGAATAAGATCTACTCGAAGTAGTAGTCATGCATAGGGAGAAGAGTAATTAGTGTAATATACTTGATTAGTTGAATGAGGAGGAGTGACAGAGTTATTTGAGTACAAAGTTTGTAACTAAAATAATACCAATTAGTGATGTTTTTAACCTTTGCACAAATCTAACAAGATGGTTGAAAATGAACATGGCTATAGCCATGACCTTAAGAAGTAGGCTATAATTAAGGGTTGAATAGCATACATTTAAGTTTCCTTATTAGTATAGGCAGAACTAGAGACATGGCAAGCATAAGCAATAATGTTATTCAGAAAGGTCTTATAACGAGCTTCAGAGTCCATTAACATGATTGTGATAGTTTTAAGACCAAATCATGACTAAAAAAAATTATAATTGCAATAACATACTCATATTTAACTAGTAGTCCATTCAAAATATGTGAAATATGTATGGATTCAAAATAGGCTCTCTAGATTTCTATAAGAGCTATTAATTACTTTTGCTAGTATTCTATTTTTAGGCAAGAAATTTACAAAATGTAAGAGGTCACAAGAAGTTTTAATACTAGCGAAATAATCTCTCATGCATGGACTATTCACCCTTCTTTTGATTCATCAGGAGATTATGATAATATGATAATTTGGTCTTAGATTGATTAGAATAAAGACAAAGCAATTCACTCCATATTTGAGTTAAAGATTCCTAACCAACAAGATCAGGAAGTAACTTGGACTTACAGAAGTTATCAGCCAAGAAGCTAATATTGAATCAATAGCTTAATAGGCATCACAAGCAGGATTAGGAATATATTGACCATTAGAATTATGCACTTGCTTTGACTGCACAACAACAAACCACCAACATATGGATATAACTTTTATGGTTTTTACCATAAAGAATACTTGCTACTTCCATAACATATAGTTATGCTTATCCCATTTGACAATGATATTCTTGTTTGTGAAGTTTCTTCTAGCATTGAATGCTAGAAGGACAGGACTAGAACCAAAAGTAGCCATAATGACAAACAAAGCTAGCATAAGAAGAAAAGAAAAGGAGAGTAATATTAGACTGATATGGTGATTGGAACTCCTCTAACATCTTGTTGCTCTGATACCATATCAATGTTAATCAAAAGGAGAGTAATATTAATTTTGTTTACTTAATCTTGTACTCATTTATCTACTTAATGCTTGGCCACCATTGAGTGTAAATTTGGGGGTTTAGGTTTTACCATGGAAGAGAAAAATCTGAATTTGACAATTAGATTGAGTAATATGGGATTAGAATTTATTTTAATTTGCCAATAGGATAGGAATATACCTA
Organism: Prosopis cineraria; assembly: GCF_029017545.1. Classification (NCBI taxonomy): domain Eukaryota; kingdom Viridiplantae; phylum Streptophyta; class Magnoliopsida; order Fabales; family Fabaceae; genus Prosopis; species Prosopis cineraria. Next base: position 2,278,750 of record NW_026555333.1, read on the forward strand.
TTGGACCTATATAATCATATTAGAGTGAATTTGTGCCATTTCAACTCTTGGGTAATTGTGTTAGAAATAACAAATTAATTCAAGAGAGGGGTGTAATTAATCGAAAAATAATTATTCCTATTAATACTCTAGATTAACATATTAATATTAAGTGAATTTATTTGAGTAATTACATGCTCTATAAATTGCAGAAGGGATTAGTCATCCTAGGTTGCCTTGATTGTTTATGGTTGTTGAAATTTTAATTTTAGTGCATTTTTCTAATTTCAATCCTTATTTTGCAAAAATCAAATTCATATCTTGCTTTACTCAACTTAAATGAAAATGAAGACTTTATTACCCAATTACCAATTAATTTGGTTCCTTGCGAGATCGACCTTGATTTTTTACTTACTAATTACGAATCGTACACTCACGGTAAAACATATTTATATGCATCAAGTTTTTTTTTTACTACAAAGACATAGTGTTGAATAACCCTACAAGGTTTTCGTGCTCAAATTTGAGGTGTGAACGCATAGGGGGAGATATTCAATGACATCTCCATGAAGGCTACTCCCACTCTCTCGCTCCTTTTTGGTCCTAAATTGAATTGTTAGGTGCATTAACAAGCCACGGGGTTGCATTGCTGGTCACAAAAAAAAATGAGGTGTGCTCTTAAGTTGGGAGATTTCTCTGTTGACCTCTTTTCACGGGCTCCTTTTAATTTTTATGGTACAAATGGACGCAAAAACCGAAAAAAAATACTAACCTCATGTGATTCATTGATTCAAGCTTTAATATCACTGCATTTCTTAGGTTTAGTATTGGATATTAAATTTGTATTATGCCTCAATTATTTTTACCAGATACTCGATAAACATTAATAAATTAAATAAATCAGATAGGTACCAAGATATCCTTTACTGGGCCATAATTATGTAGTATCCGAGTTGTATAATTGTCTTACCAACCCATTTTATAAAACAATGTCTCAGGGTTATTGAATCACGTTACCTCATCCCCCCAATATGTTAAACGAGTTCTTATTTTACAGATGCGCACATTCATTTGTAACGTGAAAATTCTTTTATATATATGCATAACAAGTTAATTGTAGTTAAATAAGACATGACTGTCATGATTTTGACATCCTAACGTCTATAAAATGTCTATTTAAATGCCTTATGAATCGTTATCTGAATAAACTAAACATGGGAGATTACCAATTAATGTGACAATGCTTTTGATTGCTAGAGTATCTGGTATCTTATACTTGTCCCGTATCAAATTGGGGAGACTTTAATATATAAAACCCAAAATAATTCGAATCAAGCATCACATAGGACTTTTTTGAGTAGTGGAATCTACTATCAAGTCTTAACACTGAAGCATTTTTAAGGTTCGAACTCAACAATACTAGTTATTAAGCTGAAAACCCCTTATCTGTTGATTAATGCCCCAATATTAATGTGACAATTCTTTTATATATGCATGGCAAAGGAGATACAAATGGACGAATATGAGTGGAAGCAATAGCATGTTTAAATTTAAAAATTTAAAACTTAAGTTTACAAATCCTTTTATTTTATTATATTAGTTATTGAACTCAATTTTATTTGATAAAAGATTTTTTACACTGACCTAAGTCTACTTACACTTAGCTTGAACTACATCCTAACACTAACTATGCACATGGATGCTAGCAACGAGAGTTTTTAACAATTATTTTCATTTTTTCTTTTTGTTAATACTCTCCTTTTTTATAAATCACTTCTAACTATCTCACCAAAATTAAGGTGGGTTATTTATAATAATAAAATTATTTTAAAAATAAATTAATTTTCAATATTATTCCTAGGTTTAACAAATAGTGATTTGATGTGTGGAAATAGTTTTCTTACAAATTAGAATGTTGTACTTCTTTTTATAATTTGCCGAAAGGTACTTTTGGAATTGTATATCAAATGTGCAAAACCCAAGAAAAAATGACTTATATAAAAGATAAAAAAAAATTAGAATATGATTTATAAAAGTATATGGGAAGGAGTATGTAAAAAAATGGTAATTAGAGTCAAATCACTCATTGACGTGATTTTGACATTATCATAGCCATCAAATATTAAGCATACTTTTTCAAAATGCCTCATGAGTAGTGATTTGAATGAAAAAAGCCTCTGGAGTGTGCACACTTCACGTGAGTTGATTTGAGGATGGAATAACTCATTAAATTTGACGGGGTGTTGCGTATCCCAAAAACTGTCACATGATAAATAATATTTGTCAATATATAGCATGATTGTTTACTGTTTTCTTTCACTTTCATATGACGTTTAAAGAGTTTATATAAATATTGAGAAAGGCCATTAATATGTTAGAATACTTACGTACTTTTCAAATGCGCGCGTCCCTGTTAAAAGTCTAAGACATTTGAAGAATAATCACCCATTCACCCTGATGCAAAATAATAAATTGTATTAGCATGAATATTGGAAAAGTAGTAATTGATATCTTTATAAAATTATAAAACAATTTTTTTTTCCTTGAAAGTAGCATTAACGGAGGAAGTATTCGGTGTGACTTGTGAGCCTTTGACCATTCCTGTACCTCAATGTAAGAATGGATACATTAGGGCTTGGCGCCCACCGGCCAAATCCACTGCCAAAAAGATTTCGGTCATGGAGTGGTGTGAAGCGTGAAAAGGGGTATGTGCTCGAAGTCTCTTGGTTCGCGTTAATTCATGTTCGCAACATATGAAGTATGAACTGCAAAGGAACGGTTCTCAATCATACTTTGAAATTGTGCTTTTAGTTTGGTACAATTTGTCATACCAAACATTAATGGTCTTGGTTGTTGAAATAGGAAATACTATTATAATATTTTCGTCAATCAACACGTTTTTTTAAATTTTTTGATGAATAATTAATGATTGTCTCATCCAAATTTAATTAAGTAATAACTTTATTATCAGAATAAATGTTGTCGATTTAGTATATCAATGTGGAAAGCACAGACAAACGAAGTTTAGGTAATTTCCTGTTTTGAAATTTGTGGGAATGAATATTGAAGCAAGTAGATTAAAATTGGCATATTGTTGATTATATATATAATTCCGTAGCAATGGAGCACTTGAAGTGTTCATGATAACACATGAATATGGAGGCAGAGGTTTTAGCCTTGTGTTTGATTTAGCCTTATTTTGCAATTTTAGGCTGTCTGTCATTAGTTTGTAATAAATCATTGTTATGACAAATTAGTATTTATATTGACTTGTAAATGGTTATCATTTATTATAATGCTTTCTTTTTACTAGGACCTTTATGAAACCGTTATTTTGTTGAATACCTTTGAAAGTTTAGTTTATAAAGGTACTAGGCTATATTTTCCATTAATGTGTCTACTTAATTTGGCTGCAAAGAATGGTATTGTGCGATTAATTTTAATTAAAAAAACTGGTGACCGTACCAAAGAGATCTCAGACCCTGATGTTAATTATTCAAATTGTTTTTTTATATAATGGATAGGTTTTATTATCTATAATTTTGTTTAGAAAATTAGAGCCTGGGTTTTTGTTTCGTTTATGGTATAAGTTATGATTGCTATATATCAATATGTTTATATAAGAAACTCAACGAGGCAACATTATTGTATTTCTGTTTATGAAATTGATTGAATGGGATTGATTTGGCATCAATTTAAATATGTTGCCATTAAATTTGTTGATATTATGCCACGGTGAATTCTTACAACAAAGTTAATTTGTTTCACTGGCAATAGTTATATATACAATATTTCTTGATTGAATACGTTACTTCATTTGTCAAGATGAAATTATTTTATTTATTTGTTGCCTAACTTATTTTAGTTAAGGCAGTGAGAATATATGTGAATTCAATTATTGGAGATTTGTTGACTAAATGCACATCAGTGTTGAAGCGTACGTGTGTGTGTGTGTGTCCCTGTTGTTAATTTAATTTGGTGTGCGCACGGGTTGTTTGCTTGCACTGCTTTGTGCATGTTGCAGAGAATAATTGTTGATAATTCACGTACAGAATAATATCCATAATGTGGGGTTGTAACCATATTTATGGTAGATTTAAAATTATGAAAAATTTTAATTTAATTAGAATGGGAGGAGATTATATGATGAGATTTTAATTTAATTAGAATTATTGATAAATGATGAAATATTTTTCATATGATTGATATATTTTGAAGTTATTTTAAAGTGTGGGGGTGTCTAACAAAAATATTTTACTTTACTCAAAAAAATTAATTTTATGTTGTATCATATTAAAGATTTCATGCTGGGACCACAATAATGGAGGCAGAGAGGGGATATTACAAATGCTAGTGTGTGTGTGTCATGTATAATGAATTTTTGTTGTACTTCCTCCATTTTTATTTATAAGAAAAACTATCACTTTTTACTTATTTTTTATATGAGCAAAATCACATATTTCAATTAGCATTTATTAATCATTTTCTAAATCAACCATCATAATTTATATCAACGAGAAATAATTAATGCATACTTATGTTGATTAATATAAGGCATTTTAGTCTAATTTTTTTATTTTTAAATATAATTATTATGATTAACTAACTTTCTTAAATTGTGTGATACAACTTTTTTCTTATATATAGAAATGGAGGGAGTGTTAAAATAATACAATGGTGTTGTTAGTGCTTTTTTTTTGGGCTTTGGCCCCCTTTCTTACCAAAAAAAAAACGATGATATTAACTAATTTTTATGTTCAGATGGGGAAAATTCACTAATGGCCAAATAAAATATTATGAGTTAAAGTTTATTAACCTAGATTTGGTTAATAATAAGACTGAATAGTTGAAAATTTTCTTAACAAATATTATATTGAAAGTAAAACTAATATAGACCATGTCAATGATTTTTAATAGCCAATTAGCAATAGTTATGGCTAAATACAAGACTTTTAATGACAAGTGTAAACATATTCGATTGAGACATACATAATATTGTAAGGTAGTTATTAAAAGATGGAATTATCTCAATCGAATATGTAAAATTAGGTATAAATATATACCTGATTTGTTAACTAAGCTCTTGAAAAAGGAAAAAATTACAGAAATATTGAGGGAAATAAGACTTAAGTCAATTTAAAACTAACAGTAATGGTAACCCAACCTTTATAATTGGTGATCCCATAGTTCATATGGGCAAGAATAAGTTATTTGTTAGTTCTATTGGCATTAAAATTACTTTACCCCTCTTCTCATGGTGTACAAGAAGCTGCTAAAATACATTGTTGGCAAGGCTAATCAAAGCTCTTAAAAATTTCATATTCCTTATGGAATGTGTATTCATTGTAGATACATTCAATAAAAACACCTAGACTAATGTGAAGTGAGGCCGCTCTTACAAAATTGTAGTGAAATCTATAAAACATTTGTCAAAATATCAAGCACATGCACGATCGTCAAAGCATAAAACCTCTGTTAATAGCAAGAATTGTGGGCTATAATATGATTGATAAGGTCTCTAATATATGCTCAAAAGTTGTTGGTTTATAGAAACGTGCTTCACTCACTTCTTTGTATACTAAGTATTTGTCTGGGTCTAGTTCATAATTTAAAACATATTAAATTTGAAATGATTATATTTCATGTGAATAATTTAAATGATAACATTTCCTTTGACATGTGTGAACTAGAGATATTGTATGTATGTGTGTCAAAAAGTAAAATCCTATATTGCTCAAGTGTATAGAGGCCTTGGTAGGCATATACACTAAAGTGTGAACTTGAATAAGTAAATAAGTTTATAGAAACAGTGACACTGGGCAATATTTTTCCAAAATTTATTTCTTTTTGAAATATGTGAGGGATTGTTGGATATCTTAATTATTTAATTATATTTCAAAAGTAGTTTTCATTTTGATTATAAGTATTAATTACTTTTAAAGTTTATTTATTTTATATTCAATCTCATTACCATTCAAAACCATTGTTTACTTGTATTAAGATGTCATTGATTAGTGTTTTATTGTCCAATGTATATGAGATTTTTGCTTATAAAAGGTAGTAGTTGTCTCATGTTCTAGTGCATTATATACTTAGTCTTGGAACACTCTCCTCTCATTTTCCTTTCTCTTATACTTCTCCTAGGTTATTCAAAATTTTTAATGTTTTGTTACCCTGTTCATTTTATAAGAGAATTTCACTTAATCTTTGAGAGCTTCGACAACCATGCCAAAATTGCTCTTAAGGAATTATTGAGCTCAATTTTATTAGATGTGAAATTGTTCACATTGACTAAAATCCACGTACACTCAAACTACATCCTAACGCAAACTTACTAATTATATACATGCATTGATGCTAGCAACAAGAGTTTTTAACAATTCTTTCCTTTTCTTTTTTTATAAAATGCAGAGATCTTTAGATTAACTGGTACAGCGGATGATTTTTTTTCCTGCGTAGTTTAAATCTTGGACTTGTAAAAAAATGGTAATTACAGTCAAATCACGCATTAACATGGTTTTGACATTATAATAGCCATCAAATATTTAATATTTTTGGAAAAATTTCAATTAAGGACCAATGATGTGACATAATTATTTACATGTCCCAAAAAAATATGAAACTTCAGTTCAATCCCAGGAGGATTGAAATGAGAATAATTTCAACAGTGAAAAAATCAAAATGCCCTTCATTTGTTAATTGTGTCTGGGATGCAAAATTATTAATTGTTAATTTTCTTATTTCATTTATTAATTTACTAATATGAATTGTAAATTACATAAATTTGACTTGTTCAATTAGTTTTCAAACAAGCAGCAATATCAGTTATTAATTTGCTAATTGACGTTAGTAAATTAACAAATAAAGTTGGCAAATTAATAATTAACATTACTGTTTGTTCGACAAATTGATTGAACAACTGATGTTCAAGTCTTGTATGATTATTGATAGGTTGAGTCATGTAATTTATAACTCATATTGGTAAATTAAAAAGTGAACTAAGAAAATTAACAACTAATGATTCAACATTTAAGACAAAATTAACAAGTGAATATTACTTTAGTACTTTTACCGTTAAAATTATTTTTATTTCAATCCTCCTGAATTGAACTGAAATTTCATATTTTTTTGAATCCTATTAACAATTAACTCACATTCTTGGTCCTCAATTGAAATTCTCCCTGTATTTTTTCAAAATGACTCATGAGTCGTGAGCTGAATAAAAAACTTGGGATGTGCACACTTCAATATATCACACATGACTCCAACGTGATTGGCAGGTCTTGCTGGCTCATGTGGATAGAAGTGAGAACGTAGCTGCAGATCTCTTCGCAAAGAGAGCTCTTGATTTACCTTTAGCTTTACACATGGTCCCTGGTGATCCAGCCATGAACATGTTGCAGGATGACGACATTACATAGTTTGGCTTTATTCTTCTTGTATTTTTCTTTCCGCTCTATCCCACACACACACACACACATATCACACGTGAATTAATTTGAAGAAGGAATAACTCATTAAATTACACGGGGTGTTGCGTATCCCACAAAATGACATATGAATGTTTACAGTTTTCTTTTTCTTTCGTATGAAGTTTAAAGATTTTATATAAAGATCAAGAAAATCCATTAATAAGTTAAAAATACTTACGTACTTTTCAAATAGCACGTCCCTGTTAAAAGTCCTGGACATTTGAAAAATAATGGCTCTGATGTAAAATAATTAAGAGTATTAACGTAAATATCGGAAAAGCAGTAATTGATATCGTTCTAAAATTATAGAACAATATGAAAATAAAAACAAGTTTTTTTTCTTGAAAGTAGCATAAATGGAGGAAGTATAAATTTAGGATTTATAAAATATATAAATATAAATACTGATAGACCGGCGCATTCATCTTTTATATTATCCTCCCATAAATAGAGAGCACCGATATCATAACATCGTGCCATGTACGATGGAGAGAGTGGGGGCCCGGTAGACAGGTGGGCTGCGGGGGCATAATCTTAATAATCACTGTTCAAATTTATTAATTAAATCCCAAGTGGATTGTATGAAGCGAGGGTGAATTATAATCCAAACAAGTTTTGTCTTTCTGATGGTCACTAGGCAGCAAGCCAAGGCCGAGTCTCGTCTCTTCTTCATCTAAAATTATACTCCTCAATTATACCAATAAAATAAAAATATTCTGTAAATTATTCTAGTTTGAAATCACGTGGAGTCTTTTGGTCAAAAAAAAAAAAAATCACGTGGAGTCTCCGAATTCGGAGCACAATGGACAAGATAAAGAATAGCAAATGGAAAGCAAAAACAACAAAAAAGACAAAGAAGATCCGCATTGTAATTTCATGTTCAGTGGATGTCATTATTGAAAAGCCAACGTGTTCGAACTCTGGTAATAACAAATGTCGTGCGATGTTCTTCATTATTGTTACACGCTTTTCACTAATGAATAAGCTTATAATCATGCATGCAAGACCACAATAATGGACGGTAATTATAATGGCGAAATCGTGAATCCACCTCCTCCCATCCGCCATCTCGCCCTCTCCCCAACCATACATATGTTCTTTAATAATCATAATATCAATCGTTTTTTAAAAATCTTATTTAGTATTCAAAATAAATGGTATTGGGGTAGGTGTTACATGTTTTGTTAATTACACCCTTATTTTATTAAATAATTAATTAAAATATTTTAAATTAATTAAATGTTATATTTAGTACATTCAAGGGAGAATTTACGTTTACATTTATATTAATTATTACACAAAATTAATTTTAATAATAGTTATTTTACAACACCCTATTAAGATTTTTAATGAGGTCCTTTCAATAAAATATTTAAACATCATGCACTCTCTTTTTTTTAATGGGTGCTTTTCCCAATAATTTTTGGAATAAAGTTTTAGTTGAGGTCCATATTTAATCATAAAAATTTAAAAAAGAGTGTTGTGAATATAAAATATAATTTTTTTTCCAAAGTAGCAAGGGATGCTTGGATCAACTTATAATAAAAGAGAGTTAAATTAGCTGATCTTGATCTCAAGTTTGAGTTCAAAAATATGTAGTTACTTTAAATAAATATGTTAAAAACTCTCAAGATACTCATGAGGCTATAATTGGTAATAATAATTTCACATAGTGAAAGTTTGGATTTGTCTAGATAAGAGGTAGTAATATTTTTAAATTTTTCAGGATATTGAGCAATGGAATAAATTTTTTTTCTCCCAAAGTTACATAACCCACACAATTCTCGATTGAAATAGGTAAACAGGATTGCCGCCTCGTACGCGAAGATAATCTCTATTGAATTTAAAAGTTCACTTGTCATCAACGCAAAAAAATCCAGGTAATAATTAAAACGGAGCATTATGTATAGTTTTACCATACATCGAGCGCCTATAAAATAGTGGTAGGAACTGGTCGATCCAAGCCACAGAAAACTGTGTTTTCTCCTTACATTAGAGCGTATATTTTCCAAGTCTATTCTTTGATTTGTTTTCTCTCCTCTCGTAGCCTCTCGAGCTCGATGGAAGCCACAAAGGCCGACGTACCTGCAAGCAGCGGAAACCTAGTCACCGTGCTTAGCATTGATGGCGGTGGCATTAGGGGAATTATTCCCGGAATTATCCTGGCTTTTCTTGAATCAGAGCTCCAGGCATGTCCAAATTAACCATACCATTCAATTCGTGTGTGTGTGTGTGTGTGTGTGTAAAAGACGTGCGGGAACGCTTACTAGCGTAGCTTTGGTCATATTGTGTTAATGCAGAAGCTGGATGGTGAGGATGCAAGATTGGTGGATTATTTTGATGTAATCGCAGGAACCAGTACTGGGGGCTTATTGACTGCAATGGTGACTGCCCCCAACGAAAAGAATCGACCCTTGTACGCCGCCAAGGAAATCAAGGACTTCTATCTTGAGCACGGCCCAAAAATCTTCCCGCAGCATACGTCAGTATTAATTCCTTTATCATCGTTAACTCCAACTAAACCCAATTGCTATTACATTCAGCGAAGAAATATCCCTGCTAGTTTATAAATGCTACCGTCGAATTTGCAGTCACTTTCTCTCCGACGTGGTGAAGCTCGGCAAAACGCTGTCAGGACCAAAGTATGACGGCAAGTATTTGCACGGCCTTCTTAGAGACAAACTGAAAGACACAAAATTGCACCAGACACTGACAAATGTGGTCATCCCCACATTTGACATCAAGCTCGTTCAACCCACCATTTTTTCCAACTTCAAGGTCCGACCTTTTAATTCTCTCGCGCACCTAACGTTATAATACATCCATATATATATATATATATATATATATATCTTCAAGTAAGTTTGTCCTGTACTTGTGGAACAGCTGAAGAGAAGGCCGGAATTAGATGCCTTGATGTCAGACATATGCATCGGGACATCCGCGGCACCCACGTATCTTCCAGCTCACTATTTTGAGACCAAGGACGATGAAGGAAAAGTGGTCAGGGAATTTAACCTTATTGACGGGGGCGTTGCTGCAAATAACCCGGTGGGTGGTAATTAAAATATTTTTCTTAATAGAAGTTAAATAAATTAAAACTGGAAGACAATCGAATTAAACAAAAGATCAGTAGTTGTCGAAAACTAACACAAGGCGGCCTTGGCGGATAATTGAGCGAGTTAACGATGTGGTTGCAGACTCTGGTAGCGATGGCAGAAGTGACAAACAGAATAAGAGCAGAGGAGAGGACAGAGTTCGGCGTATCAGCGATGCAATACGACAGGTTTCTGGTGATATCGTTAGGAACTGGGGATCACAAGCAGGAGTATCGATACTCTGCTGAGGAGGCTGCTGAATGGGGTATCCTGAGCTGGCTATCCAGCAACGGTTCTAACCCCTTGATTGACTGTTTTGGCCAAGCTAGTGCTGACATGGTTGACTTCCACCTTGCCTCTGTTTTCCGAGCTCTCTACTCCGAGAAAAACTATCTCCGCATCCAGGTTCTTATAATATTAACTAGTTTGTTAGTTACTGCTGAGCAACTCAGATTAATGAATTACTCATTGCTCGCCAACTCTGCTGTTTGTCGAACCAAATTTGCAGGATGATACTTTAACTGGCGACTTGTCTTCTGTAGATGTGACCACCGACGAGAATTTGAAGGGTCTCGTCAAAGTTGGTGAAGATTTATTGAACAAACCAGTTTCTAGGGTTAACTTGCAAACCGGAGTTTTCGAAGTTGCTAACCACGAGACTAATGCCGAGGCCCTCAAAAGGTAATAAACGTGTACACATGCCCCCCAAAAAATTACAAATTTATCTACATCTTTCGTTATTTTACGCACACAATGCAAATTTTAAGTGAGTTGTGTTATTATAAAAAATATTAAAGATGAGAAATGGGCAACCAACCGTATGATTGAATTTGTTGTAGGTTTGCGAAACAACTATCTGAGGAGAGGTGGCTTCGTAAATCAAGAGCAGAAGGGCAAGCTTAGATCCAAGAAACAATCAGCAAACGTGATTCATCTGTGTGTTGTCGTGTGATATGATGTTTGTGTTGTTAAACAAATGTACCTGTAGCAGCACCAAGTTCGTCGAACAAGCTGCAGTCCAATGATGCTGTAGGCGTAAAACATGTTTCCAGGTTAAAATAAATTCAGCTGATCACGAGATCGCTGTGTATAATTAGTAGATTCGTGTTGTGCCCGTTGACATTGTTAATTACAAATTCTATGATGCGAACGTTCTTGCAAATTACCAGCTATAGGGTCTCAGTCATGACCTGATGAATCCTGAGAAAAAAATCAAACTCACGTACGGATACCATCATGAAAAACTGGTTACAATTAAATCACTAATTTTAATATATATATATATATATATGAATGAATATATCCGTAATATTGACGAGATGAGAGATATACATAAATAGATATATATATATATATATATACTAAAATGTCAAGCCCATCTTTGAAATGAAATATATACCTAATATATTTGGCAGTGTTGAAAATTATAATGAATGGTAAGATCATATATGGAATATTCGATGGTTTGACGTTGACAATGAACCAAAACAATACAAGCAAATTAAAATAGCTGTAGCTATTTTCATGATGCAAATGAACCAACATGAAAATAAAAAAAACAAACAAAACAGAAATAGATTAAGAATAGTCATTATTTTCATGACTTGCAAGTAGCAATCAGCTGTGCATCTTTACGGATCACTCTATCTACCAAGTCAAACTAGAGGGAGAGCTAAAACGAAACCAACCTTGGATCGAGCGCAATTTTTGCTTGAGTATCTACAGTAACTGTCATGGAACTCAACTTTAACTTTTTAATTTATCAAGCCACACTTAATCATGCAGCTTGAAGGAAGACTCTTCGAATTAAAGAAGCCTATTTAGTCAATATGTAATTATTTCCATTAATTTAGACCTTTGAACTATCTCAATCAACGACATAAATATCTTTTTTCCAGCCTCCCGCCCGGGGGGAAAAAGGCATCTGTTCATCGTGGGTTCTAATTATCCCTGAGACGAAGTCAAATATAAATGGCCATGTTTCTATTTTTTAAGATTAAATGTGAGTGAGTGAGTGCGTGTGTGAGAGAGAGAGACAGAGTATTTGTTTATTTGTGGATTCTTATCCATGCTCCCGTTTTAATTTAATATCTTTGCGGTTTAGATGCACGCACAAATGGGAGAGTTAATTTTCTAATAATAATGTCTTGAAGCGCTCGAAAAAACTTGTATTGGTTGCTCATATGGTCCAAAAAACCAACTTTGAATAACACCAAAAGTTACCAACATGATTTTCATGCCCCAATTATAATAATCATGATGGTACGTAAATGAAACTCCGGAGGCATCCGGCTAGGCCGAACCTTGAAAGTTATTTTATCAATGATGAATGCCCTCGTGCCATGATTAGGATGATCAGAATCTGTTATTCCGATCCATTAATAAGTAATGAATATTGCAGTAATGATTGACAGTTTGGAATCGAAATAATGTTTATTTAAAAAAAAAGAATTTCCTCGTTCCATTACAGAAACGGAACATTAATGTATACATGAGAAGATAAAAAAGACGGAATGTTGATGAATTTTTGGAATTACATAGTTCTCTTAGACCTTTATTTCATTTATTAATAATGATGATAAGTTTGGGGATGGGGGCAGCGATCGACTTGGCCAAAGATTGAATCGCAATTATTATCAATTAATAATTATATCCTCATATCAATGTTAATCGTAAAGCAATTGAAGTCTTGATTCAATTAAAGAAAGGTAATCAAAAGATGACTGACCGGAAACAAAGAAAAATCATCAGAGTTAGGCGGCATCATCTTGGTACGTGTAAATCAAATCTTATCGTTTTCTATTTTGAATATATCATATATGGCCTCGTCATTCTTTAGTCACACGCCCTCTTGCCTAAAAGCTTTCTTCTCTGAACCTTTCCCATCCGCCCTCATCTCCAAGACGCTTGCATGTTCATGTGGGTTCGTGGAGTTTTGATGAAATTGATCATATATAATCCTCAATTTCAGGCATATATATTCTTTCTGTTTTGAAATATGCAAGAGAAACTACCGTATATCTTTTTCTTTCTAGATTAAAGTATACATTCAATCTTTTAATTTTACACAATGTTTCATTTTAATGTTAGTTTTGTAGAATATCTTTTTAGTCATTTAACTCTAATATTGTTAGTTTTATCCTAATAAATTTTTACATTGAACTTTTAAATATTGATAAAATATTTTTAAATGTTAATATATTAAGTTTAATTTTTTCAAAATAATAATGATTCACCCGAAGCAATACATGTATGTTTGAGGTTGATATCATTATCACTATTCAACATATCATATTTTTCGAACATTTATTGAATGAAAATGCTTTTGCAAGTATTTATAATCAAGAGAATAGCACTTCATTTTAAAGGACTCATGTAAAATTCACTTCTTTATCAAAAGCCTCGAGATTATCAAGCCTCTCTTTTACCAAAATTTCAAAAAAAACCTTTGACCTTTAAAACACCTCCTCCTTCACTACCAAAATCATCCTAATGATATTAAAGTTAAAAAATTAAAAAGATACTTTGCAAAATTAAAGGATTAAATTAAAATTTCATATAAAGTTAGAGGACTAAAAGTATATTCTAGCCTTATTTTTATTTATAATCAAGACTACAAATTTTTAAAAGCATTTATGACACATTTTCCAAAATGTTCCTCATAAAATTAATGTTTATTTTTATAGGGGACAAATTTGTTGATTCATTAATTATAGGGATAATTTAGGTCAATTTTTTTAATTTCATCAAATATAATTATTATACTTAACGGATTTTCCTAAATTGTATGAATTGATTTTTTTTTCCGTATTTGATAACACTAACAGAGAGTATAAATTATTTGTTTGTCAATAAAAGTCATTTAGTTACCAGCCTATAAAAGTGTGTGAGGGTTCAAGTTCTATTACATTGATTGTAATAGATGCTCTATTAGGAAATATTTATGAGTATTTTCTCTGAGTCATGAAATTTACTTTTTTTTTCTATAATCTAGAGAAGGGAGATATGATAAAATTAAGATTGATTTGAAACGAGCTTCCATTCTTTCTTGTTTCGTTTTGTTTGGGCCAGTGCGAGGGGAAGTTAATTAATTAGTACCAAAAGAAAGAAAATAATTTTAAAGAAATGCATTTTTTTGGTGTAAGGATAGAAGGTTTGAGATCATTCCGATTAATTGAAGAACATGGTTAAACATGGTATTCAATATATATAGTTATATATAGAGGCAATTTAAAACATCATCCGCTCACTGCTGCTTCATAAATCACAACATGGAGTAATTCAAGCATTGTAATGCATTAAGCACGTATGGATCGATGTTCTATATCTTCATTGATCTTGGCCATTGATCAATTGATTTAGAGCCAGTTTGGTTTTTATTTTCATTTTTTAAAAAAATTCATAATACAATTTTTAAAATAATTTTTTAAAACAAAACAAAAATTAAATTTGCTTAGTTGTGTTAATTTAAAAACAGTTTTAAAATTAAAAAATTGGTTGAGAGTGATATCATTGGCAATTAATAGTGGTGGCTTATGATAATTATCAATTTAGGTAACTAAATGAAAAACAGCTTTAAAATGTTTCTATTATTTATTTCTAAAAACAAAAATGAAAATGGTTTTGAAAATAATTAGATTTAAAATACTCATCCAAACAAATTTTTTAATCTTTTTATTTTTAAAAATAAAAGAAGTGTTTTTAAAAACAGAAACCAAACATGCCCTTTTATTTGGCATATCCAATGATATTTAATTCCTGACTCTGTATTGCTGTGCAAACTGACTGGTTGATACGAGTCATGCATCTGGTGATGATTACGCTGATATTACATGTGGGTTTTGTAGTGCTAAGTAGACTGGCTGGTTTACATGACAAATGACATGTGGGATAACCCAGAATGCAGAAATTGATCAACGGTCAAAAGCTTAATTATCCTCAGGTCTTATTTATAAATTATTTATAATTATCTCACCAAAATCAATTATTTCTATTTGCTCTTGTTAAATGTATTATCTTTATTTTTATTTTATATAACATTTTACTCATCAAAAATTGTGAAAGGATAAAATTAAAAGAAAGTAATTAATGATCCAACTTTTTGTGTAAGGTGACTTAATTATGAGAAGGATAATAAATTGCTTCTAGAAGAGGACTTGTGTATATAGGATTGAAGGGGAGATTTTTCAGACCACTCCGATTCACCAGTTCGCTATTATTCATTGTTGCACAAGCTACCACACAGGTTCTCACATAATCATCTATCATTCCCGAAATGAATGACTAAATTAAACGCTTATTATGAATCATTCATCCTCTATCGATCCATATTCCTCAGGTCTTCTCTCTTTCAGCTTTTGAGCCCCTCCCCAAAAAACCTTGGTGATGCTAATGATGACAACCTAGTGGAAGAATGGAATAAACAAAAAATTGCCATCGATAGGAAGTCAAGATTGGCGTTTATTGCTCAGTTAAAGAAGTTTATGCAGCCGCTACAATATTAAGAATTGAAGATCAATTCTACACTCCCATGAACTTGGTCAAGTGCAGGGCTCCAATTGGGAGGTCCATGCCGGAACAACGGCCATTATTAATTAATGACAGAATAATGTTCTGACCACGTGAAAACAGTATAATATTAAGTATATAGTATATAGTACGGTTGCATAGTCAGGAAAGAGTTCATCTATAAAGGCGAAACTTTTCATCCAATACGCTGCCTTAAGCCAATTCAACCACACACACGTCTCGAAATTAAAATATATGGAGGGTGAAAATCAATTCATTCCAATAAAGTTGCTCACCATATCACATATAATACTTGGCTGCCGATTCAATCATTCAAATCGCACAGCTCCGCGGAAACACCTTTACATCTCTGAGACGAATTGAATCAATGACCCCCCGCCGGAAAAAAAAAAAAAAAAAACTCCAAAATCGCATTGTCATTCCTTCTCTCTGCTCTCCTGTGCTTTTCTCTCATTCAACTTTTGGGTTTGGGCATTAGCGATCACTTGGTGGATCAATTGAATATTAATTATTTAAAAAAACTGGAAGGGGAAGTCATCATTATAGTAATTGGAATTAATTATAGCCCCATGACTGATGCTTAGCCACCGTCGACTAAATTAAATTTTAACACCAGTTTCACGAAATTGACCTACTATATATAGTTTCAGTTATAGGAATATATTTATAAATAAATTAATGAATTTTAAAAACGTAAATACACAAATGCAAAACCACATGAGACTAATGTTAAGAGGAAATTAAAGTTAATATTACACGTAACTTTTGCATAAAACGCGTTGCTGTAAATTAATTCATCCGTTCCTAATTCCTTATTAAAAAAACTATTTCATCCATGCCATTCATTTACATCGCAGTGCAAAAAACTAATTCATCCATTCATTGACATCATATAGTGCAAAAAATATGACATTATAGGATAAAAGCAATCGCGCTAGTATTAACGAAAATAGTGTTGTACAGCATGTAAAAATTACTCCACGTCATGCTATGTTAGACACAGCCAAACCAATAACAAGAGTTGGTTAAAGTACATTTCGATGGGTATCTTATACTAACGAATGAGATATTTTTCTTTTAAACTATTTTACAGAGGAGCAAAAATCTTCTTTCATTCATAATCTATTAACTTTGCTATATTGATGTAACATATCTTTTAGTATTAATTTATCGTTGAACTCTTTTTTTAGGAGTATTGAATATCTTAAAGTTTTGCTAAAATAAAATATAATAATAATTATTAAAATATTTAATATTTTTTAAGAAAATGATCTTTTAAAAAATTTAATATTGATTAATAATGATCTTAAATTTTCTAGGTCATTCTCTATAAATTTTTTAGTGAACTAACAGTCAAATTAATAGATATTTATAATTGAAGTGTCCCTTATTCTTAATTGATATTTTCATATGATGCTACATGTTTCCAATTTTAAAATTAAAAAATAAGTTACAAATTCAAAAAAAATATTAATTTTATCCATTTATTTGGAGGTTAATACAAACTTGCAAACTATCAAAATACTAATTTGGATGGTACAATATTTTAAAGAAAGACAATTAATTGACAAAAAAGCTATAGAAAATGACCTAAAAGATAAAGGACTTAATCATTATTAATGTTCTTATGAGGTCATATTTTATAATTTATTTAAAAATATTACTGTTATTATTATTAGGGTTATAATGCATTTGCCTACTATTCTTTCTTTCAAAGAGTACTAATAAATGGAGTATTTTTTTTATCAATTATTTTTTAAAGAAGCAAAAATTTCCTTCCATTAACATATCACTAATCGAGAAGAATTTTTTATCTTCTAAAAAATAGTTTAAAGAAATCTCATTTATTAATATAGGATATCAAACACTTCATAAAGAAGTACGAAAGGAAAAAAAAAAACAGACAGGGCGTCTTTTATTTTGTTTTTGTTTTGTTTTGTTGTTTTTTTTTTTTTTGGGCCAACGAGAGCACAGGCGCGTGGGGACTATCCTATTGGATGAGAATTATTGCTTGCGGAGCAAACTAAAACCTGGCCTCGGAGGAAACTTGTTGCCATCCTTAATCACTAATCTAATCTACGACGCAGCCGTATAGTCGTCTGTTGGTGCTCCACAACTAACGGCAAAGCACTGCAAATAATTTTTTTTTTTTAAAAAAAAGCGCTATTCGAGCATGAGAATAATATTCAACGCCCGGGACTTGATGTGATCGGATATGCATCTCAATTCTCAAAGGACTGGTCTGTGCATATTTGACACATTCCATACTCATACCATTCCCGTTCTTCTCAGTCTCACCACCTCGTTGAAAAGTATGTCCCTCAACATTTCTCCTCTTAATTCGAACCTTTACACGATTGTATCGCACCTCGCATGTGCCACGATAAATAGGACGTTGAGTGGAGGAAACCGAATGACAAAAAACCTGAGTCTTTTCCTTTGGTAAATTTAACTCCTTTTCGAGACTTGTCTTGAGCAAAAACTTACATCTAACTGCCTTACCATCTGCAGCTTGCAAGCTCCCACATTTTCTTTAGCATCCATTTCGGTATAAGCTCGCACTTGCTTTCCATTTTCCCAGCAGTGATCCATAATTATGCAGAGAACAAAGTCGTCCCTTCTTCAAATTCAACCCCCAACCTATGGAAACCTAGTCACCATTCTCAGCATCGATGGAGGTGGTATTAGGGGCATCATTCCCGCTACCATTCTCGAATTCCTCGAATCTCAACTCCAGGTATATATAAATCTATATGGAACGCGCTCGCTTGATGTGATGTCTCTTGCATGCGTGCATGGTCTTTCAAGCAAGAATATCATATTTTGTCGCAGCACAACAATTTTTGTATTATATTAAAAAAAATTTGTTTTAATGACAATGCATACACGCATAATTAATGTTCATAGCAAATATATGAACTTTCTACACATATTAATGCTATGAAATTGATAGTTGATGGATAAATGAAACCTATCAATTATAACGATCGGGACGTGAATGTAGGAGCTGGACGGTGAAGAAGCAAGGCTCGCAGATTACTTTGACGTGATTGCAGGAACCAGCACGGGTGGTCTCGTCACCGCCATGCTAGGTGCTCCAAATGAAAAGAAGCGACCACTTTTTTCTGCCAAAGATATCAAGCCCTTTTACTTGGAGCACTGCCCAAAGATATTCCCACAAAAGTATGTATACAAAAAACTCTAATATAATGTCGCTTTCTGTTTAAACCTCAACCCTGCACGTACGGCCTGACTCTGACACAGTGACGGACCTAAGAAATTTTATTTGTGGGGCAAATTTATATCACATAAATATTAATATTTTTGAAATATAATTCTAACTATTTATAAATTAATAAAAAATAATAATTTATTATATTAATAAAAAATATAAAATATTTTTATTTAAAAGTAAATACATAAAAACAATAAAACAGCTATAAAATTCTAATAATCTAAAAATAAAATTATCTTAATATAAGAAAATTTATATTGTATTGAAAATGACATATAAGTGGTAGCTCTCTTCATCTCCTCTCTGTGATGCTCTTTTTTTATATAAATA